>NW_027437200.1:14931547-15531547 GCF_033239565.1 Halichoeres trimaculatus | reverse complement strand
GTTTTTTTTTAATATTTGCATGTTTAGTTTGGAGATCCAGCATTATTACTTTATAATACTGTTACTGTTACTATACAGATATGTTTGAAATATGGGACAGCAGAACTATGTATATGTATGTGAATTTGCATCCCTGCACTTGTTCAGTTTGTTGGTTGTGTAAATAATTTAATCAGGTAATTAGTTATTTAGAATTATTTTATTTCCCTATTTTTTTCTTTATTCTGTTTTTTTTGTTGATTAATTTTATTTGATTCTATTTTTTACTTTTAACATATATCATTTTTTCTGTATAAGAATTCACAAGCACAATTGTTGTTATTGTTATGTCTTGAATATTTCTATAAATTTAAAAAATATATTCTTTATATTATTTTATTTTTTTAATTTGATTTAATTTTAGATTTATTTGATTTAATTTGATTTAATTTGATTTTTTATGCTATCATTTTTTTTACTTGTAACGTATATCATTTCCTATATGAAAACTCACAAGCACAATTATTGTTATATTTATGTATTGAAAATTTCAATATATATATATATATATATATATATATTTTAATAAGTAAATAAATAAAATGTGGGACAGCATAATACCCCCTCCTTAACTGATAAGAAACTTTACATTTATGTCTTACTTAGAAACCAGTTTTTTAATTCCATTCTAATTTTTAACTATAAGTCTAATCCAATAACATCAGCCTTGAATCCCTGTCTTTATAATGGATTAGAAGATCTTGGTTGATGTTTAAGAACTGCCTCAATTGTTTTTCAGTTGTTTTTCGAGGTAATTTTTAAGCGTTTGATGGAAAGTGTTTGTTTTTTGAGCAAAAGCGCGATCAAAAGGGATCAAATTCTCTGTTAGAATTCAGTTGGAAATGTGCGACATAGATGTGTTTGAGCTTTCAGGAGTTATTTCTTTTTTAAAGACTCAGAGTTTATTTGAACTGTAAGCTTGTCACTTGACATTTTCTTTACAAGCAGCAGTTCATTCTGCTCTGCTCCTCTCACGTTCATTCATCTTGAGTAATACGCCCGGACTGCAGACTGAGGTCGTAAGTTAGCAGGGTGTTCAGTATGCAGAAATGGGAAGATTTTTTTTGCAAAAACCTTGGCAGAGGGGGGATGTGACTTCTTCCTGAGTGAGTATTTTAGGAGCACACAATGTAACATAAGCTTACTGTACTTATTTCTGCGTTTTAAGACAGCAGAGTCGACCACATCAGGCTGACACAGGGTTTGTTTGACCTATAAGAAGCTTTTCACACCTGCTTTTGAATTTTCACAGTGCACCTTAACAGCTCTTGATAAAGGGTGTTACTGTCATGCCGCTGGGGCATCGAAACAAGCTGTTAAAAAGTACCAGGAACACCACTATCAGCGGTGTTCTCCAGAAATGAAAAAAAAGAAAAAAAACATGTCCATTACTGCAGCAGCAGAAAATAAAAATGAGATCAGGTGCTTTGTATTCACTGTGTGTTGTGATGCTGTGTTCTCACTCTGGGATGAGACTGCACACTAATGTAAAGGCCATAAAACAGAAGCCATAAAGCAAGCCAGCAACAGAGTCTTGATTAAAAATAGTAGATTAAGAAGCAGCCGCTCTGCTCTCCACACATAAGTCATCCCGCCCTTTTAGTGTGCGAGCACTAGGGGGAAATTCTGCCTCCCCTCCCTGAGCACATATAACATGGCACTCTGGGACCTTTCTTGTACATATCATTGCTGCCCTCTGCAGTTCTTCACCCTTTTTCTTCTTAGTGAAGATGAGAAGGAGCAGAATGGTAAAACAATGTTGGCTTTAAAAGCTTCTCTAAGTGTTGCAGTAGTTCGTCCAGGACTCAGGTTTCAGTCTTGGACTTAGACTGAGCTGAAGCATAAGCCTAATTTTTTTTTTTTTTTTTTTTTTCTAAACTTAGACTCCTTAAAGGGGCCATGAGGAGTTTGAAAGTGATCTTGAAAAAGTCTTCTAGATATATGCCTGATTGTAATCCACACTTTAAAATGAGATTATCAGCACCAATATGGCTGGTTACAGGTTATTTTAAATTGCTACAGTTTAGCTTCCAGTTCGGGTCAATCTAGGACCTCGGTCTCTATGACAACAGCTCACGAAATTTAGTATTGAGATGAGATAAAAACAGAGATTTGTGTTTTTCTCTGCTGAAAACTATTTCTATGACTAATTTTGTAGTGATGGTGGACACAGGAGCCTAACTATCTGAGCTAAAGGCTAATTAGCCTTTAAGTTGTTAAGTTGTTTTTGATAATGTTCGTTCCAATCCAGTCAGCAGTTATTCTGCAGTGGTCTGTTCAAACTTGAGAGTCTATCAATAAAATGAAGAGTGAGGTTACGTTAGCTCTGCTTGCTAGATGACTGGCAGGACATAGCTTACCAGGATTACTTGTTGTAACGTTAGCCTACAGATATATCAGAGCACCGGGCTGATGATGTCGCTACAGGCAACATTTGGTTAAGAAAAATGAAGCCTATATGGAAGTGCAAAAACTATGGACACCAAGCCAAAAAACTGACTTTTACAGCATCAGAATGTGAATTCACTGCCTGGTTTAAAAAGGCATGTCGTAAAACAGCGCTGCCTCTGCTGCAGAGCCACAGCTGGCTACGAGGCGCTCGCCGCTTAGTGTATCAGTCCGCGCACACAGGTAGTCTGCCAGGACGAAGAGACACGATGAGAACTAGAGCCTTATTTAGCGGTGTTTTTGTGTGAAAGTAACGCGCTGAAAATTCTCTAAATAAAGCGTGAATGCAGACTGATATCAGACTTTTTCCGTGGGAGTCTGTTCATTTGTGTTTTTGGTCAAGTAAAAAATGGCCCCGTCTGAGTGCAGAGGAAACCTGCAGAGGAGCAGGGAGGGGGTGTTTGGTGCGAGCGCTCTGGGCTTCTGCTGCACAAAAACACTGCTGTAGGGGTAATTTCTGCCCTAAACCTTGTGATAGGCCACACACGAGAACTAGATTCAACAATAACAAGTCTGGAGTGGTCTGTCAAGTTAAAACTGGTGTTCTCAATTTGGGAGCACAGGCATTACTTCACCATTATCGAGGGAAACTGCAAAAACAAACATGTGAAGAGGACATTATATTCGAGAGCAAAACTCACTTAAAAGTCTTAATTCTTTTACATATTTAAAGGTTTTTCAGTAACTAATTACATTCATGAAGAGGTAACTCCATGACTGATTTATTTACTTTTTCGGAAGTAACAAGTAACTTTAACTAATTCCTTTTATTAAGTCATTTGCCAAATACTGCACATGACAGGAACAACATCAGGATTCTGCACACAAAAAAAGTAAGTGTGACTCTAATTTTACACTAGCATTAGCTTTTGTAGCATTACTGTTAGCAAACATTAGCTTCTGGAGTGATTCTACCCGTCTCTCCTCCTACTTGGACAAATTCTTTGAAAAGTTGTACAGCGAGTAGACATCCAGGGTCACTCCTCAGTTTCTAGGACAAGTCCGCGTCCTATTTCTGATCCTCTGAAGCACAAATCCGCAGTGACATAAATGTTCAATCCACACCTGTAGTGTGATGTGTCCTGTGACACACAGCTCAACTCTCCCCCCTGAGTCTGCCTGCTCCTCCGCCCGCCTGCCTGCTGCATAACAAGAGAACGCCATTAATGACAGATGGCCAGGCGATGACCACGTCCTTGAGCCGCGAGCCTTATTGGCACCTCCTGCTAATTATATCACATATAACACAACTAAAAGCATAATAAATCTGGGAGCCAGTGGAAGGTTTTATGCAAGCCCTCTCCTCCTTTTTTTTCCAAGTGGTAAATTGCTCCGCTCTTGAAATATCTACAACCTTATGACACCCGTGCTGCATTAGCTTAATTGCCTTTTTTCTCTGCCCAGGTTCTTCAGGCCTGAGAACGAGACGAAGAGAGGGAAATAGAAGCCGTTAAGAATTGTCTGGATTTTAACGTTGATTAACAACAATCTAAGCAGATTAAGTGTCGTCTCTTGCTTTGAAGTGATTCAAGAGAGGAGGGCATTAAAAGATGTTCTGGGCTGAATCGTCAAACACTTAAAACGCGTTATTAATTGCTCTTGTATTCTTCACAATGAGGCTGTCATATTCTACCACAAGCTTTCAGAAATTTACCTATATGTGAGTACACATATCAAAAAGAGACAGATCCAGAGTCTGTGAAAGTGAGGACGCCGTGGAACTCCGCTTCATCAGCTCACCTGAGGAATCTCAGAGAGTCTGGCGCTCTCACATGCGCGTCCATGCAGACAGCTTGTGTCACGACGGGGTTTTTCCCCTCAACACGAAGCGGCTCTCCCTACCCACTCCCGCCCAGCCTTCCCATCTCACCCTGCGCTCATTACAGGGAGAGTGATGACGGTGTCTTGGAGCAGCTGCTGCAGGGGAGGGATCCGCCAAGAGATGGGAGCCAGAGATCCCACCAGCAGTGAGCTAAAAGAGCCGGAGACACGCAGCCAAACACGGCGCAGATTTGATTAACTGCGTCATGAGTTCACCTCACAATCATAATTAAATGTTGGTAAATATTAGCAAAGAATCTTTCTCCTAACCACTTCAGAATTTCTCTGCACTTCTCAAACAAAGCTGCATGCACTCCACACATGTACAATCAATGACTCTCATCGACTGTGAAATAAACAGTCAGGCCCAAGCATGTTTACACAAACACACTGGATAGATTAGTACACTTATTAGTTTACCTGCAGCACTTACACTTATTTCAACCCAGGAGGCAACTTGAAAACTATTGACAAGAGATAAACCATATCTTCTATGTTTCATTGCAAAGAAGTGAAAGCATTTCCAGCCTTAAATACTGTAAGAGAAGGGGTACTGCGCTTTCCATACATCCTCACTCTGGTGTTTAGAAAAACCCTTATTTCAGCCCCTGTCTAAAATGCTCAATCTTAGCTACTGTCTCCTTAAGGCTCCCCACTCCACAAACCCCCTTACCTCTGATTGGCCAGCTGTGAGGAGGATTGTTTGGAGCAACGCTATGTGCAGACCTCGGTGTTTGAGGCCCACTTGTCATGATTAGGTAGTTAGGAGATCCTGATGTGATGACCTCATTGAGTTTTGTCTTTTGAAGAGTTTACATAGAGATTCAGGGATTTCCTCAAAGTTTGTATATGTGTATAAAATGTATTTTTTTGGAGGTGACTTTGAGCTCATGCAGTGATTCCCACTACAGAGACGTGTTTGTTTTTAATGCAGTACTTCCTGCCTCATTAAATTCTCCAGATTCTCAAACTGTTGCAATAATATTATGTACTTCAGGTGTAATCAAACATGCTTTTTTAATTCGACACGAAGGAACATTATTCCAGAAAATGATATGCTTACCCAGTTTCTCACAAAGGGGTGGAGCTTGGCTTCAAAACTTTGCTTCTTAACCCTTTATGGGGCACTCATTTAAATACTTTGAAATTCAAATTTTCAACCTTATATTATATTATATAGAGGACATAAGACTATTACCTCTGTGGCATAAAAAAAATCAATTTCATATAGATTCTTGTTGCCATTTCAGTTGCCATTTTTGGTTCCTTGCCCCTTTAATGGTAAAACAAAATCCAGTGTAGATATAAAAATTTAAGAAAAAGACAATTAAGCTGAGAGCATCATTTATTTAAGTACACTATAGTCAAAAACATTTCACAACATTAAAATATCTTCTTACTCTATCTTTTATGGTTATAATTTTGGTGTCTTTTTTTATTTTATTTAATTTTTTTAATTTTGTAATGGTTGATTAGTCCTGTCAGTTATGTCTACATGTCGTTTGACTGTTATATTTGAAAATTTCAATAAAATTGTTATTTTAAAAAAAAAAAAAACACTTTTATTGTTTCAAAATTTCTAGAAATGGGTTTAACATTCTTTCTGAATGATTGTAAAGTGGTATAAACATAAACATAAAAACATCATATAAACATTAGGCAACATGAAGACACATTGTCCTAAATTGTATTACCTTGTTTGTAGTATGTATGGCTTGTTAGATACACAGGGCATGAGTCCAAACCTGAACAGACCAGTGTTTACCTGAAGAGGGCGTATGATCAGATATGGCTGTCACATTTTTTTGTGCTGTAATTTTGCTTTATTACTACGCATTTCCCAAACAACACTTATGTCATGACTTAGCACAACTATTCAGCCATAAAATGTGTGAGAATCATCAACTTGTGTTTTTTGGGGTGGTGTCCAAAAACAGTTGTTTGTCCTTTAAAGGTTTAAGGGGCTTAGCCTCTCTGGACACCCTTTTAAACCCAGTCATATTAACAACCCCTAACAAATAAATTTAATTAGTTTGCAATTGTTCCCACACTTTTTTTTTTTTTTTTTTAAAGAAAAACCCAACTTTGTCAGAGTTGTGTGGTCCCTGTTCCAACTTTTGTGAAATGTGACACTTAGAAATAAAATACAAAACGTTTTTCTGGACAAAAAGAATTTTAGTTTTAATATTTGAAGAGTTTTTTTTGCCTGAATTTCAGTTAAATTCAGTATTACAGTTATTTGGAAAATAATGTATTTTTTATTCTTTGTTTTTGTTTTTGTGTTTTTTCAACTTAAAAAAAAGTGGTAATATTCCACAGTGTTGATTCATCCTTGCACTCCATTCTGTAACACCAATGTACAGCCTTAAATAAAAAAAAATGCACATAACTGTCTATTTTACTTTTATAGGAAGTTTTAGTAAAAATGTTTGAATGTTTCACATGTCAGTACAAACCTGCTTCCCCCACCCCCTCCTTCAGAATTAAGTTCTCCCTCCAACTCCATACCAAATGTATTTTTCACCCGCTTATCTGCAACAGACTCTCCTCCCCTGTGATAAATTCAACCTACACCTAACAACCTCGCAAATTAGTCTTAGCCTTCCATCCTATTGTAGATTATGCTGCAACATGGGCACGGTAATAAGCCGTCAGACAAAGTAAATGCCCACTGTAGAGGGCACAAATCTTGTTTGGCTGGCGCCACGGTCCACAAAGAGAGCTGAGTCTGCAGACGGGCTGCTTACTCTGGAAACAGGGAGATTTATTTACATATTCCATTAAATATATTGAGCAGGCAAGGAGCAGGGGTGTAGATATTTGCATGCAGGTTTCTCATGGAAATTTCAGCGAGAGAGTCCAGAATTTTTTAGAGAATTTGAATAATTATTCTCCCTAAGAGGCGATAAGTGAAATATTCCCTCACAGTCATGGATAGGAAATGGAAAAAAAAAATCCAAAGAGGGAACAGAAACTGGATGCATTTGGTAAAAGCACTTCTGCATGTCCAATATTGGAATAAAAATGACTTAAAATGACAACAATTTTCTTTGTTTTGTTCAGTCTTCTCACACCTTTTTGAAATAATCAGAGTGATTTTCCAATCTCAAGATCTCCCAATCCTCCCAACCCTCTCACTGTTATCCCAGTTTGAGATGTGTTAGCATACAAATAAGCAACAGCTGCAACTCCCCAACTACCACTTTTCTATACCAAGCCAAATTCATAAAACATATTGTTGTAAAAGCACAATAAAAAGAGAGACAGAACAGCAGGATGGGCTTTTTTATGCACCACTAACCTTTAAAACAACCAAGGCAAGAATAAAGGGTTGAGCAGGACTCTCCACTGCATGTGCAATTAATCTCTCAGCTCCACATGTGCTGTAAAGTCAGAGGATTTCCACTCATAAAGAGGAGGCTGTGCAGCATGCTGGAGCGAGCAGAGTGGGGTGCGGAGAGAAAAAAACACACAGATGGGGAAATCAATAAGGGTGTGTGCGAAACGCTGTGAATGGCTTGCATTTCCTCACTGGTCATCAAAAGGTTATTTTACACCCAAAAGCATGTATTGATCGCACACACTCGGCACGCTCTCACCGAGAACGCAGCGGAATATCTGCTGGGGGTATTTACACCGTATTTATTTTTTGCATTAGGATTAGGGTGGGCGTAGGGGGACGATCAATGCTTGTTTAATGTAGCTGCAGGGTTCAGGACATGAATCATAGGCTCCGGGGGCTATTACGTTTTATTGGCATTATCATTGGGGGGCTTAAGGGCCCAGCCATCCTTTGCTTTAGTCAACATATGGAATTAAAGTTGAACTCTTAGGATGGTGCATGGACCTGGTTGTGCAAAACTATTTGATAAATAAATGAAAAACGAACCTCAAGGAACAACTAGCCTAAAAATATGAGACACAGTTTCAAAAAGTTATAGCAAAAAGCTAATCTCTGTTAATCTGCGGTTAGATCAAACAGGAATTTTGTGGCTTTGCATTGACTTTCTAGACATCAAAAATAACATTTTGATTATTGGAAGTTCAGATCTATAATAATTATATTTTCAATAAAACAATTAAAAATTTACTACTTTAATGTTATACTCCCTTTTAGCAGACTGTCTGCTACAATTTGCTGTTAGTTGCAGGTTTGTACGATAATTTGTTTCCTGACAGTGTTGGAAATTATGATGACCCAGTACATATTTCATATTCTAGATCTCAGTGTCCAAAATATTGCCAGGATCTGGATCATACTTTTACATCTGTCAGAAATTGTGGTGACCTTGTCTTGTATTGTTTTGCAAAGCAGTCCAACCATTTATCATGGAGTTATGTACACATATGATGAAAACAGCCCCATTTCACAATAATAAAGAATCCTTTCAAAATAGTCCTGGATCCAGATGGTGATCTGGATCACCTCCTTAATTTCATCACTTCTTCCTTGTCCCACTTTGAACATTTCCTGAAAATTTCATCAAGATCCGTTCGTTACTTTTTGAGTTATGTTGTTCATAGACAAACACATTTTATCTTTTGAATATAATGAATTTTTTAAAGAAAGTGAAAAACAAGACTACTGTAAATTAAACACTTTATGTTTTATTATATGACTGATTAATTAGCTCTAATCCAGGGATGGAGAAATCCCCATAATCCTGTCTAAAATGATCAAACCCAGCCCTAACTATAATCCTCAAAGAATCCATTTGACAAGTCACCCTCAGGGAATTTGTTTTTGGTCATGAAGGATGATGATGACTAACTACTGTACCAGTAACAAGTGGCATTGCAAAGTGTCTGAACAATCAGGCTGATTGATGGCATTTTGAAACGATAGGCAGTAGCGATGTCTGTGCTCATCAGGACATTTAAAAGGCAAAACAGTCAAAGTCCAGACACTGCAGGCAGTCTCATGACTAGCTGCTGTTAAGCAGTGTTGTTCCTTTCCTTTAAATAAGGGGTACTGTGCTCTCTTTTTGACTTTGTACTGTCAATCTGGTACCACTGTAGTAGCTTAATGTAATTTATAGTTGACACAAAAATTCAGATTTTTCTGGTGATTTATAAAACTCTTAATTCAGTCTGTCTCTTTAAGGCTTCACACCCCACAAACCCCCTTCATTCTAATTGGCCAAAAATCTGGAGGCCTGTTGAGGCCGAGCTACGAGTAGTACTCAGTGTTTGAGGCCCACCCCTTTATCTGTCACAAGCTAGCAAGGAGATAATTATGCGATGATGTCATTTTTGTGACAAGAATCTAAGCAGTTTCAGACAGATTTAGGGATTTCTACGACATATGAATATGAAGCAAATTGAAAATTTGTACAGGATTAGTATGAGCATCCAGCATTGTTACTTTGTATCCATGTCCAAAATAAGGTGAAGCAGAAAACCCCTTCTTTAAGTCAGTTTTGTCATTCTGCATTTTGCCAAAAACTTCCTCAGTTAGCTTCATCTTTTCTAAATTGTGACATTACTCCCATCCCATAGACAGCAATTAAAATTCACAACATGTTCCTGCTGGAGTTTGATATAAATATTATTAAGACAGAAAAAAATTATGAAGTTTGATGAGGTCCAAACAAATTTATATTCTGAAATATGAAGCATAACTGAATTCCGTGGATTAATGAAATAACCATCTTTAAAGGTTTCTGACTAAAGATAATGGTGTATACTAGATTTTGATCTGAGTGGACCTAACTGGCAATGGATTTCTTTTTTTTTTTTTTCTTCTTTTTTTAATTTCTTTTATTTATTTATTTATTTATTTTACTTTTTTTTTTTTTTTCAAAATAAGTGCATCTTACAAACCCAATCCATCATGTTTTCATCTTTTAACTATCTAGGACTTTTTAGGTATGTCTTATTAGAGAGTGGTTCAGACTTTTCTCTGGAAAAAAAAAATCAAGGTTGCTGTGACCAAAGAGAAGATGAGAAAATTGAGCTTTCAATCTCAAGACTCCTTATTATCATTTCTGCTGTCAAGAGTTAGAAAGTGTGAAAAGGAACCAGCAAAATCAAATTTCATTCCAAAGACAATGACAGTTTCTCCTTGTCAGAAACTTCCCAGTGCAAAGAAGACCTTTGGATCTATGCTGCTGTCAAGGAGTTGGCATAAATTGCCTCAGCTTTAACATTTTGAAAGGATCAATTCCCCCAAAACATGCATCATCATGACATACGGCTATGTTGCTGCTGCTGCAGAGATCAATTCATCAGCAAATATCTGAGCGTGTTGAAAAATGTTTTATTGGGCAGTACGGTCGCTGATGAAAAAAGCAATACTGGATCAGGACCAAGATCCATGTTGGTGGAGAACAAGTGTAGCATTTCTGCTGATGGAGAAAAGTTCACAGTGAGAGCATGGATCATTTTCACTCTCCCGTCATTGTAGCGTTCCCAGCACTCGACTCATCAGCTGACACACAGTCATTGACATGGACCGCATAGCCAAGCAGCAATCCTGTGCTTCAAATGAATTATTCAACCATAACCAATAAGCCGATGTTCCAGCACTCAGCCTGTGACACAAAAACGATAGCATCCCCACTTATGTCTGTTGAAATTACAGAGATTAATAAGAGCGCACAAGCATCCACGCGCTGGCAAACAACAAGCGCCATGTTTGATTTGCAGGCGTTTGGGGGAGGAATCTATTTACCAGAGGCTTTGATGTGGCGCACGAGGGGCAGAGAGAGCTGACACACAGTCCCTTCAAAAAGTGGGCTTGGTTCAACTGATTTGACTAATTGAGGAAACAATCTAGAGCAGCTTAGAACAACAATACATTAATCAGTGTTTGAGAAATGAAGCCAAGGGAAGATGTTTGCAGTAGGTAGGAAGCTAGTTAATGCTCAGACAAAGTGATGAGTACATGACTGTTTCTGCTGCAGCAGCATTAAGAATTCATGTCACTTTATGGAAACACATCATGAATGTGGCAACATAAGATGAAACACAAATCGAGGAGTGGTGTGATTGATTCATAAATAATAATAACAGGTAATAGAGATATAACGTTTTTCTACACTGTAAAAAAATGAATACTTATCAAGTGTTTTTCTCTTGTTTTTAGTAAAAATGCTTTTATAGGCTTGATATGAGCCCCTTTCACCTAACCAGTCCAGAAAACGTCTTATTTCAAGTTCTTTAAAGACAAAAATGAGGTCTAAATTGCCTGTAACAAGTAAAAAAAAATCTGCATGTGTATGGATTTTTCCGGGCCGATACAGATTATTTGTAGACAAGAAGGGCGATAACCGGTATTTGAAGCCGATATTAATTTGCAGTCAAAGTGGAAATATTGGTGTCAAATTTTTGAACAATACAAACTCCAACACTTAATTTCATTCAAACACCTTTAAGCATGACTTTATCAAACAGCTCCCAGGCTTAGCAGCATGTTTTACAAAGTCAAATTAAAACTTAAAAAAATAAATAGCTAAAGTTTTCTACAGTAAATAAAGAATTTTTAAAATTTCAATGTAACTGCAATAACTGTAATAACTGCTCTGCTGATTGGCTGTTTCCCAACCCATGGCTCTGCTTGTGACCAATCAGATGATACTGTGGGTGGGACAGTGCTGGGGATTGAGTAGTGACTGCAGACAGCGGAGTGACTGCATCAAAGCCACAACAACGCAGTTTTAAATTTGTTTCTTATCGGCAGTCGGATTAAAAAATAAGGCAGATGCCGATATGCTTCAAAATGCCAAATATCGGTCACAATATGTGTCGATAATTGGTCTATCCCTACTTTAAATAACTTGAAAAAAAGTAATTTTTCTGGACTGGTCAGGTGAATGTGGCTCATACTAAGTCCAAAAAGACATTTTTAGTATAGTATAGGAGAAACTTGAGAAGGCTTGTTTACAAAGGAAGGGGCGGGGCTTCAGAGGAATGTCATGGACGACTAGGAGCATAAGGACGTGTATGATTGATTAGTTATGGTAGGGGATGAACAGCAGGACAAACGTCAAGAAAACTGATGTGACAGTCATCAAATGTTTCTTCGGAAGCAACACAGATCTGCTCTGTGGTGGAAGGTACCGTGAAATCTTAAACATCATATTAGTGAGCTGAATGTATGTCTGGGTTAACTGAAAGAACATGAAAGGAAAGGGCATAAGCCCCACTGCTCTCACAGATAATGTTGCTTCGACATGACTTTGCTTCACCAGAGTAACACATCAGCCAAAAGCATACAAAGCAATAGTGCTAGGATGTTCGTCTCTTTTCAGAGAGTAGGGTTTTTTTTGGCCAGGCCCAAAAGAAGAACTGGCTCTTTCAGCTCCCTAACCTGCTCATAATTGTGTATTATTTATAGCATCATATTTTAGCCTCACCTGGAAAATATGTATGAATTGTGTAAGAATAGGCTGTAAGAAAAGCCTCATATTCCCCTCATTTCAAGTCCTACTTTAATGTTATACTCCCTTTCAGCAGACTGTCTGCAACAATTTGCTGTTAGTTGCAGGTTTATACCATAGTTTGTTACCTGACGGTGTTGAAAACAATGATGACCCAGGACATATGTCACATGCCAGATCTTACTATCCAGAATATAGCCAGGATCTGGATCGTACTTTTACATCTGTCAGAAATGATGGTGACCTTGTCTTGTATTGGTTTGCAAAGCAATCCGACCATGTATCGTGGATGCAGCTGGGACTGTATTTATTGTCCCTAACCTTATGTAGATGATGCTGTATTTTTTCTGTTTGTGTTTATTGTGGAGTTGGTCCTAAATTTAATTTCTAATGGCATTAAGAAGTTAAAAAAATAAAGTCTTGAATTTAACTTGCCTCAAACTGTAGGAACCATGTGGACATGAAGCATTGTTAATTTATACCATGTTTAAAATAGCAGAATACCCCCTCTTTAAGCACGTCAAGGAATTCATTGCTTGATTTCTGATGGAGAAAGTAATAAAAACCTTTTAATGTCTGGCAACCCACTGTTAACATTTTACTCTTGTGAGGAAAAAAAAAAACTGAAATGTTTAGGAAGTCTGAATTTTTATAGGGGATATATTTCTAGCTTGGGTAAAAAGGCAGTTGACGAGCGACATTGTTATAATTATAGGTATTAAATTAGCAGATGATCTGTCAGCCAGTCTGAAGTTCAGTAAAAGGCTTTTTATTATTCTGCGTTCCAGAGCCTGTAGGGGAATTTGTCATGTTCTTCTGACCCTTCCTTCCTAAGAAGCAGCAGGGTGCGACTCAAGTGTTGCACCATGGGAGGAACAGAGGTCAGCGTCTGCGTCAAGGTCAAAGACAGAACATGCGTGTCTTCAGGGTTAACACGTGGAGAACATGAAACCTCCACACACAGAGGGCCTAGTCAACCTTCCTGAGGTTTAAAACCAAAGACAGTCTTGCTGTGAGGCAACATGCCACCCTGCTGTCTCTCATGTACACACATATAAATGAGCATAAGAAGAATGTAGTAACAGTCCCCTGTAGGTGGGTGTGGTGTCATTACAGTTGACAGTCCGTGATTTTTTTTTTAATCGCAGATTTTTGTACATGTTAAAAAAGTGAGAGATGTACTGAAAGAAACAACAAGCATGTTACGTGTTCCTCATCACTGCTTTATCTGTCGTGTCGTGTTAGACTGATGGATTAGTCGGTAAAATGTCAGAAAATGCAGAAAAGTCTTTAAACTGCTCATTTCATCCCAGCAATTCAAACCTAAATGGTTTAAATGTAAAGTAAAACAGATGGAACAAGACATCCTGACATTTAAGGGGCTGGAACGATAAATGTTTGGCATTTTTGGCACAGTTGGTGGTATTCGATAGCAGTGTTGAGTAACCACTTTGATGATGCTAGAAATTCTCAGCATTTCCTGGAATTGAAAGGGGTGAAATTTATCAGACTGGATGAACTTCATCAACTGTATGGTTAATTTTTATTTAACCGGCCATCATCAGAACCAAGGCTGAAAGCCCTCTCACTGGCCTCCAGGGGGCTGGCCAATCAGAGAGAAGGGGATTTGTTGGGCAGGGAGCTTTAAAGAGACAGCAACTAACACTTAATTATTCAGAAACTTAACATGACTTCTCCCAGTAGAGATAACAGACAAGGATATTTCCTCCTGATCAAACTTCTTTATTTCAGGCATGGGTATAAGTTTATAAAGGATGCCACTTTTCAGGCTGTTTGTTCCCATGACCCATGTGGGTCCTAGATTTGGTCTACCTACCATGTATTAAGAGGACTACATATCTCCATTTCCACTTGAACAGATATATAAAACATTTTTTTCTTAGTAGTGATGTGTAATGTGATTTTTTTCTGAAATAAGAAATTATACTGACATATCCAAGCTCAGGCATTTAATTTCACTGAATGTACAGACTACAGTTTTACCGAACAAAACATTTGCTAGGCGCCGCCCTGTTGGCTATGGCTGCCTTTAGCAGCAGCTCTGTCTTCTGTGTCCGTTTCTTGTCATTTGTTCGTCTCTTTTTCATAATCTTTGTATTTGGAGTGGATCATTACTCTGTATGGCTAATTTGTTGGTCATGGACACCAAACTTTTTGTGGCTTCAGTTATTTTTACTACTTTTTCTCCTGTGTTTGTCTGGAGATCCTACATGTAACCATAGTTGCATTGTTTACATGTGAACTCAGCTGATAGCAGCCTGTAGCATGTCAATGCTAACTGGTGTAAGGCCTGATGTCTTCCCACAAGGTGAGGAGAAGGAGGTGAGGACGACGTGCTGGTTCTCAGGTGTGAGCTAAGAAGTGACGACATCGACCTGTCCTTCCATCCATCGTTATTGGGAACGTAAGATCTATCTCCAATAAGATGGATGAGCTAGCCGTGCTAACCCAGCAACAGAGGGATTACCAGAGGGCAGAGAAGCATCATGCTAATCACAGACATGGCTAACAGAGCTCACATCAGACACCAACTGGAAGAGCTTCACCTGCTGTCAGATGTAAAAGTACAATCCAGATCCTGCCAATATTCTGGATACTACAATCCGGAATATAAAATATGTGCCAGGTCACCATAATTTTCAACACTGTCAGGAAACAAGTTATTGTACGAACCTGCAACTAACACCAAATTGAAGCAGACAGTCTGCTGAAAGGGGGTATAACATCGAAGTAGGACTTAAGTATTGGTGACAATCACAATATGCTTGATGGAGGTCTGCGCCCTCTGAGTGCTTTTCTAGTTATGTTATCATTTTCAAACTGTTCTTTAAACAAGGACAAATACGACACACACAGAGCAATTTAAGGCAAAAGTTTTGGTAAGTGAGAAAGAGTGTTGGTGTGAACGGTTTAATTTGACTAAACCTAGACTAGGTCTACAAAGGGCAAGAAAAGACCAAAATGTTACAAATACTTGTAAGGATTTCATCCTAAAACTGAGACATATCAATAAAATAACAAGAAAACAGACGGACAAGACAAAGCCAAAGTTTTCTTGAGGAAGTTGTTTTCAAAAGACCATAAGCACAAAGGTTAGAGCAATTGTGTCTATCCTGGACTCAAAGCGCTTTAAAGTTCAAGCTAAGGCAAAACACACAGACAAGATGGACGCCTTAACAGTAATGGTAGCTGACAGTGTGATTAGCCACTGACAGCACCATTAGCTAGGAAAGTCACCCACTTAAAGAGCTGTCCTTGCTCACTTTCTATTTTCTCTAGGCACATAGGGGACCCTTGCAATCAAGCATTTTTCTGTCGTACAGGAGCATCAAAGAGATGAGAGGCTAAAGGTAGCATGTTTGTACTTCTTAAGCATGACGAGCCGTGGTATTTTTGCTGGTATTGATGCGGGAAAGCAGCATACAAACAATGAACAACTTCAGTACAGTATGCTGCGGTGCAACCAACACACTCAGAGCAGCCAAACACTACAGCAACGGGTGGATCAATATTGCTTTCTCCTGACAGGGAGTGATTGATCACAGGCCGACATGAGATTTCAAGATGAAAACAGCAGGTGTCTTCTCTGGAGGAGGATGTCGAGTAACAGAGCAGTGCGCCCGCTGATGAAACCGACAGGCCGGCAAAGACACAGAAAACCAGAGCCTTTCGCTCGCCCACGCACCTTACGTGACTGGAGACACTCAATTGGAGAGCCCGAGACCGTGGATGCAGCAGCAGCAGCAGCTCTTTGGATGCTGCAACATAGGTCCCCCGCTGTTCTGAAATGATTTTCAATTGAGGTTTTTGGTGCTCTGTGGACTGCACAGCGACAGGCCCTGACCAGTGTAAAAGTGAGGCTCTTTTTCAGTGAATACACAACTTTAAGACAGCTGCTTGTAGGTGGTTGAATCGACATCAGAGGAACACTTTTGTGACATAAATTCTTGACATTTCAACATTTCTAAATGAGCTTTTCCTGATTTATATTCTGTAAAAGCAGTCCTCTCTTTCTATTTCTAACACCCTTGCCTCAAGAAATGCTCTGAATCAAAATAATGGTCCTCTTCCTGTCCCTTTAGATCAGGGGTCTGCAACCTGCTGCTCTGGAGCCTCATGTGGCTCTTTGATTCCTTTGCAGTGGCTCATTTGTAGCTTTGGAAAAATATTATTGACAAGGATCTTTTTTTTTTAATTTTTCTTACAGAGGGTATTAATGATAACTACACAGATGACAAATAAAATCACAGTATAACATTTTGATGTACTAAATATGTATCTCCTCTTTAAAAAATAAAGGTTTTATTTTTTGTGATTTTTTTTTTATTTCTGAACTTTTTGTTAGTTTCAATTTTTTGACATTATTTGAATTTTAGTGAAGAATTTCAAATTTTGGGGCAATTTTGCAAATTTTTGGAGCTTCTTTCTTAATTCTTTTTTTCTTTGTCAATTTTTTAGAAAAGAAATGTATAAAATTTCTGACAATTAATCAAAATTTTAAAATTGCATCATTTGGGTTTCATTTTTTTGGATTTTTTTTATTTCAATTTTTTGACATAATTTGAATTTTAGTGAAGAAATTCAAATTTTGGAGAGATTTTGCAATTTTTTTTAGTTTTTTTTTTAAACCCTGTTTTTTTTTTCTTTTGCAATTTAAAAAAAAAATGTATAAAATTTCTGACAATCACAATTTTAAAATTGCATTATTTGGGTTTAATTCTTTTTTTGGAAATGTTTTTAATTTCAATTTTTTGACATTATTTGAATTTTAGTGAAGAATTTCAAATTTTGGAGAGATTTTGCAAATTTTTTTAGTTTTTTTTTTTAAATCCTTTTCTTTTTTTCTTTTGCAATTTTTTAGAAAAAAAAATGTATAAAATTTCTGACAATTAATCAAAATTTTAAAATTGCATTATTTAGTTTCAATTTTTTTTTTGCATTTTTTATAATTATCATTATTTAAATTCTTGTTTGGATAATTATTTACTAGATTTCTATACACATTTTTGTCTATATTGTGAAGATAACCTACATTTTGTGGCTCTGGAAAGACTTTCATCCTGGTGAGCTCAGGCAAAATGGCTCTTTTGAAGGTAAAGGTTGCAGACCCCTGCTTTAGATCATCATTTTTCCACATTGGTGACAGGAAATCTGCCCTGGAAGCCTTTTAATGTTTTACCAACAGACAGGTTTCACACAGCACCTTGTTATCACTGCACTGCCAAAGATAAGACAGGCTTTTATCACAAAGCGCATGTTTGAAAGGGACAAAGCATGTAAAATTCCATATGCTGCACATTTATCTTCCCCTTTGTCCCCCCTCTGAGTCCCCTTGATTATATATCTATAGAAATTACAATGCAAGGAGCGATCTGAGCGCGAGGCATCCATTCGGGATTGATTACACGGATATCACATCCCATCAAGGACATCAGAGGGGTCCTGGCAGGCTTAAGTAATTCAGCCCCATGTTCAGACGTGTTTAGGCAGGCTTTTGATGCTTCAAAAAGGTTGAACTGTTTGTGATAACATCTCTTGACGTCTATTCATGCGCTGGTCTGAGTCAGTGAATGCAATGTGTTGCAGGCTCTCTAAAGGGCAGCGGTGACCATGGAGAAGCAGAGGCATGTTTAAATCACCTCATTTCATCATAATTCAACAAAAAAAGACCAACTTTGGTGAATATGTGTGTTTTTCACTGTAGAATGTATCACTGAAAAACAGCGCTGCAGCAGTTCATGATCCTGCCATCAATATTCCCTTTAAATATGGCAAGCAGCAAGCTCTGGTGCTGACAAAAATGAAGCAGGGGCACCTTTTGGCCTTGCAGCTTAAAGGGTTTTTTTCAGTATTTTTGAAGTGGGGTTGTATGAGTTACATGTCATGAGTAAGTGTGATGGCAAGGATTGTTGCTGGCCAGCTCCGCCCCCTCAAAGAGAAACTGCCAGGAGAAACAGAACATAAGCTAGACCACAATTTTCTGCAGACAGGGCAAATTCTGCCTGGTAATTTAGGAAGTTTAAAGAGACTCTTACCTACACAGTCATCTCATACTTTTGCCGGATGCTGGAGCTGTGACACACCAATTTACTTCTAGCTGGACAGGAAGTCCAGGAAGTGACTTTCAAAACAAAAGAAACTGTGTCAAAACCAGACTGTATTTAGCTTGACTACAACAACAAACAGACATAATGAGCTGAACCAGACCAGGAGTCAACAGGTTGGAGCTTTACAGCCCAACATGGATGAAAAAAAGCTTATCAATGGATTGGTACGAGAGGAAACTCTTCAATGTTGCGACTACTCAACTGTCCAAGCCTGCAGGTTTGAAAGCTACAAAAATACAAACATTTTATTTTATTTTTTTTAAGTGATTCTGACTGTCCTGTTGACCTGAAGTTTGATGGAGTAACACATGGAAGCCTAAGTCAGATTTAAAGGGGACTCATTGCACTAAAGGACCAAGCGGAGAAACTTCTATCATCTGGTGGTGTAGCAGTATCAATATGGAGCTAATGCCCACGAACCAAGATAACTTTTTATCGTCAGGAGCAAAGGCTGTATACTTAATGGATGTAGTCTCTTCGACGTCACCCGTCTGTTTCTGAGACAGAAAATGAAGCAAATCTGCTATCCCAGCCATACTGGAAGTGCCAAGGGCTTTGTTTAGAGTGCCCATCAGTCACATGACCTGACCTGTGTCTCTGATTGGGCAAGCTTGGGATCTTAATATCCTGAGAACTGCTGAGTTAGAAAAAAATACCCCTCTCCTTACAGTGTGTGCCGATAGTAAAACTAGCAATTCTGACAGAAGATCAGACTGTAAATATGTTAATTTCTGCTTTGAAAATGGCTTTTTTTGGCTTGGAGTGTATATGACTTCCTGTACTTCAAGCAGACACTCAAGAAACAGCAGATTTTAGCACTTCCACATGGTCTCGTATTCTTAGACCAGAGGTTGCCACTTGGTCACTAGTAAGACTGTAAAAAACAGAACCCCTGGATTAAAAGCAGGAAATAACCCATGGTCCACAGGATATGAAGGTGAAGACAGAGATGGAATTACAGATGTGCAATCTGACACAATGCTAAATTCATCATTTGTGTTCACAGATCCATTCACCAAGTTGTGTTGGGTCACCCAGATAGTCCAAAAAAACATGGGCTTTCCAATGGCAGGGTTTAAAAAAAACAAGCCCCAAAGGATGCAAAAGGGAGGGAGGAAAAAGCTAAACACTGCATCTAATCCTTGTATCCTATATGTCAGCCTTTCCTTAACTATTTGACGGGGTCACCAATTGGTGGCCAAAAATGTGTAACATATTTGGGAAGTAATCCTCTGAGCTAAAATAGAATTAACGAATGCTCATCTCATTAATCATCATCTGACCGGTGTTTGATGGAGGAATTGTATGAGGTAGAGAACTACAATAGCATTTAAAGAGCTATCTACTTAGGCTCAGGAAAAGGGATTATGTGTGCAGGGCTAATGTTTCTAAGTGTAGTTGTGAAAAGTAACAGCAAATGAAATCTTTCTTTGACATAAATTCAGGCTGGAATCAAGGTAAAAACTAGGCTAATAAACTAAGTTTTGGCTAGCAATTTTGCTAGCTTGAATAAAAATGCTAATAAAAAACATCTTTACGTGTACAACATACAAGTCTTTCTGTGCTGGCTGTATGGCTGTAAGAATTGGGAAGTTGGTCCATAGTCGAGTTTAGGGCTGCACGATTATCGCAATCGCAATCGCAATGTCAGCACACGCAATTACGTAATCGCAAAAGAGGATATCGCAATCGCAATGTCAGCACATGCAATTCAGATTTTTCTCCATGATAACCAAGCAAGTCTGTTGACTCATCATGACACAACTTTTTTTATTAAATCGCAAGCACAATCGCAATGGCAATATTGTCCACCTAATCGCAAATCGCACCTTTTCCCCAAATCGTGCAGCACTAGTCGAGTTCACAACTCATATCTTTTAAATAGCGCAACAAAAGCTTGGTGATAGAATATAACATTGATGTCATGTTTTTGATAAACAACTGTACTAAAATCATAAGTGAAGCTTTGTAATTTAAGCTAGAGCCAAAAATCATCAATATGTTGTCACAAATATTGTTCAGCTAAATTGCAACTTAATCTTCTGAGCCACTAACAATTTTTCAAGAGTTCGTCAAGGATTGAGTAGCTGTCATGTGCACAGGAGTACAATGAGTTAGACTGAAAGGTAATTAGACCAGGTGTTTTCTCACTGCAGGTGGCTTTTTAATTTTTATAGATTCAGCATCACATGATCTTATTGAGGGTCTGAGTGTAAAATTCTCAGCCATTTAATTCAAAAGGTAAAAAATACCTTAAAGCTCCAGGACACATAGACAAACATCCCAAACTAATAGAGAGACTAATACTGTCAAGATATGAAGTAGCCTTCAAATAGTGACTGTTATCAGTGGTAAATCCTCTTTAATGATCAAGTATACGTCCTCTTTATCATAATTCTCCTGCGTCCTTCCATTTGGAGGTTTTCACATCCATTATCTCATCTTAGCTGGTTCAAAGGTCAACATAAACAACCCCCTGAGAGTCTACAGCATCGAATACATTACTGAGGCTAGGAGTCATGTGGAAGCAGTTTAGTGGGAGATGAGTTCCCACATTGAGATGGTTCCCTCCCCCTCCTCCTCCTCCCCCTCCTCCTCCTTCTCAGACACACGGGGGTCAAGGTTGGGAGGTAATCCAATAAAGCTGATTCACTGCATTGCTGTAATATGGGGTCACAGTGTTCTCAGATGCCTGGAGGGGAAGGAAAAACTGGTAATTGTCCTTGAGGATACTCCACCGGTAGAGCAAGCGCTTCCAGCCAGTCATAGCTTACGCCGACGACATTATTACTTATCCGGAAATTAATCTCAAAACTTTGCTGACTCGAATCTTTCCAGACGTTTAAGTCTTTGGCTTGTTGATGATGTGACTTTCCAAACAGTGCTAAGATGCATGGCAGCACCTTCCCCCTAGTGCTGCGGGACTGCCCTTGAGGGTGCCAATCGCTCTGTTATGGAAATTGCATTGGCGACTTGTCAATGGTGATGTCTTGGGAGGCACGGCCACCTAATTGGCTTAAAAAGTATGGTGCCACAGGGAGAGCATATCAATGCCTAGTATCCAGGACTAAAGTGAAGATTTAAAGACGTAGACCTCGACAAGGAGAGGAGACCAGTGAGGTGAAATGACGCAGGAAAGAAAACATGAAAGGATTAAAGCTGAGTGTTTGGTTTTGCTGTGAAATTTTATAATTATTTTACCTCAAACTCAAAGCCTCTCCCTTAAAACATAGTCATATCTTAAGTCAAGACAAATTGATTCTTCTGCCCTTTCTCCGCATAATTTATATCCGACTCAGCTCATCTTCAGTCAATCATGGCCTCAGCTTGTAAAGGTCACAGATTCTGGTACTTCCCAAGAAACGCCACGTAAGATGCGCAGTCTGTCCAGGCTTGTCAGTGCTCAGGGTGGGCGCCGCGAGGTGACAGACAGTGCGGAGGTTGATCAATGTGCCGACAGCTATTAGGTAAGTGGGGCTGAAAGGGCAAGTGTGTTTCAGTGAGCCACTGGGGAGAGGATGGTTTCCATCACTAAAATTGAACATAAGCGTTGAGATGAGCTAGTAATGGTGTGTTTAGAGCCCTAGTGCACATCAGTGAATGACATATTTCTCACTGACATGTATACGGCCATCACTTTAATAATTGAATTCAGGAAAATGTTACTGGCAGTTTAATTTGCTTTACTAATAAAATATACAGACTTAATGAGAAGCCACACACATATAAGCTAGTGGTTTGTTGTAGAAACTGAACAGCAGCTTTGTTAGCTGGTAACAAAGCAGAACAAGTTGGCTCTCAAAAAAGAAAATTGTTGGAACCTGAGATTTAATTGCTTTAACTTTGCCAGTTAAAACTCCTTGTGCACATCTCAAAATTTCTGTCAGACCAAGAAAGTCAAACAGGAGCTCCTAGACTCCTGAGTACAAAAATACAAGCATTTATGGGATTCATCACAGAGGGCTCATTGTGATAACTCTGTGATTTTGCAGCCACACTCAGTGAAGAAATAAAAATGGTGGAAAAAAAATGTTGTAAACGAATGCATATCACGTAAGTTTTAAAAAGTATAAAAGTGAGACGCGCTCTCTTAAGCTAACTGATTCCTCACATTGCCGTGTGTCATATTTGTGTGTAAACCAGAATTCAGCCTGGCAACGAAGCAAAACAATTTGGTTGTACCTTATTTGGCCAATTTTTAATAAGTGAAGAATGTTGAATTTAACACTCTCAATAAAAGTTCAAGACAAGGGCAAAACTCTAGAGAAATAGCCATCGCAGTATGCTGACCCTCTTGGTCTTAATGCCAAGCCATTGGGCATTTCTTGCAAGCTCAGCAATCTGAGTAAAGTTAAATGTTTGTATCAGAAACATACATGGTACATAAATTCTGCTATGTGGGCTTTAAAAAATTTTTAAAAATTAAATGAATAAAACAGAAGTGGAATATTTCTGTGTATAAACCTTTATGGCTTTAGAACCCCAAAACATTCATAATTAAGTAAATAAAAACAACATTTTGAAATAAATACCATTTTGATAAATAACAGACAAATATATAATATGGCCGTTAAATTGTGAAAGAAGGCATTGTTATCACGAAATATGTTTTGTTATTCTTTAATATCAAACTATTATAGTTAAATATTTCATGATGATTGTTTGAACAATTTCATACTTTTTTTAAATAATGACTTCTTATTCATTTTTCAAGCTTTTTTTAAAAAAAAAAAAAACTTATTACAAAGTCATTTTTTTCATAATGTTCTTTTTCACAATGGCCATTTTATTTCATAATGTCTTTTTTTTATCAGAATGACTTGGTCTGTCAATCAAAGCTAGAGGGTGGGGTCTAGCTGCAGACCTCCGCTCTCAGCTTCTTTAAAGAGCAGCTCTGAAACTGACTCCTCTCCTGCAGCCATTCTGTCTCAAACGTGTCATGCACTCCTGTTTTCAACTTTTCAGTCTTCTCAGCATTAGTGATAAGTCTCCATATTTGAATCAATCCTGCAAGTGCCGCTGCAATGTCTGTGGAAAGGTTCAGCCAATCACTTAACTTGCTCCGCCTTGCGTGCTTTGATTGACAGACCAAGTCATTACGCTGAAAAACAACTTTATGAAATAAAAATTGACTTTGTTAAAATCTTATTTTTTTTTAATTTCATAAAACATTATAAATAAAAAAAATGTCTTTTTTTAAGTTGGGATTTGTTAAAATAATCATTATGAAATATTTTATTATAATAACTCAAGAAAAAAAATAATTAAAAAAATCATAATCACAGTGCCCTATATTTACAATTTAATGGCCATATTACATATTTTTCTGTTATTTATCAAAATGTTCTTTTTATCTATTCAATTATGAGTCTTTTGGGGTTCCATATATGGCCAGACGCCTTGTTCAGGTCATTTCAGACGCGTCATCTATTTTAGCTGAGCTACATGTTTTAAAAATGATGACACTGTCTTAAATTACTTACTCGTCCCATAAAGGCAGAAATGTGTAAATGTTGCATCCGATCAAAATATGTAAAAAAAAAAAAAAAACAGTCTATAAAAATTTACATTAAATACATGTACGTTTTGTTCTGGAGGGATTTGGTGGTTACAGTGTGGTTTGTTTTCCACTGAATTTCATCATACCCCCTATCTCCTCAGCCAAAAGTAGCACCAAGGCCTCTCTTCTAAGAGCTGCATAATTTTCCTTGAGACCGGCTTGATTCACTGCTCCACTGGCCCATCTTTGAAAACCAAGAGCCCGAAGCAAAGTTTCTAAATTTTAAAAAGGTCAGAGAGATGTAGGGGAAGAGACAGTTGTGGCTCCTTCTTATCGAGATTTCATTGGCAGATCAGTTAAGCACAGGACTACACAGTCTGACTGTACATTGACTTTAAGAGTTGATCTCTTTGTGTGAACAGGATGGAAAATGTACATTTGAAATAATCTGGTGCTCTGAAATGGATACTGATAATTGTTGACAACAAAATGAGTCACTCAGCAGACTTAATCCTCACTTGAGATGGTTTGAGTGAGGCTGTTCATCTGAAGGGTCTGAAAGGCTTAAACTCAACTCAAACACAGCTGGTTAACACTCACTGAGGAATAGTAACAAGGCGTATCAAGGCAGGAGAGAAGAGAAACAGTTCAAGATCTAGAAACATGATGTGAATCCAGGTTCAATCCAAGGTCTCTAGGTTTCCAGAGATACAGTGTTGTTGTTTTAGGCAGAATAAGAATAAACAAATAATAGAGTGTGCACAGTGCATACCCAGCCCTGCAACAAACTCTGACTTCACAACAATCAAAACAACAGCCTGGAGCTTCTTATTGAAATGTTCTGAAGGGTGATGGCTTTGTGTTTGGAGGTTAATGCTGAGTATACTGTAGGATGAAGTATCTGTAATATATCACCTCTATTATCACTTATATTTTAGAAACGTTTAAACCATTAAACAGATGGTTTATTGAATATCATTCCAGATATTGGCAAAATTGTACATTTTCAGTCCTTGAGTTGAGAAATTCAGTTTACCGTGATAGAAAACTATCCTATCCACTTTTTGGAGAATGAAGAATTGTATTTGTGCTTACTTCCCTGAGCCCTGCCTGCCCTCCTGCAAAGCAACCTTATTGCTTGTAAACAACAAATAAAGTCTAATACCAAACTGATCTTAATAAATAATCACAAGGTTGTTGTCCTAAAAGCAAAAAAGAAAAACGAGATGTTTTAACACATCTTGAGGAATACAGGAATAACTCGTAACCATGGGTGACAGGTCTAAGGTTTCTTTTTGTTATAAATAAAATTGGAAAAAAAAAAACATTCTTTAATTATTTAAAAATGGTTGCAAGGAGTTTTGAAATTAAAATGATGCCAGTATGATCTACAAAAAAAAAGAAAAAAAGATTATTAATACCTGAAAATACCACCAGGGGCTTGGTCACAACAGACGTGATAAACATAGACTGTAAAAAAAATAGACATCATCTTGCAAGACTTGAAGTGAGGTCACCACAAAAACTGCTCCCCCTGGTGGCTGGCTGCAGTATAGGTCAAAAAATCCAACTCCCCAGTCATTCCAGATGGGCTGTGGTCAAACTTAAAAAAAATTAATACATTTTATAGAAATGTTTCTCATGTCAGATTATTGTGGTTATTTGAAGATATTATTTGGCTGCCTTGTATTGAAGTCTTCTTTTTTTCTGAAAAGTTTCATTTTCATTAGTTACAGGAGGTTAAAAACAAAGTTTTACGTCATGTTGAACGATGATTGACAGCTGTCGTTCTTGGGTAATTTTTTCATTGATTTTAAAACATGTCTAAAATATATGTTTTAACAATTTACTACAAATATTGATGAGTATTACCTTCAAAATGCACATTTACAGACAAAAAAAAGCAAAAAACATACCAATTTGTCAACAGGGGGCGCTAAAGCTGATACCAACCTCAAGTTACTTGCAGAGGCTTTAAATTGTTATTCTATAAAGTTTTAGTTTTTGACTTTTTATTTCAGCAAAGCTGGACCCAGCATCAACAATTCACAATGATAACCAGAATAGTTAGATAAGTCTGAGTAGAGCCAAGTCAAGCCAGTTGAGACAAACTATTGAACGATGATGACATAACTCCCCAAGACGTCTGGACATGCCATGTGTTCATTTCCATCATGTTCCTCCTGATGACCCCCGCTCTATTTATGGTGAATATGATCTGATCTGATCTGACTGAGTGTCTGCAGTGGCAATCTCGCAGTAGGTAGTGTCACTTATTTCCAAAACACAGGAGACCGAGACAGCCAGCGCTGGCTTCAATCTGATAATTGGCCTGCCCCAAAGATGTGCAATTACAGCACATCATAATTAATATCCTGCTTTCAGGAAATGATTCAACTTTTGTCCTCTCATGGGGTTTTTTTCTCTGTCGCTCTACAATTAAAGCTGCCACCTGAGGAAACGCGATCGCACAATTACCACAGACATAAAGGAGTGGTCATCATGGGTCAGTGTAATTTCAATACTCATCACAGGTGATGGGTAATATGGTACAGGCTGTCCTGTGGAGTTAGGCTGGCTGTCATAATGCTGGATGTCTTTGCCAGCATGTGTGACACTGATGTTACAGAACAGCGCTGTGAGGGTGCCAAACACAGGGAACGTCGGCTGAACTCTGAGTAACCCGAACATTTCTGGGTCTGCTTTTGTTTGGAGACATTATAGACAGTTAGCGTGTGTGTTATCATCAAAACTGAGGATGTCACAACACCAGTAAAACCTGAATGCTCATTTTGGGGTTCTTTTATTTCAAAGTGTTTTGCTGCTTTTTTGGTTCTTTATTACATTTTTAATCACCCACAGCTTTTTTAAATTGTGCTGCACAAAAGATGAAGGCTAAAGATGGAAATCAGAATAAGTACTTCTCTTCTTACTCAGTGTCCGAATTCCATGAGGGATTATGGAAGCCGGATTATTTGGGAAAAATAGTTGTTCATAACTTTCAAGTAATTGTATCAATTGTATCATTGTCTCATTAGGAATAAACTTGTTAATGTTGCAGTGAAAACAAGTCAAGTTTTAAAGTTTACAATCAGTTAAAGAAGGATTATTATGCTTTTATGCTGTTATGCCCAAGTATCAAAAATGAATTTAAAGTGACAACGCTGGATGTTCAGACTTAAGGTGTGCAGATTTCCAAACCACTACATTTTCATATGTTGTTGAAATCCCTTGAACTGTATGTAAACGCATCAGATTGGCCCCTTCTGGAAAATAACAATAATAATAATAATAATTAGCATAAGACCCTGATGAGACTAGTTGATGTCATCACATAAGGGTCTCCTAACTAGTTAATAATGCATTGGATGGGCAGGTCTGTCCAAAGCTCTGCCCCAACAGGCCTCTTAAAGGCTGGCCAATCAGAGAAAAGTGGGGTTGTGGAGAGGGGGGGCCTTAAAGAGACAGCAGCTAAACAAAGTGTTAAAGACAGGCTGAAATAAAGGTTTTCTGAAACATTAGTGTGATTCCTTTTGAGCCTTAAATCAGGCTCCAGGGAGACGGCATAAAGCCTAAAAAACCCTTCCCCATTGGGAGCTCAAAATGGCCTGACGTGGGGCCAGCCTAATGCAATCAATCAATCAATCAATCAAAACTTTATGAATAAAGAACTTTTCATATGTGCAAAAGATGTAACGCAACGTGCTTTACAGTGCAGTTAAAAACAATCAAAAACATGCTCACCCAACCCTGAAACCCACGGTAAACAGTCACACACACACACTCATCCAGAGCAATGCAAACACACACATACAAGTACTGGGTATGGGTACCGTAATGTTTCAAATATGAAAGGTACCCATTCCTATCTGCAATGACACAAAACAGAAACAAAAGGCAAATGTTCGAATTGCAAAAGCTGAATGAGAGAATTTTTCGATTTTTTTTTCTTCTTCTCTGATAACTTATACTGTTTGCATCATTACACTTTATCAATAGACAAACAAGCCTCGGGACTTTTGCGAATCTTGAATTATGTCAAGTGTTGAAGAAACTGAATTCATACTGACTGGTTTCTTATGTTGTCAAAGTGTGAGAAAAATATTCCAAGAAAAAGTTTGGAAAAATGAAAAAATTGGAATAGTCACAGAAACATTATTTCAAAAATACAATTTTGCTCAGAAACATGAAAAACAAAATCATTTGACCTGCAAACAGCCTCATGCATTCTTCTCTTTCATTTTGAACTGACTCACTTATTGATTTCTATTTGTGTCCATCAATCATGCATAAGCATTAGTCAAGGACATGATCACACACACGCTCTTATTAAAGCACTAGGAAATAGGTTGCAGCTGCCTAAGTGGCCAAATCAAACAAAGGTGGCGCCACCTCGAGCGTCACTGCCGGTAACTGTGAGCATTAATGCCATGTCATGCTGAAAAGTCAAATAATTCAACGTAAGTGATAGAAACGAGGATGAGCAATGATGTGCAGAATGAGGTGAGCTGGGGAAGTGCATGTGTGTGTTCATTTGGTTTGGTGATGGGTGTTCAGCACATAATTTATTCAATGACTCACTTGTGCTCCTCAGATTGGGTATAATTATACCAGCATCCATTCTGAGCACCAACACGGTGACTTTTCTGTGCCTCATTTGGTGAAAGTCGGTGAATATAAACCAGGTTTTCTGACAAAGAGGGACTGAAAGCACAATTCATCCCACTGTGGGTTGAGAGCTCTTCAGCAAACAAGCACAACATCTACCTGAACCTCAGCTTTTTGACTATGAGACAGGCTGCTTTTCATCACCCGCTCTGGCATTCTGGCTCTGGACCCAGACCCCTCTGCACATGATCAGTTCATGAAACGCTTGCAGCAAGGTGGGGCTGAAAACAATGTAGACTGACAGTCAAGGCTTACAGTGTGTTAATGAAATGGATGGATAATGGATAACTTGGTTAAAAAAAAAGTATGTTTTAAAAAAACTGTAATAATCTTAAGTAAAAAATAATGTTGAGTTGATATTCATTTAAAAACACTTTGAAGTTCTATCTAAAATGTGTTTGTTTTAAAAGGCTAAAATAGACATTTACTGCAGTAATCAATTGGTTTTGTCTGTTTTTTGTTGTTTTCTACCACTTTCTGTTTTCATCAGTAGGGGGAGCTTGTTTCTTACGCTTACTTATAATTTTGGGTAAAAGCCAGCAGCTACCAAGTTTCTTCATCCGTTCATATTTCCCCCTTTGAATCACACTGTCAGGGGTGTTATTTTGAAGGAGTACACACATGTATGAAGGTGACAAACCAGCAGGGGGCATCAACTTTAACATCATCCAAGAAAGTTTGCGCCTGATTTGTTTTTGACTCATTATGAGATTTCTGATTAAAGTTACAAATATTTTACATCAGTGCAGTGTTTCCAAATGTTGCCTGTCTCTTTAAGAGAGTGATCTGATATGTGGGCTACACTGTGTGTGTCTAATCCAGTTGACGATCCAGTGGAACTGCTAAGTAAATGAGGCGTGTGTTTGAAGAAATAGACCCATTTTGGAAAATGATTTGGTTTGTGGGCGTCAGCATTACTTAAAGCTCCCATGAAGAATTCTTTTTAATGTACATTTTGGCGCCCCCTTGAGAGGTGGTGGTTTCTTGTCCTGAAGAAACATAAGTATTTTATTTTTCTGGTGGAGAATGTCACTTTACTTTCTTTCAACAGTCAAACATATCACTTAGTACGAACATTAACTATGGCCAGTGGTTCTCAAACTTTTTTCAGTGATGTACCCCCTACCTTTTTTTTTGTTTGTTTGTTTGTTTGTTTTTTTTGTTTTTGTTTTTTGCCAAGTACCCCCTGACAAGCGCAAAACAGTAAGAAAAAAAAAGACATAAAACACAGCACTGTACTATTAGTGTCTATTGGATATAGTACTCAGTTTATGAAATTAAAATTATATTTGATTCAAACATTGGTTGAATAAATGGTGTTAAAAGGGTATGCGTAACCCCATTTGAGAACCACTGTACTATGCTGTCAATCATCTGGTCTGGCCCCTACCCTCCAATTGTGGTTACAGGCATTAAAAATTACGAAATAAGAATTTTTAATAGTTGCGGATAGTCTTGTTTGCTTTGGTAGGTTCTAGAAAGGTATGACATATGTAAATTTAGTGTTTTTTAAAACCTGTTAAAAAATCCTCACAGGAGCTTTAATGGCCAAAAAATGTAATTCTAATAATTTTTTTCAGTCTATTATTGGAAGTTCTGCTGATGACTGATTATGGAGTAGAATTAAAGTATACCTTTATACTGACTGAAATATAAAGTTGTGCTTTTCAGGAGCCAAGAAAGTTATCCTGTAATCATAGGAGGGGGGTAGGTATCAGGTGTCGGTGTAGACAAAAAGCTAAAGAAAAGGCTTAGTTATAGTTTCCATGGTAATGCTTTGCACTGAGTGATCTATGTAACTGTTACAGCAGAAAAAAAAAATCAGGAAAAAAAAAAAGGTATCACTTTGTCCACAGGGGGTGCCGAAAAGTCCCTCACAGGAGCTTTAATGTTGGCTGAAAAGAGATCATTCCATCCGTCTATGTGAAAGAAGGTATCTAAGAAAACAACTTTAATTCTTTAAGCAAATGTTAAAAGTTGCTGCTCTAACTTCTTAAATCCAAGACTGGATTATTATTATTATTTACTTTTATTTTTTTTGCCTTGATGAATTTTGTGAAGTTGCCGTGTTGATTAATGGACTTATCAATGTCGAAAATAATTTTCAGTTACACGTTTTACATTGCTCGATCGAGCATAGGTTACAGGATGTTGAGAGAGTGTAGCCACGACGAGTTGGAAAGTCCGATTAATTGCTTGGTTTCTAACCCCTCACAAGAGCAGAAAATGTTTGTGCCATCGTGTGCTGTTTGTACTCATTCCACAGAACACACAGACAGATCTTGGACTTTGTTTAAAAGGATACGAGTGCAGAAAAGATTCTCTGCAGCTTCAGTAATTGGGGCCTTAGCTCACACCTCTATGAGACTTCACCATCTGGATACGAAGGAACACGCTGTCCTGTCAGCAAACTCAGGTGTGACCTCCATCTCTACCAAGCTGCTTTTGATGTTATTTCATGTCCCCTATTGGAAAGTTTTCTCTCTTCCAAAAACAGAAAACTTACTGCAACTCTACTACGACTCCTGTTGGCCTCGAACCAAGTTAAAGGAGAGTAAAAATACTATCAAGGTTTTGCCTTCCTAGGGGATTTTCAGGGGCTAAAAGGTGTTCGTATGGACTCCACGGAAGAGATGTGATGCCCCTTTGTAAGACAGTGAATCTAAATGAGCCACTTTTAAAGCACAAAGATATCTTAAAATCTATATTTTAAAGATTTAAGCCTGAATCAAGCACTACACTCACAATAAATTCAAAGAATGTTTTGTCTTTTATCTGCTTTCTCTGAAAAAACAGCAGCACAAACCAAACGCTGTGTAAAAATGGATTTCTTCTCCTAGTTTCATAAGGCTGAACAGTTTCCGAGCACTATACATGCCTCATTCAGACTCTCTGGCTCGTCTTTTCCACGCTGGCCCAGCTCCATCCAGCCCGGATCAGCTATTCCATCGGATTATCATTGACAGGAAGTCTGGACCTGCTGAGAGAGGCACTTTCCCTCCTGATTCTCGATCTGACATTGGGACGGACAACAAACAACTCTTTTCCACGGGGAGCGCGGCGCTCCATAATCCATACTGACCTTCCCTGGCTGCAATTCAGCTTTATTTTTAGGCAGGCCGAGGAGGAGAAACCTAACCGTGTGCTGTTGACTCACAGAACAGTGCAACTGTTTTGCCGGCAGTGCTCCACCTCATTGTTGCTTCCATTAAAATGAATCCCAAGAAACTGCAGATTTTATTTCTTGAAGCATAAATGTTAGCCAACCTCATGACTAAAACATATTGGGCTGTAATTTCCTAGATGAACAAGGCTTAAAAACAGGAAATAGAAACAGTGCTGATCAAACAGGACTGACAACTGTTTTTATGTACCATGTACTGATTAATTATAATGCTTTCTGCTTGTAAATCAAACGTGGAAAATTATGGAAGCCTTAAGTGGAAAATCAACCATAACTTTTATCAATTTTGTTGTATAGTATAAGCAATTTCATAATAACTTGCTAACATGCTCGATCTTGTGGATATGTTCTCCATCAAATCAGGAGGATCAGACCCTATTTGACACAACAGGCCTCCCAGCTTCTGGTGCAGGCCCTTGTGACATCAACTACTGCAACTCCCTCTTAGCAGGCCTCCTTGTGTGTACATTTAAACCTCTGCAGATTACCCTGAATGCAGCAGCACGTCTGGTCTTTAACCAGCCCAAAACAGCACATGTCACCCCACTGTTGATCTCTCTTCCCTGGCTTCCAGTGGCTGCTCCAATCAAATTCAAAGCTCTTCTTCTGGCTTAAAAAACATTGACAAAAACAGTTCCTGCCTACCTGGTAGGGCTGCACGATTATCGCAATCGCAATCGCAATCGCAATCGCAATGTCAGCACACGCAATTACGTAATCGCAAAAGAGGATATCGCAATCGCAATCGCAATCGCAATGTCAGCACATGCAATTCAGATTTTTCTCCATGATAACCAAGCAAGTCTGTAGACTCATCATGACACAACTTTTTTTATTAAATCGCAAGCACAATCGCAATCGCAATATTGTCCACCTAATCGCAAATAGCACCTTTTCCCCAAATCGTGCAGCACTACTACCTGGGATCCCTCATCCAGGTCTATTCTCCTTCTAGCCCACTAGAAGCTCTGCTTGTGAAGGACACCTGGTGCTCCCAGCCCAGCGCGGCTCCAAATCTCTAGCCAGACTCTTCTCCTCTGTTGTTCCTAAATGATGGAATGAATTAACTCTATACAATCCGCAGAGTCACTTTCTACTTAAAGAGATGTCTGAAGACTCATCTGTTCAGGGAACACTTAAGCACTTAATCTGACCCTCCTCTTTGTCTTCAGGGGTAGAATGAGTCAGAAGGTCTCAGACCCAGCTCTTAGTGAATTTTCAGCACTAATCACTGAATGTTGTTGGGGGTTGAAGGTTGAAGTATATTGTTGCAGCAATTGATTGTGGTTAGTTGGCCAGATTATTCTGCAATATTAAAAAAAATGAATAATAAAAAAAAAAAAATCCTGCTCTTAATGGCAGCACCTGCAGCCAAATAACTTGTAGCACTGTTGTTGCAATAACTAGGTTTTTCTTTCTGTCTAAATTCTCCCTTGTGTTATGCAAAAGCGCCTGCTAAATGAAACTGTAGAGCTGGTTTTAAGTTTTGTTTTCTTTTTGTTTTTTTTTGTCAACATACAAAGTAAATTTCAAGTGATGAGATACATATTTCATTGAGACCTTGATAAAATAAAATCCTTTTTTTGTTTGTTTTAAATAATAGAATTTGTTTTCTGGTAGTTGACGATTTAGTTCCGTTTTTCTCCTTTTGAGATCTTGATGTTAATCTTTTATCTTGTTTTCTCAAGACTGCAATGGATTATTCTTGTGATCATTGTTAAAATGTATTAGTTGGAATAAACTGATAAAAAAAATCTTTAATTTTGGTTTCTTAAGGTTAAAAAAGCTTGTTAACTTGTGAAAACAGGATATGACTATCACAAGAAAATAAGCTTTAATATCCTGAGATTACAACTACATTAGTCAGGATTGCAGGTGAAAAACTAAGTGATGTTTTCACGATGGGGGAAATCGGGTGATATCTTGAAAATCATGCAGTACTTTTGGCTACTCTTTACATACGTTTTTTCTTACATTTTGACATTTTCAAATGCATTTGTTTAAAGAAAAAACACAACTATTGGCTTTTGAAGTCAAAATTCTCCAATATTGTATTCTCCAGGTTTGGGTTTTTGTTGTGTGTATTGAAACAGGATTAAAGGTAAGAGTTGGGGCCTTTGATGATGTTTTATACCCCAAACATTGTTAATGAACCAGGCCTCAAAGTGGCCTTTGTGATAAGTCGTGGTAGCTTTGCTCATTGTCTGATTCATTGGGGTTCTTTAAAATACCAAATAATCATATCATTATTCACTAAGTCGACATCTTTCCCCCTTGAAGAATGGGAACAAGTGTCTTAGATGAACAAATCCTTCCCCCTGATGAATCATTTTAACAACCTGACACTCAGCTCAATCCCCCCCAACTGTGGCCCCATTGATCTTCAAACTGATAATAATCTGTTTCACCAAAACAGTTGTTATTGAGATGAGAAAATATCTTCCTGTCTTTGGTAATGCTGCTGCTTTATCTCCTCAGTTTCTTCAGATGGGAAGATATTTTGAAAAGGGATGCAATGGGAATGAAATAGTGCGTTTTGCTGTTTTTTATGCATCTTTTAATTACAACAACTCCTTTGTCATTTGCATACTTTGGTGGAGCATCAGGGATTTTCAGGAGACCGCAGCGCCTGAAGCTAATGAATGATATTCAAAAGAAAGTTAATTTGGTGATTAATATTTTGGAATTTTAAAACCAGAATAAGTAGGAAAGAAGAAGAAAAAAGGCAACTTTACCTACTCATGGCTCTGTTGATGCCGCAGTGTGTTGTGTGTGTGTGTGTGTGTGTGTGTGTGTGTGTGTGTGTGTGTGTGTGTGTGTGTGTGTGTGCGGGGTTTATTGCTGTGCTTTCAAGTCTCTGAGAGTAGAAAGAACAGAGGCAAGAAACAGAGAGCAGGAGGAGTAAATGTTAAAATTACCATATTGATGGATGTTACAAAATAGGGGGCTTCATCTTTTTCATCTGAATTTCAATGATGCATAATCATAATGGTCATTTGCGTTGCCTTTTTGCATAGTTCCCAGAATCATTCAACTCTTAGGTCATTTTACCAACAAAGAGAAATGATGACAGAAACTGTGTTTTTATGTGGGTCATAATGACGCGTCACAAACTGCCACTTGCTGCAGAAGATCCAAACCTATCCACACTCAAGATGAACTATTTTTTAAAACTAAGTGACAACGTAGATCTTTGATAGCATGTTGAACTTACAGAGTATAAAACTAGCCTTTTTATTGACCAACAGTTATGTTTTGGTATCTGGAGACACTATTCCCAATGGTTTAACAGTTCTTCTGATCACTCAACAGCTTTACACAACATCCTCCAGCTACCTTTTTGCACACACAATCAACAAGTAATGGTAGATGCTTCTATGCAATATATCATAAAAGCATGAGAAGTGTCTTTTAAATGTATACCTTACTTCAAATACCAGAAAATCATCCAACAGTAAACATTATGTTTGCTTGACTGGTCAGCTGGTTAGTTGGTTGCATCAGTCATCAAAATTATTTGAAATACCCATCAATGGTTTTCAAACAAAGTTGGCCTCAAACACCAAGTTGCAGCAGCAATCAAGAAAAACAAAAGTAAGAAAGTGTATATAAAGTGCAAAAAGGTCTATCAGAAAATAGATGATGACAGCTTGTCCATCATTGTCCAGTTCAGCCAGCCTCCACCTCCACAGGGTCCAGGACTGAGCTTCTTCAGCAGTCTGTTCAGTCTCTGTCTCCTGGATCCTGTCTGCTCACAGCAGGTGAAGCTCTTCCATTGTGGCATTGGTCCCAATGTTAGCTCCGTTAGCCATGTCTGTGAATAGCATGATGCTACTCTGCCCTCTGGTATTCCTCTGTTGCTGGGTAAGGACAGCTAGTTCGTCCATCTAGATCTTACGTTCCCAATAACGATGGATGGAAGGACAGGTTGAACCAGCACATCGTCTCCTCACCACCTTCTCCTCACCTTGTGGGGAAACATCCGGCCTTGCACCAGTTAGCATTGACATACTAAGGGCTGCTAACAGCTGATTTTCCATGTAAACAATGCATCCATGGTTACATGTAGGATTTCCAGACAAACACAGGAGCAAAAATAGTAAAAATATCACTGAAGACAAAACCAGTTCAGTGTCCATGACCAACAACTGAGCCATACAAAGTAGTGATCTACTCCAAATACAAAGATGCCCAAAAAAGAGACGAAAAAATTAGAGGACCTCATCATCATCATTTCAGCAAGTACTTTTTTTAGAACAGGGAGTTTGAGCAGTTTACAGAGAAAGGTTGAAGAAAGTTTTTAACATTTGAATACATAGCAGACATCCAGCATTGTTTCTTTACATCCATCTTAAATGCATAATTCTTCTATTTAAGTTGTTAGGCCTTACCAATAATAAGGAAACATGATGTTCTACAACAGTTTACTGAATGAGAATGCATTTTTATTTGTTGACAACTACTTACTACAAACTACCGCTGCTCTGCTTATCCTGAACATACATTATCAATACCAGCACATAGCCTTCATCAATACTTGCTAATCTTTATTAATGGCTAGCTTTAACCATTATTTACCTCATATTTCAGATTCTTTAGATCTTCCTTTGTTTAAACCACTTGAAATAGAACAACCCAAAATATTAACCACTGATGTGTTTTTTTTTCTGGGTTAAAATGCACTGTTCCTTTTGTGCGTATGATTCATTGTCAGTATATATTTCATAAACATCCTTCTGTCACATTGCTCCTTTGTTTTAATAAAAACAGCCCTTGTTGCTGACTGTTTAACCTGTCTGCCTTTGATGTTTTTCACAAAACAGAGCTATAGATACACTCATCTTTGTGTTTGCATAAACTGTCCATGGATAGGCTGCTGCAGGTTTCTCGCGAAGGTCTCCATAGCAACACCTTGTCATCTGTGTTTAAGTCAGTCTGTGTAGCAGGAGTGTCACAGGGAAATACAGCCTCAGTACCCGTCACAAAGTGACAGTGCAATTTACTTTACTCCCTAATCCTGTTTTCTCCCTCAAAGCAGAATCAACACCTGCATTACAAACAGGAAACTGAGGCCGTCCTTGCTGAAACTTTAAATATTTGGAGGTCTTTTTTTCTTTTTCTTTTTTTATGTTTATGACAGGAAATTTCCAAACATATATGGTTGGATGGACAGCACTGAGTGTCTTTTCCATCAGTAGTTTTCCAAAATTGTAATGCATTTGCAGCCCCAGAAGCCATCTCTGAAATCCATAATGCCCATGTCACATAAATAAATGAGATTGTCATGGTCTTATATCACCGCGCAGACAGCTCTTCCAAACACAGCAAAGTGAATCTACATAATATATCAATACGCTGTAAAGCTTCAGGCCTTCAGAAGGACTCAGGAGATCGATACGTAGCTGCAGGTATTGGCAGGACTTTAAATGGCAGCTTAGCACAATGTGCAAACTCTGGAAACAGCTTATAACAGTTTGACTATTATTCTGCTGCAAGTCTGTTTCAAAGACAAAGGTCTGTTCATCCAGGAGAGGGAAGTTCTCTGCAGAGGACTGATGGCAGGAAAAGACAGTTTTCAAGAGGAAAAGAATCAAAATCTGTTTATCATGTCAGGTTGTTGTTAGGGGTTTCAGAGAGCACTGAGTGGATTTGATGGCATGAGTGTCTCAAGAATCAAAAAGAGGTGGAAAAGTTTTTAGTCTTGAAAGGCATTTTGCGACCACTCCAGGGGGTACTGACCTCAGTTTAGGAACCACAGCTATGATAGTATATTGTTTCACAACATAACTTTGTAATTAAAAGATGCAAAACCGAGTTAGTGGACTCCTCATTGTCATGTGACAGCTGTCAGTCAGAGGGGACGAGTAAGGCAAAAAAAATGGTTGGTCTCTACAAAAAGCACTCCCAGCCAGACCAAACACTTAGGAAATCTGCGTTAACACAAAAACACAGAGGGACTGAAAAGCTGTAGTAAGCATGCCAGGCCTGTAGATGGCACTATAACTGTCTTGTCCAGAAGCTGCTTTTGGGAGATCTACTCCAAAGTAGAGTTAAGCCAATCATCTGGTGTATTGGTGAATGCTAAGTGCAAAAGTGGAGCAACAGATGCACATGTTGCAAAAGACAGTCAGCAGATTCAGCAGATTAAGCAGCACAAGCACAACACGGTAGTTTGTGACGATCTTAACAACGGTACTGTTGTCCTGTTGTTTGCGCTCACACAAAGCGGAGTCTGAAGCAAGCGTTTCCACAAAAAACGCTGGCTTACTGTTTACACGATAACGGTGTTGGCACCATTTTAGAAAAATCACACTCTGGGGGCCGTTTTCAGAAGTTTGTGTTTTAGTTCGGCTGAAACGCCGTTCCCGTGTAAAAGCGAGGCTGAAACGCAACAAAACTTTTGCGTTCCACTCTAAAACCATTGTCGTGTAAACGGCCCCTTAACGCTTGTGCAACATCAATAGATGAGAATTGCAACTCTCTTCACAAAAATAACTCAGACTAAAAACAGTGTAGGGAGGTTGTAATCTTCATTCTAGTTTGCACGAGAGTTGCAAAATTCTCGGAATTTTCAAAGTTGAGAACCTTGTATGAGAGTTTTGGGGAATTAATGTTAACTGCATTTACCTGGTCATAAAGATGTATAAATATAAAACCTTTTGGTTTGTTATCAGCAGACATGTATGCAAACATGTCTACTGCAATATTTTAAATGACATTTAAAATTATTTTTCAGGGACTTTGGGGAATCCTAACTAGGTCTAACTGTCACAAATATAGGCATAAATATCTGTTGTAGCTAGCTCTTAAAAATTGTACACATATTGATGAGCATTTGTTAGCCTCACTGAAATGTGGCCATTACTCAGAGTTAAACCATACACCATATGTTTACCTCAGTGCTATCATCAAAACTTGCCTTGACCGGACTTCTAGACTCCAAATCCTAAAATGTGGTCTCCTTGGAAATGCTGTAGATTGGTGAAGTAGTGGCTGATGATTATCAAATGTGTTTGTAATTGTTTGTACATGATTCATGGTGCACAGTTGAATTTGCATTCAGTCATGTTTCTTCAACCAAGATCATTTTTGAGAAGCTCATTCAGGATAAATGAAAAGAAGAGAAAAAATCCAGAATTTCTAAGACAGGAATTCATGGATGAATACATGTAATTTGAGAATGAAAAAAACCTGAAAATTGCCAGTATTCCTGAGAAATATTACCATGGAAATTTTCCAGAAACTTTCCTAAAATTTACCAAACATTTGCCACCCAAGTTGGCACGAGACTTCCACAGCAGTTGTGACCATGGACTGTAAAAAAAAAAAAAGGTTGTCATCTTGCTCGGCTGGAAGTGAGGTCACCACAAAAAATGCTCCCCCTTGTGACTGGCTGCAGTATAGGTTAAAAAAATCCCCAGCCATTCCAGATGGGCTGTGGTTAAACTTAAAAAAATTACTACACCTCGTAGAAATGTTTTTCACAATATAATTTGGCTGCCTTGTATTCAAGTCCTCTTTCTTCTGAAAAGTTTCATTTTCAGTAGTCAAAGAGGTTAAAAAAGAGGTTTTACGTCAGGTTTAACGATGATTGACAGCTGCTGTTCTTGTGTATTTTTTTCGGGGATTGTAAAATATGTTGGGAGGTAGAGTCAAGAAGTGAAAGAAATAAAATTATTATTATTCTTGTCACCAGGCGCCACTCAGATTCTCCCAGAATCCCTCACAGACTGGCTGCACAATGGCTGCACAATGGCGGCACCAGTGACAGGACTTTTGGCTTCAAACTGTACAATGGTAAATGGCGGAGCAATGCTGTCCACTCTATATACAGACAATGGTTGTGACTCTGTAGTGGAAATCACAGCATGGACTTAATATCACTTCAGAAATTTCCTCTATTACACAAATTTCTTTTTGTAGAGACAATCGGTCTTGAAGCTTAAGTGACAATAAAAATATTTTAATAACAACTTACTATCAGCTTATGAGGGAAAACCATCTAGCATGTCTTCAATACGAATAGAGTCAAATTTTTGGATCTAATTAGAATTGCACATTTTTATATGATGTAGTTTATCTTTTCTGAAACAGAACTATAGCCTAAAAAAGTCAAATCTGAAAAGAGTCATTCATCTTCAGCTGCCTCTTCTTCTCAGGTGAAGGGAACACACTGAAAATGTTCTGAAGCAGTGTCATAAAAAACAACAACTTTCAGACAGCTCCTCTTTAATGTTGCAATGTAATGGTTTGTTGAGACTTTAACAATCCAACAGTTTTCAATTTTAATAACAGAGGCCCTTCTTTTCTCTTTCTCTGACAGCTGTCAAATTAATTGTTGGAGAACGACAGGACTGTGTTGCTAATAAGGAAAATGTTGACAATGTGAAAAGCTATTCCCACCTGTTTGTGTCTCATGTTTTATCATTTTCTTTTCCAGTGGGCGATGAGCATGTTACTTCATTTCCTTTGCCAATGGACATGAATACACAGGAGGGTCCTTCTTGGATGACAAAAATCTCTCACATTCGTCCAGATTATCACCGCTTAACTATTATTTATCTTCAGTCATTTGATGCAAAATGACACATTAGACACCCTCAACGACTCCAACAACAGAGGGATGCTGTGTTTGTTTATCCCAAAAGCTTTAATTATCGACACAGTTTGTGCTCAACCTTCCAATCCAGGTCCAAAAAATGACACAATTAAACTAAAGCTTTTAAAGTTTTTACTTTGTTTTGACTTTTCTTAATCTGCTGTGTGTTCCAACATGGTGTAAGTGATGAGCTACAAAAGGATGAGAGGAAAAGATCTCAGGCCGACATGAAAGGCCAATGAGGAGTGAGAAGAAATGTCTGGATCTGTAAATGCCAACCCACATGAAAAACTGACCACTTTTCCCCTTTTTTTCTGCCTGTTATTTGCAGGTGTGTGTGTGTGTGTGAAAGAGCTTCAGGTTTGGGGGGAGTCAACGAGAAGCCCATCAGATCCCTGTTGAACTGGAAACAGCAAAGGCGGTGCTGGAGTGCTCAGGGAATATGGGCTAAGTGGCCTGTGAAGGGCTGGAGCTGTTGGAAGTGGAATCTGGCAGGTTGATGCTGCTATTTGCATATCTGGATGGTTATAAATGTATGAAAGATGGAGTCATTCAGAGTATTACAGTCAGTTTTATAAACCTGCATGGCTGATCAAAGTTTATGAGGCTAAGCCTTGTCTCTGCTTTTGAGCAAGGGTTTGATCTAAAGTCACAAACAGGCTGAAAACACTGTCACACTTCCCTTTAATACTCATTTGTAGAAATGGCCACAGATGGTCAAATTTTTCAAGGGCAGGAAGCACAAGTTCCTCATTATTTTGAGGCTGAACTCATTAGTTTGAGGCTTGGACCGAGCACAACTGTTATCAGCAATCAACTTTAAGTCAGGTTATAATTTAAAAAAAAGCATTAAACTATGATTATTCCGACAATTTATATAAAAAGATAATCAATAAACATCCGTATGAAATAATGAAATGACAATTTTCATTTCAAAAGTAGTTGGTGGAAACCAAAACGGAGGTATGATAATAATAATATAAATAATAATAACAACAACAATAATGATAATAATAATAATGATAATAATAATAACAATAATAATTCTTCAAGTTATAAGCAAGTTTCGTTCCTACAATGCGTTTCCCTAAATACCCCCAAAATCTCTAAATAACTATTAAAGTAAATGTATTATACTTCATATTCATGGGAAAACAGAAGATCCTGCTTTCATTTTTGTGTCCATGACGTGAAGAAGGTGAGAATGCCAAGAAAATTACGGAGCACAAACAATCTACACTATGACGCGAATCTAGACAAAGTGGATGATGCTGATGACTGCATAGCACTGCGTAGCTGTGTATTCATACGCACTCCATATCAAAAACTAGTACCGTCGGAGCACACTGACAGAGCGCGGTAACTTCGAAACCTTCTCTATTTTCTTACGTACATATATTTATTGGGGGAGTAGTGTCGAAGCGACGCAGGTCAAGAACCATGTAAGCCGAGGTCCTCCTGTAATAATAATAATGATAAAAACATTGAATTGCCAATAAATAAATAAACAAAAAAAAGAAGAAAGCTTTGTTGCTGCTTTTGTTGTTGTAGTTTACTGTACAGCAAAGTGATATCAGATAAGCCACCAGAAAGGCTTGACTAATCTGTGAATGGTCATCAGTAGGGCTGCAAGTAACGATCATTTTTAATGTCGACTAATCTATTGGGGGTTTTTTTCAATTAGTCGTCAGGCTGGCCAAACTGGAGATGCAGAGCCTCCGTCAGCGTGTATCGCCATCGGGGCACGGAGATTTTTCCTCATTAATATTCCTCATGTATGAACATAGTGATCTTTTCCCATAAAAATATCTGTTAACGTGGCGCCTCATGCAGTGAACTAAAGCTACGGATGAGCATCATCCCCTGGTATTTCATTTTACCATGACAACAACAATAAAAACAATAATATGACGCGTTGACTATTAAAAATTACGCTGATGAATTTTTTATAGTCCACGAGTTGATGATGTCACCTAATCGTTGCAGCCCTAGTCATCAGCAAGAAGAAACAGGATTAGTGAGTGGATAAAATCATGTTTTGAATGAAGTCTGATGAAAAGGGTGCTCAAGTCAAATTTGATGCCTTATTTCAACACAATTAAAAAGCTAGAATAGGAACAACTAAGCACTGAAAAAGTTGTGTGTTGGTATAAAAATACACATGGGGGAAGATCTTCCAACTAAGAAAGTGAGTTTTCCGTAGGTCATAGATTTGCAAGTTAGGAAGTTTATAGTGAAAGTTACTCACTACTTTCTCAAAAAAGTAACTGAATCGACTTAACAGCAGAAGTACTCCATAAATTTAGCATTACTTTTTTGGAAAAACCTTCAAATATGCATAAGAATTTAGATTTTTGAGCAGGTTTTTGCTGTGGGGCACAATGCACACTTCAGAACTGTAATTTCTTGCTTTTTACATCAATGATGTTAAAGTAGTGTCCGTACTCTAGCTCTGATTGGCTCACCATGATAACTGTACCTTTGGCCAATCATAATTATGTTTGTGTCATAAGGACAATCAGAAAAAAAACATGTTTTATTTGCAGTTTCTGTCCTGGTAGATAGCAGCTGTTTGATATCAGTGCATAGCAACATGCCACATTTCACTTTCAGTAGATTAGATTACCTGTTATGGGGAAACAGTAACGGCTTTAGTAAAATTCAGGTTGATACTGTGGAAGACTGAACTGGACCACCAAATTCTGATATCATTCATTTTTAAGAGTGTCCAGACTCTCATCTTGTGCAATGTCATAAAAATACTTCTGTAACTTCTTTGTCCTGTAACCACGTGGGATTTTACTCTTGGGTTGTGTCTTGTACCTTTTATGGGTTTATCATCCTTCAGAGACAATACAATCACTACCTTTCCTGGCATACTTCCTCATGTAAACAGTGGGAAGAGCACCCCAAATCTTGAAACCCCCATTTCACCTTGAAGCCAAAACCACACTAATGAAACAGTCTCAACTGCTTCTTCATAAAGACACAAAGGGGAGAAGGAGCCTTACCTTTTTTTTCCTGTATGACAATGCAGTTGATCATCTTTGATAGATCTATAAATTTAATAGACTTCCTGCAGCGCTATCGACTGAGTTATGGCTCAAAATGATGATTACAAGATCTCTTAAATCTTGCTTTACTGCTTGCTGCAGTGTAAAAATGCTTTTGGGTGTGTTACGTGGAGAATAATGAGCAAGGGAACAAGTGGCTGATCCTACGGTATACCTAACCATTAAACTTAATGTGACACTTACATTTTCCAGGGTTTCCAGGGTTTTAGAAAGTCAAAAACAGATTATTCTAAAGGGGTAGAGCTTGAGATATTAGGAGTTTGGTTTTTAAAGGAACATCCCTTTTCTCTCTTTCACTAACTGCGAAAAAGTGTGAATGAGTTCAGTCTTTCAGTTAGCGATCCACAGTACCAGTCTTGCTTCATACTGCCCCTGGCCATGGCTGTGATGATGGCTCCACAAAGGGTTGGTAGTTAAGGCCCTGATTCCCTCCTGTGCTTTAGTCATCAAAAAGTCTGGCCTTATTCTGCCATATCCGTCTCCCACTTACTGGAAACCTCCTAACTGATGGATGAGGATGTTATGGAAAATGGCAGGAGTCGTTATGCTGGTGATTTTTCTCTGAACGTTTCCGCCACTCGTCTGGTTGAGGGAAGGGATGAACGGTAACTTTCTCAGAACCTGAGCAAGCAGAAAGACATGTGGGCTGGTGGCGCCACATCAGCAGGGGGTAAAAAGTGATGGGCGGATGATTGATAGGGACTTAAAATGGAAGAGGGACACCCACCTTCTCTTTCATCATGCCTGCAGCCACAGTGTCTTTAATTCGGACAGAATCAGGATGGGTCTAATGAAAAAGGACTGTGCTCTTCTCATCTTTAAAGGCTTTTGCTGTCCCTGCATGCCTCTGTCCCTCCTTGTTACTCGCACCCCACTGCTCTCTCTGCAGACTATTTCTCTATTGACAAAGTGTACTAATGAAATGTCACCTCCGACAGCTGGCTGAGACGATTGATGCGCTGGAACTTTTTTCACTTTATTTTAATTTTTCTTTTTTTTCCTGCTTCCTAGGACTTTCATTTCCTCACATTTTCTCTATTGATTTTTTCCTCCCATCCTTTTCACAACACTAGAAATTAAATTTTAGCCCATGCCCATTTGTAACACCAACTCACTGCATTAGATTAGAAATATCATGTGTCATGGACACAAGTATGGGGTGCAAAGCTGTAATTGGCACTCTAGTGTATAAACAGGACTACTTTGAAAGTGAAACCTGTCAGGAAATGAGGCTAATTTATGTTTTCACAAGTCCAACCAGTGTAGCTCAGTAGTTACTATAACTACATCACTTTAACTTGGTTCATAAGCACCAACGCCTGCAGGATCATTGATTCACTCAGACAGATACTTTGTTTGTAGCAAAGCTAAAACAGTAGAGGTCAAGAAGAAGTGGATGATGAGATACTGGAGTATTTTGAGGTGGGGTCATATCAGTTTTGTGTGAGCAGTTACTAGAAAAACACTCAGAGAGCACAGACCTCCACCAAGCATATAGTGATTGTCACCAACACTTTAGTCTTACTTTAATGTTATACTTCCTTTCAGCAGACTGTCTGCTACAATTTGGTGTTAGTTGCAGGTTTGTACAATAATTTGTTTCCTGACAGTGTTTAAAATGATGATGACCCAGTACATATTTCATATTCTGGATCTTAGTATTAGTATTGGTGACCTTGTCTTGTATTGTTTTGCAAAGCAATCCGACCATTTATGGTGGAGTTATATACACATTTGGTGAAAATGGCCCTATCTCACAATCGTAAAGAATCCTTTAAAACAATCCTGGATCCAGACGGCGATCCGGATCACCTCCAAAATGTAATCACTTCTTTCTTATACCATTTTGAACATTTCCTGAAAATTTCATCAAGATCTGTTTGCTAGTTTTTGAGTTATGTTTCACAGACAAACAAACAAACTATCCCCAAAACAACGCCTCCTTGGCCGAGGTAGAAATGGATGCCAGTAACCCTTGCTGCTTCAGTGAGAAACTGCCACAAGAAGCAGCACCAAGGTAAGCTTTAATTTTCTGCAGACAAGGCTGAGACTGCTTAATTTAACCAATCTTGAGAGCCATTGCGCAACTGACAGACGCTACACAGATGTGCTCTGTGCACCGATCTGCCTTTCTAGGTCTGCAGCTTCAAATATTACAGGTGGACACATACTTAAGTTTACTGAAGACAAAGCGACTCAATGCACAGTTGAAAAGCAGAGAAATGTCCTCGCTAAACTAGGGAATAGGAGAGATCACGAGTTACCTGGTGGTGCAGGTGTTGTGGCCAAAAAAGAAACTACCTGCTGTGAAGAGTGAAACTTGGTGACAACGGTGTTTCTGAACCTTTAAAGATCATAATATACAAGGCTGAGCGTCAAAGTTTGTTCCTGACCTTAAAATCAGTCCATTATAACGAGCCAGAAAATGTCACCTCTGCCTGTTGACACTGTGGTAGAAATGTTCGCTATCATCTCAGGCTGGTCAGAAAACTGCACTGCCCAGTAACTGGGCATCAATTTGAGAGCAGCCTGAGGAACTACCACGCATCTCTGATTGGGAAAAGTGAAATAACTGTGGCTACGTTCGCATGCAGTCAGTAACCCTTTCAAATTCAGAATACTAGCAATATCCCCATAAACACCAATAACCCTTTTGAAAAACTGCATATGCTCATATTCTACTTTTTTTAAAAAAACAAACAAACACCCCTAGGTTACTCCTTCTCTAATCTGAATATTTGGTCATGTATACGCCTATTGGGATATCCCCATCAAAAGTTACAATAATTGGTGTTCTGACGCATGTTCTGTTCGCAAGGGATCTTGGTCTTTTGAGTACAGGAAGTCCACTGTGCTGCTGTTGTTTGTGTTGTTGCTATGGATACAGCAAGACGAAACGGAGATGACGCGCATTGGGTCGTGACATTTTGATCAGGACACCATGTAAACAGGAAGAACTCTGTTTGCTCAAGCATGTAAACTGGTTATTCTGAACGTTCCAGACCAGGGGTGGCCAAGCGGTCAGAGACCAAGAGCCACAAAAATGACCATGGTACTACAGAGAGCCACGTCACACATGTGGTCTTACAAAAACACTTCCTCTCACACATTAAAAAAGTGACATAAAATGAAAATCAATACATTTCCAATGTTCAAAGTGAGGTTCATTGTGTTTTTAAGTGTATTCAAATTTATACTGGAGAAGAGAAACTGAAACTTAAGTATTAATCCCAACTGATCCCAACGTTGGCATCCATATATATATATATAGTTTAGATTGATCGGCTCACCACTACTCACAACTGTATGTATTTTTTAATGAATGGATCAAAGAGTCGCACACCGAAAAGCAAAGAGGCACATGCGGCTCGCGAGCCACGGGTTGGCCACCCCTGTTCTAGAAACTGGAATGTTAACTTTAACCCGATATATTGTCTGCATGTAAACATAGCCTATGTCAATTGAGTACTGACAAAGAGCTCAACCAAAACTAAAATGTAATCAAATATTCCTTCCGAAGTCCTGTTCATTTTTTCTCAATTTATGTTGAACAATACAGCTCAGTTTGATCTGAATTAAAACAGTCACCATGGCTAGTGTCTTAACTTGTCCATGAGCTGAAATTTCCTGTCGATGGGAATTTGTCCCACAGGAGTCTGACAAGAATCAGTGCCATGGAAGCGTTTCCAACCATACAGTCAAAGTCTGTACTTTGTGTTTACTTGTTTCTTTGGTGGGCACATAAAAATCCTGTGTATTCAAATTGTGTCTCTCAAGCCAAGATTTAAGATTTAATAATATCTTTTTATATGTTTTATCATTCAGCTGAAGTGGATATCATGCTGCAATTTCCAGTGCCAGAGAAGCAAACATAACTCAGCTACATTACACCTCTTCAAATACAGTAGGAGACGGTTTGATACGAAGCCCTGCTTCAGAACGATCATAATTAAAGCCAAAGATGCTTTAATGCATTAAACTATTTTAAAAAACAGTTGAAATGATGGATTGCCGTCATTACAGCCTTATTCCTGACATAGCAATCATTTCTGCTCTGCATGGGGTGCACACACAGAACCATACTGTGTGCAACCCCTGAAGAGAGCATGCCAAACCAGCTGCCTCCCACCAGCTCATGTCTTCAAATTAAATGCAGACTATCTTGAAACATAAAGGTACCCAGACAGCTTGAACTCAGGAAAAAGGCACAAATATTAGGGGGTACATACATAATTCAACATGCCTCCCTCTGCAACTGGCCCACAAGTCCCCAGAAAACTGGACACACCAGTGCACAAGTTCACTGCCTCAGCCACCTTCTCCTTGTCCACTCAGAGCACACAGCAAGGAAACAGTGTGACTGTGTGACACTCCAGAATTGCTTTGCATTGCATGCTGGGCTGCATCTCAAGGTGAGGAGGACAGAAGTTGTTTCTTTCTCAGTGTCAGAAACTCTATCTGAAAACAGAAAATGTCGTCCGTGTTTGGTATGGCATTTGCTGCCTGTTTATTAAGATGAATGGACTAAACTACAATAGAAGTGAGGCTTTTTGAACTGAATGAACTGATCCTGGCCTATATATTCAAATCAGCCTGTGCATTTCATTACATCTAATCTTGAGCTGTAAATTGAGTCTGTTTTAAGAGAAATGAAATTAGAGAACCAGCTGGGAGCTAAATTGGCATCCCCCTCAGTTACTAATCTACTGTGATCCAGTGTTCAGAGTGAGTCATTTACAGTGTAAGACCCCACATTTTCAATTATCAATGGCCAGAAATAGCCGCCTTTCAATTAGAGCCCATTGTTCAGTTAGGTCCTAACATAAAGGCCCATAGCAGACATATACTTACCTCTTCTATAGCAGCACTTCAATTTTCAATCACAACTTGGCATACGAAGTCAATCAGCAATCTTAGCATGCTTTTGTTAAATCTTTTATTTGACTGAAAATATGTTCAGTCTTCAAACATTTGACAGGAAAATATTCTCATATTCAGGCTGTTGAAAGGGCTAATGTGAATTTGTTGCCTGTTTAATGCCACAGGCGAGCGCAAGGGGGGTGGTGAGTAATGAAGATCTGCCTGTAGCAGCATTTTGAAGATCATTCTGTTATTTTCTCAGCCTTTAGCCACCCCCTGTCATTCTGTAACCATGGGCCAGTTGTTCCAAGAATTTAATCCAGAGCAAAATTATCCGGATTTGGATATCCCATTTCTTGCTATCCAGGATTAGGTAATCTGTCTCAGTGTTATGCCAGTTGGATTGGATTCACCCTGATCTGGATACACAGTTTTCAAGATTACCAAATCCAGATTACCAGTGATCTAAATGGGACAGCATATCATAAAGTGGACTACCAGCTCTGTAAAGATCAACAGGTAGAAAAGCCAACATGGGGTCAATGTGGGTGTTTTTATTATTTTGAGAAAAAACAAATTTAATATCCACTTCCATTTTTAATATTTTATGACCCCTCATCTGAGCCACAACAAATGAATATCAGTTATAGAAAACAATACAAAGTGGATATTTTGAAAACATCCGAAATGTTAAAAAGAGGCTAAATGTGGAAAAGGTGGATCTGAAGTTTTTCTTTGGTTTGCTGCAGTTTTTCAACTTGATTTGTTCCTCTGCCAGGAGTACCTGTGCTTCTGCTCCTTAGTTTCTCTTTTTACTTTACTATACTAACAGGCTATATTGGTAGCCTTACTTACTTGATCTACTTTATCACAGTAATGGTTAAACAAGTCAAGTGCACAATACAAATAAAAGTGTCGACACTAAATTGTAAAAATGTTGTCTTATTTGACAAATTTTAAAGTTTGACTACATTTTCTCTCTGAAATCTGGGATCAGGATAATCCTGTGTTTTTGGATTAAAGTGATCCAAATCCCACTGAAAGGTTCTGAACAACACAAACTGAATCCAGATTGCGCGATCTTATCCGCTTTTCACATGCTCAGTGTTGCGACGGCCAGGTATGCTTCAACGGGCACATGACGGGCGAGGGCTCCCTTATCGCTGCTTGCAGCTGTAATTCTCTTTTGTCTCTATATACACAATAATCGCCACTTTACTTGTCTTAGCCATTGTCCACCTCAAAGTTTTTGTGTGTTTTTGTATACTTAGAGATGCTAGACTAAGTTCATCCTCTGACCAATATATTGGGAAATAGAACATTTGATATGATCCGTGGTGTGTGCAGAATACAAATCAATAAGCTTGGTAGAATACAAAGGTCATCTCATCTCAGCTCCATGGAGACCTGACAGGGTTTGTCGCAAATTTGCAACAACAGGCATCAAGGTCATAAATGTCCATTGGATACTTTAATTTGACCTTAAGGGAAAGAAAAGACTTGGCAAATAAAGTAAAATTTGAGGTCAGTTCCTTAGATGCACTCTGTACTGAGTGTGGCAACACAATCCTCTTCAGGTAAACTGAATTTTGCCCAAATCTATTGTAGGGCTGACAATGCCTCTTGAGATTTTTTTCCAAGGCTGTTAAAAGAATCTGGTATCAGAGAGAATAAAACCAACATCTCCTTTGCTTTGATAATTCTGCCGATTTAACTCGATTTTTTTTCCCATCATCTTGAACCCTCAACCGATTTTTCATCTTATGTTAGTCACTTAACTGCTCCAGTAACAAATCTCCTCTTAAGACACCTGATCTCGTAAAGTATTGCTGTTTAAAGCACTGAGAACCGCCAGCAATTATGCAAGTTGATGTCAGATAAAAATGATGCTGTCAGACTGTGTGGAGGTATTTACAGAGCACCTTACAACGAGGGCAGCATAATAGAGTCAAAACATCGGGGTGCTGCTGACTGATGTGTTTGACCTTTAAGGCATGAACACATTCACAAAACAGACAGTTATGTTAAAGTACCATAACAAATTAGATCGGACACAAACAGAGACGTGTATCTGGGAACAATTCCGTCCAAGCCGATGTGATCTTTCTTATCTACTTCAGATCACACCGTGAGGTTGGAGCATAGAGTGAAGTGACTCACTCACGCAGTATTCCTTGGTGTTACAAACAAGGTGTAGGGTCAGCGTTTGTTGATAGCGCCAAAGACTGTATTAAAACAGACAATATGGCAGCTCCTCAAAAGTAAGGATCTTAAAGAAGAACATTTAACGCCTGGTTTTACATTCGCATTGATGCAACAAGAACAAAACAATCTTTTGCGTCCATGCGCTTGTAGGCAGTGTGGTATCTGTGATAGTCTAAATGCCTGTTTCTAGCTATGTTTCATGCTAGCTTTTTTGTAGCAACTCCAGACGAATTGTGTTAAGTTGGAGCTTATAATTGTTGCTGTTGATTTTACAGCAGTTGTTAGAAAGAAGAGTGACACTGGAGGTCATGGAATTTACTGGTAAGCTTCATGGAGATGCCAAACCGCATTGAGCACCTGCCGACAGCACCAAAACTTCTACCAAATGATTTTCTGATCATGATGTTGGAAAAGCTAAAGAATCTGTGGGGTACTTTACAAGACAAAGGCAAGAAACCCTTGATCAAAATATAAGAGTTAAAAGCTGATTTTAAAGCATTGGTGCCACACTGTGTTACTGTATCCATTTGTGACAGTGGAGCCCCAACTTAGTATCAAGGTTGAACATACTTTTTTTGGTGGATGCACAATTTTGTTTTTCAAATTGTTTTCCATCCATCCATCCATCCATCCATCCATCCATCTTACACTGCTTATCCAGGTCCGGGTCATGGGGGCAGCAATGTATTAGCTAAGATCAGCAGCCCCTGTCCGCAAGCTACTCTGGTGTGATACCATCAAAAGATATAATCTCTCCATCATGTCCTGGGTCTCTCCGGGGTCTCGTCCCAGACGGGTATGCCTAAAACACCTTGACAGAGTCTTGGAGGCATCCTACAAGATGCCACCTCATCTGGCTCCTTTTGATAAGGAGGAGCTATGGTTCTCCTCCGAGCCTCTCCTGGAAGTCTGCTCTTCGAACTCAGGGTGTGCCATACCATGCTGCCAACGATAATACCGGTATAATTTTTTGGCGTAATAAATTTGTCATTTTGTGATATTAATAGTGCAGAGACGCAATAATGTATGATGCTTCCTGCTGTGTAAAAAACAACAATGGTCGAGAGCGAATGTGGAATGGCAGCATCAACTTCGTCCTCACATGAGGATTTAGTGCCGAAAAGAGGAGCGACCTCAGTGATGTGGAGGTGGTTTGGCTGACCAAAGATCCGACACGCAGCAAAACACATTAAATTCAAAATGTGTAGGAGAACTATTACCGCGAAGGGTGGCAACACCACAAACATGTTTCACCACCTAAAGCTGAAACACACCGCCGCGCCATGCAGCACAGCACAGGGCAGCACTCTTAACAGCTGGATACCCGAGATCACAAGATCACAGGAGAGCCACATGTTCCTGCAGGAATCCCACCCATGACAACGTACTTTTATGGTAATTAATTAGCATCTTAAGCTCATCTGGCCCTCCCAAAACTTCAGCTCCTTCAGTCCATGCCTTCTCCTTTCTGTTGGTGTCCATTTTGAAAGAATGCGTTATGTCTTATAGAATTATGAAGTTTTTTGCCTGCAAGCTTAACTTTTCCTCCTCCAAAAAGTCAGATTTCCTCTGGATCTGATCTACTTACGATGTTAACATTTCAAGCTTGTGTAGTAGTAGTAAATAATTGGAAAAGTGCCTTCCATACTGTGTGTGCAATAAAAATGTTGTTACTCAGAAGCAGCAACCACTAATAATAAGTTATTTGTTTTTCCCCCCATATCGTCAGAAATATTGTTATAGCAAATTTCCTTAAAATATTGTGATATAATTTTGAGGCTGTATCACCCACCCCTACCCCCAACCCTATCCAAAAGGCTGAGCCCAGACACCCTGAGGAGAAAGCTTGTAGCAACCGCTTGCAGTCGCAATCTCGTCCTTTCAGTAACAACCAACAGCTCGTGGCCATGGGTGAGGGTTGGAACATTGATTGACTAGATTGATTGACTAAATTGAGAGCCTTGCCTTCTGGCTCCCTCTTCAACACAACAGACCTTTTCCTTTTGTCTGAAGATCAATATGTTTTTCTCCTTTAATGTATCTGCATCATACTCGTTCAGCCTGAAATCTCATACTTGCCACGGGATCTACATTTGGTACAACATATTGCACCCACTAAGCAGGTTTAGGTAAAGAAATCCAGGAAAAGGAACCCCCCTCCTCTAAGATGGACAGGTATGCAGTAATTCAAAGGTAGCAGGGTTAGCTTATCGTTAATAAAGTGTCAGGGAAAGGAAGCCCCTGGTATCAGTGACACAGTCAGTCACTTCAGAAGTGAAGGAAACAAAGGAGGAAACGTTTTCATGCTTCATCTTTCACTGTTCCCTTTGTTTACAAAAGCCTTCCTCCCTCTTTAATTTATGTTGCTTGCATTTAGCACAAGGTACTACATGATAATAATGACACTTTTATTGCTCAGTCTCTGTGGCTCTCTCAAAGCGGAGATCACAGGCACATCCTTGGGCGAGAGAAGGATTACTCTGTAGCGAGACAGCACACCCAGACATCACATTAAAACACAGACACCTCCAAGGATGTTATTTGCTTGATTTGTTTCTCAGATGGAAGCATACAAAGGAAAGGGGCGATAAAAAATAAAGGAATATAATAAAAGAACGTGGTTTGCAGGGATTTGATTTCTGGAAGGGGGAGAGGTGTGTGCGAGGTGCCCCTGAGTGACTTTTTGACAGCTGTTTGTTTTTGAAGAGGCGGCGGGGTTTAATTTATTTATTTCTCTGACAGATTGTGGATATGCAAAGCGTCTGTGCTCTCTTTGCTCTCTGTACGGAAAATTCCTTGAGCCCTCTTTGTTATTCATTGTTTGAACAACAGCGAGACGTGGTGTGCAATGTTAACAAACACCTCCTGTCTTAAACGCAAAGACTCTTTAAGGATAACTGCAGGTCATATCAAACCCAGAAACACTTCCCTCCTTTTCTATTATAATATCATTAAGGATAATAAATTAGTTAATGTGAGGCATGCAAACCACACCCACCTTCACAATGCTGCTTGAACATTAACTGCTCAAGTTGACTCTGAGGCTTCAAAGCCAATTTGCTGTGGTAATTGAAGGAGATGAAACTGTGAGCACAATGGAAGGCGAGGCAGCATGTTGATTAGAATTGATGACTGAATTTAGTGTCTGTACATTTACAGAGCAACCACAACAACTGCAGCGCATCAAGAGTGAAACCGAAGGCAAATAAAGTGTCATTTCACGCCATTCAAGGTACATTTTCAATCGATCAGTCGTTATTTTCAAAGTGCCACATCACAAAAGAATGTGATATCAAAACGCTTTTCATAAAGAGCAAGTCAAGACTATACTTTTCATCAGAGGGTCCCAAACTTTCGAGCCCATGACCCCTTAAATCAGGGGTGGTCAACCAGTCAGAGACCAGTAGCCATAAAAACTACCGTGGTACCACAAAGAGCCACACCACACACACACTTCCTCTCACACAACATTTAATTGAGTTTTTAAATATGTTTCAATTAGTACTTACAGCCGTACCAAAGACAAGTTTCTGTTTTTACTGCTGAAGACATTGAGTTCCATCAATCTAGATAGCTATCAGCACATTAGCGATGTAGAGAAAAGAAACTGAAACTTAAGTATCAGTCCCATCACTCAAGTATTGATCAATACTGATCACAATGTTGTCATCAAGATATCAGTATTTTAGATTGATTATCACACCACTACTCATAACAATATATATATATTTTTTTTCGAATGGACCAAAGAGCTGCATGTGGCTAGAAGCCGCAGGTTGGCCACCCCTGCTTTAAATGATGGTGAGGGAGACTGGCAACCTCCACTTCACCTTAAAGAGGGGGTATTATGCTTTCCCATATTTCACAATCTGATACAGATGGTGCAAATCTGAAAAGACTTACATTTGTGAATCTGTCTTTAGAGTCATTTAAAGAGTCTGTTCTAAAAACTACCACAAGATCCCCACGAAACTGAAATAATAAAGCCATCACATAAGGATCTCCTAACAGGTTTATAAAACGGTGGCAGGATAGGCCTCAAACACCAAGATCTGCCCATGGCTCTGCCCTCAACAGGCCTTCAGAGGACTGACCAGTCGGAGGGGAAGAGGTTTGTTGGTTGGGAAGCCTTAAAGAGACAGCAGCGATTTAGGCCGAGCAGTGTCCAGACATTTTTAAGGATTTCTACAAAATATGAATATGTTTGCAGCTTGAAAATGTGCAAACGCTCTGAACATCCAGCATTGTTACTTTAAATCTATATTTGAAACATGGGAGAGCATAACACCCCCTCTTTAAGAAAGAAAAAAACAGGTGGTTGGGGAGAAATGGTGGATTAAGCTGAAGTATGTTTGGTTGCATGTTTGTTAAAGTACTTTTTTAAGAAAAACTTTTCTGAAAATAAATAAATAAAAAGGTTTGCGTAGATAATCATCACTGGTCAGTATAAGGTAAAAAATATCTGCCTTGTGCTCCACCAATGATTTTCTTGAGGAGCCTTCCATTCAGCACAGTTTCTGTACAAACTGTCCTACATCACCTTTTATTACAGTCCCCTAACAGGCTAAGATAGCTAATGATGGTGTTCAAAGTGAACCGAAGCAGTGCTGCTGCTCCTGCTGCTGCCTAATCTTCTCAATATTTAACTCCTCTCCAAGTTACACCCTCAATCTGTCAAATATGTGAATAGAAGCTAAATGCTTGAAAGTGGAGTCGTGTTGCTCTGAGGAAACGTTACACGCTTGCAGAGGCTGACGGGAAGCTTTGACTGTATGAACTATATTTACTGTGATCCTCTCCCAGACAGCCTTTATCTGACAAAGGGCTTTATCAATACAGCTGTGACTTTTATTAATTTCAGTGCTCCACTGAGACATTGATCAGAGGATCTATCGCTGCTATGATCTCATTTCAGGCTGTAATGTGAAACTACAGGGTCAATAAAGACGTCCTTTTTGATCCACATATGCGGCGGCTTCGGCGGTTGGAAAAACTGAAAATGCATCTCTTAGATAAGCGTCTTGTTTCATTTGAGAGCTTGTAATAGCTGATATCGCGGGCTGTGTTACAGTTAGATGTTTGCTTAGCTGTAAAAGACGAGTCCCTTTGGAAGGCCAGCGGTATCAGATTTTCTTCATCTCCTAAGCATATAAAGACTCCTTTAGGTTTATAGATCATTAATACTTTACAATCCTCTAGTAAAGAGCTGCTAAACTGTAGGCCTTCATGCAGCAATGTGGGATTTGTTGGATTCAGAGTGTACATGATTAGAAGCAGTTGTTGATCAACATCAGTTTCTCAAACGCTGTAAGCAAGAGAGTAGGCATCCAATATACAGTATAACACTGATATCATCTGTTGTTGTTTTTATTTTTAACTTTACATGAAAGTTAAAAAAAAATAATAATTGATGGCATTTCTCCAGTCAAATATTGTTGTTTTTTGTTCTGTTAACATCAAATGTGTTGTCACATTTCCCTCGATTCCACAGCACCTGAGCACTGCCAGTACAATGCTAAATAGTCAAATGTCAAACGTTGTTTGACAGCAACCACATAGACAAACTGCCTGCAATGGCTGCAGGCAGAAACATCTGAGTCTCAGACTGAAGACACTGAACACAGTAAGACCTACGCTCCTTTTTTGCAGTTTAATATGGATCATTGATGTCTTCATGAAAAGGTAGTAACATTTTGGTCCAAAAAGCCAATAAATCAAGCACAGCAGCATTGTTTCCAGGCTCTCATAGCCCCTCTGTTCAGAACGGTCTGACTTAGTGGGCGTGGCCTTCATATGTAAATGAGCCACTGCTGATACCGCCCCACTCTTCCACGTCACTGAGAGTGGCACCTCAAGCTCAAAGTGCGATATGTTTAGAAAATAGCAAAGCTGGTTAACTGTATTATTACAGGCTAAAACAACAGGCTAACCGCAGCTAAAGTTAGCATCCTGAAGCTAGCACAGAGACAGGGGGACACTGAGGAAAAGCGCTTACATCTGCCCCACAGCACACAGCATTTAAAACACTCACATTTCCAGGGTCCAAGGTTTGTTGGTGGATGGTTGGTAATGCGCCTGGATTCAGGACCAGTCTATTCACTAGCCCTCTGTTGTACTGTCCAAAGTTGGAAAAGCAGTCGGCCGTGAAGTGACTAGCACACACATGCACAGTTTTACTGAGTGTAGCTGGAACATTTCCCTCATAAATGAACTCTAGCCACTTAGTCTTGTCTTCTTCTGAGATGGGAAGCTTGTGCATGGAACTATGTGGCTGTTTACAGCCAAAAACAGAGCAGTGATGGCTCTTCAACTTTGGCATTCTCCAAATCTCTCCAGCAGCAGGGAGGGGAGTGGGCAGGGAGGGGGTTTGGGGGTATCTGCTCCGGTGGACCAATCAGGTCAGACTTGCTCCTGATTGGTTAAAAAAGGGAATCGCTGACGTCGGCAAATCCCCAAATTCCGAACAGCTCATTTTAGGTCAGGATTTTACATTCACAAGCACTACTAAGTAAAGGTTTTGTCATTATATGTCACATTTTGTGGGCTGTGAGGAAAGCCGAAGACCCACAAATTTCACTAAAAGACTTAATAAAGTGATTTTTGCACAATATGGGACCTTTGAAACAGTTTGTTCTACTGTGAACCTGACGTCAGTCTACGGGGCAAAAACTTCTGCGCATGCCTCAGCCCAACAATACCTCATCAGCTTGATAATCTAGCACTCACTGTTGGCTGTATTTGGGCTGACAACTGGAGGAAATGTAGGTGTGTTAACTACATATTTATAAACCAACAATTCACCATTTAGTGACCAAATAAAATGAAAAATGCTCAAATGGTCGGCTTCCTCCTCTGATTCTGACTCAGACTACTCTCATTGTTTAGCACTTTATGTATTGTCACATTGGGCAATTGTTGTTCGCAAAGCCAGGAAGATGTCAATCAGTACGTGATTGGCTGCGCCCACAGAGTTCTGGGAAATGGTTGAAACGGCTAAATGTGCTGATTTTGAACATGATTTCTCAACAACTATGAAGAATAGTTTTCACTCAAAATTTGTAGAAGCCTGTCATCCTTTGAATATTAATATCCTGCATGCATTTCTACCCTTTCAAACAACACAACCAGAAAAAAGTTTGATTTATTCTGCTGATGTTGTTGGCATTAAGATATATGGCGTTATCAAAAGGTCTAGTCAGAAACATATATCTTGGAAGATAACACTACATCAAGCGTTTAGGCCGATCTCATTCATCACAGCAGCTGAAGTCTGCTTTTTGTTTGTTTTCTCCAAAAAGAAAAACTCCCTTTCACACAGTACACACGGGTATAAACTTTAATTTCCTGCCTAAAGAACATTTTATACAGTTTTCTCATGTCACTGTGAACTTTTGTTTCTTCGACAAAGGCAAAGATTAGAGAAAAAAAAGAGAAATGCACAAAAGGAGCAGATAAAAACGATACGCTCCATATTAACTCTAGGAGAACAGGTTGATATCACCGCGCTCCTTTCGCTTTTTCTTTGTTATCAACACAACACAGCGTCATATCGCAGAAACAAACCTCAGAGAATATTCTGGCAAAACAGCTTTATGTGTGATAACGTTGAAGCGAGGTGCCCTTTATGCACAGATAGGGCTTATAATGAGGTAAAAAAAAGGGGGGAAACATCGGATTAATAATACATAGGTCATTTGTAAATCAATGGAGGGGCATCAGGCCAGTGAATAGGCTTGAGGATTTATTCTGATTACAGAATGGCAATAAAGAGCCATTTACAACCTGAATGGGACAGCTAGTAATTACGAAGCCTGCCTTAAAACAAAGGGAGAAGGACTCTGTGGGAGTATGCCGTTAACTCCGGTGAGAGCCTCCGCATGATAATGGCCGTGCTGTATTTCACCTGCAGTTGGTGGACAAGACCAAGAAAGGCCAGTCCTCCAGGAAAATGTGCAGTAGCCATCCATCTTATTATAATATTTGGACCGCACTGCAGTATAACAGTGTTGGCCTGCGATGGCTCTGCTGCATTGTAGGGTGGAATTCATTGGAAAGCAAATGAGCGGAGTCAAAGGGGACATTGAAGTTAAGCATGATTAACCAACATGGTTAAAATTTAACACCTTGCGCTTTAAAATAATCCCCATTTGTTGTCAAAGTTCAGTCGTTTTCATACCAATCACACCTCTTTCCTCCGGTTACTCTAATTAACTTCCACTTTATTGTACCAGATTGCAAATACACCAACATATCGACTACATTAGTGTCAATCTGATTTTATCCCCCTGACAGCATGATGGATTAAGTGCTGGTGGCTGCACTCAGCCACCACTTTAATTGGTTTGTCTAAATGTTTTATGAAATCAAGATAAAATTCAATCAATCCCCCCCAAAACTGCTGATTCACCCTTAAAGGCTGGCGAACATTTTGATTTATATCAGTAGCCAAGGGGGCTGCAAAGGTGATATGTGCCTGAATAGCAGCAGCTCAAGGTTAAACAGCACTCGCAGTGTGTTTTTTTATGACAGAAGGGAGGGGGTAAACGCCAACGCCCACACACACACGCAACAGGACGAGGAGAACCTGTGGGTTTTACTGCAGGACATGCTGCCGACGCATGGCACGAGGAACCTTACAAACAGGATGTGACGGCTGAGGCGTCTGGGAGACAGAACGTACAGCGTGATCAATTTCATACACAGCCCAGAATTGACTGTGCTCACCAGATGAAGCATTTCACAATCTGTTCATTCGTTTTACCATCTGGCTCTGAATGGAAATCAATGATCATTAAGCTCGACCATCAAAGATTTGTTTTCTTTAGTTTTCTGCTCGGTTTGGCAACTATATATGCAATATTGTCCTCACCACTGATCATGTTGTAAATCATCTTGAATGTTCTAGTCCAGAACATAATTCATTGTGGGAAGAATATGACATGTTGGGCTCAAGCAAAATAAATATTTTCACTACTGATGAGTGAGCGTATAACTCTCTCTATTAATCATGTGTACCTTCACTTTTCAAAGTATAATCAAACCTGTTTCCACATATAGCTGATGGCTAAGTATATAGAGCCAGGTTTACAGTGATATTGACTTCACTGAAACATGGAGATGTCTGAAAGCTTAATTTTGGTACGCCAGCAAGCTCACAATGACAATATTAAATAGTCCAAGGTAACTTTTATAGCCACAAACTTATCAGACAGATTCAATTTCTGACAAAATGTTGCACAAAAATGAGAAAAAGTTGGCACCTATTAGTTTGAGCAAAGACTGCGTCACAGTTACGCCTCAATCACACAAGATATGTCTGCATATTCAGTCTGGCAAGCCACAAGACTGACAGACAGCTGGAGTTCTGGTCCTCATGAAGTCTCTCTTCATCCATGTTTGGCTGTAAAAACTCAAACCTGTTGACTCCTGGTCTGGCTTTGCTCATTATGCCTGTTTGTTGTTGTAGTCAGGCTAAATGCTCAGTTTGTTTTATTTTGAAAGTCAGAGTGTTTTGGGGTAGTTCCTGTACACTACTTCCTGTCCCGTTCCATCTCCCCTACGATGAATTTATGGATCACAGCTCAGGCACCTGGCAAACACTAGACGGCTGTGTCCTAGCTGTGACCTCTCGGACCAGACACACAGCCAGACCTTGATGGAGCAGATCCATTGTGAGTTGACACAATGACTTGAATGAAAAAGTATCTGATCGGGTGCCATGACAGAGCAAGAGACAGAATGGAGACGCATCTAGTGTATTTCAGCCTTTACAGCATCTGAACACATTAATCCAGAAGTCTCTTCATTCACAATGTCCTCTGCCCTCCTCTGGTATTCCAAAGTAGTCTTAGGCCAGGTGGGAAATATAATCCCTAAAGTTGTGGATCAGCCCTGGGTCTCCCCTAGTTATGCACACAAAAACCTTAAAATAAGGCACCATAGAGTTAGCACTAATAGGAGGGGACTAACAGGTTTCCATTTTGCAAATTAAACTAAGCAATAAATGCTATCATGAATTACAAAGTATAGACATTTTTAGGATGAATGCATGTTTTATTATAAAATAATGCAAATTATGGTCAGAGCAAAATCAATACAAAGGTTCTTTTCAATTCAAGACTGTCCATATAATCTCAGAGGTGTTTGCAAATTAACTGTTGAAAAAGCTAAAAAAAAAAAAAAAAAGTGTGAAAAGGAGATGTATCTCCAATATTGGAGTTAAGTTCTTGAATGATGCCAGCATAAATTTAAAAACATGTCATTCTTTTCTAGGTTTTTAAGAAAACAGTTTGTAAAGCTATTTATGAATCTTTTAAGTGTGATTAATTATCTGTGTTGTTGTTTCTTTGCTTTTTTGGAGGTTGGTAACATAGGATAGGCCTTTATAAGCAGTCTGCTTCTGCCTATGCCTTTCAGTCATTATTCAACACATGACTCATGATTCTGTTATTTTGTGTGAAATAACCTTTTCACTTTGTTTTTAATCTTATTCAGTCATGTCAACACCAAATATTGTACAGGATATTTGGTGTTGACATGACTGAATAAAATGAAAAACAAAGTGAAAAAGTTAAATAATGGGTTGTAAAAGTTTTAAAATTACATTAGATTTTCTTAAAGAGGGGTTATTGCGCTTTTTAAGGCTTTGTACTGTCACTTTGGTTCCCCTTACAGTTAAAAAAAAATATCTGTTTTTCTCAAACTGAATTTTAGAAAACCCTCATTCAGCCTGTTTCTGTAACCCTCTTCTGGCTACTGTCTCTTTAAGGCTCTCCTCTGCACAAACCCCCTTCACTCTGATAGGCTAGTCTAGATTTGAGCAGACCTTGGTGTTTGAGGTTTGCCCCTCCAAGGTGTAATGAATCAGTTAAGAGATCCTGATGTAGTGACATCATACTTTCAACAAGTCTCAAGAAGATCTTGTGATTTTGGGGGGTCGGACCACTTTGAGCAATTTACAAACAGATTCAGGGACTATGACAATGTAATGGCATTGATACTTTACATCCATTTTTTAACCTTAGACTGTGATGTTAAGTGGGAAAGTAATGCTTAAAGTGAATGATATTTGACAATAATATCTTAAATAACTTATATTTGCAACAATATCTCTGCTACATTCAACCCGATTTGTTTGAAAGGTAAGCCAGTTAAAGAAAATACAACACAAACACAGTCAAAGTCAGCTTGTACTTGTTTTTGACAATTATGATTTCAATACCAATCAATACAATCCTGATTTTGAATTATGGCATTAATCACATGTTGAGTGCCTTCTGTGGGAATCTGTAAATGAGCTTTTGGTTGTGATTCAGTTCATGGGTAGTTGTTGGGAAAACATTAAGTTTACATATACGCCGACAAAAAAAAGTCCTCTTCCTGTTCACAGAGAGACCTAATTATCACCACCCCTAAAAACAACACCAACGATTGACATTGCTGCTCATTTACTGTTTGTATATCAAGTAATCAATTAACTGGCATGTCATGGAGGCTTCACTTCTACCACAACACGACTCTGCATTTTGAAAAAAAAGGAAGAAAAAAAAAAGAAAAGCGAAACGTTCTGTTTTTTATTGATGTGATTTTTAGTGCGAAAGTCTAATTATGCCTTAATGGATTTTGTAATTGCAGATAAATTGCCTATTTTGAATGAGGATCGATGTTTTTATTCAAATGAGATTGATTTCTAATTAAAAACTAATTGAGCATAAATCAGGAAATTGTCTTATATTGGAAGCAAGCAGAACAAACCATCAATGTTTGTCTTCTATCTGCTCATTTTGCAGGTGGGGCTTTAATGGGAGTTTTCTGCCTGTTTGCAGCTGTGATTCACCACATCCCTGCATAGATATTTCTCTGCAGCGTGACATATGCTATCTTGAATGTCAGCCGAAATGAGAGGATGGCTGAAATGCAAAAAGCCATTTTCTTGCTTGTTCCATTGTGCAGCTCAGCTATGTTGCTCGCCTATTGTATGGCTTCTCCCAAGTTATCTGTCAGGCCTAGCAAGTACCCTATTATTTTCTCCCATTTGACTGTCCCCTCTGCCTCAGTGCAACACTTCCGCCGTGCCATGTGATCAATCTGATTCTTTTGACATCCAGCGAACAATATCTAGTGATCTGTAATGGCGGTAATGTTTCCCGTCAGAAAATGGTCCCAGGAAATAGGGAGTGAAAGGGGGGGAGAAAGAGAAAGTAAGAGCATGAGGAAGAGGAGATAAAAACAGGAAGACAGCCTTTATGGGGAATATTGCTAAAGTCAGAACCACAGTGCAGTTTTATTGTTTCTCCCACACTGCCTCCTCTTACATCGACAGTCTTGTCCCTTTATCTTTGCCTGTGAAGAAGACAGAGAGCCAATCACAGAACTGAGTCGCATGTGAGTTTATGTGCAGCATCATTTGAGAAGCTGTTAAACCAGAAGCCTCATTCGTATTGATTCGTTGAAATCTTGGAGGTAAGAGACAGAAGAAGCAAACAGAGCTTTAGAATTCCACCGCAGCTACTTACAAACCGTCTCTCAAGGAGACACCGTGGACAACTATTACTCGACAAGCTGCAACCCTGTCACTGTGAACTGACAAAGCTGTGAAGTGCCTCTTTAGCCTGTTGCTCTTTTTTTCCAACATAATAAAGAGAGGCTCGCTTTCTAAAAGGCCCGTGTCGTCAGTTTGTAAAAATCCAATGTCAAACAAAGCTCCGAGGACAAATGTTTAAGAAATTTCTCAATGCCTTTTCTAAGATTTCAGAAGAAAGAAGAACAAGAACTTATATAAAAGACTAATTTCAATTACCACCCTAAACAAAATGCTTTGACTTTGGATTCCAAAGACTAATACTGGGCCCAAGTCTTTTCAGCTTGGTTTTGGAAATTGAATTGGTTACAATATTCAAAGACTCTTAAATTTAAAAACACATAAGCACATCAGTTTAACTCATAGGTTCCACAAGTCTGCAAAACTGGATTTTTCACATGTAACTCTGGGTGTCAAACTCATTTTCACTGAGGGCCACATCAGCGTAATGGTTGCCCTCAAAGGGCCAGATGTAACTGTAGGACAGTATGAAATGTGGCTGAATGTAACTTAATTTAATGTAAAATAAATGCAACTACTGCTTTATAAATACACCCTCTGAAATAGACTTTGCAGCGCACAAGAAAGCTAGATTTCTCTGCCCGTTGTTTTTGTTTGTGGCTTTCTTGAACACATCCCGCAGCGATTGCAGTTAACATTCTAAATCTTGCACTATTTGTCGTTTTTCTTGAAGGCTCACTTTGGCACACTTAGCATCGTAGATTGTAGTCTTTGACAACCGCCACGGCCTCATAACACAAAAGGCAATCTAGTTTTTCTCCTTGAAACAGAAATATACATTGGCCTTCCCATCTTTCTTAGAGCAGCTTTCCATCTGCATCAACTTTTCTCTTCCTGGACATTTGTGATCATTGTTTGATTTCTCAATTCCACTAGCCCTGAAAATGGCACTGATTTATAAACACTGCAATCTAGTGGTGGGATGCCGTCACTTTGCATGTTGCATAATTAGTAGGTATTATGGAAAACATGGTTTATGGTCTATACACCCTTTTGACTTACCTATTTTAAGACAATCAGACCTTTTAAGCTCTCACAGGCCACATAAAATGGCACGGGGGGGGGGGGGGGGGGGGGGGGGGGGGACATTTGGCCCTTGGGCCTCAAGTTTGACACGTGTGCTGTATAATAACAAAACAGTTGGATATTTTACAGAGGGAGTATTGCGTTCTCCCACATTTTATAAATGGAAATTAAATAATGCCTAAATGTCTAAAATTAATAATGTTTAATAAATAATGAAAAAATAACAATAATAAAATAATAATATAATGTAAAAAATAAAAACATTATTTAACACATTATATTATATCATATTATGTTATTAAATTATTATGATACATCATTATGATTATAATTATTATTATTGTTGCTGTTATTATAATATAATATAATATAATATAATACAATATAATATAATATAATATAATGTCATACAATATAATATAATATAATATAATATAATATAATATAATATAATATAATATATTAATAATGAAACTAATGTTACTGCTATGTATTCTAACGTTGTGGATATCCCTGAAGCTGTAAGCAGCTAAAAACAGAAGGGCAGGCCTCGAACACCAAGGTCTGTCCATAGCTTTACCCCTAAAATGCCTCTTCTGCTGTTAAAGATGCTATGAGGAGGATCTGTTTTGATTGCACTTCCTCGCCACCTTGTGGCCTGGAGTCTCCACACACTGTCGTAAATTACTTTTAGTGAGGCGTGTGTTGTTGTTTTTTTGTTTTTTTCAATTAGATGGAGTTAACTTTTTACTAGATACAATGCCCCAAGGCAATCTATCAGTAGAGTTACGTAGAGCTACAGTTTGAAACATGACACCAAGCAAACATTGTAGTAGCCGGCTATGTGTTAGCCCAGTGCTCTGATGTATCTGTAGACTTACGTGACAACAAGTAAACACTGTCAGTTTTTAAGTAGATTAGTAGCCGTTTATATTTAGCACAGTTAGCAGTTCAGTGCTCTAAGACATGTCCGTAATGTGTAGCTTTAGTGAATCCTGGTTAGCTATGTCCTGTCAGTCATCTACCAAGCAGAGCTAACATAACCTCACTCTTCATTTTATTGATAGACTCTCAAGTTTGAACAGACCACTGCAGAATAACTGCTGCATATGGGTTGGAATGACCGTTAGCACAAACAGCTCAGCCCCTGTGTTATAGAGTGATACAGCCCGAGCTATAGGCTAATTAGAAATATTGGCGCTGATAATCTCATTTTAAAGTGTGAATTACGATCAGGCATATATCTAGAAGGGAGACTTTTTCCAAGATCACTTTCAAAATCCTCACAGTCCCTTAAATTAAACTCATGTATTTATAATTTTGTTAGTCTTTCATAGTTTTTCTGCTATTTAAAATTTATCAAAACTTCCTTGTGGACATACATTTTAAAACTAGTTTTATAACATGAAGCTGTCATCAAACTTGTATTCCACCCAGGAAATGATGTTCGAATACTGTGTTTGAAGAAATATCACCAGCCTGTGTTCATCATTTTGTTTACGGTCCAGGAAATTACCCATCAAGCCTATAAGAAGTCACTCTGAAAACAACAACAACATAGCAATCTAACAGGAAAAGAAAGGGAGAGGAACATTGCAGTAGGAGTGGAGAAGTATTTTGGACTGCGTTCAATTTTGTGGAAGCAAATAATGAAGCTGCAAGCAATCAGAACCGGGCGGAAAATGGCTTGGTATTTTTAATCCTCCATCAGCCAGCCTCAAATTCCCTACTGGTATGCGTTTGTGTCCTCCAAAATAAGAAATGTATTGAAAGGATGTTAATGAAACTACAGCTATAGTGGAGAAACTTCTGCAATGGAAGTTCTATAAGATAAATCCAGAAATTTTAAGTGTTTTTCAAAGTTTATTCCACAGGAACGCCTCTCCTCTTCCTCTGTTTGTCTCTTTCACAGTGACAGACCTTAAACATTCTATCCAAATTGGATCTGGGCAAAGTGAGCGTACTCTGCATCTGCTCAGAGTCACATATACACACACTCTGAGGCGGATGATCGTTCGAGGAAGGCGCCGAAAATTGTGCTGTCATGGTAGAAAATGCTGAGAGATTAATATGGGTGCATTTCGCTGCCATCATCTTGCTTTCATTATCAAGTAACAAGCGCTGGAGAGAAAGGGGGAGAAGGGGGGGGATGCGGCTCTCGCGCTCAACCTGAGATGCGAGTGTGACATTATGTTGACAATTCAGTGTGTGGGTACTGTTCAGACAGACACAGGCATATCAATGCAGCCATTACTGTCTATAGTAGATTGGCTTAGCTTTGTGCTGAGGTGTAATTGCGCAGCTGTCTGGCATTAGTCCCCCCAAACAAATTGGCTTGGATAAGAATGCCTTCCAAATGTACCGGGAACAAGGCGATACTGTATCCTCAAATTCTCTTTCTGGTTGGCTTCTGGCTTACTTTGTGATTTCCAAGGCTACGAGCATAAAATGGTGAGATTGTTCTGCTCTTTAAACATAATGTTAACAAAAAGGTCAGCTCAGTGTCATTCTTCCTGACAAGACATCAGCAATCCAGGAAGTCTATCAGCATGCGAGCAGCAGGTTTTTCATCCCACCATCCACCAAGGTGTCAGCAGTGACAGTGTTAATCTATTCCTCATCATGCCTCTGTCATGAGATCTTCCTGTGGATTTCACGCGCCATGCCCCAGCACATACATGTGACATCCAATCCAGAGCTTGGGGTTACATGATACAGAGAAGGGACACTGTGTTCACACTGAGCAATACTGCAATGTACTGATTGGATGATGTGATATACACTAGATCAATGCTAATGCATGCTAATGATGCTGTTAAATAGATCATATGACATGTGTGTTGTTTTTTCTGTCTTGGTGGATGAGTGCTTCATCGGTACAAGATACAAGCGTACTGAGTACTTCCCAACACTTTTTCACGGGGCCAAGATCAAAATCATGTATAAAATTACTAGATTGAATACCTCTTTGGTATTGCTGTACCTATATTCCTAGGTGCCGCCCTGTTGGCTATGGCTGCCTTTTGCAGCAGCTCTCTCTTCTTTGTCCGTTTCTTGTAATTTTTTGTCTCTTTTTCGTAATCTTTGTATTTGGAGTGGATCATTACTTTGTATGGCTCATTTGTCGGTCATGGACACCAAATTTTTTGTGGCTTCAGCGATATGTTTACTATTTTTTCTCCTGTGTTTGGAGATCCTACAAGTAACCATGGCTGCATTGTTTACATGTGAACTCAGCTGTTAGCAGCTTGTAGCATGTCAATGCTAACTGGTGCAAGGCCTGATGTCTTCCCACAAGGTGAAGAGAAGGAGGTTTGGACGACGTGCTGGTTCTCAAATCTGAGCTTAGAAGTGACGACATGGACCTGTCCTTCCATCCATCGTTATTGGGAACGTAAGATCTATCTCCAATAAGATGGATGAGCTAGCTGTGCTAACCCAGCAACAGAGGAATACCAGTGGGCAGAGTAGCATCATGCTATTCACAGACATGGCTAACGGAGCTAACATCAGACACCAACGCCATGTTGGAAGAGCTTCACCTGCTGTGAGCAGACAGGATCTAGGAGACAGAGATGGAGCATGACTGAAGAAGCTCAGTCCTGGAGGTGGAGGCTGGCTGAACTGGAGAATGATGGACAAGCTGTCATCATCTTTCCATACACTTTCTTACTTTTGTTTTCTTGATTGCTGCTGTGACTTCAATTTTGTCGTACTTGTTACAATGACAATAAAGTTCTGTTCTGTTCTGTTCTAGAGTTGGAACTTGACCACAAACTATAATGTTAATATAAATTCAAACAGGTCATAGCAAAGGACTGATGAGAATCTACCTCCATGGAAGCTTGACAGACAAAGGAATGGTAGGGCCTTTTTTAGCAGCATGAATAATACATTTCTGAATCAATTAACTCATCTATAAATCCATATTTTGCGTCAACCTGTTCCTGTAGGTTGGTAGCTGGGTATTAAGTGTGGTAACATGATGCAGGGTTATTCAATTACACTTTTCACCCAGAGCATTGTTTTAGGACTTGGGCAAATAAATAGGCAGCACAACTCTAACAGATAAAGCTAAAGCAAACTAAATAAATGCAAATGGATCTGTCAGAATAGGAACACTTATTATCATTTCGCATCTGATTGTGGTCTCAACATCCACACAGTGCGTCGTCAACTATCACTGCTTATATTTCTGGTTTGTTGTTTTCTTTACAAGATGATCAATAAGATACAGATTTTTCATCCACAGCCAGCACCTGTTTGCTTTTAGAAAACTGTTAAATAAAAAAAGATGAGATCAAATGGGTTTCTTTGACAACTTCAAGTCAGCAGTGTTTTAACAAATGAAAACATGATTAATCTCTCCCATAAAGTCTGTGGAATAGAACCTGCGTTGTTATGAATGGACCTTCAAACTCCTCAGGGGATGATTAATCAAAGTCTGCTGAAGACGGAGAAAAACTTCACTCTCGGAGAGAAAAGAGGCGACTTCAGTCAGCTTTGATTCTAATGGCTTCCATTAAAAAAACTGCTGGTTACAATTAAAGTTTTTGAATGTCTCACGCCTTTGTATTCATTATCATTATCTGATGTGTGTGTTGTCAAATAAAAGTCGGGATGACAATTAAAATGTACTTAGCAATCTCATCTAAGAACTCATATCTAAAAGTGTAATATGGAGAGAAAGAGTGCCTCAGAATTTGCTGTTGTCAACAGATATTCAACACCGATCAGGCTTTTTTGTGAGGATATTCATATTCAAATTTACATCAACCCTCCTTATCTTAAATCACGGGAGGATGACTTTCCAATTTGCCTGTGAAAGGACACCACTGTCTTATAAATCTATACAAGTGAAGCACAGTCAAACAATACACATGTACTTTTATTCCCTGTTGTTCCATCACCCTGGACGACCATAAAATAAAAATATACCAACAGTTTCATCAGAAAATATCCTCAATCTCTGTCACTTCTCACCCAGGCTCATACCCACTGGACTAGGCAGTTTGAGACTTCTTAGTGAAGCGATGTAAAATTTAAATTCAGAATTTTACTTTTAAAGTAGCTCGGAGCATTAAGGAAAGGCCAAACTGCTCCCATAAAAGTTTTATTCTAACCTGCTGATGGTAATCCCTTTCTCCACACTCCTTTGAAGGCAGTTGAAAGAGGAACAATCGATAATGAACTGACTCTGGACACATTAGAGCCTCCACCTGGAGTATGAACGTTCACCTCCCCTATAAATCCATAACATGACGGGTGAATCCAGTGACGGGGCTTGTGAAAGGGTACGCTCTCAGTGTATAGAGGGTATTTTTAACTCCACTGTATCATGGCAGGAAAGGAGGGGGAGAGTAATGGGAATGAGACAAAAAAGTTAAAATATGCAATCAAGATTTAAAGCTAAGGGACTAAAATGTATGACTCATTGCGTGTATTTAACTTTGGATAAGTTTGCAAGTTCCAGAGCCGGCACCCACCTACTGGGTGAAAGCCCTATTAAAACCATTATTATTCTTCGTGTGCGCCTTTGACCCCAAATTGCGTGCCTTATGCTTGAGAAAAACGTGAACGCACCAAGCCACAAAATTCAATCTTGGCAAAAAAATAATGATTCCACTGCTTGCCCAAAAATGAATGCTCCATAGCGCCCCCTAGGGGCTTAAAACAGCAGCCCTTCAGGCTACTTTGAGCTACAGCCCTGACATTTGGTGTGTATAGCAATCATGCTTAGCCCGAACAAAAAAGTCTCCTGCGACTATCGTGATTTCTAAACACAAACTTTGCCATTTGGACCTAAACATCGGATATTGACGATTTATTTATTTATTTTTCAGGGGACGTGTTTGAAAGAACTAGTCCTAGGTTTTTTCTCAAATCAACTCCAAACTTGGCTTGTGTATACTAGACACACTGATGATTAAAAGTTGTTTTAACTTTTATAGAATACTAATGGGTGTGGCCACGGCAAGGACTCAAAGTTCAGCATTTTGTCAACTATCTCCAATCTGCATGAAAATGGACACACATGTTCAGTGATGTGCCCCAGAAGCAGCCATGTCAGGTACAGCGCCCCTAAATGGCAATAGGGAGTAATATGTTCATGGGGTATGTTTTTTTGGATGAACTTGTCCTAGGTTTTTTCTCAGATCAACTCCATACTTGCTATATGTATACTGGACACATTGACAATAAAATGTTAACAATGGATTTTTTAGTCATTCAATGGGCGTGGCCACAAACAACCGCCAAAGTTGGATCAGGACCAAAATGCAGACACAAGTTCAGTGCCACAGCCTGACTGCATTTCTACCACTGGTTGGGCTAACACTAATGTTCTGTAGCGCCACCTTGGGGCTCAAAACTGCAGCCCGTCCAGCTACTTTGAGCTACAGGCCTTTAGTCCTACTTTAATGTTATACTTCCTTCAGCAGACTGTCTGCTACAATTTGGTGTTAGTTGCAGGTGTGTACGATAATTTGTTACCTGACAGTGTTGAAAATTATGTTGTTCCAGGACATATTTCATATTCCAGATCTTAGTATCCAGAATATTACGAGGATCTGGATCGTACTTTTACATCTGTCAGAAATTATGGTGACCTTGTCTTGTATTGTTTGGCAAAACAATCCGACCATTTATCACAGTTATATACACATATGGTGAAAACGGCCCTATCTCACAATGATAAAGAATCCTTTAAAAAAATCCTGGATCCAGACAGTGATCCAGATCACCTCCAAAATTTAATCACTTCCTTGTCCCATTTTAAACATTTCCAAAAAAGATCTGTTAATTACTTTTTGAGTTATGTTGTTCACAGACAAACTCTCCAAAAAACATTACCTCCTTGCGGAGGTTTTGACAAAAAGAAGTACCAACAAAAGACAATGCACCAATTTCATAATAAAGCAGCCATGCAACACAGCTGTTAGTTGTCTAGGGATCTAACAGTTTTATGGTTCCTGTATGGTAGCTCTTTTTGCTTCTTTGATAATGTTCCTTTTTACCTGTTTTAATTGCTACTTTTTAAAGCTCTTATTCATGTTGATTTAAAAAGGGTTGTACAAATATATATACATTATCATCATTATTATTTTCATAATTTTGCTCCGTTCACTGAGCCAATTTTATTCCTCCACCAATGTCATTCAGAGGTGTCGCCTTAATGTGGAAATGAAACTTTACCCCCCTTCTTATCATATTACCTCCATGATATGAAAATTAAAACATAGAGAGAATATTCTCTTTTACCCTGTTGTTTAATTTTGCCACGTGTGCACTATTCCCTCACCCATGTCTTACAGGGGTTATATTCCACCTCAGTTAATTGAGTGATTAAATATTTTTATATCCATGCCTGCGTGGGTGGGGACAGCCACATAAATACTGTAATAACACAGCAGACTTTCTGCATTGAAGGTCAAGCATGTCACGCGGACCCCGGTCTGCCTCTTAAATATTTCATTACTTTAAAATGAAAAATAGTACATCCAATTTAAACAGGCCTGCAAGTCATTCGGAGAGGCTTTTAGATGTTATTTACATTATAGGAAAGGTTAAGCCTAAAGTTGGCTGCTTTTTTTCTTTCATATTAAGATATATTCAATTATTTTTTCTCTTTTAAGTCTTACATTAAAAAGTCACAACATTGTAAAAAACTGTCTTCTTATTCAGACCCCTATTAGCCCTTAATTTTTCCTTCCAGTGGTATAAGCTTGTCAATACCAAAAAGTACGCTAAAAATAAAAAAGATGGTTGATGGGCCAGTGGTGTCTGCTTTCATGTTCCCCTGCATTAGTTACTCTTAATAATTCATAATGGTGCCAAAAATTCATTACAAATGGCACTTTTATCCCTTTGCGTGTCACCCATCGGTCTGTTTCTTTGCCTGAGATTGGTGTCAAATGAATGCACGTATTAAAAGAATAAGGAAAATGTAAGTAAAATATAGATGACAACAATTTTAGCCTTCCTCCAAAAGGGCACAGAGAAGACAGGAACCAAAGCAGAGCTGGATGAAATTATTGTTTCAAACTTTCAGAGACAACTTTTAATTCATTCCTGAAATCAAGGTTGAACCGTAAAGATTTACCAAGACTGGCCCCGAGATACACAAGTCAACAATTCAATGAGAGTAGTACCAACTATAGACTGTAAAAAAGAAAATTGGACGTCATCTTGCTTGGCTCGAAGTGAGTTCGCCACAAAAACTGCTTCCCCCTGTTGCCTGGCTGCAGTATAGGTAAAAAAAAATCTGGCTCTCCAGTCATTCCAGATGGGGCTGTGGTCAAACTTTAAAAAATTAATACACCTCGTAGAAATGTTTCTCACACCTGGTTGTTGTGGTGATTTGAAGGTATCATTTGAATGCCTTGTATTCAAGTCCTATTTTTTCTGAAGAGTTTTGTTTTCATTAGTTATACGAGGTTAAAAACGAGGTTTTACGTCACGTTTGATGATGATTGACAGCTGCCGTTCTTGTTTACTTTTTGGGGGGAGTGTTAAATATGTTGGGAGGTAGAGTCAAGAAGTGATTAGACTCTTGAAAGAAAAAAATAATTATTGTTTTTGTCACCTGGCTCCACTCAGACTCTCCCAGAATCCCACACAGTCTCTACTGCACAGACTCTGGCTGCACAACTGCTACCAATAGCTGCGCCTGTGACGGGGAAATTTTGGCTTAAAACCGTACAATGGTAAATGGCGGAACTACGCTGTCCACTCTGTATACAGTCTATGTATTACACTGATTTTAAGGCACTGTCTAGGCAGCAAGGTGATAAAATCTTACATAAACAAAGGTATAGTACTGATTAAAATTTCATCTGGTGATGGTTTCTAAGTCAACAGACTAGGTCGTACCATTCTACCAAAATTTACTGGATTGGTTCACGATGCAGACATTTCTGTCATATCCCTTGTTGTTGCTGCTTCAATTACTCTGCTTGTTCTAACAGCCATTAAACACAGCTAAAGCTAAGCTAAATTAAATCCTGGGCCACAAATCTCTCCCTCGACTCCACCCCCAGTCACCCTAATCTTAACCTGGGCTTACACTAACACTGATTAGGCCATTGCCTCCCTCCACAGCAGGAGCCTGGCCCCCCCCTCAGATCACCATGACCACGCTCACCTCAGTGCCGTTCGATCATCCTCAGAGTAAAGACCCCGGTGTTAAACATTAATTATTCCAGAGGCCGGGACTCATTTGACTAATCAGCAGTTATGGGACTTGGGGGCGAGGCAGCTTGAGTGGCAAATGCCAATATCCACTCTGTCGGCAGGGGCGACAGGAGGGGGCGACTATGGATCAACAAGCCAATATGGAGGAACTGATCCATCATTTTGTCAGCCATTGTCCGAAGGGTGAACTGTGTGTTTTGCCAATGAGACGCAGCAGAGGTGATGCTGGGGAGGGTCAACAGGCTACGCCTCCCTGATGAATTTGTAACAATGCTAACAACAGCTACTTAAAGCTTTTAATTACAACAGAGGAGAAGGAAAAGGTGAGGGAGATTAGCGTCATTGCTTACACTGTCCAAAACACCATAATATCCCCAGCGGTGATCTAAAAGTGGTGTGAATTTGAATAATTTTCATTAAAAGGGAAAATGAAGCAAAGGCCACATGTTGGATCCATTATATCATCATATTTTAAAGTCCACCTATCAAAACAGTCCAGACTGGAATGGTTATTAAAGACACTGGACCAGAGGGGCCCTGAACTCCTCTTGAAACAGATTGTGTACATGTTGAACCCTGTTGAATCAAAGTGCCAAAGAGACACACAAAAGTGGCTATATTTCAATAGTGCATAAATTATAACCCTCTTTCCTAAAAATGCACTCAATTCCATTCCAGCTTCCCACGCTATACGGGCACAGCCTTTACACAGAGCTTTTAACCGATTGCATTATTTAAAAAGCCACCCCAACGCACAAAAGCAATTTGGTAGAATAGCAGCCGTAAAATATAGCTCTCAGTGTTCAGTCGTGGGCACAAATGGTTTGTCTTTCATCACTGCTTTTTTTCCTCTCCTGTGACTGCTTCTGTCCTCTTGTCAGACATGGCACCACCGCCCCCACCCCACAGCAAAGAGCATCATGAGTGTTAGCGCCGCACTCTAGTGCAATTGATCCCATATCAGGTGTACTTGAACCCTCCAACCCCGCCAAATTTATGAAGCTTTTTCTAGGACGCTTTTAGAATTCTCTTTTCTGGTTTAAGGGCATGCATTTATAGAGAGCTGTAGAAAAAGAGAGGGCTAAAGACTTTTACTGAAGATCAATGAAATAAAACAACAACGTTTAAATATTAAAACTATACCTTTTGGCCATCTAGGAAGACATTTCAAGTAGTAACACATGAACATTAAAATATGATAGAAAGAGTCTTAGAAATTTAAAAAAGCTGAATTTAAAACTAATAATAATAAGAAATAAAATGGTATAAGACATAAAGTAAAGCAGGAACTGAGTTCAGATGTCAAAGTGACAAGTTAAAAGTAACAGCCATTGCAAAAAAAAAGAAAAAAAAATGTATATATATATATATATATATATATATATATATATATATATATATATATGTATATATATATATATATATATATATATATATATATATATATATATATATATATATATATATATATATATATTATATATATATATATATATATATATATATATATATATATATATATATATATATATATATATATATATATATATATATATATATATATAATGATAATGATATATATATATAATGATAATAATGATAATGATTTATGTCATATATATGAGAATAAAATACATAACTATGTGGAAGTCAGTCATTCAATTAATTAAAAACAAAAACAAGTACTGTCTTATGGTTATAAACTTGTCCCATATATCCAATGCTTACTTTTTTTCACCTAACCTATATATTTTTTAAACAGCTTCTCAGTCTGCTCTGATGCACTAAACTCAACAGGTTAGACTGATTTAAATTGATGACTTGTTTCATTTTTTATTAACATTCTTCAATTGTAGGATTTCTCTCACTACGTTAACTTATGAACCCCTATTCTGATTTTTTTTTCTGCCAGTTTTATCTCATGATTATTAGTCTTATCTCACAATACCAATCAGCTACCTAGCTAGATGTGACTTGTCATGAGTTTCTTTCATTTAGGCTTTTCCTTCACTCATTTAGCCATTTTTAACCTCCATAGAGAAGCTCCCATTCAGAAAACCTGAGCCAATGTAATAAAAAAAAACAAAGAAAAGAAAAGAAAACAGTTATAACTCAGACGGGAAAAGGAACCACACAACTAATTAAAATGCTAAAACGGTTTAACCTTCAGACTTTGTAGGTTTATGCGAAGGCTTCTTGCTCCGCTGGAAAGTGGCAAATTAAATCAGGTCTGGGCAGTGACACACCGTGAGAGACAAGCTCAATATGTATGATTTATCTACTTAGACAAATGAAATCACTGTCAGCTTATTCTTGCGAAAAGGTTTTGGTGTCTCCTCCCCGGGAACAAATGTAATTTGTATCAAACTTGATTTTGTCTTAACTGTTTTTTTTTCTTTTCTTCTCCCAGTGGCCCATGAGAATAACACCATAGGATCAACTTGTAGTTTGTTTTCATACATGACAGCAGAAAGTACTTTAGTTATGTATGTAGTGTGTGTATACTTGGACACTTTGCTGCTAAATAATGGGGAAAGATGTCATTAAAGATAAACTCTGTACAGGAAGCTAATAAACCACATTTAAGACTTAGAAATCAATGTATTATGCATTAAAAAGAAGAAGGTTACAAAAATTGTGACTTACTGGACATGGCTCTCCAATTAAAATGTCAGGCGGGGGTTACAAGTGATAATTATTATAGTCACTGAACAAAAACCAAGTGAGCGTGTCAAATGAAAAAGGTGTTTTGTTTTGTGTCAAGTTGTACAACTATTAAAAGGCCGTTATTAATGATGTCCCCTGCTGATACAAGTGTCACATTAGGGAAAAAAAATCAAATCATTGGTCGAAATCTGGAGGACTGAGACTGCATGCACTAAATACAGAAACCCTCCAGACAAGCAAATGTTCAAACACTAAGAGTTGTCTAACAGCAAAGTGAATTGGGGGGAGATTCAAATAAAGCAGAGCACAAGATAGATCGGTTCAATAAATTTTGTATAACTATTAATAATTCAGATGGTAAAAATTTAACCCAAAACAGCTGAGAACTGTTGCTTCTCTAACTTATTAGCTCACATGCTAATATTGTAGGCGGTGCTGCCATTAGCAAAACCAAGCTTACAAGACATTACAGTGTGGATTTCCATGTCTGTTTTACAGGTAGGAAATGTAGAAATAAGAAGCAGCAGTAAGCGCCATTAGCATTAGCATCAATATAACAGCAAGTGTCCCAACACAGATCTGAGAATTGGCAAGAGTCTGAGGTGACAGTTTAAAAGATAAAGCAGTTAAGGACAAAGTCCCAGCCTTTGATTACCTATCTTTTTTCCATACCAGAAGGCCAAAGGTTTGAGCTAATAGCAGGTGTTGCTGCGGATTAACAGATGTGATCTGCAAACACATTCACAGCCATGTTGGCAACACTGCCAGTGGCAAGTTTGACCACTGAAATTGACTTGCATATGTCCAGTGAGCAATAAGTTGAAGGGTCCAATGGCTGTGTGAATATTTTAACATGAAAAAGGCCCCCCAAATGTGTTAAAACTAAATATTTTTTAAAAAGTAACCAAACATCCACATCACCACATTTATTCACACAAAGAAAAACTATTTAGAAAGGAATTTAGCCATGTTCTTTATCAATTCAGGACTCAATCCAGTTGAGTGTTAAATCATAAAATTCCTCAAATTGTGCCAAAATAAATTGCAGTGATTGCCCTCTACAGGTTCAAACCTGCTACTGCAGTTTATTTTTTCTGTTGGCTATCTTAGTGATAAAGTTAGGACATACTGCCCTCACCAGATTCTAAAAACAAACATCTCACTTGACTCAGTATCCTTAAGAGAGTAACACGGATGGGTGTTGGATTACTCTATTAAGTAAAATTTCTGGCAGTACCAGTACTTAAGTTGTTTTAGTGAGCTGGTAACTTTGGCCTCAGATTAAGTTAGCTTTAGCTTGTTGTCTGTTTATTATGGAGCATCACTGTTTGTTTCCCCAGATGCATTAGCATCTTCCTTCTGAGGAGCCATTGACACAACAACGGTTTTAGGGTGAAATGCAAAAAGTTTTGTTGCGACCGTGTAAACAGTAAGCTGCTTTGTACAAGCACACACAACAGGACAACAGTACCGTTGTTACGATCATCGCAAACTACCGTGTTGTGCTTGTGCTGCTGATTCTCCTGAATCTGCTGACTGTCTTTCAACAAAAAGAGCATCTGTTGCTCCTCTTTTGCACTTAGTATTCCCCAATGCACCAGATGATCAGCTTAACTCTACTTCGATGGAGATCTCTCAAAAGCAGCTTCTGGACAAGACAGATATAGCGCTGACTACAGGCCTGGCATGCTTACTACAGTGTTTTCAGTCCATCAACGTTTCCGTGTAAACGCAGATTTTTTCACTGCGTTTTAGCATTCTCAGATGAAACATTGTCGTGTAAATGGGGCATGAGAAAGACACTTGGTGCCTCTCCCTTTCAGAACTTAAAAGTTTAAGAACTTCAAAAAATATTGAGTGATAAAAACAAAAAAGTCTGTGAAATGACTAAGACAAAATTGAAAGCATCAAACCAGCTCATTACTGATTGCTGTAATAAGTGCTGTTGATAGTTGCTGATGCAGCATCCAAATATTTATCCATCACTGCAGAAAACCATCGCACCACAAATCAGAACCCTTTTGTAATCTTTGCAGTATCATTTAAAAACCGCCACAGGCGACAGAGTGGAGTTTAAAAAGTGCTGACAGTGGGTGTGTTTCAAGCTGCCAGCCTTTTCTAGTTCCCCAAATGCATCCGTCCAATACTGTGGCTGAAGCCAGCCTCTTTCAAGTAGAAACTTTAAAAGCTTCTTGGATGCAGCCACCGATGGGAAAGGTGATTCAGCTCAAAGTGAAGCAAACTCAGGATGGTTTGTTGATATCTGCACCACCGTCACCCCGAATCTGAACACTAAAAATTATTTACTGACTTTTTCTCTGCACGCTCAATTATACCAGCATTTATCCAGCCACAGTGAAGGGAGCTAAGAAGAGGAGCTAAGGGAGGTAATGGGCGATTTTAAGTGCATTTACCCATTTATCTTCAGCACGCACAGCCTATTTAGGTCGCAGGGTGTCATCGTTTCTTGAACAGCACCCTCAGCAGCCAGCCCCAGCCTGAATGATAACAATGAAAAATGTGCTTACTCTCATTCTGCAATCACCATCACCTCCAAATCCATAGTCATTTTCTCCAAAAAGGAGCTCCACATTAGCTAAGTGAGTGATTTATAAACTTGTCCACAGAGCTTTAAATACAGGGACCACTGAAAGTGAGTATATCTCTGAAGTCTTTACCTTAGTTCTAATGAAATTATACAAGCAAACATTGAAGACTTAAAGAGGGGGTATACTGCTTACCCACTTGTTAAACATGGAGTAGCAATGCTGGAAGTTCATATTAAACGTGCAGATATTCAGAATGCTACATATTCTTATGTTGTAGAAATCCTTGAATTTGTCTGTAAACTGCACAAAATGCTGGGTTCTAATAATAATAATAATAATAATAATAATAATAATAATAATAATTAAACCATTATAATAAGCTCAAGATCTTTATGAAACTTACTGAAGTGATGATACCCTCACATTAGAATCTTCAAACTGGTTCATGACATGCTGGAGGATGGGCCTCAAACACCAAGGTCTGCCCTAACAGACCTAAATAGAGCTGACCAATCAGAGGAAAGGAGGGTTGTTCAAAAGGGAAGTCTTAAAGAGACAGCAGCCAAAACAATTTTTCACAGGGGCTGAAGCAAGGATTCCTTAAACACCAGTGTGAGAAAAAATACAGGTATTTTTGAGCTGTAAATTATGGAAAGCTACAATGGAGGTACCAGTGGGATGGTATTAAGAATAAAAAAGGCACAATACCCCCTCTTTAAAGTAAATTATGACAAATAAGCAAGGGTGTGTTTGAATCTGACCACAAACTAATGTGTTCATGTACATGTTGACTGGTCAAAGCTTCTAAATTACTTTATTACGCTGATCACAGTATGGCTATATGTCAAATATGAGTCGTCTGCCCAAGATTCACTGGTTGTGAGATCAGTAAAATGGGTGAAACTGTGATGTCGTGTTGGTGAATGAGCTGGAAATCTGGGCATCTCTACCACAAACAGGGCTTCCATTAAGTCCAACCACCCCACGGTCTTTCTACCTTCTTTTTCCTCTGAATGAAAAACTCTTCAGCAGGATCTGCTAAACAATAACACAACACTTCTGGATGTCATGATTCTGGAAATACTCTTCAAATCTTGTAAACAGGAAGAGTTATAAAAACAGCCTGGAAACTTTTAATATCATCTTAAAAAACTCACTCCCTACCAAGATGTTATGTCTGCTTTTACCTTGGTTGAAGAGGCTGCTGCCAACGAAGTGATCTGAAACAACTCTGTTTGCGTAAACAAAAGACCTTATTCATCAGACGGGCTTAATGCAAAGGGGAACGAGTCAGGAAGTAATTAGAGAAAAAAGGACAAACACATCAAAACAAGACTGGGTAGACCGGCGTCACTTAAATAAATGAAACATAAATGTACAGCAGAGTAGCAGCAGCGAGGCTGAAAACCCAGGGACGGCCCTGTGGAGGACGCTGCCAGGAAAAATGCTGCATCTATATCCACCACCTGTTCATACAGGGAGCCACAGACGTCCTGGCAGCACGGCTTAAGTTTAGTCACAAAAGGTAAATCCGAAGCAGCTGAGAGGAGCCACCAGTATGTTGGAAAGGGACAACACTGTAAGGAAGTCCGGAGTATGAATTCATCTGAAAAGCAAGGACAGATTTTATAAACAGCATTCACAACTTTCAATCATAAAATAACTACATCAGCTGCCAATTTATGATTTTGTCGTTTTCATTACAACTCTTTTACAACTATTATGAAAATGTGTTGAACAGAAAACAATCATGGACATTATTTTTCCTGCTTTTCCTCTTTCTGTTTATTTTTAGCGCCTCCCTAATGTGTTCATTTGCATTAATAGCATGCAAAATCAATTAAAGGCTTTAATTGCAGATTGTTTAAAATGCTATTTTAATGACCCGGCTCATACAGAGCTGTGGGACATCAATAATGCTTTTTTAATATGTTTAATGATGCTTATTTTAATGTACATTCAAAGAGCTCCCTTTCCCCCTGAAACAGCAAGAATTGATGATGCCGCCCGCTAACAATGCTGAGGTAAAAGAAAACCCACGAATGCTGAGAAACCTGATTTTTTTTGTCTTAAAAATGTGGCACAAACACACTTGAGAGTATGAGGATTGTAATTTAAAGCTGTGTCAGAGTGATAACACACGGATTTGTTGTTTTACGAGCTCCTGCAGTCTGTCCAGTGTGTTGCTTTTTATTCTGTTATGACAAAGCTGAGGATAAGAGTTATGAAGTCGAGGGATATGAACTGCCAGACTAGCTGTCAGAGGCAGTGAGGTCCAGATCTCATCTGTAAGTAGCAGCTGGCTGAAGGGGCGGACTCTTCATTGTAGATAAGAAACATTGCAACCCTAATCCCCCAAATGGAGCTGCCTGTTGCCTCAGGAAGTCAGAGAAACTAGCCGTGTACGCAGTGCACAGTGTGTACACTATCACTTTGCTGTATACTTTAATTTTTCATGAGGCATCTTTCCAGTAAATGCCTGATACAAAGTGCTGTAAACAAAAACGCCAGGAGAAAGCTCCCGGTCTAATCACAATTAGGGATATAATTGCTTACTGGTGAGTATTTGCAAAGCAGCCAAGTAATGATTTCCTTTGTATCTGGGAAAAAAAAGCAACAGATGCTGAGGTAGGCATCAGTTTTTAAAGGAAATGTCCTCAACTTTATTTCTTTTGCCAACAGCAAATGAATTTCATGGAATATATTTTTCGTGACATTTAATATTTTCTCATATACTACTTCCTGGTGCAAGAACAGCCTGAATATCCAGCCTTCAGCACTCAGCCCTACACTAAGGTGACAAATGACAGCAGAATTTATTTTTTCCTCAAACATGTACAGTATACTAAAAACTTTGATATGATTCCTATCAAATTAAATTTGTTCCCGTTTGGAGTTAAATACAAGCATGAAAGAATATAATATAGCTCCACCAAGAGTACAATGACACTGTTATATCTCACAGGGTGTATAAAACATTGAAGTGGTCGAGGCTAAAGCTAAAGCCTAAAGTTTTGTGGGGTGAAGCATTATACGAATCTTCTAAAAGTGGTGACATCACAGACGTCATAGAAATGGCCAGAAACTTCCCTCATGTCTGTCTGTCTGCTAACCCTATGCTAACAACATGTCTGCTATACCCTTTAAAAAATAATGGTAATAATTATGAAGTTTAAAACTAGTAAGAATGAAAAATTATTTACTTAAACAAAATCTAGATATATCTAGATCTACGTTTAAAACAAATATAAATTCAGTTTTTATTTTACAAAAAAGAGCTTTATGCATTATCAATGAGACAGATCACACGGAAATAAAATTTTCTGACTTGTTTAATTAATGTTTACTGCAAAACTAAATTCACTTCCAGGTGCAGTTCAAAAGTTCTTTTCAATTCCAGACACCCAATATGATTCAAGAGGTGTTTGCAAATTTTCTGTTCAAAAAGCTAGGAAAGGTATTAAAAGAAGATGTATGTTGTTGGGGTTTAACTATAGAGTGATGCAAATATAAAATCAAAAACTTGTAATTCATGTCATATTTTTAGGAAAATGGTTTGTAGAGTTGTTTTTGAAATGTATAAGTGTTGATAATGTGATGATGTTGATAATGTTGATTTTCTCTAATATCTGTTTTTTGGTAGCTTTTGTTATTTTTTCAAAAAACATTGGCTAGATAAGCATCCTGCTTCTGCCTATGCCTTTTCAGTCAATACTTAATAGAACTTTTTTTATTTTATTTTTTTATTATTATTATTATTATTTTTATTATTATTTTTTATCTTTTTTTTGGGGGGGGGGGGGGGTCAAAAATTTTTGGTTTATTTAAAATGTCTTCTTTTTTGGAAAAAAGAAAAAAATTGTTATGTATAATGACTGAATAAATAGCACTACTACTACCACAAAGGCTTGGTGGGTGGGTTTTTTGGGTAGTATGTTTTTTGTCTTGTGGTATTATTGCCAGTTACTCTTTTGTTTGTTTGGATATTTTAATCCATTTCTATTCAATTTTATCATTTGTTATTTATTATTTGTAATTTTTTAATTTATTTTCATTTTCTCATTTGTTTATCCACATTTTGTAAGTAATCTTTTTTTGCTATACTTATATTTGTTATACACAAAATTGAAAACCTGATATCACATCTGTGTAAAGAAAACGGAACATTTCGCAATTAAAAAAACAAACAAAGAAAAAACTAGCCAGGGGGTGTGGTTGAGGCCATATTTCCAATGAGTGACACTTTGGCTGTTAGCCATTCCTCTCAAGAAAACACTATTATATACAGATTTCTAGGACCAAATCAGCATTGACATTTAAATTACCGCTCTGACCATGGTGGGTGCAACGATCTGCACAGCTTCAGTTCAATCATAGTTACTTACGATCATTTTTTTCTTTTTTCCATTTCTATTTGTTTTTTTTGTTGTTGTTGTTGTTGTTTTTTAACTGATTACAGTGTTGCATGTGTTATTCTTTGCAAAGGCTGTAATACTGCAGTACGTTTCACTCAGAGCATGTAAGCAAGGCGGAGCATGACCAATCAGGGAGTGGACTGGATGAATTTTGAAAGGAGCGCAAAGTGGGACTTTTTTTATATAAATGTGGGGGATTGAAAATGGATGTAAAGTTTCAATAACAGATAAGTCAAATATGCATGCACATATTTTTGGAGCAAGTGTAAAAGGCAAAATTTCTTGACGCTCCACTCATATGCTCAGGTTTCACTACTTACCCATTAAACAATTATACTGCACACATCTAATTACATGAACAATAATGTCACCTATGTATTTATAATTATCTTTCTGTCATTTTGTCATTGATTTTTGTTGAGTATGCATATGTCGTTGCATCTCGGGTCGTCCTGTGTATTTCTCTTGCATAGAAATAGTAAAGTTCAAGTATCTAGAACTGGTACTGAGGTATTAAAATTGACATCAAAACATTTCTATGAAATATAAATGTAATAATCTTTGTTTAGGACCAAAACTTTTATATTTTCTGTCAAAACTTGAGCTTAAACTCAAATTAAGCTTGGGCAGCTACAAATCTGCAGTACTAAAAAGAAAAGTAACCTTTCAGCTGCAGTATCTTCTTTTAAACTTGCAATTTTAGGGTAAAAAAAAGCCTTCAAACATTAAACCAAAGCTCCTCTTGGGTTGCAGCTTAATGTGTGCAAAGGTTTATTTGCAGATAATTAAAATTACTTGACAACAAGTCAGAGCAATTAAATCTGTAATGGGCAGTTAATGGATAATCTGCCTGTTGTGGCACCTTGAAAACTCAACTCAATAGCCAGTCTATAATTACGACTTAAGTTAGATTAATAATTGCACTGAGCTCCTACTGCACGCAAGGCTGAATTCATTGCCAGACACTGAGATAATACTTCATTATCTATTCATCTACTCATCATTAAGCCTTATACTATCTCACTTAATACGCTGTTTGTGCCTGTAGGTGGAATTGGGAGCAAATATTGTACCAGTCCACCATTTCTCTCGGGTTTTCTCGCCTTGGATTCAGCAAACTGTGAAGCACCCTGGGACCTGCAAACAAGTCTGACATTTTCACCCCGAGGGACTGCTTACATTAAACATTAGCACTGACAGGTGTAGATTCCTCATGCCAACAAATCAGCCTGGGAATTGCTATCCAACAAGCTCAGGGAGCTCAGGCTGTAGCTGAGGAGTCTAGTCATGTGTATGATGGTCGAATCAATTCTGTGTCAGAACCACATCCAGACGGTATCAGAGTTCTTTAAAACCAGGTCCAGGGGGAGCACAGACATTTGAATATTAGGCCAAAAAACACTCTTTGCCTGACTGAACCTCTTTTCAAAGCAAAAATAAAACAAAGAAGCACATATAATCATTTGACATATAAATACAAAGTGTTACAAGTGAAACCAAATTCTATTCATCAAATCAAATAAGACAGTTCTCCTCAGCCTGTTGACACTGTGGCAAATACATGACTTTCATTTATTTCATGGTTATAGCATCAGATTTGTGGGTAATAGCCAGCCAGTCACTACCAGAGGAAACAACGCTGAAAGACCTACAAAGCTGATTTAAAGAGACAACAATCAAGTGGACAGACACAAAGCAAGCTGAAACAGGACATTGACAAAGCTACTGTTTAATGGCTGGTTTAGAGAAAGGAAACATCTACAGGCTTAAAATGTTGCTGTAACAGTTGGAATAGCAGGAGATAACAAGCTAACTTTAGCTGCTAACTGTAAATAAATGATCTTTGTTATGTTTAAAGAGAAGGTACTGTGCTTTTTCAAGGGCTTCATGTTGTCCCTCTGGTCCTTCGTGGTAGATTTACGTGGTTTACAGCTCAACAGAACCTCTAGTTTCTCGAGTGTCTGCTTGAGGCTGAAAGTACAGGAAGTCACATACACACCAAGCCAAAAAAAGCCATTTACAGCCTGGTTCAAGTAGCGTCTCCTGTCTGAGTCGCTAATTTTGCTATCAGTACACACTGTGCTGGAGGTGAATTTTTCTCTAACTCGGAGTTCAGAGGATATTAAGATCACCCAATCAGAGGAACAGATTAGGTCATGTGACTGACAGGCGCCCTATAGCTGTACATGAAGCCCTTGCCACTTACAATATGGCCGTGATTCCCGATTTGCTTCATTTTCTGTTTCAGAAACAGACAGGTGACATCAGGGAGACTACATCCATATTTAATATAGTCAATGGTTTTCTCACAGTTTTTCTTAATTAAACTGATTTTTCAACCTCTGTCTGAAAATGCTTTATTTGGCTGCTGTCCCTTTAAGGCTCCGTCTTCTCTCTAACTGGCCAGCCCTCCAGAGGCCTGTCAGGGGCAGAGCTATCATGCAAACCTTGGCGTTTGAGGCCCACCCCTCCAGTGGCAATAACCAGTGAGGTTAGGTTGAGTTTTTTATTTTATATTATTATTATTATTATTATTATTATTATTATTATTATTATTATTATTTATCATTATTATATATATATATATATATATATATATATATATATATATATATATATATATATATATATATATATATATATATATATTTTTTTTTTTTTTGTCCTGAAAAAAGTCTGAGTGTGATAAATCCGTTTTTGGTTCATTTTTTGCCATATTTGTTTGGGTTTGGGTTGTCTTGTGTGTCATTAGTGTGGATTTATCCTGACTTTCTTTCTAATTATTCTTTTGCGATTCTTGTCTGGTGTTTCCTGTTTTGGTTTTCAAAGTTTTTTTTTTTTTTCTTTTTTCTTTTTTTTTCTTTTTTTTGTTTGAAAGGCCTTGGACATTTGAGTTTTGGTTAATAAATACTTTTCCATAATCTGTGCTTGGGTCCTCCACCCCTTGTGTTTCCTTCAACCCATGACACAGAGATTATTCCCAGAAAGTTCATTGTCTCTTCATTCAGTAACTGTTATTTTTTAGTTGAAAAGTTGCAGTATAATGAGAGCAGACTGTAATTGGAACATTGTTGGATGTGGATTCTATGCAGTACAATAACATCCAGGGTATCACCCTTTAGCTTGTATTTTCTTCTTGAGGAGCTGTTTGAATTTTTCCTATAACTCAAATATTTAAAGAGTTATGGTAATCTAAAGAGCACTTGCGCCTTCTGATGGGTTTTAAAGCACTGATAATAGTGTACTGATGTATCTTCTTCTCTCTGTGCTCCCATTGAATCCCTACTCTCATTAGCTAGCATCTTTATCCCATTATTAAACTGTCACTTCTATATCACCGCCCCTACATAACTGACCTACATAAAGCGGTGCCACAGGCATGTCAATATTGCTGCCAATTTCTTGGCTGCCAACAGATATAGATGGAAGTTATTAATCACTCCACGTACCCTGTAAATTGTTGGGGGAGAGAATAAGCTGGAGGAATAGAGTCGTCATGTTGTTATGATGAGAAAATACACATGTTTAATTTTTCATATTAAAACCCGAAGGTATGCTAATTTAAAATTTGGTGTTTAAAACACTCACTGATTTTTTTTTTTTTATAATTTCAAGAGATTATCTTTTTTATTGTTCTACTGGCTCTGATAATTGCTGTTGAAACACCACAATTTCCCAGTTTGGGATCAATAAAGTAATTCTATTCTGTTGTATTCCATTCTATTCTATTCTAACCTATTAAATGATGACGCACACACTTCCTCTTACACATAAACAAAATGACATAAAATAAAAATCAATACATTTCCATCTTTTTATCTATCTAGATAGCTATGAGCACATGAGCGATTGAAAGGAGCAAATGTAGAGAAGAGAAAATGAAACTTAAGTATCAATCTCGTTACCCAAGTATTGCTCAATACTGATCCCAAAGTAGGCAATAATATATCAATATTTTAGATTGATCAGCACACCACTACTCACAACAATGTATATATATAGAATTGTTTTTTATGAATGAATTGAAGAGCCGCAAAGGCATAGCCACCCCTGCTTTAGGTGTTTTCTGGAGTAAAATTAGTTAATATGTCGTAGAACGCAGGCTACAGAGTTCAGCCGTGCTTCACTTTTATATCAGCGATCAATTCAGGAGTGTCAGTCCCATCATGTTTAAAAAAAAAGAAAAAAAAACAAGAAAAAGAAAGTGGTTGTTTCATTCTGCAGCCAATATATTAAAGTATGGATCATAAACAGAGAAGATGGATGGGCTAGATCTTGACAGCAGGTGTCAACTCTTCTACAGGTTTCTCGACAGAATACCAAAGCTGCCTCAAGGCGAAATACAACCAGGTAATCCTCACAGCGCACTTGATAATATATCTTCTGTATGAGTGCAAAAAAGACATCCAAGACTTGTTCTCTTCCACACTAATGCCACTAAAGGTACTGCAGATTTAAAGTGATCGCTTTACAGTTTAGGAGTGGATGTTGACTGCATTAATCTGCACATATTGCATCAAACCAACAGGTTTGTTTTCTATTCCAAGCAGAAAAGTGTGCTGTTTATCCACCTTTGAGATATAGATACAAAGGGTGTAGGCATATGCGGTGGTTGGAATTTAGTGTACACTCCCAGCGAAACAGACAAAGAGAATATAAGAGAGTGAAAAGTGTTTTAAAGATTGCTCTGATGTATGGAAATCAATGCATCTCACTCCTTTGTGCATCTGAGGAAACAGACAGGCTGTGGCTGCCACTGGAAAAGAAAGAAGCAGTAGAAGTGTTATGAACTCCTACACTGCCCCCTGTTGGCCAAACAAAGAAATGCACACAGACGACCAGGTGGAAACCTGAAGTGTTGGAGTGCTTAAAGAAAATGGCTGGCTGCAGAGGAGAGGAAGAAAGGTGGAGTTATACACACATGTTGGATTTTTCTATGCAAATAAAGGTGTTTGTCATATCTGTGTATCACTTTTTTAAGCAAATATCTGATCAAACACTTCTCATCCCTCTGTTAGAAATAACAAGATTGATGTATGTGCCTGCCTTTAAGAGATTCAAAAGATTCAGAAACGTGGTCCTCTGAAACTCAAATCATGTCTTCAGATGTTCATTTTATGTGCTTCAACGTCATGTACTGACTGAGCCAAGTGGATAAATCAAACCAATGGCCAGGGAAGCGTCCCGGTCAGCCGCAGTGGGAGACAGAGAATGAGAGGAGGGGAAGTCAAGAGTGGGAGCCCACACATTGGAAAATGAACTGCTGTCTTTCAAAGCAAAAATCCCACATGATGGGAAAGCAGCGAAGTGGCACTACACTGTGACAGCGCCTTGTTAGTGACTTTAGCTTAAGAACTACCAGAACTGCTGCATTTGGCTACTTCTAAAAGGGGGGAGGAAGACAGGAAGATGTGAAAGGCAGACAAATGGTGAGCAGGAGGAGGAAGAGAAATTGAGGGAAGGAAGGAAGGGAAAGAAGAGACACGGCCATGGATCACCGATCCTCTCTAGTTCAAGGAAAGTTCATTGGAAGTCTTGCTCGGATTCATGTCATCTGTTTAGCCCTTCATTGGTCCCTGGGGTACATCTCTCCGCCTTTACAGTCTGTTCAACTTGACAAAAGGGCAGCAGGCTTATCAAATCTCCAGCAGCCAGGAACAGGTTCTCAGCCAAGTTACATATTTCAAACGAATATCACAATATCAATTATGGATCTCTCCCAGTGAGGACAAAAGCGGTTTCTCACTGGCAAATATAGGCATATGACAGTTTGGAGCTTCAGAAGGAAAAACAAGCAGTAATTTGGCAGACAGTAATAGTAGTCTCATCACTAACAGTGAGCAAGTGGGCATGCAGGATGGCATGAAAAATTGCTCCTTCTGTCTTTGTCCAGATGACTGAAAAGCAATGGGAGTGAAAAAAAAGGAGAGTCATATGTAATAGCAACAACAAATGCCAAAGTAGCAAATGGCTGTGAAATGGGGACAGTTTATGAGGAAAGAGAGGGATTAGGCAGGAATGAGTTTAAACAGTCAAGGGGACTGTATCTGCATTTTGTACACATTCTTTCACCAGTTGTTTTCTAACTGAGGTGCAAATGTGACTGCTTTTATACGGGAAGAATAAAATGTCACACTCTAAAGAGCTTCCTGTTTGTAAATGAAAATCTAAACACAGCTGTGAATGTGCAAATATATATGGTAGTCTAATGGCATCTGAGTAGGTGTGTTTTGAAGAGTTTCAAAGGAGGAGGGAGTATGTCAACAAAAAGGCTATTCAAAGCATTTCAAATCAAACATTTTAACAAGGTACAATTACAAGCAGTCCATCACAGTCATCAACCTACATTAGTAAAACAGTAATTGATAGACATGGACATGTGAAAAAAAATAGCTGGATGTTCCTCTCAATGGTGTGCTACAAAGAGCGACAGTGTAACTCAGTTGGGCAGTATGTGTTTTTTATCCTGTCTTTCTATCCCTGCTCTGATTTTAAAGACTGAGATTACTATTATTATTTTATGTAAGAGCATGATCTTGAGCCATTGTATGACAAGACAAACCACTAATGTTCTAATGTTGCTGTTTCTGTTTATTTTTGTAAGATTGATGAAAAACTGTAAACACTGTCACTTACAAATGCTGTAAACCTTTGACCTTTTTGTGTAAAAAAATTTAATAAACAAAACTGTGGGGGAAAAAAAATTAAGATTCTGGTATCATAATGATTCTCTGGTACTATCAACATAGTGCTACTATAGAATGAGTACCAGGCTGCTACTTTGATACATGAGACATTGTATTGTCCAAAAGTATACAGTGGTGCTTGAAAACTTTTTTTTTTTAACCATGGTATGAGTTCTACGCAGCACCCATACTATAGTACTTGTACCATGGTACTATAGTATTTTGAAAAGTACCCTGAGAAGAAAATAAAGTACCCTGGTTCATGTTCATGGTGCTGTTGTACTGCAATTTACTTGTGCTACCATGATGAATGTAGTACAAGCGTCATGGTAACTGTACCACCGACACACGGAACAGTGCCATGGTACTTTATTTTATACAGTGTCACTTGTCCCATTGTACAATACACCTTTTTCAATAACACCCCATGAACCCATCTATACATAATTTGCATAATTTTGTCCATATCTGTAAATAAATGTAACGACTTTGGGCATTGCTGTTTCTCCCTACTCTGTTTTAATCAACTGTTTTATGGTTTTCTTGGTTTAACACTGTTGTTCCTGACACAGCTGTAGAGCACTTTAGGTACCTTTTTTTGTTATTGCAGAAGGCTACAGAAATATTCATGCATCTATTTATTGCATATTATTTTATGTATTTCTCTAACTGTTCACGAAACTTTTTTTCCTTAACCTGACAAATTTACAGTGCCATTTTTATGTTAATACAAATACCAAGGTAAAAGTTCTATGTTTGTACCATGATGGTACCATGGTATATGTAACAGTAGAATACCAGCTTTGTTTTATCAATGAGCCCTGTAGTACTCCTCATACTGGTAATTAGTACAATTGCTGTAGTATCATTTTACAAAGTGCCTTTATTCTATGCTTCGAGCATGGTACACTTACCATGGTATATAAAACATGTGGATATGCCTCCTCTGCTGAAGTCACGCACCACAGTCATGGTCTGAAGTATTTACTGGCTGTATGAGTACTATACCACATGTTCAGATGATCTTAGTAATCACTGTCTGTACTGAGTTTGACTTTTCATGGCGTTAATGATCATCATTTTAACACCCTTCACGAATGACTTCAGGTGCAAATAGAAGAAGGGCTGTGTGTGTAGACTATTAACTTTCACCTCTGTGACAATAATGCAAGAACTAATTTGTATTTTGTGAGCTTGACAAAACTAGTGTGAATGATCAAATGTCATCAGATCCCTTTTGAAATAATAACTGAAACCTTGACATTTAGCTGCACAATGTTCAACATTAGACCCACCTCATGACAGCAGTGAATCAGAGGCCACCTGATGAAAAGTTGCACCACCTTCATGAATCAAACGCATTTTCACATTTTGAGCACGCTTTGAGGATTCTGTATTAATGCTCAGGTTGAGGAACGCAGCGCCAGCTGACCTGGAAATCAGAGTTTTCATCTTCCAAATGAAATCAAAACTCTCTGTGGTCTCATTAAGACCTGGCTTCTGTCAATCACTCTGCCGTCAAGCCCACACACAGACCCACTTTTCCAGCTGTAGCTCATAAAATTAGCACGGAAAACTCGATTTGACACAAACAGCTTGAATGGGTTATCATTTACAACTGGGACACCTCCAACTGTTAAAACTCCAGACCATCAAACCAAAACAGAAACAACAGGATGCAGAGAAAATGTGACGTAAAAAGGCAGGAAAATCTTTCATTGGATAATTTTGGAGCACAGGGTTTCTGGTTTCTGCCACCTTCATCACTCAAAGATCTGGAGGTTTGACTTCCTGGGGGATGTTTTCACGTTCCTCGACACAAAGTTTAAAATGTGACATTATGAAGTAAAAATACACTTTTATATCAAGGTAAAAAATATTCAAACTGTTCATGTGAATATTAAACAATCATTGAAGAGTGTGCCTGATCTGGATCAGTTTCAAAAAACAGACAAGCTCATGAGACAGATATAGAAGGATTACACACCAATGGGTCTACAGTATGGCAATGCTAAGCCTTGACTGCCTCAAGATACTCAACGTCATTTTAACATGCATGCAGAAATACACAGGCGCAAGAAACCCTACTTAAATATACCTCCCAGTTGTGTACAATGAAAAATGAAAGCTGTTGGAATCAGCCTCCCTGTTTGTCTTATTATTCGGCTTATACCATGCTTCAATGTGATTAAAATAACACCAAGTGCAGGATAATAAACCACGAGGTTGTGTGTATGTATCATAATGCTGCATTTAGGCACTAATTCAAACTGTTAAACAATATAGGCTCATAGCGGTGACATGATTTGTTCACGCTTGTTTTCAGCAAAGGCTTTGGTTGGAGCTGAGAACCTCATAATTTGAGGAGCTGGGTCAGTTAATATATTTTTAAACAAAAACAACGGTATATTTTTTCACAAAAGCTAAACACAGAGCAAGTAAGCTAAATTACATATTCCAGGAAAAGGATAAGGAAAGAGAATTTAATTTCTCTACCTCTCTTGTGACATGTTTAATGAGACATTGGCGCTTTAAAGTGGATATCATTCCAAACTAGAGATCATTTCAAACCTTTTATCAAGGTAAAGGAAAAATATGCCATGTGTCATGTTCTTTGGCTTTAAAGTCTTGACCCTTGACTGACACCTTGGTGACCACTGGACGACAACAACTGAGAAATTTTGGAAAAAAAAAAAAAAAGAAAAGAAAAAAAGACCCTGCTGACTCTCATTATTTTTGCACTAAAAAAAGTTAATTCTGCAAAATGCCATCAGTTCTCTCATCACAAATTTCTAAAACAGTCATGACTCTTCATTTTTTAACTTGAGCACAGGTTGATAAATCTCTGGCGGACTTACCAGTTTCTCACGATACCTTTAATCTCAAGCCAAAAAGTGCTTACACAGGTCATATGATAGCCTGTTAAGGCCAAAGAATGCAAAATTTATGGACGTTGTCTCCCTGATGTCACCTGTCTGTTTCTGAAACAGATTTAAAAGCAATTCAGCTGTCACATACTGGAAGTGACTCAGACTGCTCCACACTAACAGCTATAAGGGTATAAGAGTTCGAAAAAAAAATCCCCCTTGTACAGTGTGCTATGATAGTGAAATTGTTTTCCATACCATGCTGTAAATATTTTTTTTACGCTGGGGGTGTACGTGACTTCCAGAAGTGGACATCTAAGAAACAGCAGATTTTAGCACTTCCGCAATGTCTCATATTTTTAGACCAGAGGTTGTCACTTAATAGTAGCCCAAAATGTAATTTAAAAAAAATATAACAAAGCTTGAAATGTAGTAACTGGTTGATAAAGTAACAAGTTGATAAATTTTAGGAAAAAATGTGTTACATTTTGGGTCAGTTATTGCAATTTGGGTTTTATTACACTTCTTTTATTACATTTCAGGCTCAGCACTTTGTTAAATTCTCAGTCTGTTACATATCAGGTCTCATTAATTATTTTTAAGGAAACTCACTGGGGACATCCCGAGGGACTCACGGATGTGACATAAAAGTATGGGAGCCGTCAGACGACACCTTGTGGAGGGTCAGCCCATTTGGGGAAAGGTTGAAAAAGGAGTGGTTTTAGCATGTAAATATGGCCTGGGAAAAAAATCACTTATTTTCTGACAGTTGGACCCCAAACCTGGCTTTGAAAACCCACTGGGGATGCTCCTCGGGACCTCACAGACACTCTAGAAGTTTTGGATACCTCTGGATAAGTTTTGTGGAGTTTCGGCCCATTTGGTGAAAGCTTTAAAAAAGGCCCTCTTTGCCCTTCCAAAAATGCCCTATTTCCCATAAGCTGGACCTGAATCACGGTTTTAAATTACATCCTAGGTTACATTGTTTTAAATTTAAGCTCAAACATAATCTTAGCACACCTGTCTTAATACACATATTATGTCTTTAAGGCACTTGTGAACATGATACGGCTGGCCCTGCTGGTTGGGGGGGGGGGCATGACTTGTTTTGAGGCTTAATGCACATCGGCAATCATGGCCACATTGGAAGTGGCAAGGGCTTTGCATACAGCTACAGGGCGCCTGTTGGTCATGTGAGCTCGCAATCTTAATATCTTCTGAACTGCCTTGTTAGTAAAACATCACGCCCTGTATAGTGTGTACCAATAGTAAAATTAGCAACTTAGACAGAGACGTTTTTTGAACCAGGCTGTAAACAGGTTAATTTCTGCTTTGAAAACAGTTTTTTTTTTTTGGCTTGGTGTGTTTGTGACTTCCAGTACTTCCAGAGCCAGCCTCAAGCGGACACTAAAGAAACAGAAAATTTTATCCTGTGCACCAATGGCACGTGCTTAAACTAATCGGCCAGCAGGTGCCCCATGTATAATTCGTTTTAATGTTGGTTATCACTGCACTCTGATAGATGTCAGTCAAAGTGAGTAACAGCCCACTTCATGGTCTTTCCTCTACATTCAGTGGGTGATCATCACACCAAGACAAGGTCAGAGGGAACAGCTTCGCCCACTTGGGCCGTCGCAAACAATGAAAACTGAAAGAATGTGACAGGAGCTCTGAGTCCATCTAAAGCACATCATATATCACAGATGAAGGAATAGCCCTATGATAAAACACCCTCTTCCCTGTTAAATGATGATGTAATTTGAAAGTGTAATAATTGTATTTTCGAATAAGACTGATAAGTTGTGAAAGTATTTGCTGCTGTCTCTTGAGCGTACCAACCGCCAATCTGCCTCCTCTTTGAAAACTTTCTCGGCTCTTCTCTCCACTCTTCTTCCTTTTTACTTTGAGTGGCCTCCAAACCTCTTTTTACCGCACGATTCATGGCAGGCCATAAAGGCCATTACCGAGCAGTTTAAAGTGACAAAGGATGTGATGTGAACAAGAGGCAGGGAGGCCATTATCACCGTCTAGGGCCAAGCCGCGTAGCCAAGTCCAGCTGGTACACACAGCCGCCACCCCCTGGCAGCACCCCCACAGCGAAGGAGGGTCCGTGGAGTAACACTTGGGTCTCACAAGTGTCCTGGAGTACTGCTGAACACCATCAGGATTTAATGAGGTGACAGTGCATTGTATCAAAAGCTGGTGGGGGGTCCACTGCTGCCTTCCACTCTCCCCTCATTAAAACCCTTTTAATGGGCCCTGAGGAGGGCAAACCTTCTCTAACTGGCTTAACGGTTGTTCAGGTTGTCAAGGAAAATTATTTTTGTTTAAGGACGAACTTGCCATTCAGCACTGAAATATTGATTGGAGTAACTTCAGGGTTGTTACTGGCTGGCAGAGGTCTAATGGAACAGTGTCTCTGGAGCTGTCAGCTTTGGGAGACCTAAAGAAAAAGAAAAGACTTTCACTTTAAATTCAGAAAGTTAGCCGAAAAGTGAAAGCTTCAGGGATTACACTGATAACATTTTTGACGCTGCATCGTCACTTCTCTGCACAGCTTTGTTGTAATACAGGATGAAGCCGAGTTCAAACAAAGACTAAAGGTTAAAGTGAACGGCGACAGTCATTTCTGAATGGGTGACATTTACAGGCAGGGCTTTGCTGTGGAAAGTGATGGCATTTTTGTACAATAACAGCGTGGCATCATATGTAAACAGATAAGGATCAAAGTGGATCACGTTTGGAGAACATTCTCCAACATCTGCTCCTCCAGCTCTCGTTCGTTATGTGCTTTGCATTTTTTCACATTTACACCTCAAAAGCGAGCCTGAAGCCAGTCAAGATGAATGTATTCTCCATTCAACGTGACAGCTTATGGAAATTAAACAGACGAAGGCATTACAGCCCTGGATGAAGAGAGCTGTCTCTCTGTTTTGTGTGTTTTTTTTCAGGCACAACTAATTACATCATTAGCATTAGCATTAGAACGACTTCGCATTTCAGAGAAGGGCAAACGACTTCCCTCGCATAATCTGTTCGGTACTTTGTGTGTCATAGTAACGTGAAAATAGTAGATGGTAGCTCAGTGAAAAGACAGGTCCACATGACATGTTAATTAGTAGGACAGTAATTGTGTATTTACTCAGTTAATGAGTGCAGATGCTTAAAGTAGATAACAGGCCAGAATGTCCCTTAAGGTAGTGTGATTAACATAAAATAGGCTTTCTCTTACCAGGCAGGCATGGTTACACCCTTTGCCAAGGTTTATGACACAGCCTAAGTACAAAGTGTTAAATATTTTACATGTTAATTAAAATGTGTCCATTAACAGTAGGAATGAAAACCTGTTGTCACAGTATTCGGTGACATACAGCCCAGGTTTTGAAGCTCCCCGTTATAAATCAAGCAGAAAAAATTTAAAGGTGAGTAAATATCAAACTCCATAAGCCAAAAACAGGAACAGCACGCCAAATCTACCAAACACAAAGACTGTTTTCTCCCCCAGGCTGTCAGTCTGATGAACTTCCAACAGTGCAACCTGCCACACACATCCAAGACACCTAAAGAGGCACAGAGGCTTCACTTGTCTTAGACTCAGGAGTCTAAAGGCTGAAATACACCAGATGTGTCTGCAGTCCGTCATGTTGCAGGTAATACGCAGCCATCCTATTTTTGCCAGTAGCAGAGCTGTGACGCATAAATTGAGCATAGGGAAGATCAAGCAACACAGGAAATTGTGACTGGAAACTACCTAAAACACCCAGTGACTTTCAAAATAAAACAGACCGTGTCAAAATCACTTGGTATTTAGCCTGACTACGACGACAAATGGACATAATGAGAGGTGACAGACCAGGAGTCAAAAGGTTTGAGGTTTTACAGCCCAACATGAATGAAGAGAGACTTATCAATAGACTGGAAGTGCAGGAACTCTTTCGTCTGTGACTCCAGCTGTCTGTCAGTCATGCAGCTTGTTGGACCGAACACGTAGCCGGTGCAAGTTGATAAACACAGTCCCTCTAACATACTTAAAGAGGGGGTATTGTTTTTTCGGCTCTAAACTGTCCCTTTGTTCCCCCTATAGCATCTAGAAAAAAACTTATTTCCGACTTTGTCTGAAACTCTTCATTTCATGTACTGCCTCTTTAAGGCCCCACGCTCCACAAAACCCCTACACTCTGATTGGCCAGCTCTCTGGCAGCCTGTCTGGGGCAGGTCACAGACTGTATGATATATGTTGTGTCCGCAACTTCATCCATTTGATAAGAACTTTTAAAGCCTATTGTTGATGGGGGCCATATCGGAAATGCTTAACTCAGCAAACTTTAAAGGAGGTAAAGAGGCTTTTGTCACTTAGTGAGCAACAGTGTGCCTGCCTGTCAGTCAAGTCATGCCCTTATATGGGCAAAATTTATAAGTTCAAAAAGTTGTGAAAAAATTCACCCCGTACAGTGCGTTGATCAATAAATAAGCTATTACACTTAACTGCACTTGCTAATTGTTTACACCATATCAAGGAGCAGGAAGCTGCTGTAGTGGCTTAACTACAGTTTGCCAAAAGGTTTAAGTATGACAAAACTTAAAAACCCTTTAAACCCAAAGAATAATGTAAATTTGAATTATATTAAATTAAATTATAACTGAAATTCATTGTTTTTTTTTAATCTACATGCCTTTTTTATGTTTTAACCATGACAAATATAAAAGTGAAACTTGGGTGCAGAAGCATTGCGGAGTATAACGGTTTATCAACTGACGTGGAGGAGTTAACCACCAAGAAACGCATTTTTAAACTTAACAACATCACTTCTACGGATGGTTAACGGCGCCCAGGTTTGTGAAATAGCAGGGAGAGGACAGAAGAGATCAGCAAGTGGACAGATATTAGGCGGACAGACGTTTTTAGCGGAGAAATCAGGCGTGTACAACACACAACTGTCACTCAATGCTCATGACTGCATTATCCGTGGATACTTACCAGACTGTGACATGCCAGGACATAAACGTGTGTCAATAATTCAGAAACCGTCTAAAACAAACAAAAAAAAGCACAGACTTCAGAGTCTCAGACCCAGTTCATAATAAAAGAACCAGAAAACTACGTCGCGAGTTAATTGTTCACTCGCAGACGTCGCTGGTGTTTCGGTGTAAAGTGTGACCCCGTTAACTGTCGACTCTTGACCGTTAATCACTGAAACTGTCGACCAGGAGGCGCCAGTTAGCATGGTTGCTATTAACACCAAAACACCGGTTGGTCTGTGACGGTCAAAACTTGACAGTTGTTGCCTCTGTTGTTTAACATCGTTTCTAAAAACTGACCACACAACAACTGTACATTTCTACGCTGAGACAGGTTGAATTAAGTGATTAAAAAACGCTAAAGATGCGCGCGCATCTTTATGATGACGTAGACTGATAATCCCTCCACCCTGTTTCCTACTCTATCCACCGTTCCATCCTCTCTAAATAAAGCCATGACGGGACTGAAAAAATAACATCATTACAAAAAAATATATAATACCGTGCCAGTTTCTCCTCAGAGTGATATTAGTTAAAGTTAAAGCGTATTGATAAATTTCTGTCAGGGTAGCTACTGCTAAAGACTCTTCAGCAGAACTTACTTTGACATACAGGGTCACAGCCACTTGTAAAACATTAGAGCTTTAGTGGATGGATGTATGAGCGCTGCAGTAATGGAGGCTCTGCCACCAGTTGACCTCTGCACGGTTCTTACATAAAATGCTGAGAATGCAAAGACTTTGATTGGATTTATGCTGCCATTACAATTTCTGTCACTCTAAAATGAAAAACTTCAAGAGGATGACCTCCACGCTGGTGATTCTGGTGACAGTGAAGGACACTTCAACCGCTCCCTAATCTTTTTTAAAAATGTACTTACGTGAATCGCTTTTTTCCTCTGAGCACGAGGCTCTGCGGAGGAGACTGACATTCAGACAGGCAGAGTCTGGAAACAAAAGTAAAGGGACGAGATTTTGTTTCTCACTTCCCTTTCAACAAATGCACATTTATCATGTGCCGTGCTCAGTGAAAGTGAGAGACGAACCTGAATTCCCTGAATGATTTTTTTTTTTTTGCGCAGAGGCACTTTTCTGTGATGTGAGGGGAAAGCTATAACTCTTCAAAACAGCAGTTATCCTCCACAATCTATAAACATACATCATCCGGTAACAACACATTCATCACTGAGTGGCAAGAAAAGAGCTGAGGAAGGGAAGGTTTGCGTAATACCGCTGATTAAATCTCGGGAAAGCGGCACAAAAGTTACATTCTCAAGCAAAATCATTTGTTCTTGGCAAATTAGTGTGGGCAGGTGCTATTATTCTCACATGAACTCTTTGGCTTTGGGAAAGAAATTCATCTTTTCAGAAATGGGAGAGTGCAAATCACTGTGAAGTTATTCAGTCACTACCAAGTGATTCAAGTAAAATTACCTTTTTGCTTTGTCTGCAACTACTGAGTGTCCGTGCGGATGGCATTTACGACAATAATTGGATCTGTCAAAAAGAGGCGCTGGATTAGAGGCTTACTGGACACATTGTTGCTGTGAAATCCAGTGTTAAAAGCTTCATTTACCTCTTAGGTGAGTAACTTTTAACCCCCCATGTAAGGACAAAACGCCACCGCCAAAGTCAAAGAGTTGCGTTTAACTTGTCACGTATCCACCAACAACACCTCGACGTGTTCAACTGACCCTCTTTTGCAAAAGCGCCCCTGAATGCTCCTGCAATATGAATAAATAAGCAAACATACGCTCATCTTGTGCCCCCTCGCACAGCGTACAGTTCTGAACTCAATTTCACACTCCACTGCCTTCTCAGACAATTTAGACAGGCTGATGCCAGCAGCAGAAAGTGAAGAGACAATGCATTTATTTATCGACTTTTTGGCAGAAGGGAGGATTTGTCAGACCCTGTGTGTGTGTGTTTGTGTGTGTGTGACTGAGGAGTGAGAGTATGCCTCTGTGTGTGCTCATGTGCCCGTGCTCCTATATATGACAGAGACACATCGGAGGGAAGCAAGAGAAATGTGATTCAGCCCTTGAGAGACACAGAGAGAGCGTGGCAGAGAGGAAGAGCGAGACTACAGGCATATCCAGGGGAATTGTTTTCTTAGTCACTCATCCGGTGTTTGTCCCAGAGCTCCAGCATTGTGTCTGAGGAGGACATGAAACGCTCCATGTCCACCGAGAGACAAACTCCACCCTGAGAAAGCTGCTGCATAAAAACGACTGCTGTGGATTTAGTACAAGTGGGACGGTAGTCACAATAACTCAATGTAAATACGGCACAGGAGTGCAGGTCCCTCATATGTTCATACATTATATACAAAGAAAATAAGTCAGTCTCTGAGCATTCCTGGCTTCTTTCTTTAAAAACACAGCTGACTTAATGATGACGACTTCACAGATTGAGGAACTACTCACATATTCTTTTCTCTCAGCATCACAACAAACACACAACAAGATGTAAAAACATTGCAAAGCACAATGAAACCCAAAGGTCCAGGAACTTCATGTTCCAGGTAAAACCTTCCACTAAGTTACTGTGGCTAAAGACCTATGTGGATTAGACATATGACATAAGTGAACTGGAAAAGCACTCAGAGACCTCCACCAAGCATATTGTGATTGTCACGCAACACTCTAGTCCTACTTTAATGTTATACTTTCAGCAGACTGTCTGCTACAATTTGTCAATAATTTGTTTCCTGACAGTGTTGAAAATGATGATGACCCAGTACATATTTCATATTCTGGATCTTATTATCCAGAATATTGGCAGGATCTGGATCATACTTTTACATATATTAGAAATTATGGTGACCTTGTCTTGTATTGTTTTGCAAAGCAATCTGACCATTTATGGTGGAGTTACATACACATATGGTGAAAACGGCCCTATCTCACAAACCTTTAAAAAAAAATCCTGGATCCAGATGGTGATCCGCGTCACCTCCAAAATTCAATCAATTCTTCCTTATCCCATTTTGAACATTTTCTGAAAATTTCATGAAGATCTGTTTGTAACGTTTTGTGTTATGTTGTTCACAGACAGACAAACCCTCCCAAAAACACAACCTCCTCGGTGGATGTGAAATTAATAACAAAGGTCGTGCAATACACCACCAGAGCAGTAGAGGGTGTCAAGACAACAACAAAGGCCATTAATAAAAAATGTCACCATAGAGGGAAAAGACTTCAGAGCATCTTCATGTGCAGTTAGCCTGTTAGCCTATTAGCATGGAGAACACTTATGAGAGGCGGAAGCTGGTAGAAGCCAGACCGATGACAGAGATTAACTGGAATTTCAGCTTAACTAACAAGTCTGTCAACAACTTTCATGAGGATGCATCCCTCGCAAAAATTTTGGATTATAAAAAAATTCAAATCAAGGGAGTACTTATTTTGACCTCAGTAGTTTTTGTGAAACAACTTGTTAGCATCCACAATAAATGAGGATGTTCAAAAAGCTGTGCTAAAATTTCCTGATCTGATTAGCAGCATTTGGGGAAAATGTTGAAAAATATTTAGGATTCTAAATGTGGGCTGATCATTTTGATAATGTATATTAAAAGTAAAATAGGAGGCATTCTTAGTTACTTCTTCCACCTGTTTACAGTGACACGCTAAGCTGAAGGTCTCCAGTTGACAGAGTCACTCTTTAAACTGTTACACAAGGAGCTGACAGAGACACATTCACACCATCAGACAAGAAGACGACGACTGTTTCAAGGTTATTAAACATAGTGAATTATAGTAGTTTGTGAACATAGGGTGAAATAAAAACACTGTGGGTGCTCCACCAGTCAGGAATGTTTAACTTGCAGGCTTTGACTCCCTTAAGCTCTGCAGTTGTGATATTATTTTCATATTTTTTCTATGAAGTATCTTCTGATACTATTCTATGAAAGGTGCTGTAGGAATAAAAATTTACCTACTTACTTATTTACTTACATCTGAAAACCACCACCCCCTGACAAGGCAGGTATGAAAAGGTACATTTATAACCCCAGAACTCAATTAAGAACATAGTTTTGTGGGGAAAGCTGGGCAAAAAACCACTTAAAGAGAGACAGTAAAGAGAGCAAGTGCTGCTAATGAAAACAAAGCAGTGAAACGGGGAAATTACATTATTTTCTGATTGTTTCACAGAGGTTATGCTATAAATAATGAGCTCCACACAAGTTTTTAGGACGATGCCTCATTAAGTTAATCTTGACCCAATTTTGTCCCTCTTCTCTCCATCACACCTGCCACTGCACCTCCAAAATCAACTAATTCCCAAAAGTTTCTGAGTAGAATTTGTGCAAAAGTATTTGCCTAACACAACACAAAACCAGTCATAAGATAGCTGACATACATGTGCAACTTTATGAACAATTAACCAAGCTCCAATTATATTCTGAGACGTGAAGTATGCAGGATTTTTTTAGTGTAAGGAGTCAAAGTCAGGCTAGTTTTAGCTTCTTTAAGTCCAGGAAAAATCCCTTTCCTTTGAGTTGTTGCATGCCTTTAAAGTTAAAGTAAGAGCAATGCAAAATAGCTAGGCTACTCCTTTAGAGGATGAGGAATAATTTTACAGTGTGGCACCATGGAATAAAATGTGCATTTAAAACAGAAAGGGGAGCTCAGAAGAGAAAAGCGGAGAACGCTTTCTGTTGTGTTTAAAAGTGGTGAGACCATTAACCGACTGCATCTTCCTCCTCGCCCCTGTCAGCCTCTTTATGCACGGGCTCTTGAAAAAGCAGTCGGGCTCCTCTTAAAACAGATCTTCAAGTCTTTATTTCGGTATCAGTTGCACACACTTTGCAAAGTGACGTCAAGGACAAAACCTTTAAGCTGGCAGGAGGAAAAATAGACCGCCTTGCCAAAAAAGAATCTCTGCCTGGAAATTATTCAAAGCACAGGCGTGTATAAAATACCCGAGCGCTCCCTGAGTGGAAGTGGGGGTTCAGGTTCACTGAGCAGTTCCTTATCACAAAGACTTGTGGTAATTGACTCAGACATATCAAATAAACTTTCTCCAAAACTCACCAGTAAGCAGGTATGACATTCTAATGGGCTTCTTCATTAAGTCCTTCAGCAGGGGGTAATGTGTTTGAAATTAATGTGACATTTTCAACTCCAAAGAGTTCCAGTCGTCAGTTATTTCCCCATGCATAATACTCGCTGCCGGTCTAATTCATGCACAGTTGTGATCTAATACAAAGCCGTGTTTTCTAAGCTGCTGGAATCCGACATCTAACACTGAGCACACGCACACGTGCGCTTATATCAATGCTGGGAAAAGAGCAACACAGGGCTGATGGGAAATAAACAGGTATCTGGTTCAAGCAGAGATTTCTCACCGCAAGAGGAGTCAGGGGGTCAAATCTTCTTTCAGGCTGGCGAGGATACTTTCTAAGACCAGAGAGTGAGTAATTGTGTTGGAAAGAAATCTTTCATATGAAAGAGGATTACCAAACTATTCCTACAAAACATGCAGAACGTCCACCAATGACAGCTTCCTCTAAGGCTGTTTGATGCACATGTAGGCTGATAAATGATCTACCCGATAAAGAGAATATTTCATCATTATCATTTATAACTCAGACGGTAGTTTATCCAATAAAAACAACCCATAAAAGCTGCAGAAACAGTAGGTGGCAGTTTATGATCCATCATGACTGTCAAGTGTGCAAAAAATGGGTCACAAGTGTGAGTGTTTACACTGTACAGTGGAGAACAACGTTATAGTAACTTTAGCTACAAGTTGTTATAGCATTAGAGATGCACAAAGAAATAGGAAGCAGCAGTAGTGTGATGTGGAAGACTGAGCATTTTTCCAGCTTATAGCAAAGCTAGCATTTTATAGCTTTCATACTTGGAATGGAATCCAGAGTTGTTGCTATTGTGCAGATATATCCATAACTCTAAATTAGGATATGATCTCAACATTAAGTTGTTAAAAGTAAGCAGAGAAACTTTACTGGCAACTAAATCATTGCATTTCTTACCCTCGGGTGTGCAAAAAACTGCTCATTTTTAAGTTGACATATCATATCCTTTTTAAGCCACCGTCCCTTTTTGGCTAAATAAAACATCCTCTTAGTGCTTTAGTCTACATGTTATCTGAATCCAGTAGGGATGGGAATCGAAAACCGGTTCCTGTTGAGAAATGATAAGAAATGTTTCAATCCATCAATATCATTAGCCTTTGTGCTTAACGATTCTCTTATCAATTCTTTACACTATGCCAGAGCTGCAGGACCTTATGTGACTAGTCTGCCGCAGCTTTCTTAGCTTAGCAGTTAGATAACATTTCCCAAGAAAACCCTGTTTAAGGATTTCTAGCTTGAAATTTTACTGATGAACTGAACACTCAAAGAAATCTACATTACTCTCTCACAGGAGATTCCTATTCAATACATTCAAAATAAACAAAATAGCGCTAGCTTGATGCTAATGTATACGTGAAATTACATTGATACGTTAGCGGTTAGAATACATCGGTATAACTTTGGCTTCAGAGTAGAAGTTCAACTTTCATCACAGAGGCACATCACAGTTACTCTTTTCAAACAATACTGAGAACTCCAAATGTCAAAATACTTTCAGGCAAATGAAAGAAAAGTTAGGCTCATGGCTGGCTTCATAACTATAGCAAGGTTCCAAACAACTTGGAATAGTGCTATAACCACTTCGAGACACTGGATGGCCTACTTGACTCAATAACATATTACAAAACTCTACATGAACGTCACAAGATGTGCAATTTTTACTTATTTCTTTATATTTACGCCAGGACATATCCCGATCCAGTGACCAATAACATATTAATCACTTGAAAAAGAAGGAATTGATAAGGGAATCGATAAAAAATTGAATCGATAAGAAGAATCAATAAGGGCATTGATATCGATAAAATCTTATCAATGTCCATCCCTAGAATCAAGTCTCAGAGGTTTGAAAACAGTTTTAAATGGACATTCTGAACAGCTGGTTTTCGTGCATGTCTCTTTAAATCTATCTTAATCCCCCTCTCTGCCTGTAGTGTTCTAATATGAGCAGAGAGTTGTGTTGACATAGCAACTTATGAGCATGTCCAAAATATGACTGTAGGGGGCAACACAACAACAGAAGACCTGTTGAAAAGCATCAACTGATGTTTCTGATTGGTTAGTGACTTTATTTTTGAACATGTTGGAAGGCTAATATCATGCCTTATATAACTTTTAAGTTAAAAGAAATTGGGGGGCATTAGATTAAGATTACACAAAGAGAAGTTCCTGCTTATAAAAGTATTTTCATGATGAGTATTTGTAAAGATTTTAGGTGAGAGGGTGGTATTATTATAATTCCTCAACTTGTGATGTCACAATTTGAGCCAATTATGAACAGACTGTCTGTGTTTTATCAGACAGAGGTGGTTGAAACAAAACAGAGGACTCTTTTTTTTCCATTTAGTGCACATGTAAACACTCCAGACACCAAAATATGTGAGCTAAAATACTTAAAAGTGTGTCCCCTTTAAGAGGCAAACATGAGAAATGAAGTGGTAAACTATCTGCCATAAGTCATCAAGAGTTTTAAAAAAAGCTCCATCAAACATCCCTAGTTTCTTCAGACGCAGGAGTTCTCAAACGCACTCATCTCACAGTAAAAAGTGACAAAATATGCAAATATCTAAGGTTTGAAAAAAAAGAACTGTGTCTTTCTGCCGTCTGTATCATTCTTGAAATTACTAAAATGAAAGTGATGAATGTAGCGCTCACTGCAGGGCTCGAAAACCGCTTTAAAATCTGCCAGTAAAGAAGGATGAACACCATCTTCTTCCGCTGCAATATGAAGGGGGTTAGTCTTCCCTGGTTGAGTTTTATCCAACACTCTGCGCTATTATCATCATTTCCCACTAAGCAGAGGCTCCCCAGATACTCCCCAGAGAGCAGCATCGAGCTGTACCGGCGCCTTCGCCATGTTGCCATGGAGACATTCCCATGGCATAACCCATTACAGAAACAGGCACTTACACATCATTTCTGGGGGAAGATTTCAAAACCCCGACATGAACACAGAGCAATAAAGCTGGACTTTGTGCTACCTGCGCTAAACTTTAGCTCTTGTTTTCAACATTTCCAGATCTCAGAAGAAGATTTGAGGGATTTCTGGAGGGTGTGAATAAAAACAAACAATAAAAAAATTACTTTGAATGCAGACTAGAAGAAGACAGCCCCATATAATAAAGCACTTGTGTAATTAACTCTAAACTGCTGACTCGTTTCATCAAGCCTAAATTGAAAAGAACAAACAACCCCCTGGCAGCCCCTTGCGTCTGAGCGTCAGTGTCCTCCATCACCTAAATGAGGACCTTGATGAGGTTAAGTACAACAGTCGCTCCTGCCCAATTGTTTCCCATACTCAGCTGTGGGGAGCCATTATTCTGGAGGCCTGCTTTGCTTTTGATTAAGTCACGTTTTATTATGCCGTCTCTGCACCCGAGTAATGAGTCTGGCGTTAGCATGATAAAGCTTTGATAGACCATCCAACATGGCTGTTATGACTCTGAAGCAATCTAAAATAAATTTTAAAAAAGCTTTGCTGAACACTGAGTCCCACTCCGTTTGAGGATGTTGTTTGTTTACCTCTGTGACGTGAAAAAGCAATGACAAGCGGTCATTTTTTTGAGCCACAAAAAGGCAGCAACCCTACCTTGATGGGACATGTGCTAAATCACAGCTTGTATGTTTTAACCCTCAGTCATCGCTCACATCCGCGACACTGATTGCTCTATTATGACAGATCATTACCGCTGTGACTAATGAGTCACAGAGGAATAGGTTGAAGTGAGGTTATCAATATTGAGCGGCTCGACAATAGAAGGACCTTTGCTATGAATTCAGGCTGGCTCATGATGGATCTTTCCGTTTCACCGTGTTGATTTTTGGAGTGACTCATCACTTCCGTATGACCTTTAATTGCACAAAATGATAGTCAATTCATCTTTGCAGGAAAAATGGTAATAAAGCTCAACCGTGAAGCCTTAAGGGGGCTGCATTTGCCTGCTACTGATTAGTTTGGGTTGGACAAGATTAAAAAAAAAAGAGTGGCAAGGCGATGTTGATTAATGTTGGACTCACTTCCGACTTACCTTGATTAATTCTGCAGAAATCATTATTTGCGCTAAACTACTTTAGCCTCTGACAAACAAATAGTTCATTTCCCCAAGCCCACGACAACCAGCACGGCACAGAATTCATTTGCCTTTGACATTTCTGCTCATCAACATGGCACCAAATGGTCGCAGCCTCATTTGTAACCATAACATATGCAAACACTGCTTTCCGGTGTATTATTTTTGAAAAGGGCATCAGCAAACACAGCCACACTTGAAGGAAAACCTACCTCTTCGGGCAGCTGGAGACGGTCCAGAAGCTTCAGGCGCTCAGACACGAAGATAAACAGCCGCCTCTTCTCCTCCCAGCATGTCGACTCCATTTACCAGCAGGCCCAGTAACACCTGTCCCCGCTGAGGAACGAAGAAGAAAGGACGTTTTAACATCTGTCTCCAAATCCCTCACTGATTCTGAGGAAGCTTTAACATTAGAGACACAGTGGCCAAACTTTCAAAGACAAAACTTTAGAGGACCATTCATCAAGAGGGAAAAAACAGAGGTTATCCAAATTTTACTGTAAACACAATCTAGATCAGTGTTGCTAAACTTTTTTCAGCCCAAGGACCAATTATCCCCACAGAAAAATCTTGCAGACCACCAGGCTAAATAGCCCCAGAGAAAGAACTGATATACTTTAAACTCGAATGAAATAATGCAAATAACACTTATTTTGATAACTCATTAATAGCTAATTATTTTTTCAATTAAAAACATACATCTCATTTCTTCAATTCCCTTTATTCAGAGCTAGTATTTGTCACAATTACAGTGACTACAGAGTAAAAAAGTGCACTCATGGTTTGTTGTTTTCTTTTACAATGAGGGAGAAATGGACCTGAAAATCAGAGTATAACAATACATTATATATTATTCTATAATACTTAAAATTGCCAGTATTTCAATACTTAAATACTTTGATTAAATTAAATTAATGACCATTTCTGAGCTTTCCCTAATGTCAGTACATGACTGATAGCGGTGTAACATGAGAGGCTGTCAGCCTGTCAGTTATCCCTGATATGACAGGTAGTTGCACGAGAGAGCATGCGCGTGATTGGCTGATGGAAAAAGGAGGCGGGTATGTTTGTTTGTGTGCGCAAGCCAGAGAGAGACAGTTAAAAGAGAGTTCCCAAAGCTCTCTATGGCAACGACTGCCAACGTTAGTTTCATGAACTTCCCACACATGTTAATCAGCATGACCAGTAAACACCAGGACAAGACGAGTTCTCAGAGACATACCAAACATTTTCCAACATGAAACATCTGTGGAATGTTTAAGCAGCCCTCCACTTCAGGTGTTGTTTTATTACAGTGGTGCTCCCGTGTGTACCACAGAGTTGATGCACAGTTTGTTTTAACACACTAGCACATAGCATTACCTGATGTAAACGCCAACACATTGCAGAAGTTTTAAGCCTGGCTGCTTTCTCTGCTGCTGCTGCAATATTCCACGTGTGAAAACCAGCGACTTTACTTCACTTCGACCCTGCTACGCTAATGTTTACGCTTACGTTCCGTCGCTACATGCGACGGAAACAGCTCCGCTGCTCCGGGAGGGATGTAATAATCGCGCGACTCAATGCGTTGGTAACTAAATTTGTTGTCATCGCTTGCAAGAACCGATTTTGCAGACTTCATCGATTTGTGTAGCAGCTGTACCCCATCCTTTTCTTTATCGAATGTTCCATTAAAAAACCCTATTTCCTCACGGCCGGTGCTGACCACTAGGGGGCGCTGGAGGATCACAATTTGAGGAACACTGCAGTAGATCATTAAATGCTTCGTTCACCTAACTTAGAGGTCTGCAACCTTTACTTTCAAGAGACATTTTGCCTCAGCTCACCTGGATGACAGTCATTCCAGAGCCACAGAATGTAGGTTATCTTCACAATAAAGACAAAAAACTGTATAAAAATATAACCAGTGTAAAAATCTAGTGAATAATTATCCCAACAAGATTTTTTAAAAATATAAAAAGAAAATAAATAAAAAAATTTAAAAAAATAAATTAAATTAAAAATAATAATAAAAATCAAACCTAAATAATGCAATTTTAAAATTTTGACTGTCATAAATTTAATAAAATTTTCTAAAAATTGCACACAAAAAAAAAATTGCAAAAAAAAAAAACGTGATTTAAATAAAAACTTCAAAAATTTGCAAAATCTCCCTAAAATGTTAAATTCTTTACTGAATTTGAAATAATGTCAAAAATTGAAATTGATTTTTTTTCCCAAAATTTTCAGGAAAAAAAGCAAAAATCACAAAAAAATAAAAGCTTTATTGCAAGATGTAATACAAATTTAGCACAGAAAAAAATGTTAGGCCTATACTGTGACTTTATTTATCAACTGTGTTGTTTTCATTAATACCCTCTGTAAGACAAATAAAAAAATAATTCTTAGTATCAAATATATTTTTCCAAAGCCAAAAGGAGCCACTGCAAAAGAGTCAAAGAGTCGCATGGGGCTCCAGAGCCGCAGGTTGCAGACCCCTGACCTAACTTAATGTTGCCTTCAATACAGAAATCCTGTTTGATATATTTGAAGACAATTAGGTAGGCCTATGTTTCAACTTGAATGTGAACTGAAATGTTCAGTTTGATGTTATTATGCATAAAGGCTGATACAGCTACAAAGCATTGCCAATGATGGGATCATAGGGACTGTTTTGGGGGTTTTTTTTTTTGGCTGCATGGAAGGAATTCTCGAACCAATAAATTAATCTGTAAAATTCATATAAGGTCAACTTGTTGATCTGTAGTTGGTGGTCATATAATAAGGGATTTTGGCGAAGGGTAAGGGATCATGTATAGTGAATAGGTGGTGATGTAAATCAGAATCTCACCAGGATAAGACCAGTCCTGCTCACCCTGTCAAGATTTCAATTTGGATATATTCTTTTTCACCACACATATGAAAGGTGTAGCAAATGTAGCTTATCATTATTTGTAATTTTCTTATTAAGCTAAATGAATAATGCCCTTCAACAGGATGTCGTTAGCATTTTAGCATTTGTCATCTATCTAATGCCACTGACTGAATTTACGCAGTATTTGGACAAATATTCATATTCATGTTGGAAATTATTTTTTATTTGTGTTATGCAGTTGAAAGAAATATTTTGTTTTTTGATCTGTTATCTCACTAATATGAGGAGAACTTGTTTCATTAAACATTCAAGTTTTGCCCCAAAGCAAAATCCAAATCACACTTAATATCATCCACTAGCACATAACAAATGTCCACTGGTACTATTACTGAATGTTTAAACCCCCAAAACATCATCAACATGGCAGCTTGTTGTCAAAACTGGTTTTGACAAAAGACTCTGCTTTTTTCCCCATGCACCCTTCCTCTCAGTGTAACGGACATTAGGTTTAGTTTTTCTGAGCTCCACACATAAATGCACCAACACCATCTAAAAAGAGGTTAACCCCCCTTGGCAGAAATAATAAAAAAGATGAAAAGAGAACCACCTAAAATGCCACTCTGGCTTGTTATGCCATTACTTCTGATTGTTTTCACATCAAAATAGCGTTTTAACTGCAAAAATACCCTCAGTACATCCCCTCATTATCAGAGCCAGGGATGAAAACAGTCAGTTTGGAGATGCATAATGCAGACACTGGCTGTTTAATTAGGCTGTCAAGAAGCAAAACTGAAATAGCACCAAATTACGAAGACGATGAGAGTATGGATGTTGTGAGTTGAATTGGCAGTGTGGGGTAAGCTTTTTGTGGATGACTCACGCCTATTGTGGAGCTGGAACATCATCATCTTCTCAGTCTCTGGAACTTCAACGCATCTGGAGCTTGTTGAGCAAAAGGTGTGATTGAAGCAGGTGTCAACAAAGGGAGACTTGTGTTCAAGAATGTTGCAACACTTCAAAAGCTATAGGAAGGGCTGAAAAAGATTCATCTTGGCTCATATCCAGACTACGCCATACCTTTGAGAGCTACGTGCTGCAATGTAGTTAAAACACATGACAGGCCATTAAAGGAAGGCACCGGATGTGGAGCCCTGATGGAAAGAAAGACAGAAGCTCACCAAGCAATATACTCCTCTCTTGACATTCCTTTTGACAATTACTTATGTAACACAATTGCTTGCCAGCTGATGGTGGGAAGCAATCTGACAGTTTTATCACAACTTTGACAAAAGTAATTTACTCGGCTCAGTCCTTCTGTGCTTCTGAGGGAAATAAATCATCCAAATAAAAATAAATAAAGGGCACCCCAGCAGGATTTGACAGTTCAATGTCTTCCAACCCCAGCACAAATGGTGTAGTCTTCACCTAGCATCATAAAAAGTGTGAGTTAGCAGGGCTGTGTGCTGTGATCCATCATCCGTCGAGGGGACAGTTTGGTGGTCCATTGCCGTTCATAGGACAGCTGGGACCATAACCGTGCAGCTGTTTAAAGCTCAGCTTCACAGAAAGTGTGATGACTTTAAGAAACTGGATTTGGAATGGCTCTAGGGTTTATTTTTCTTCCTGCGACCAGTTTGTTTTTCACTGCAGCACACTGAGCCTTGTTCATGATCGGCTGTTTATTCATATTTTAGTGTCAGAACTTCTTCTATTGCAGAATAAAAATGGAATTTAACTGCGCTCGTCAATAAAGTTGAAATGCTGAAAGTTTAAAAGTGACAACATTATGAGAATATTTATCTGTAGTTCTGTTTGAATTCTTTCAAATTTTACTTGATACAGTCTATATAAGGGAATCCAGGAAAAATAATGTATCAGCGTAATGTAAAAATGACATTTTATGAGGAGGATCTGTTTGCCTCACCCCTGTCTGAGTCTCACACACACTGTCAGATGTGACTTTTAACCAGGCGTGTGTTTGTTTTGGAACACATTTTCTCTTTCAAGACAACTTAAAACCAGATACAGCGTGAAAAGGTAAGGTATCTATCCGTATAGTTACATAGCGCTGTTGTTTGAAACATGACAACAAGCTAACATTGTGAGTTTGTACCCTACGTCAGTAGCCGGCTCAATGTAGCGCTACTAGCAGCCTGGTGCTAGGATATAACCGTTGGCTAACGTGACAGCAAGCAAACTGTCAGTCTGTACAGTAGTTTAGTAGCCGTCCATATGTAGCGCGACTGACTGCCCAGTGCTGTGAGACATGTCTGTAATGTGTAACATTAGTAAATCTTGGTTAGCTTTGTCCTGTCAGTTATCCACCAAGCAGAGCTAACGTAACCTCACTCTTCATTGATAGACTTCAGGATAATTGCTGCATGTGGGTTTGAATGAACATTATCACAAACCACTTAGCCTCTGTGTTAGCCTTTAGCTCGAGCTGTATCACTCTCTCATTTAGCTTTTTTTTTAATTAATTATTTGATTACACATTTTTTAAATATTTTTATTGCTATTCATTTTTTTACCTGTTATTTTGCAGAAATTGGTCTAAGTATGAATGATAATGCCAACAGCAGTTTACCCTAAGGAAATTCTGCTTACTATACATTATCCAGTTTATTTTTAGACTACCAGCTAACGACACATAGACAATATGATGGAAAAATATAGATTCAAAGGCAACTTGATTGGTTTTTGGACTACTTGCTGTAAAAATTAGAAAAAAAAATTCAATTTGCATTAAAGGTAAAACATATATATACTTGGTTATTACATAATTCAAATTAGGCTAAGGCAATGTGACATTTCTATATTGCAAGTGTTGTATTTTTTAAAACTTTTGCTGTTAGACCACAGCTCATGGTTTAAGCCGCTTTGTGATCATCTGCCTCTCAGAGAGCTGATTAGCATGCTATTGCCACAGTGTCAACAGGCTAAGTTAAAATGTGCTAGACTTTAGCTGTTTGACCTAGCATGACATGCTCTCCCTTGTGTTATTTCTGCTGGTGAAAGTTGTTAGTTTGCTTCTGTTGAATTTATTTGTACTGGGTGTGGTAACATTTCATTTTTTTCTTTTTTCTTTTTTAATACAAAATGATGTGTATTTCGTTTGACATGAAAGCCTTTTTTAAAGTTATTACACTCTAATTAGCTTCAGAGTGTTTTGCTTTATTGATGTAGAAAAAAAGGAAATATAATCTCATGCTCTTATAATTATCTTGGGTGCCATCATCCTTAATTCTCAAAGGAGAGCTAAATCTTTGCATACTATTATAGATTAGGTTTGCAGTCTGCATATTTATTTGAGTGGGAATCATTCATGTTTACTAATTAAAGATTAACCATAGATTACATGGACGTTAAAAAGCCACACAATACCCCATTAGCTGTAAAATATTCACTTCAGGCTTTCAAACACAGTATTTGTGTGTGAAAGCACCGATACCCCCAGGATTGAGCTTGTTGATTGTGTTGCAGTTGCTGTCGCGTCGGGAGTTGGCTTTGATGTAATATTGTGATATTTTATTTGATTATGCTGATTTGATTGTGCGAGGTCATCCATCCCTGCCTGATGTCTCCGATATCCTTCAAAAGCATTTTGCTTTATTGGCTGGCGGGTCTACACGCCAGAATTTCAATGCTTGTTTGATGGTATTAATGCACCATTTAAATGCAGACCCCGGAGTGGAGGGGAGGGGGGGAAACCCATGCAGGGAGAAAGCTCGCATTGAATATGAAAGTCAGATGTCAGAGGAGCCAGTGGAGGGGAGGAATTTTCTCAAAATGCAGATACTACACTGGAGTGGAATATCAAATGTTTGAAACTCTTTCAGGGATTTTTGTGATGTGACTAAAAAAAGGAGCTCTCCTCTTCAAAAAAGCACAAAACTTACAATCATCCGCTTCACATTTTTCCAGAAGGATGCAGCCAGGCTTACGCATATTTGAGAGAAACGACGAGTATTTATCCACCCAAATGAAGTGAATAGTGAACAGATGTACGGCACATCTGCGCCTCTCACAACTGTCTTCTTCCATGTGAAGAAACAAAGGATCCATTTTCATCGTCCAAATCGCCAACTGTAAGAGAACTATGCAACACCTTGGACAATCTATTTTTTCCAGCCACCATCTGAAGACATCCGTCCTTTAAATACAATCAAGTTTTTATGTGCTCACATCCTACAACTCAGAAAAATGGCTGTCAAATGGAGAGCAGCACATTTTATCAAAACAAACCACATCTATCATTAAACATCTCGACTTTGTTGAGAAAAACAATCTGAAACTTGAAGAAAATGAAATGTGTCCAATGACTCACTACTCCGGGAAATCAATTCATTTAGTCATACAGAGGTGCTAAGTTATTTATTGCCTGTCAGCAGGAACTGTTAGTTCAATTTAATTTCTCACTGCAGAAGGAACAGAGACACTGCAGAGGAAATTTAAGGAGAATCACTTTATTTATGTAAAACAGTTTGTGTTTCTAAAATAATGACATCAACATTTTTCACTGGCTTTTTTTTCATGCCTGTGGTGATTCCCTGTGGTAACACTTCATATCTAGTTCGTGAAGGACTGTCAGGTTTTTTTTACTATCATACTGATAAATGAAGCTCAACTGTTAAAAAAAAAGAAAAAAGAAACGAGTGAATGACTCTAATTGGTGCAGGTTGCCAAACTTGGTGTTTCAGGCATGGTACAATGTCATGTTCAAGTACAGATGAGTGTATAGCCCCATTTTCACTGAGCAGTTCAATTCAGTTAATCTCGGAGTGGCGAGTTCAGTGACAAACTCTGGGACAGTTCCCAAATAACCAAACTGTACCATCTCATTTTTTGGTTCCCTTCCATTGGGGTGCCACACGTACTGATCCAACCCTAGAAGGAGGAGCTACAACATTGCAGTCTGTTGATTGCTTGAAAGAATTGTCACTTACTGTGTGACAGCTGTTGTATTTCTCCTGGTGGTACAAAGTATATGCTTTGTAACAAAGAATCACAAATGAGACAAAATGCTGGAAGTCTTCCATCTTTGCTCTTTGTTTAATATGTCATGTTTTCTTCTTCATTGGATTTATTAGCAGAATAAACTGTGTCCGCTTTGGCATCACGCTACTACCTAACAAATGCGGCTTTCTGCGACCAGCTTACATGCTGCCTGGTCAAGAGCATGACCAAGTGGCAACCTCCGGTCTGAAAATATGAGACAATGCGGATGTGCTAAAATCTGCTGTTTCTCGAGTGTCTGAAGTACAGGAAGTCACATACACACCAAGCCAAAAAATACGTTTTTCAAAGCAGAAATTAACCTATTTACCACCTGGTTAAAAAAATGGCTAATTTTATTATCAGCACACACCGTATGGGGGATGAATTTTTTTCTAACTCGGCCGTTCAGAGGATATTAAGATTGCGAGCTTGCCCAATCAGAGGTACAGCTCAAGGGTCGCGTGACCTACAAGCGCCCTATAGCTGTATGCAAAGCCCTTGCCACTACCAATATGGCCTCTATAGCAGATGTGCTTCATTATCCATTTTAGAAACAGTTGGGCGGCATCGGGTAGACTACGTCCATGTTTTATACAGTCTATGGGGGGCACGATTGGCTGTGGAAACACAAACAGGGTCAGGCTTTACTGATCCAACCCATACCAAACTGTATTGATCCAAACCGGACTGCTTGGCAGAAAATACCATAGATGGAGCACTTTGCCCCCAAGTACAATGAGTAAGTCTAGGCCACACTGGTTCTGTAAAGGACCAAAACACTGGACACAAAACTTTGAAAATCTCCTTGTTTGCCCAAAGTTATTATTAGTAATCCATTCTTTAATCACCTATTTGCATAATTTTACAGACTTTTCAGGTCACAACCCCAAAAATAGCAGTGCCAAAGAGCATTGACCCTCTGCTGTGAGAATTGGCCAACCCAAAAACAAACCAAAACAAGGCCCAAAATATTTAATTAAGCTGATCGGTGGAGCATAGGTCAACTATTTGTTCATATTGTTGCGTTGCCAAAATTAATCTGGCGAAACTTACACCATCTTCATCCTGGCTCAATCACCACAGGGGTTGAATGGCATTATAAAAGAAAACCTTAAACAGATCAATTTTTTCATGTACATATACAACATTGCTTATAATTGTTTAATAATGGACAAAATATGTCATTTTAAACAGTTTTGATTCTGGAAGGTGTTTTGTGGCCCATCCTTCTTTGGAAATCTGGCTAAGTAATGCCTCTGGGCTCAAATTCAATCTGCCCCACTCTCACCATATTCACTTTCCTGTTTTCTCTGAGTAAAGGCAGAAAAAGTTGGGACAAATAACTTAAAACTTACTTTCAACTTTACAGTATCACAAGAACAAAATATCTGATACAAAACGTTTAGAGCAAATAGTATTTTCGTTCAGTGACAGCGGTGCAGGACAAAGGGCAGTAAGAACTACAGAGACATGGGTGCCCCTTATCCTTTCATACACATGCTTTTATATCCGAAAGCAGATCAGTTTCCCTTTGTCAAGAAATATTAACAGAGAAAAGTCTCTAAGTTATTCTGATGCTGATGAACAACTGTACCCACTTTCCTAACAAAGAGGGGAGCCACCAGGGCTATCTTCAGGCACATATGATTTCATCAAGGGAAGATGAGAATTAGGAAGATGAGGGCAGTGCTGTAGTTGCCAATTAGTCGGGTTTCCACGGTGACAATGCCCACCCACAAAATGCTAAAAGAAAAGCATGCAGGGCAAAGTTTTCAAAAAGGGAGAATGAGCACACACATAAGAGTGCTAGGTAAGTGCTGCATGTATGCATAATAGTTTGATATGCTTATGCAGATCTCTTTTATCCTAATGGTAGATCTTATTTGCAAGCACAGATACTTGCAGAGCAATGACTTCAAAGGCCAGAAGTACAATCCTTTGAGAAAGAAACAGTTGCTGTAGTCTTTCCAATGTATATGTCTTGAGAGTTTGACTTCTTTGCAAGTCTTAAACTGTGCTGAAGTAGAAACTGGAGACTGTTTTTGTCTTACATTGCGAGGAAATAATCAGACATTTACAGAAATCGACAGTGTTAAAATCTGACATCACATACTGTACATTCAACTGGCCACAGTAAGCAGAAAATGACTACATAGAGACTCTTAATGCCAAACAAACAGCTCTTGGATTTTTGGAACCTGAGCATGAGGCCTTCAAAAACACAACATCTCAGGTAGAGCTATTACACAGATAAACTGTTAGAACAAGAACTTTAGCACAGAATTATTTCTGACTCTGATGACAGGGCAGCCATTCATAGGAACAAGAAACCTCAATATTTGAGAGAAGAATGTCTGACAATCCATTTCCTGCCTATTCATTTCGAGGTCTGCTTTAAAAGCCTTTTATCTGCTCGCACCAAACCGTAATTGGCGTTCTAATAGCACCAAAACGTCACAGATAAATACTCACCAATCATAGATGCCATGAGCACTTAAGCATCGCTCTATCCCCTTTTAGACTCAAGTGGACGTTTTCCTTTTCAAATAATCAATGAGTGCAAAGACACCTGTACATAAGTGCATAAAAGATGATGCATTTATCCCTCCCCTGCCTCTTTGAGTCCACGAAATAACCCTTTTATATGCAAATACATAGGGCTGCTTATCATATACATCAGCGCTTCCTGTAGGATAAATAGCTAAGACTGTTAGTGAGGAAAATTATCGAACAAGACACAAAGCAGCTTCAGGACAAATTATAGAAAGCCTCTCCTACAATATAAAGCATAATGGGCAATTTCATGTAAATGATCAAAACAGGAAAGAGGAGCGCTCACAAATGTATATGACTATACTGTATCTCAGATCTATATGTTCTATTTCTATATCTATATTTAGACCTTAAAAGCATTTCTAAGATGAAAGATCTCCCAGCATTCTTCAACCAGGTGTTCATCCCAGCTAGTGCAGGTGTGTCAACTGTAAGTGAAACCAAAACTCTGCTGCCTCCCACTCAGTTAAGCTACAAAGTAACATTTCTCCTCACACCTTGCAGCATCGACTTGTTGAAACACGTTGTAGCCTTTTCTAGTTAACTGTTTTACTTAATAAAATCACTCCAGAGAAAAAAAGCATTTTCAAAGTCTTTTTCTTTAATATTTTGACTGTAATGTGAGCAAATTAATCTCCAGATTCTTCCCTCTGCAGAGCCAAGGAGGAGCAGCAGCAGAGCTGTGCTGTGACATGTCAACACTGCCATCTAGTGGCCAGAGAGGAGATTTCATCTTGATGTCTCTGTGTGACTCAGGTCAGACAGGATTCATAAGTTTTTGCATTTTTATTATGCACAAAACATTCAGTAATATCATTCCAATATGGAGCAAAAATCAAACGTGTTTTGAATGATACATTCATAACTGAAAAAAAATAGGAAAACAAAGAAAAAACAGTCCAAATCCATCACAAAATGACATTTCTCTGCATGGAAGCTGGACTTCTGAGAGAATATGGGCCTGTGTACACTGACAGATTTTTTTTTTCTGCTGCTAAAAACAAGGCAGTTTGGCTCAAAACACCTTCAGTTTCTACTTTTTTTTGTCAAAGCATAATCAGAGGTAAATGGCTCAGCTTTAAGAATGCTGCTGAGCAAATGTGTGTCATTCCTCTCTTAAAAGCCAATTGAAATACAGACAGGCAGGACTTGTCATGTCAACAAAAATATTCAGAAGACAAAATTCTGACCTTCCAACATTAAAACTAGATTTCTTTCTTATTGTTTTTTTTTCTTTTAATTCTTCAAACAGAAGCTTATATTTTAAACAGTGTGGGAGAAAAGTGCTCCGGATCTAACGTCCAGGCCATTGCAAATGAACGCTGTCAGTGGACACAGGCCCTAAACCATTAAAACACAAAAATGTGAAAAACGACAACCAGCTACACTGAGTTTGTTAAATTAGTTTTTTTCCCATCACTCGCTTTCATCAAAGCCTTGATGGCTCTCGCCCTCATTTCCAACTCCAGAAGCTCCAGCTGCTGAATCGAAGGCTGACACGCTGTCGCCACACGACCGGGAACTGATCCACTTTGTACAGATGTGCTTGACTCTGCATGCTGTGAAGGCGTGGTCTGTTCTTTGTTAGTGGATGAAAACGCTAAAATCTCACTAACGCTTTTATCAATGTCATTCTGGATGTCTTTCTTGGCTTCTGCCGGTCTAGAGTCTGTGGAAAGTTCAGGTTTTCTTGCATTTGCAGGTGGGTTGGCTCCTTCCCTGCTGCTGTCTGCAACTTTCACTCCTCCATCCACAGCTTTAGTGGTCTGCTCCTCTTTGGGTCCCTCTATGTCGCTGTCGTAAGTGTCTGCGTTTATGCTGAGGACGTCACTCTCCTCACTTGAACCACCTCCTTCTGTGAAGACAAATACGCCGAGACGTTTTTAACAAACTGTGCTCCTTTCATCGTTTTTTCTTGTTTTTTTTTTTTAAGTCTCTGATTCACTTCCTGGGGGTGTTTTTTGTGTATTACAGACTAAATACCTTGTTTAGAGTCCTCAGTTTTTGCTGTTTCTTTGAGGCAAGATGTAGAGTCCACATTATTGTCCTGCCTGGAGGAAAAGAAATAAATGAAAAAATGTGAGAAAAAAAGATCACTTTACTGTTATCGTGACACTTTGACATCAATAAGTCAAACAAATGTTCACTCACTGGCTTTCCGTGCTCTCCTTGGTATTTTTGTCACCATTTCCTGACGTTAGTTCTTCCCCTAAACATGAATCATTTTTAGAGAAAGACATTTTTTAATCTATGTATTAAATGTGGTGGACAAAGAGCACCAGTGTAAAAGTCTCACCTGTTAAGATCTGAATTAGATTCTGGTCTGAGATTGGCTCCAGTTGCTCCCAGCACAGCTTCTTGATTTCCTCTGAGCTACAGTCCTATGAACCATAACAGGTTTGATAATGCAAGGCTCAAAAAGACAGCAGTGAGGTATGATCATTTTTTTAATCCAACGAACAAAAGTTCTGCAACATAGGCATATTTAAGCCTTGCTTTCACAGATCTGTAGCTTATTTACAGCTACACCCATTGAGCGGCTGATCGCAGCTGTTATCTTTTCAACTCAAAAGCGGTTTTTGGAGAGATCCTGGAAAGCGCAACGGAGACGACGTGCACTTTAATAATGGATAAATGCTTTAAAAAGATGGAACAAACATGCTCATGACACAAACCTTTCTCAAGGTGTTGCTGCTTTCTCGGTCAAAATGGTGCTGTGTATAAATTGGCTATGAATTCATAAGCCATCATTAGGACTACAGCAGAGGAATCCTTCAAAATAAAATTTATAGAAGACCAAAGCTTCAGTGCATTGTTGACAAGTGAAGCTAAAAGTTTTTAAAACAAGGCTCAAGATCTTTAATGTTCAGTCTCATCACATAGTGCTTTCACAAATACCTTAAGTTCATCTGGCAGCATTTTGCGAAGCTTCTTGTCCCCCAGCACGCGGAGGCACTGCTCCAGCATCTCCTGCTTATCGCTGATGTAGGCGGTGATGGGTTTGAACGGCAGGCTGAGGTCCAGTCCCCCGTCCTCGATGTCACTGCTGATCCTGTCCAGTTCTGCATCTGCCAGCTCATCTTTGGAGTCCTGCTGCAGGGAAAAGAACAAAAAGAAACATGAATACCTCTGAAAGAAGGGATCTTTGCTTCTGATTCACTGCTCTAAGTTGTGTGTGTTTATAAAAAGGGAGTGACTTCTTGGGCACCAGAGTAGCCCAACTTGCACAGAACAAGAAAATAAACGGCATACAACAAGGGAAAATGAAGAGAGGCAAAAACATGGGAATTGTATTCTTTAAGAAAACTTAGCCTACTGTTACAACCAGCCCTACAACTGTCAATCCATCCATCCACACTACTGAGAGTCCATCCAGCCAACACACAAAGCCCTTGGTCCCTGCAAGGTATATGCTAAAATCCTGAGGTTGATTTCAATACCTTTTTAAGACTTTTTCAAAAACCTTTAGGAAAGTTTTAAGACTTTATTGCAACTTTCAGTTGTTGTTGGCATCGACTTGTAAACAGTTTTAGTTTACATTTTTACAGAAATGATGTAAGCTAAGGAGGAATAAAGCTTGAAAGAACAAATGAAACTAAAGGCAGGTTTCACAACAAGAAACAGCAGTTATTCAAGGCCAACTTGCTGAAGAAAATGAGAAATTATTTAATCATTTTTAAAATTTAGGACATGTGTCGGAGATTGTGTGATTTGCTTTAATGTTGTATTTAATTTCTCTTTATGAAACTAGAAATGACGTTATTTATAGCTGGTGTTTATACCGCTCACAATCCTTATTGTTGTATTTTATTGTAACTAGAGTCTTTATGTATTTTTTTTTTATTTCATTCTTTTTTATATTTGTATTTTTCTAATGACTTCATCGATTTCTGCTGTTGACACAACAATTTTCCTGTTTGGGATCAATAAAGTAACTCTATTCTTTTCTATTCTAGAACTTTATTGGCTGAATGTTTAACGTCCCAATCAGGGGACAGTGTTGCAAGGAGGAAAATACATATTCATGGATATTTTGGGGGTCAAAGCTTGAATACTTATGAAACTTAATACCTCATAAAACCACATTAAGACTTTTTTTTTTTTTACTTTTTAAGGCCCTTAATTTTCCCAAAATTGATTTATCAACTTTTGATACTTTTTAAGACCCCACAGACACCCTGCCCTGATAAGGTAAGGTTTTTCTACACCTTATTCTTGTTTAAATATCATTCACATTATGTGAAAGTTAAGGACAGCGATAAAATGTGACCTTATGGTGTTAAAGACATGCAATGGAAAACCTGGGTCCAGCTAAAACACAAAATGATTGATTTTGAACCTGTATTTTATTTAAGTCATTTGATCACAAAACATAAGAAAAAGTTAATTTTATTCTATTTACACCACCTGAAGACTTTAAGAGCCAATAAAAAAATATTTTCTGTATGTAATAAGAAAGAAAAGCCTTTCTGGTGTTGTCTTTGACATAGCTCTCTTGCGCATTTATTTATTTAATTGTTTTATTATTTCTGACATGGATTTAGTTATTTCTTTTAGTTCAACAGTTTGGAGTCTAATTATACTACCGGCATACTGACAACTTGGATCGTCTACCGTATTAACAGTGACACTGTCGTGATATTAAGCCACACTCTGTTTCGCTAAACTAATACGTCAACAGTTTATCTTGAGGATTCAAACATCAAAAATGAAACAAAACACTGCTGAAGACACTTCAGGACTATTTTGTGTCAGTGAAGTAGAAAACAAATGCACAAACCATTGAAGTAAACACAACATTAGCCTGATAGCAACATTAGCATGGTTAGCTTACCTCCTGGTTCGACTCCGTACTCCTGCGTTTCGTGTTGTCACGTCGGTCTTCACTTTGAGAGTGTTTCCTTTTCTTCTCAGAGCTGCTGGACTTTTTCTTGAGCATTTTGAAATGAAAACACAGTCCTTTTCTTTAGGAATCCTGTGTGCCTGTGAGCTCTGCTGGCTTCCTGGAGGAAAGTACGTCACAGGAAACGGAGAATGCTCCGTGCCGGTTTGAGTTTGACTTGATGAATACCGCCACCAACTGGGCATATGCGGTATATCTCTGTGTAAACAACATTTTACTACAACTACTTCTACTACTACTACTACAACAAATAATAATAATAATTATACATTTTATTTTTATATTGCTTTAAAATGAATAGAGGACAAAATGAAAAGTAATAATTAAAAAAAAATCACAGAAATTACAGAGTTGACTCAGACTACATAAAAAGGTCAAAAAACCACCACCAGATAAAAGGAGAACAAAAGAAAAAAAAATCAGAAAATTAAAAACAACAAAAGACAAAAGATTAAATATCCTGCATGTGCTATTGAAAAAAAGACTAAATTAAGCAACTCGAGGGTTACAACAGCAACCTACAACCAGCAATATTTTTAAGCCTGGTACAATAAATGTCTCCCATCTGAATGGCTCATTTCTCCTACGCACGCACTGTATGGAGAATGAATGGTTTTCTTATGTGGCAGTTTAGAAGATAAAAAGATTATGATTTCACCCAGTCAGGAGTCAGAGTTTTCTACCCACAAAATCCCGATCTTCGAGTTGTTTGGAAGGCAGCACTAGCAGAGAGGCTCAAATCAACCCTATTTCCAATATGGCCCCTCTTGATGATTTGCTCCAAACCTCTTCCGGAAACAGATAGGTGATGTCATGGAGATCACATCCATTTATTTTACAGTCTATGGTTAAAACACACTCAGATAACATCTCCTGTAAAAGCGAATTTAATCAAAAAATGACATAGTCTAGGTTAGTCCAGAGTGTGGGAGCACTGACAAAAAAGGTCAAAGGTCACCTTTGGTCCACAGCCTTGATATTGAAATGGTGAGCAGTAGCTTGGCTAAGAACCTCAGGGTATGAGTGGGCATGTGTGGACTGAAGAGATCAGGAATGTACTTTGGAGCAAGTCCAGATCGTGCTCTGAAAGTCAACAATATAACCTTGACTGCACCACTAGTCAGACATGAGCAAACATAAAATATAATGTATCTAATTCTTTTCATAATCAGGTTTTTAAGTAAAGGAACTTAATTTGACTTGATATTATTTGATTAAAAGGGAACTGCAGCGCCAGACTAAAACCATATCTCTTTAAATTGTACATTAAACAACAAAGTTGCAAAAATCTTTTTTTCAAAGTATCAGGTGCCACTATATCATTTTCTTTGAATCTTATTCCTGCTTAACTTTAAATCTTTCTTCTGCACCTTTCTCTCATGCTGAGTGTTGTTGTTCTTGTGACCTCAAGCTGTTGTCAGAGGTGCAAACATTCAAACTGTATCCCATTATCATTTCACACTTCAAAGCTTGCCGGGATTACTACTGACAGTCAATCATGAGTCCTCTTGTGTTTCATTGTTTTATCTGCCTCGCCGCTTCATCAAATGCATGGTATCTGTTTCATTTCTAAGACAACCTTTGAACCTACAGCTGCTGCTAATTTACATCATTCTGATTCTCATGTTTGAATGAGACAGGAGTGTCCTCATTAAGAAGTTATGTTCGTGATATGTCACTCAGAGATGTTTGTGGAAGTCAGGTGCAACAATATTGATGTAAAGGGGAAAACTGCTGCCAAAAAAAGGAGATAAAGGACATGATTTAATATCAATCATCTCTACAGTACACCACACAGATGCAACTGTCCATACATCTCCCCAAGCTCCTGTTAACTTTACTTACAGGACAAACACCAAAACACTGGAAAGATCTCCCATCTGGAGCCGACTTTGTTACTTTTGTCTGGTAAACAACTCTGCAGCCCTCCTTATTACCGCCCAGGTAGCCATGCATTTTCTTTGGCTGGACCGGGACACAGGTTTCAAGGTGGTGACGACACAAACAAGCTGTAAATCACTCTAATTGGCTTCTCCGCCTCTCTCTGAAAAAAGGCGGGAGCCAATGCGATGGCCGCCCAGGCGCCATGGCGACAGCTGTCTCCACATAATGCAGGTTGTTATCCTGATGACATCCGCCAAATTATGCGCTGGATGTGGAGGGAGGTGCGCATCGATCACAGTCACGTCACAATGTGTTTTCCTTGCAACATCTGCTCCCATGTGTCGGGATATCGCCTCGTTAAAAAAGGGCAATGATGAAGCTGGCAACGTTGCATTTGGTTGTTGAGAAGGAAAAACAACAGCACTGTGTATGTGAGTATGCTAAATCTGAGAAGCAATGCCATCTCCAGTGAAAGTATATTTTGGAGTTTTGTGAAGAGAAAATGATGATTTACAACAGCTGATCATGAATAAATGCACACACATGTAATTTTGGTGCAAAGTTATGGTTAAAAAACAGGCCTTATTAGTTTGACTTGCAGCACACTAACAAACTGCTCACTCCTAATCCACCCCTGGCAGGATAATTCATTCCATCATGTCTGCTTTTGAAAACACACACAATATCTTGAAGCCTACCAAAAAAAAAGAGTGTTTGTGTGGTGTATGTGTGAACTCTTCAATCAACACCTGTCCTTGACAAATCCACACTTATTGACAGTGGGATCTTTCAGTGAAGGATAACAACCTCTGATCCAACTGTGATAGAACTTATTTTTTACTTATCAGAAAAACTCCTGAATTACCTTCAAGGAATCCACTTCTTTTGTGCCATGCTTAGAATGTATTAGCTAGGGCATGGCTCGATTGATTGAAGTACCATTGAGAGAAGACTTTAGATATTACTCATCACTTGCTGATATACTGAGGTTTACACGATGGGTGAAATCTTTCCAATGTGGCATTTGCGTCCAGTGTTAGCTCTGTTAGCCATGATGCTACTCTATCGGTATCCCCTTTGGTGCTGGGTTAGTACCATAGACTGTAAAAACAAAAGTGGATGTCATCTTGTTCAGCTCGAAGTGAGGTCGCCACAAAAAACTGATTCCCCAAGTGACTGGCTGCAGTATAGGACAAAAAATCTGTCTCTCCAGTCATTCCAGATGGGCTGTGGTCAAACTTTAAAAAATCAATACGCCTTGTAGAAATGTCTCTTACATTTGGATGTTGTGGTAATTTGAAGATATCATTTAGCTGCCTTGAATTCCACTCCTTTTTTCTAGAAATTTTAGTTTTTAGTAGTTGTAAGAGGTTACAAATAAGGTGCTATGTCACGTTTAGCGATGATTGACAGCTGCTGTTCTGGTGAATTTTTTCAGGGGTTTGTTAAACAGGTAGGGAGGAAGAGTCAAGAAGTGATTGGACTCTCGAAAGAATATATATATATATATATATATATATATATATATATATATATATATATATATATATATATATATATATATATATATATATATATATTGTCACTTCACTTAGATTCTCAGCCAGAGTCCCTCACAGTTTTTACTGCGCAGACTCTGGTTGCACAACTGCTGCCAATGGCTGCCCCTGTGATAGAGGAATTTTGGCTTCATTCCCATAACAATGGATGAAAGAACAAGTCGATCGGTCTCTTCTTAGCTCACACCACAGTATCAGCATGTCAATTTTGCTACCTTTTCCTCAGCTCTCAGGGGACATTGGTCCTAACATCGGTTAGCATCAACATACAATGGGCTGCTAAAAGCTGATCTCGCGTGTAAACAATGCAACCTTTGGAACACAAAGGATCTAAAAAGGTAAAAACACCACTGCAGATGCAACCAGTTTGGTGTAAGTGGCCAACGACTGAGCCATAAAAAAGTAATGGCAGGCTTCAAATACAAAGACTTCAAGCTTCCCAACCTGAGCATGACCTGAGTAGGAAACAGCAGCCTTATGCATTCAAGCAACATCACAGCAGCCTGTGCTGGGTTTAATAGATTAAATGCTTTAAGGTAACCTTAAGGACACTAAATATCCAGGGACTAATAGAACCACATAAAACCCCTGGATAATGGCACTAAACAACTTAAGAACTATAATCACTCTGTTTGGCACAGGATCGTAACACAACAGCCCTCCTGCTTCCCCCTATTCAGCATGCCGTTAACTTAAATATCAATTGTTCTCACTTAAGCAGCTTTTCTCTACGGTGCAGCTCTGCAGCTTGTTAGAGGGCTGCAAAAACAAGGCCCTGTGTACACAAGTACTCAGACATGTCTATTAGACATCCATTTATTGCTTCTCTCAGTTTCCCAGGAAAAGGATAGCCCACAACGAGCAGCAGTCAGTGCTGAGTGAGAGTGTTTTCAACCGAGGGATTCAAACAGGCACCGCAGGAAAAGAGAAACACTCTGTCTGTGTTGTCTTTTTGCTCACACGAGTCAGTTAACACTCGAGCAGGGGCCACGGTAAAATATTCATGAGCCAACTGAGGTTTGAATTAGACATGTTTAAGTGCTCAAAGTGTGCTGCCTTGTTGGAGAAAGACAAATGAGCAGCAGCTTTGAGGGCTCAGTGTGATTAAAATTTTGTGAGACAGTGTTGTCTAATCAACAATGAAGAAGTTTCGAAGATGTAGGAGCCACTTTGAGTTTGCCCTTCATGGATGAAGTCCTAATCTGCAAGAAGGAGAAAGAAAATGATAAAATATGAAGTTGGTGTACAAAACAATTACTGCCCAAGTGGGACTTACATCTTTATACCCTGACAGTTGGGGTCACAGACCAAGCTTCTATGTTTGACAAACTCAAAGTGGGAATGTGTTTGACTTTGTGTGCACACCATATTTCATAATTTTCTTGTTTCACCCTCCAAAAATTTCCTGAGCACTATAATGCCTTACTTTGATTGAAACCACTTTTTTTGGTGAAGTTTTCTCCTCATGAGAGTTGTAGCACATTCTCGCTTCATTCCTTCACCCTGAGCAAAAATCATCTGGAGGATATCCATCTTAAATCTAAAGTGCAACCATGGAAAATAAAAAGAGCCTTTTTTTCACAGCCAGTGTGTATTTGACATAAACCAGCCGAGTAATGTCAGTCATATTCATATCCCAGCTGTCACTGCAGCAGGTTTTACTGGCATAAGCCTGTGACTGCAAATGCTACGAGGCTTTGTGTTTAGCGCATAACAAGATAAAAAGTGTATTACTTCATAGGACAGGCAGGGAGATAACGTCGAGGAAGTGGGATGAAAACAACTCTGACATGTCTCATCTGCACACACTCATGTGGGAGCTGCTTAGGCTTCATGTAAAGGAGTGTTTGGGGAAAAAAAAGGTAAGGAGATATCTGCAACTCACCCCATATGTGCACCTGCCAAGAAAGAGCAATGAACTTTGAAGCTTTTTTTGAGCACAACCTGCAGCTCACTTGCAAGCTTTCCCAAGAGCTGTGCTCAGCGTGCATTTGAGTCAGAGAGAGCGAACAAGCAGGGAAAGATAGCCTGTCTGACCAAGCACTGGATGGGATTGGGTTTTCCTCTCGCCTTTGATTCAGTAATTGAGGGCTAAGATTGGGAGAGAAACTGACAGGTTTTGGCCCTCAAGAGCCAACCCTTAGCCCTGCAGAATCCTCGGGCACTGGTTCATTCCCAGAGTGCTCAGTAAAGGCTGGGCCCATACATTCCTCTTTTAATAGGGAACAGAAATGGTGAAAGATGAGTTCATTGTTATCTGCTTGCTTGGGGATTGTCTGGGACTATGCTTACCACCTGGCTGTCTTCCTCAGGCAAAGTCAGACTAACCTTCGATGAACTCTGTGAAGAGTCTGAAGGGTGGAGAGGTTGCCTGAAGTAAAGGACAAAACTTGTTAGAGAATGGAAACAGCAAAAATGGGAGTCATAGCAAATCCATTAATGCAGTAATGCAAAGTCTTAATCCAAAACAAATCAGATTTTTTTTTTAAAAAAGGAGGGAAGGGTGGATTCCAAGAAAACACCAAAAGTCAAAGCCATGCTAACTTTGCTACAATCATGCAAAGAGCTACCATACTAACCTATTACTCTTACTGATAAAAACAAACAAAAAATGTCATATTTTTACCTCTTATTTAACTATGTTTGGATGCTAACACTTGCTATTTGTGCTAAATGTGAAGTAGCCTATAATTGAAGCTACAAGTCTGCCCATTCAACCTGTAAAAGAATACATTCTACTCTTGACATAACAGTCAGCATGTTGTACTACATCATTTTAGGAGTAAATTTGGGCGACATCTATGCCAGAACAAGGCACAGTCACAGTTTGGCTAAATGCTAAGTGGCTCAAGGAGTTAGCATGCTCCCAAAAGTGCTACTTCAAAAGGTATGTGCAATTTTATACAGCTATGTTAACGTGTCAGCATGCTAACATGACAGTATGCTAGCATTTGCTCACTTCTGCTTTACATAAGGATCAGCTAATGCTACAAGATTTCTGCTAACACTCTTTCACAGTATTTATTTATTTTGGATGAATGGCGAGGAGTATTGCACTTCAACATGGGTAAGTGTTAGAGAGTGTTCTCACATAACATACTCAACTCAAGCTTGACCATGTTGGAGGCACTCGACTGACAGAAAGGAGTTGAGCTAGCAGTTTAGGATTACTGTCGTAAAAAAATGGTAAAATTACTGCCATGTTTTTTGCTAATTGTTCAGACCAAACAAAGAAAAGACCTAAAACATTTCACATGCTTTTGAAAATCAAAAATGATCACATATCTGAGTGAGGACTACAAGAACATTGTGGCTAGCTAAGCTCCATCAGGATTTCCAGTCAGGTAGTTCATGTTCTCTGTCCATAGCATCTTCTAGAGCTATGTTTGCTGTTCTTGAAGTTTCACCTTAGCTAAATTCTCACAAGCTTGAAATTAAAATTTTAACAAAATCATGGTATGTATGCTAATGTTTAATGCCTAAAAGCTATTTTTTACTACCTTCCAAACCAAGTTATTATGCTAACGCTTGCTATTGTGGGCTAAAAACAAAGTGCAGCTGAAAGTAAAGATACAAGTTGTTTCAGCACACTGCAAAAAATAAAATAAAATAAATAAATAGTAGGAGATTAAGTATTAATGCTTGTGAGAAGAATATTAAATGTCTGTACAGCTATGTTGCTATTTGTATGAATTCATGTTTACATGCTTTACATCTGTAAAGAAACAATATTGATCAACATTATGTTTTCATGATTCACTATATGAATTTGCACACCTCCAAAAAATTCAGAGGAAGAAAAAAGTTATATATATATATATATATATATATATAAAAAACTTTGCTGTATTCCAAGGTTGCTTTGAAGGGACAATCCTTTGCAGGAACCTCTAAGTATGATTGACAGTAGCCAAGCCTGACATATTAGTGCCATTTCCAGCTGTCAGAGGGATATTTACAGTCACATAAGCCCTGGATTTAGCCATGACTAATTTTTAGAGCAATTTCTCCTTCTCACTCTATCTCTTCCAGGCTCTCTGAGAGGAAATCTAAATCAGGTCAGATAAAAATATATACCAAGCTGCTGTGGCATGGAGCCCCGTTTTATGACTTTGTAAATAAATGGCTGCACATTACATATATCCTGCTTGAACTTCAAAAGCAGAGGATATGTATAAAAGTACCTTTACTTTAAGCAGGCTGACATAGATTTCTCTGCATTAAAACACAGGCCTTCCACTGAATGTTTCCATAGATGGCACTGTTTCATTGCAGAAGAGACGGACTGGCTCTTTGCTGCCCAGAAACAATGATGCAAAGGCAGATAGTGTTCACCATATGATGTCATGCTGTGACAAGCATTGAACAAAAATGTCTGTGGTTCATCATAGGTGCTGTTTTTAAGACTGCAGGAACACTAACCAATGAGGTGTATCAATATCATTTTTAATCCGCCAAATAGTATGTTGGTGTTTTATGTCTTTCATTAACAGCAGATATTACTAAGGTATAATTTTTACAAGACAAGATTGTAGCCTGAGAGTCTTATGGAGAAATTATTCTGCTGGGCTCTGGAGTGGGAGAAAGTTGGAAAGTAACTACCCCTGAGTCTGAAGAGAGTCTGACTAAAAATGTCTTTTGTGAGTCTCAGGTGTAAATTAAATCCTCCTTATGCTGAAAATTAACTCCAGGATATCAGTCTCCATTTAATTTTGATTGCACAGAATGGTTGTATAACCACTTCCATCAGTGTAATTGATTTATTTTATGTGTTGACTGCGGCTGAGTCATAGCTCAAGGAATTAACCTCAAATGATGACTAATTCCCCAAGCTCCATCACTAAAAAAGGTAGCTGAAGATTTATGAAACACTTTTTGTCACAATAACTTCCATGTTCATTTTAGCAGCAGCATTGATTGTTCTGTGTAGTTTATGTCAAAGGTTTTGATAGCCTGCACCTTCACCCCACCAAAATCACTTAGCAAACTTTAGCATGCTGACAGGCTAAACTGAGGAGGAAAACATTATTAGCACTGCACCTGCTTTACAGCATGTTTTCAGTTACAGTGTGAGCCTGTTAGCATTCTGACTGTATAGTTTAGCTTACGGAGTTGTCAAGCTTCAGAAAGTCTTTAGCATTGTGTTGCTGTTCTGGTTGCTAACTCGAGGGAAGCTAGTGCAACACCTGAAGCAGTTAGCCAACAATGAGCCAGCAGCTAATGTCTACTAGTTGTCTAAAGTTTCACATAATGCACAGAACAGCAATCTTTTTCTGAATTGGAAATTACTAAATACAAATCAGACAAACTTACAAAACAAAGTACGAGACGCCTCAGGTTGCTAGGCTAAATTTGAAATGCTTGTTTTGCTGATTTTATTGTTTGCTTTCCAATAACTTTATCCAAGCAAATTGAAGAGCACAAACACAAGCAAATGCTCAAGTCCAAGGCAGCTGGTTTACTTATCAAGATCACATGACCACAGAGTGCCTGTAAGGGCTGGTACTTCTTCTTCTTCTGTTTTTTCGTTTACCCCAAATGCGTCTTTTTAAAAATGGCACTCTTCCGTGTTTTTACTCTGCTTTGGTTGGTTAATCATCCCGCCCCCACCCTCTAACCTAAGCTCGTAGCCCCCAACATAACGTGGTTCTTTCTGCTGCCCCAGCAAAGAGTTGGTGCTTGCCAAGCACCGGTTTTGAGAGCCAGCAACCGGTGCTTAGTCTGTGGAAGACCAAAGAACTGATGCTAAGTCTGGCTCTAGCTCTAGAACCAGCCCTGGAACCAGCTTGGTGGAAAAGGGTATAGATGACCTTATAACGTTTCCAACATTAAAAAATAAATCACGCAACTGTTGACATTTTAACTGTATAATTACACTCACAGCAACATCAAAATACAGCTTTAGAAAGTCATTAGCATAGCTGCGCTTTATGTTGCTATTCTATATGATAATTGTTGTAATGCTAGTGCAAATAACCTGCACAAATTTACAGAGTAATATGTTTTTAATAGACTCCTAGCTATGCTAATGCCAAGATATTTTTAATATATTTTTTTTCCCTTTTTTTTATTTTTTCAAAATTGGACCCTTTGTTCACACATTTCTAAGATATTTTTTCAAAATCTAGTTTTGTTTGTCTGGCTTAAAGTTCAGCATCAATAGGCTCTGCTTCAGCTGAGACCCTTTTTTGAGTGTGACAATTTCTGCTGCTGCATATTGAAATAAAATTACTCATTCATTTATTTATCAATAAGTGCTTTAAAAAAAGTGTTGTAGGATATGGCTTAAATTGATTGAAATTGAAATATTCAGGAACACAAGTCCTAATTTTGTTAATGTTTATTGAAACCATTGGACTGTAGAAACACTGAGTTGACCCCAGTGCCCTAATAGCTGACTCTGCAAGTTGTAGATAGGGCTCTTACTTCAGTGTAAATGCTATGGAGCTCAATTCCTACTAAGGCTACTGCAATTTGTCATTTAAGATTTTTTTGAGTGTTTCCTGTGTGTTGATGTGCAGTTTTGGATTTGCATTGTTTCTGTATTTGCAGTTCATTTGCTATTTATGCAGTGTTTTCTTCATTTCTGGAAACTTTTGTTTACAATTTGCAACACATACTGTATCTGCTGATGCATTTTTGTAGGGTTTTGGTTCTGGATTATAAATGTGTGCCGAAAGTTTGTAGCTCATCTATTGTTACCAAGATAATTTGTGCATCTGCAGGCTTCCTGCCCTTGCTGGACTCTACATCTTTTCAGTACAGTTAGGGAACACTGAAACTGTTCAGAGTGAACAATACATAATTTTGGCGTGTTGTTTTGTTCCAAATGGTAGCTCTGAAAAACTTGCTAAAAAAATGTAGCATTATATTACTGAGAACATTTGACATTGATCTTACCCTTAAAGTGAGCTGGTTATTTGCCCTTGAGTATTACATTCCTGCTATCTGTTTCACCAGAGCTGGCACAGATAATAGGTGTGAAATGTGTGTGAAGGTAGGGCAGAGTGTTCGTGCTTGAAGAGTTTGCATGCTGAGCAAAACTTAACAGGATATGTTAAGGCTCTCAGCACGCAAAGGGCACACATATTCTGTACAGTGCATTACCAAATAGGCAGGACCTGCGAGTTTGGCTGCCTATGTGAGGGGCTGTCATGCACTGCCAATCAGTTGCTCTTCAGCTCTTTGGTTGGAGGAACAAGAAAAGCCTCCAGTGAGCAGGCTGAAGACTGATTATGCCTGACAATAACACTTCAAAGGCATCACGCCTCCTAAATATGACAAAGTAAAGCAGTGGGTGTGGGCTTCTGCAATCCCCAAACTACTTTAAACTTCAACTGCGAAAACTACAAAATGCAATACATCACTGATGCTTTAACTATTGATGTCCTCTTGTCACCAGTCCGCCGCGTACCCTCGTCATTTATCACAAGTTCCTGCCCGTCTCCTCTCCTTCTCCTTACACCTGTACTTTTTACAAATGAGCTCCCAGGATGCAGCCTGTCTCTCCCACCAGTATCAGCTGCTTCAGACTATTTTTCAAAATGGAGCTGAAGTGTTTGCTCAGATAAAGCAGCTCCATATCTGAGCCCGCAGCTCGGATCGATAACCAGGATGGATATGAATGCAGATTATGATTTTTGCTTTACTGTAAAAACACAAGGAGTCATAAATGAAGGAGCTTTCTTTTTTTAGTCTGGCTGAAGCTGAAATAGCCCTTTGGAAATCTGAATTGCAAATTAGAAATCAAATCAGGAGAAACACATGCAACTGTGAGTCACAGGCATATTCCATATTTAGATTTTGTGATGGTTAAGTCAAAGGTTTTTGAGCTAGAAATTCTCTCCCTGTGACCTCATGTGTTTCCACGCCTACGTCTCACCAATCAGTTTGAATCTACTGAAGGACCAATTTTGATTCCCATCCGACTGCCACCAAGGTGTAAAATGCAGATGTCTGAGGTGTAAAAATGCTTCCTGGCATGGAGTCTCTCGGTGGTGTTTGGTGTTATGCACACGTTTCTCTTCTTCACACACTGAGATGGTGCCAATTCTCAAAATCAAGTACATATTTAGATCAGGAGTTTGGGACATTCTGGGTGATTTGTAGTGTACTGGAGCTGGTCTGTCTTGATCAGAGCATTTTACTCTACTCAGGGATTGGATATGAATGTGTTTTGGCAGGGATATTAGGATTTAGGAATTAGATTCTGTCATATTAAAATCCCAATGTTAAATGTTCAAGATGAGTTGTTGATCAAATTGATGCTACTCTCTGCAGCTACAATCATGAGCCAATCATAGAGTGCACAGCCATTCCCATACTCTTGGATGTTCTCTTCCAGAAAGTCTATTGAAACACATTACAGAAAGTCAGCTTTTGTTCAGTTTTCTGAGGCTTTCCTGAGATTTTAAGTTTAAAAATGGTTAAATGGTGTTCAGAAAGCACATGCAATTTTGACACAAAAGCCGCGTTTCCACCAAGCAGTCCGGTTTGCTCAGTACGGTTTGGTACAGTTACGCCTGATCCCGTTTGCGTTTCCATAGCAACACTGTGCCCTCTCGTGGTAGGTGGCATGTAAGCTGGATGCTGAAAGCCACAGCTATTAAACAATAGCTTGACGCCTTAGCAGCGCAGTTTAACCCGCTAATAAATCCAACAAAGACGAAAAACACGACACAGTAAACAAAGAGCAACAATGGAAGACATGCAGCATTTTGTCCTCTCTGTGATTGGCATGTAGCTCTTTGATACAAAGTGCAATCAAGCTTTGTTTCAGAGAAGTCTGTGTGCCGCCAGGAGAAATGTCGCAGGAAAAGTGATGATTCTTTTGACCAATCAACGGTCTGCAGTGTTATAGCTCCACCTTCCGAGAGTGGATCAGTTCAGTCTGGCACCCTTACGAAAGGGTCCCAAAAAGTGGGACGGCCTGTCACGGTTATTTTGGGATCCGTCCCGGGATAAGTCAGTGGAAATGCCACAAAATGCGCGCCGTACCGAGGCAAACCGAACCAGTCTGCTTGGTGGAAATGCAGCTAAAGTATCCTGAAAGGCTAAGCAGTGGGATGCATTTCTTACCCTTTCATAAGCTACATCCTAACCCAGAGAAGTGCCTTCTTCAGTTAAAGAAAGTAGACCTCAACATCAACTGCGCGTGAATAACAGTAACATCAATGTTTACATCTGTTCTAAGGGCAAGTTAGTGTCATTTTTTGGGGCATATTTGTCACTTTAGTGGAAAGTATTATGAAATTATCTCAACATCTCTAACATTAGCTAAAGCCAGCCTTCTGTGAGCTCCTAGCTGCATTGTTCATTATGTCTGTTTGTTGGGAGTTCATTGGCCAATTTTGTTAGGGATTTTTTTTTTTTTTCAACTTTGGTGGTCCTACATAATTGTCAGCAGTTGTCCAAACGGCTCTAGTTAAACTAATGCCAAGTTATGGGGTTTAGCTTCATTATCTTATCTGCAACAGCCGAAGTAACAAAGGTTGGCAAATGATATGCTGAATGATTCAATGTAAATACAAGATGGTAAAAAGACTGTTTTTATATCATATTCTGATTCAAAAACTAAAAATGTCACCCACTGTGACACCCGGCAGAATGCCTCCAACAGAATGTTCCATGTTTGTCCAAGTGAATGGACAGGGCTTAGCCGTAGTCCAATAATTGTCTATAAATGCTTTTATCTCACGCTTGTTTGAGGTTTTCCCAACTGAAGATAATGAATCACATTTGTTTTCACAGAGTGACTCTTTCCAATGTGTTAAAAAAAAGACAAAACCTTTAGGATAAAACAAGAAGGGCTCAGCTAACCATAAACTCCTGTCTAACTAGCTTACATGCTAACTCTCAATCGTCAACAAAACCACAGTTTCCCCTCAAAATCAATTCCATTTTCTTTCTAGAGGTTCCTTTTCTTTTTTTGTCAGTAATAACTATTTGGGACACAACAATATCAATAAAAATAGACACATAAGGAAGACAGTTAAGCTAGCTTGCATGCTAACAGTCAGTTCGCAAATTTAGTTAGCTTGTCACAAGCTGGACTTTTTTTCCTGTCTTAAAACAAACAGATTATTTGATTTGAGACTTCAAGCCGCCATCCCTTTAAGTCAGCTTATTTTTGACCAAATACCAAAGATGAAATGTACCCACCTTCAATAATTCTGCACCAGGGCACGTTGAGGCTTTTGGGCTTAAATCTAGAGTTAGGCGCCAAAAATAAACCTGACAGATTGACATTAACAACCTGAAAGGATGTCTTCACGTTGGTTGTAAAACAAAACGTTTGACTTCATGTCAGCAAAATAATCACCTCTAATCATCGAGAGACACTGTACTCATCATCTAAGGCCCAAACAGATTCACAATAACTTTGATTCAGCTCACGTAGCAGGATGAAATATGGAGTCTCCAAACCATTAAAAAGGGGGTGAATAAGATTACATTCAGAGAAGATTTAAGTTGCCAGCCTCATTAAGTACCTCTCTGCTTGAAATTGGGAGACAATCTACAAATCACACCCTTGTAACATTTTCCACTGTGACAAAATGTGCATTCTAAAAGCCCCACTTTCCTTTCTACCGCTCTTTTCTCATTCATTTACTGTTTCAATGTTTTTAGTTTAAATTCTTTATATACAAAATTAACCCTCTGTGTTCTTGGACGGGGTTTCTTGGCTCAGCCAGGCTGCTTTGGAAAGCTGATTGATTTTAACAACTGTAGTATTTCATTAGCTTAGATTCCCTGATATTGTGATCTGTATTTAACTGACAGAAGCGATAACTGCTGACTTTGAATTGGCGTTGATGCTTTGATAACAACAAAGAAAATTAAGTTTGTAAGAAATAAGATTTATGTTAAGCTTAGTTAAAGGTGGCAACTTTATAATGTCCACGTTTTTTCAGGTTTTTTTTATTGTATATTATTATTATTATTATTATTATTATTATTATTATTATTATTATTATTTATGTGTTTATTTATTTTATTTATTTATTTATGTATTTTATTTATTTATTTATTTATGCATTTTATTTATTTATGTATGTATTTATTTTATTTATTTATTTATTTATTTTTTGTAGAAATATAATTTAAAGGAAATAGTAGGTCTTTTCATGTCCATTTTTTCTCAACTTCTGCATTTTGACAGTTAAATAAGCTAATAATTTAAGAAATTCTTTCTTTAAAACCATAAAAGAGAAAAGAATGAAATGTTCAGGGTGTTTTTGACATTTACAGAGCTGTGCAACCTGCCACATTGGTGAGATTCGGATAAATAACTGAAGAGTTACGAGGTTTTGTTTGAAGGTATTTACTCACATTTTGGGGTAAATATTTTGTTCCAGGATACAAACTGAAATTTGTGCAGTAATAAGCTCAAACTAGCAGGTTACACAGTTCTTGATTTTACTTTTCTTCAGGCAAAATTTGAAGGATGTGGCATTTTTCTTTCTTGAGATTTCTTCTTTCACGTTAACAGAGTTTTGAATCACCTTGAAATGTTTGTGCTTGGTATTTTAAGTGCGGTTCCTCAGGAATTTAATGCATTCAACTGTAATTACAAACTTGAAAACTTATAAACATGAATTTTATACAGCAAAGGACTTATTTAAGGTGGTTCAGTCTAAAAAATATAGTCAAAATGACAATTTTTCACCTATCCAGCCACCATAAAGCAAGCAGATGAGGAATTTATCCTACTTTTTGTTTGATTTACTTTTTACTGTTTCTCTGATAGGTCCGTATGGTTCCAATCCCTGGTTTCAAGTGTTCTCTAATGTAGCATCAGTCTCATTTCGCAATGAAACTGAGTATAAGGAATAAGCTGCAAGAACAATGGCAGAAAAGAAACTTACAGATGCATTCCGGCTTGTCGTCCAGACATAATCACTGCTGGTTTCAAACAACCCAAAAAGTTTTAACCAAATTGCAAAACTTGAGGTATCATTGTGGAGTTTGTAAAGAATTCATGGTTTTCATAAAGTCAAGAGTTACGTCTATGGTAGAATTTGAAAAATTAGCAGAACCTCAATTCAATAACGAAAGTTGGATCCATTCTTCACAGAAATAGTGTTTTCTGAAAATATTTTCGAAGGTTTTAATTGCTAAAAAAATATTTAACATCACTAAAAAGGTGCAAATCAACCCCTCCGCTCGTCATTGCTGAAGTCTCTCTTGGCTATTATGTGATTAAATAAATATGGCATTTTTAGGCCAGACGTTATGCTTTGGAAAGGAGTGCCAATTTTCTAAATGAACACAAGCCAACAACCCAGCGTTGGCGACTGTACCGCATGTCACCACCGGCTAAGCACCTGGGCGTGGCCTCACCCCGTTGACATGTCAGATCGGGGCATTGATGAAGCAGCCTGACCTATGTCCCCGTGTCCTACACCACTTGGCACGACCCGCTCATTAGCAGGTCTGAGGGCCCAATCCTGCCATCTGTCCCAAGGCTAAGGTTCACTGGGGCCCCTGCTGTGCCCCATTGCACTCTGCGTGGCCCTCCCAGTCGAGGTGCCAAGGAGCAGAAGGTGACATTCCAACTTTCTGTCTCTCTCTCTAGACTCCGACTCCACAACTCTGGTTTATTCTGAGAAAGCTTGGATCGCACCAACTCTGTCTACAAACATGGAGAGAGTTTGGTGTTTGTTTACTTTGTTTACAATGTTACGCAGGGGAGAGTGCGTCTGCATGAGTCTCAAATCAGCAGCATCTGACTTTGAACGTCTCTCTGTGTGTTTCTGTGCGTACTCTCCGTCTCTGCACACATTTACCCGTGCCCATTGGCAGTGTGTGCAGAGGGAGCTGAAGATGGGCAAAAAGATGTTCAAAATAAACTGTTTCTCCCCCCGAAACACTTCTCCAGAGGGCACTGATACTTGATAGAGATGCGCTGAGCCGAGCTCGGCATGACAATGTTCACTCCTCTCGTCTGAAAGTCACACAGACAGACCGAGGCGCGGCGTAGAACGAAAGAGGTGGATGAAGAGAGTGGGAGGAAGAAAGAGTGAGAGATGGGAGACAGCACTGCGACTCTCCTGTCACAGCCTGAAGCTTTAGTACAGCACCATTGCTCATCTCATGTGTCACCCAGGCTGAAATTAGGACGGGCTTGGACGGTCGTAAATCAGGGATGGAGGCTTCGCAACTGTTGCAGCTTGAAACGAATTTGGCCGTTTAATCAACTTTAATCTCCTTTTTCCACGGGTACATCTTCCCTCAGCTGGTCCCAAAGTGAAAATAGATTTTAAAGGGAATGTAAGTAATGTCTTTAAAGGAGAGCAGTTAAAGAAATGAGCTAGTTCTTTTCCTCTCTCCATTAGATGGGACAGTGCTCCATTTGTTTTCAATAACAGCAATGAAGGATTGAAATGCTGCTGTATGAAGAAAAAAAGAGGGATTTGAGCCTTTTGTCTTCAGTAGATATTTTCTTCAAAACATACATCTATATAAAAATAACTTGGAAAATCACCACACATAAGTTTCACATTGATTTGATGTATTGGTTGTACAGCTGTTTCACTGTGGACTTCAAAAGAAGAGTTGATTATAGTGGACTAACTTCTACGACATGTCTTCAACTTTGAAGTATTTAAGTTTTCACAAGAACAGTTGAAAGGTAGAGTTTGTAGAGCCTTCCTCAAAAAATAGAACATCAACTTTCACAGAAAAAATCTTGCTTAATTGTCTCCTACAGGCCTCTATTCATGTGTGTCAGTGTCTGTGTCTGCCTCAACCCCCTCCTCAGTCTGTTTGCTGATGTTTGGTTGTACTGGGACATTTTTGGGTGGTGAGTAAGCGTGAGCGCAAGATAGTGGAAACTTAAAAAGCAGCATGCTGATGTTTTGGTTGTACTGGGACATTTTTGGGTGGTGAGTAAGCGTGAGCGCAAGATAGTGGAAACTTAAAGAGCAGCATGGGACAAAGAGCAACGCAAGTTAGCGTCCTGCTAACCAGGTATGTGTAAAATACTCAAGATTAGCTTGTGCTAACATGCCAAGACTGATGCACATCTCTTGAGTCTCTCCCATCTAGAAACGTGTTACCATAGGTGGTTGCTGGGCTGGTGAGTGTGTTCACGTAATCACGGTCTGAGGCTGTGGGTGTGGGCTGCTGCTGGCACTGGGCCAAGGAGGAGGAGCCCAGTAACACTTAACAAAAAACCCTGCAGACCCTACTTTAATGTTTATGAAGTAAAAATCTTCTTTAGACCATGAAATCTTTCAGCACACTGAAAGTTTGGTGATGTAGCAAAATTGTTGTACAGATTTCCCACCATAATAAAAGATAAGAGATAAGTTGGATTGACAGGTGGCAATGACTGCTGCATGTTTTATTCCTTTTTCTTTTTTTTAATAAAACATGCAGAATGTCCCCATGTTGGTTGTAAAACAAAAAATATATTTTTGGCACCTAACTTTTCTAGATTTTTTATTCAAAAAGCTTAACTACGGTGGGTGGTAGGTGTCAGATGATTAGTGGGGTTTACATTTGTGTTGTGGCTTTTTGCAAATCATCTGGCACCTACCGGCCACAGTACTTGACATACAGCGAATAAAGTGTAACTTTTTAAAAGGGACGGTAAGGAGGTCATAACATCCTTCAACTTTTAAAGGCTTTTTTTTTTCATTTTTAAGATTCAATACAATTGTTTTAAAGTCAGGCATTTCAAAATAGCTTACACCTGGAGTAAAGAGCCCAGTTAATGTTCGGTTATGGGGCGAAAATGCTGTTAAGATGCCCCACCAAATAAAAGTTTAGCTTGATACACAGGTAAGACTTCAGTTTAATTAAGGTAAAAAGAAATATAAACTTAAAAAAATTTTCAGAAGGCTTTTGGAAATGTTACCTTTTGGAACAAACTAAAAATCAAATTTATTATTTGTGTCTGAGATTTTTTTTTGTACACAGTTGATTCAGTCTGTTTTTGTGAAGCACTAAACAAGCTCACACTGTTTTAGACAATCTGTAAAAATGAGACACTAAAATCAATTTGGCCTTAATTTTCCCTCATATCTCAAATAAATAAATAAATAAATAAATAAATGTCATCCGGGTTTATCCACCTTATTCAAACTGCACGCCCACTTCTGACCTGAACCACTAGGGGCCACTAACAGAACATCTAATCAGTAAGGACTCAGCGTCTCAACAAAACAACATGTACCCTGACACTGTGCTCACAGCTGGACAGCTCACCAAAAAACCTGCTATTTCCAAAGTAATTATCTGAAACAAAAGCACACAGGCTGATGGGAAATAACTCTGGTATATATTGTTAAGTCTAAAAAGAAAAATGATGTGATTTTATTCTGGACGTATGTAGGAAATTGTTCCTCTCAGGTGTCCTGCGGAGGATGTGATGGTTTTAGGAGATACTGCAGCCAGGATGCAGGAAAGCAGACAGGAAATAAAGCACGGCTCTAATGTTGTGTTGCAAATTACTCCATCTTTGATGCCTCTCTCGTGTGCATTCAACACAACCACCCTTTTTTTTCTCTTTTTGCCTCTCTCTTTCTCTCTGCCCTTCTTTTCTTTTCTCTCAGGTGACAAACTCCAGTCTTAGTCTTATATGTGAAGTTTCTATAGCAACCCTGTTGCCGGCATGAACTCATCAGTTAATTTCCCCAAAGGCCATCTGACAAAGAGAGAAAAACACAGACAGAGAAAAAAAAGAGTCCGGGCAACAGGTAGAGGTCTGCTGTTATACTCCATGTTTAATTTGCTTAACGATTCTCGCAGCGGGAGCACCAATCAGAGCGTGGCAGTTGTTTGCATCAGCTCAGGAGTCTAACTTGTTGTCACCTGGCTGCAGTCGACTCAGTTTTAAAGTGCACCAGAAAAACAAATAATAAAAGGCACCCAGTTACTTATTCAAAGAGAGTGAAGGGAGAGCATGAATTTGGGTGGAGCAGACAGAGGGCTCAGCCTGCCTTGTTACAGCAGGCGATGCCCAGAGTGGGTGGAACTCACACACAGCCTCGCCATTGATGGGCGTCTAAGGGGGTCGCTCACACAGTTGGAAATCCGGCAGCTTTTAGGCTCTGACTGGGGCTGCAGAGGTCTTTTGAAATGTCACTCATGTGCCCTCTGAGGCGCACGCTGGTGCTTTGGCTTTACAACTTCACTCTGACCAGCAGCCTTCCTAGAATCAGGAATGAAGCTGTACGCCACTCTGAGTTGGCTTCATGGCAGCACAGAGATTAATTGGACTCTTCATGAAGTGAAGAACAAGTGAAGATTAAAGTGACATCATAACATTATTACAGCAGAAATAGTCTCCATTTTTCTGCCAATGTGAAAGAAACGTCTCTTCCAAATAAGAGTGGAAAGATTTGTGAATCATCACCATCAGCAGCAGCAGCCAAGGGCGTAGAATTGTGTATGGACTGTATAGACATGTCCAAACCAATCTCAAACAATATTGAGGTTAAAGGGGAAAAAATGCACCTCATGAGGTACACAAAGGGTTTCAAGCTTTCCCACTTCTTTACCCTCTTCCATATACGTCTTTGAGACCGGTCTCGGTGTCCAGCAAGAAAAGAAAAGCAGGCCGCTTTTTCAACCGACAAAGTGTTAGGCACTTGGGAAAAAAAATCTCTCTCCCAAGGAAATCGCTAATAAATGCAAAAAAATCCTTTCCAACAGTTTTCTCACTCTTAAAAATGATTAAATTTCTTACTCTCACTTTTCTCAGGTGATAGAAGAAGCAACAGAGCTTTCCTGTTTGTCAGACAGCAGTGGAGTGGCAGGGTTACAGCAACAGGTGATCTTGAATGAGGACATGGTGGCTAATACAAAAATGGAAAAAAAATTAAAAAAGATTGAGGCACTCTGTGGTTTGTGTTATTATATAAAAGGGATTTTCAGATGTCGTTCTAATTTAGTGATCCTGATTTAAAAGTTTTGTTTTGAGCAAACAAATTTTTACTTTAGGAAACCTTTTATTAGAGCAGCCTGTTTTTTTTTTAAACATAGCCTAGTGGATTGATTTTGTTAACACCAAGTTTTGCTCCTCAGAATCAGAATCAAGTCTAGTTTTATTGATTTGATCTTGAGTCTGATTCGGATCAAAAAAAAAAAAAAAAGAATCAAGTTTTATTGCCAAGTACATTTTGCACATACAAGGAATTTGACTTGCTGTGTTGGTGCTAACACTTAACAAGAAAATAAGGAAAATGCAAATAGAATATAGAAAAAGTGAAGATATAAAAATATGCAAAATATAAAAGAAAAAAAAAAAATTATTATTATAATAATTAAAATATATATATAGGAAATTTTGCAGAAAAATTCAGTAATAATAATAAATATGTGGAGGAACGGAGGATACAAGTTGCAGCTGGAGCTGTGCAATTTCATTTAATGTAACGCATAATCAGACATAAGAACAGTCCCATGGGGAGAGTCTGGGTTATGTTGGAGGAGGCGGGAGGGCATGAGCATTGTTCATCAGGCTGGCGGCAGAGGGGAGGAAACTGCCCTTGTGGCGAGAGGTTCTGGTCCTGATGGACCACAGCCTCTTACCAGTGGGGAGATGCTCAAAAGATACGTGAGCTGTCAATATGCTTGTGTTTTGTTGTTAATCTGTGTTTAATGCAAAGTTATTTGAAGTAAAGTTTAGACATAGTTACAACACAGCTGCTTCATCTGTCATTATGTCATTACACATTTCAAGAGATGAAATCAAACCTTTGTCACTGTCAGCAGCAGCATCAGTAGCAGCAGCAGTGGTGGTATATAAAGTACTTGAAAACCATACTTAAGTAAAAATAAGGATATTCCACTTGAAATCTGCTCTAGTAAAAGTGAAAGTCACACACAAAGTCTTAAAAGTAGCTCAGATTAAAAGAACTACAGTATGAAAAGTAAAAGTACAAAGACACTTTATTAAATTAACTCTCCCTCCCTCAACTCCCTTCACCTCCTGCACCCTCCTTCTGTCCCTTCTTCCCCTCTTGCTCTCTCTCCCCTTCCTTTTCCTTTTGCGTCTTTTTTTTTTTTTTTTTAGGTTTGACGGTGGGTTTTGGAACACTAATATTTCATTATTTTTCAACAAACACAGGAGGCACTTCATCCTGTAGAATGAACCTTTGATCCCGACAAAAGTGATTTTTTTTTTTTTTTTTAGATACGGCGACAGATGTCCGTCTTCTTCTGTAGCAAAACTAGCAGGTGGTGACGGTGTGGTGGTATCTTTACCCCAAATCAGAAGATTTTCTAAAAGCTGATGTCAAAAAAAGGATTCAAATTCAATTACAATATTTTCATATATATAACAGTGTGTACATGTGACTGTTAATATCATAGTTGGTAAGTTTTTGTTTGGTTTCAGGCTTTCCTGTGAGGACTTTGCTAACGAGGCCAAACTGCTGTCAAAAAGCACAAAAGACCTCAAGTTAAGTTTTTTCCTTCTTATATGAAATTCAGCAGAATTTTTTTTTAAATTAATTTCTTAAGTTAAAATTAGTTAATTAAAAACATTGAGATTAAAAGCAGTGAAAGGACCCTGGACCACCCTTCTCCTCTAACTCTTCACAGTCAAACAGAAAGAGGTAAGTGCTCATAAAGCATACCTCTGTCATAAACTCAAGTTGAAAAACACAGTAAAACTAGAGAAAAGTGGCTGCCATATTGATACAGACCAATGATCCAGATCCAAATGCATCCAGTATTTGTTGTAATATTGATTTTACCCTGCTGTTTATTTTTTTATATGCTTTTCCATTTTCCTGTAAGCTGACAAGAAGAAACATTAATTTGACTGCAAGTAATCACTGAAGCATTCATTTATTTTCTCTCCTAATACAGCCTAAAGTAACATGATTTATTACAGCTCAATCATTTTATCTACGTCTGCAAACATTTTAAAATATCAGCCTGCCACTTGTCATAACAGATTCGGCCTAATAAGTTCAGGTAGAGCGGCCAAACACACACATTGATTTGCAGCTCCAATAAAGAGCGAGGCTAAATGTTTGTGCAAAAGTTATTACTGCTTGGTACGATGAGAGCTGGATATACAAGCGTACCGATATTAGAAATGGAATTTTAATATTGGAGGATTAACCAGGGAAATGTTCTGTACGTAATAAAAATTGGTTTTCAGGTCAATGGCCAAGGATTGGACAAGGTAGGTATGACTAACACAAAAGTTTGAGCTGACATTGAGAAACATAATGAGTGCACAAAACTTAGGTTTATCAATACAGGGAGGGTGTAATTGAAATTATCAAAGGGGAAAGAACATTTTGAAGGCCTAAACAAAAGTTTCATCCTTAAAGCATACACTCTAAAATACAAAGAAGCTCTCAAAATCTCTGATTCAACATATGAGCCACTGGAGCTCGTAAAGCTGTGGAAACTTTATGTAGCTTTTGATAAAGAGATTTCAGAGTGCACAGTGAATCCCTGTCAGTCAAACAGGAGTGTCACTGAGGGCAGCTTCCCTCACTTCCAGTGAGAAGGAACTTCCAGTTTGGGAAGTAGAGTGAAGGAGAGTAGAGTAAACTTTATTGTCCCCTAGGAAGTAAGTTGTCAATGACAAACAAATCAAACCACTAATGAATGATTAAAACTGATCTAGATTTTTTTTAAAAATCTTTAATAGAACTTTAATCAGAAGTCTCGTTTATTAATAACATAATTTTTTCTTCACAAATGATGTTTAACTAATTGTTTCTTAAAGTTGCTGTGAGGAAAATCTGTTTTAATTGGACTTTGGCACCACCTTCGGGCCTGGAGTCTCAGGCACACTGTCGTGAAGATGTAACTTTTCACAATGTGTGTGTGTTTGTTTTGGAATTACATTAAGATTGGATCAAAACAAGTTTTCTTTGATAAAGACAATTTTTACTGGATACAACGGATGTGGTAAGGTATTTATCAACAGTTACGTGGTGCTGGGGTTTGAAACCCAAAAACTATCAAACACTGTAGGTTTGTACCGTAGTTTAGCAGCCGGCTATGTGTAGCACTACTGGCAGGTGCATCTACCAATCAGAGCTAACGTAACCTCACTCTTTGTTTTATTGATAGACTCAAGTTTGAACAAACCACTGCAGAATAACTGCTGACTGTGGGTTGGAATGGACATTATCACAAACAGTTTCACAGGGTTTAAGCCTGTAGCTTATGTTTTAGCCTTTAACTAAATCTCTCTTCTCACTACTAAAATTCATCCGCCAACGGGGTGTTGTCAAAGAGACTTCCACAGCCGAAAATCAATCTTCTCCTCCTCGATCAGATCAAAAAGCTGAGAAATAGCATTTCAAAATGACCTATTTTGACGCTGAAAATCTCAATTTAAAGTTCTTTAGTAGACATCAAATTTTCAACTTTTCACTCAAACATTCAACTCGAGTCTTTCCTCATAGTACACAATAAAATATTAACAAACAAAGCTTCTTCCTCTCATTCTTTTTCTATTTAACCTAGCAAGCTAATAGCTAATTACTAATGCGCACTGCTGGCATCCGTATGGCTTTCATTTACACATTTTTTTTACGAATTTGATCCTTTTTTTTTTTTTTTTTTTTTTAAAGGAGGTTCAGTACCCAGTGCACAACTGTGTATTCAGGGAAATACTCACAGCTAACAGCTCACAACTCATCACGACTGACAATCGCCTATGCTGACCCTTGCAAGGGCCTACAACAGCCCATGAAGCCCAATGGAAGATGGAGCAACGAGGTAACATGACTCCCACTTTCATGGATCTTAATCTAAACATGGGGATGCTCTACACAACAAACTGATCCATAAAGGCCTTACCCCATCACAAACAGGATTTAAAGGACAGGATTCAGAAGTCTGGTAGAGTCACAATATGAGTTAGAAGGTCATCATGTTATAGCTGATTGGTGCAAATTTTAAAAACGACCAAACAGAAATAGCACGCACATGCAGCACAAAAGCACATTTCATCAGTGGAACTAACAATGCTGCTTCTACACAATCCAAACATTTTCTTGGAGACTAATTCAAAAGTCAGTTTATTTATGCTGCCTACTCTACCTGATCAGAAGCAACTGCTGTCCTTTGTAATATATGAGCTGCTGTCACAAAATACTGATTTTTAAAAGCTAGGGTTGAGAAGAAGGCTAAGTTTGCCATTCGTCTTCATGATTGTTCTCAGACAGAAATAAGACGAGTGGACGCACAGAGCAAAAAAAAATAAAAAAGTCCTGAAGAAAGTCTCCAATATTTCCAGGTTTCTGCCCTCAGAAAGTGCCTCTCCTCTTCCTCTGCCTGGGAAAAAGAGGGCCTAATATAATCACATCGAGCCATGAAAGAGCATCAAACCAAGCAGAACAGACAGGACAAGAATGGCATCAATAATATTCTGGTGCATGGCAGACAGGAAAGCTTCTTAAACTTTTACGTGGAAAAGCAAAAACAATTTATTTAGACGGGCCGTTAGGACGGATGGGTCACGGCAGGTAAAAGCTTTGACATTGACAAACACATAAAAAAAAAGCAAAAAAAAAGAAAAGCGATGGCTTGCTTAAGCCTGTGCGGCCATGACATCGTCATCTCCATCTCTCTGAGTTGTGGATGGACCTGCCACCCAGCTCACCTCGCCACCTGTCAATCACACATTTCACCGACACATTAATGACCCTCATTATGTGGTGTGTCCATATGGCGTGATGCTCCATGTGCATGTGTGTGTGTGTTTCCTCGCCGTTCTGGAAGCAAATTGCAACCGAGACAAGGCCAAGCTCCTGGTCGCCTCCCTAAGAATCTCATCTTCGCCGTTACACTGATGGAGGAAATATGGCTGCGCCGCCAAGGGGGGCAAACATAATGGACTCTTTGCATCTGCTTCACAGTGTCATCCCAGATGTCCCCTTCTGTCCGGCAAGAGCGGGAGAATGAGACACAGACAGAGCTGGGTAATCGCCGTGTGGGGCCACCCAGGGGTGAGTGGGGAGCCTCTGAATGGAACCATGAGTTCAAGTCATGGTGAACTTCTCACCCTTTGAATATTTAAAGAGTTCGTAGTTGTGACAGTCATTTCTGAGAGTGGGCGTTAAGGGGTCCAGGAATCAGAAAAAGACCCAAGAAGTCACTGAACAGAGATTAACCTTCAGTTTCACTGCTGCCTACGGAGAAAATTGAAAAGCTGATATTATGAAGATTGGTCAACAACTTAAAGGGACGCTGTATCTTTCTGGTAAATGTGCAATTATGAGCTTTCACTGCTTTGCAAAGGTGACACATCCTTCGCAAAGCAATCTCAGAGGAAGTTCCAAAAGCAAAGTTTCCTGGAAATTCATTCTCCTTTGGAAAAATCTGACTGTGTGACGTCCCCACCATGAACTTTAGAAAAAGAACAACCAGGGAGATACATGTGTTCTTATTTCTTGTAGCGAAAGTTATAAATGAGGAGAAATAAAACCATAATTGAAGGGTGATTAAAAAAGCTGTGGTAGAGAACTAAGAACTGGGGAAAAGACTAGTTTTGTAAAAAATGTAAAAATTGGTTGACACTTTCACTTGGCTCTCTCACTGTCCTGCCGGAGCAAAAAAAAGCACAAATCGATAAAACATAAAAATCGATCAGTAAAAGCGCTGACGATTTTCCATAATCGATGCACTGTGCTGTGCCTTTACTCTATTAGTTTGTCTTCAGTTTACTTGTCTTCTTCCTTTTTGTCGGATCATTTCGTTTTCCCACAAACTCTGCCAGAAATCTGGGTGTCATGATTGATGACCAGTTGAGCTTAAAGGTTCATGTGGCCTCGATAAAATCAGGAGGATCAGACCCTACCTGACACGACAGGCCATGCAGCTTCTGGTACAGGCCCTTGTGATATCACACATCAACTCCTGCAGCTCTCTTCGAGCAGGCCTCTCTCTGTGAACATTCAAACCTCTGCAGATGATCCACAATGCAGCAGCACATGTCACCCCGCTGTTAATATCGCTTCACTGGCCTCCAGTGGCAGCTCCAATCAAATTCAAAGCTCTTCTTCTGGTTTACAAAACATTGACAAGAACAAGCTCCTGTCTACCCGGGGTCCCTCATCCAGGTCTACACTCCTTCTTGCCCTCTACACTCTGCTTGTGAAAGACGCCTGGTGCTCCCAGCCCAGTGTGGCTCCAAATCACTAGCCAGACTCTTCTCCTCTGCTGTGCCCAAATGATGAAATGAATTACCTAACTCTATACGATCCTCAGAGTCACTTTCTACTTTTAAGAGATGTCTGAAAACTCATCTGTTCAGGGAACATTTAAGCACTTAATCTGACCCTTCTCCTCTTTGTCCTCAGGGGTAGAATGAGTCAGAAGGTCTCAGACCCAGCTCTTAGTTAATCTTCAGCACTAATTACTGAATGTTGTTGAAGGTTGAAATATATTATTGCAGCAATTAATTGTGGTTACTTGGCTTGATTATTCTACGTTATTAAAAAATGATGCATTTAATGGCAGCACCTGCAGCCAAATAACTTGTAGCACTTTGTCGCACTATCTAGGTTTTTCCTTCTGTCTAAATTCTTGCTTGTGTTGTGCGTCCCTTTGGATAATAGCATCTGCTAAATAAAACTGTAGAACTGCGGGTTTTAAAGCCCAAAGATGTTGGAGTGGGAAGGTCTTGCGACTCAAGCTGTCTGCAAGGTTCCCCGACTGAACATACAGCTGATGTGAGTTGACAGATGAGATAGAATGCAGTCTATGTGCAATGGAGGGGAGCTGGACCAGCAATGCAACTGATGTATTTCTAGAGTGAAGACGCTACAACATTAGAAGTTTGCAAAGCTGTTTACCACTGTTAAAGGCTACAGAGCAGCAGTGGATGCTAGCTGCTAGAAAAAAAAGATGAATTGTGCCTTAACCGAGGGGCAACGTCCGGATAGTAAAAATGAAGCCTATGTGGAAGTGCTAAAAGTCGCTGCTCGTTGAGAAGTCACAGTAACACCCAGCCATAAAAACTGACTTTTACCACACGCTGATTTCACTGTCGGCACACACTCTACGGTGAGTGAATTTTTTCTATCTCTGCGGTTTACAAGTTATTAGGATCCTTTGATTTTTTAATCAGAGGCACAGCTCAGGTCATGTGACCGTAGGGTTGCCAACTTTGAGGCAGAGAGATATGGAATGGGGGTGTGTGTTTCTCGCTACACAGCACAGCAGAGGGGGGGGTTGTCTCTCGCTACCGTACAGTCTATGCTTGCTACACAGCACAACATACACGCACTGAGACTGGGTCACACGACCGTTAGCCATGGCAGGCAGCCAGACACACAATGCATGGCGCACAGAAAAAAAAAAAAGCATCTTGCCTTTACCTCTGAGGCCGGGACAAACAACGTGCCGTACGGGACGCGCCTCTTTTGGCTCAAATACGGGACATCCCGGCTAATACGGGACGCCCCGGCTAATACGGGATGGTTGGCAACCCTATGTGACCGGCGACCGCCCTGTAGCGGCGAAGAAAAACCCACAGCTGGCGTCATAGCGAATGTGGCTGTGTCCACGAATTGGCTTCATTTCACGGTTTCAGGAACAGACAGGTGACGTCACAGAGGCTATGTCCACGTTTTAAACAGTTTATGGCCTTAACGAGAGGCTTTTAATAACCCAACAAGTTCATCAGATGCTGTTCAACAGCAAGATGTGACAAAATCGCTGAATTTGTTGTACCACATAATCAATGTTTTCCATTGTAAAACACAAAGGATTTGCAAACTATGAGCATAGGAACCAAAGTTCCCAGAGGTATCCATGCCTGCCTAGTTTTGTGTGATTTCAACACACAGTTTTAGTGGCTTAAGTTTTACCACTGATGTCAGTTCAGGAAGTGTGCTGAGTGTCAGGCCCAGCAGCTGGATGAAGATTGTAACTCCATGAATTAGAGATTATTTCTAAGCAGCACTGTACTTCCTTAGCAACAAGCTACAGATGCCCTTTAACTGTCTGTTTTGGCTGTTTTTTTCCAAAAGTGTCAAAGAGAAATGAAGTTGCTCCACTTCCTGTTCATCAGCTGCAAAAATCCGCCTCAATAAGCATGTTGAGATTTATCTGCATATCAAATATTAACATTTGCACAAAGCCATCAGGGGACACGGTTTAGACAAAGCACTTAATGAGAAGTCAGGTTGCCATAGCTGTCAACTCACACCTTCCGCTGCCGCCAGCCTGTGTATTTTTAGACCACACTGTGAATGCCACACATTTCCCAATCTCCCCTTCTTCAGTTAGCCCTTATCCTCAGAGACGACGGCGTGCAGAGGAGCATCAGCTCCTCCTCTCTACTGTCAACGCTTCACAGTGATGTGGGACGCCGAGTGGGCTGGAACGCGGTAATCAAAGCGGCTGGAAACACAAACAGAGAGTGGAGAGGCTGGGAGCAAACACTCGCAGGCGTCACAGAGCAGTTTCTCCTCACAGCACAGAGCCATTGTGCTCAGTTTGAGGTGATGGGTTTGACGGCTGGAGTGGTTTGATTAACTGTCTCTCCGTGAGGTTCAGATAAGAACATGAACAGGTTGGAACGCACGGCGGATGACTACAAACGCGGCTTTGGTTGATCACAAATTACCTGACTTTGACAGGCTGTCATTTGAAAGCTATTTGCTGCCAGATGATTTCAGTCAGGAGGAGCTTTTTTAGTGATGAGAGTAAGATGAGAGTTTACTTTCAAGAGAATGATGTTTTTTATAAAAACTAAGCATAATCAAGAGTGATTAACACAAGAAAACTCTCAAGGAGAAACTCAGTTTTACTCTCAGAAAACTCAAAGGGAAAGAAAAATTCATTTTCTTTTTTCCTGCGGGCGTGTAAGCACATAATTTAACAAAATGAATCAGTCACTCCAGCACAAGCCTTCAAGAACAAAACCACAAAGCTTGTCACTCCAACGAGGAGAATTTGTGGCACCAAATGAAAGTCTCAAGCTGTGTGTCTCTGTCCAGGCCTCTTTCTCTTCTCCTTCCTTCCGGGCGTCACACGCAGTCAGACATCCCGAGGGCGTAAAGAGAGAAGATGTGCTGAATCCAACAGTCCACGCTTGCCCAGATTTTGCTGACTGCCGGGCTTTGCAGAGGGGTTACAGCGGGCCTTTTGCCAAAATTCATCTAGTCTGAAAGGGCTCTCAAGCGGATATTTGGTGTGGACTTTCACTGACAGTGGACTTGACTTGTGAGACTTCCCTCACAGTTCGCTGCTCGGCTGATGTGATCATAAAAGACATCAGGTAGCAGAGGCTTGTTCTCTCCCTTAGAAAAGGTTTGGAAAAAGGCTTTCATTTTCTGGTGATAATAGCAGGGAGATAATAACATCCACCTAGTGTGGGGATTGGAAGCTGACCATAGAAGTGACATCTTTTTATCAAACTTTACTTTTTTTTGACTGCTCTGTATATCTAATTAATCAAAGCCTCAGAAAAGCTGCTCTGGAATAGTAAAACTAGAAAAGCACTCAGAGAGCACAGACAAAACACTCAAGTCCGACTTTAATGTTATACTCCCTTTCAGCAGACTGTCTGCTACAATTTGGTGTTAGCTGCAGGTTTGTACGATAATTTGTTACCTGACAGTGTTGACAATGATGATGACCCAGTACATATTTCATATTCCAGATCTTAGTATCCAGAATATTGGCAGTATCTGGATCGTACTTTTACATCTATCAGAAATTATGGTGACCTCGTCTTGTATTGTTTTGCAAAGCAATCTGACCATTTATGGTGGAGTTATATACACATATGGTGAAAACGGATCTATCTCACAATGATGAAGAATCCTTTAAAAACATCCTGGATCCAGACGGTGATCCAGATCACCTCCAAAATTTAATCACTTCTTCTTTATCCCATTTTGAACATTTCCTGAAAATTTCATCAAGATCAGTTTGTTACTTTTGGAGTTGTGTTGTTCGAAGACAGGCAAACTCTCCCAAAAACATAACCTCCATAGCGGAGGTAAAAATCTGGTTGAAAATAAACCCATCACGGTCAAATCTGAAGAACATGAAAGCTACTCCTGCAGTAAAAGGTTGGAAAAATTACCGTAAATGTCAGGAAACCTTTATGAACATTTTCATGAGAGTTTGAGCTCAGGAATATTGGAGGTTTTCAGGGGTTTGTTGCTGTCTAAAAATACCTAGAAAATTTTGGCTCGATTTTTTTTCTTGTCATCAACTTGAATAAGTTTTTGAATAATGATGTCAGTTGAAACAACACAATCAAATGCAAATTAAACTGTGTTCCATGAATCATATGTGCAAACAATTTCAAGCTCATTTGATCATCAATCACCACTTCATTAGTCTACAGCATTTTCACTTTTCTAGATTTGGAGTCCAGAAGTCCTGTCAAGGTAAGTTTTGATGTCAGTTGATAGTTAAGTGCAACAAATATTTATGCCATACTCATGACACTTAGACTCTTTTCTGAAAATTCCAGAAAAGTTTCCTGAAAATAATTTGCAATGTAATTTTAAGATATTGCATTAGACATGTTTGCATGCATTTCTGCTTATAACAAACCACATTTTTTCACATTTACACATGTACAAAACATGGTAAATGCAGTTAATATAAATTCCTGAAAGTTCCCCAAAATAATCCCATAGTAAGTTTGACAATTCCCAGAACTTTCGTCACTTTGCACTTAAGCATTATAAAAACCTGCTGACTTTAAAAATAAACCATATCAACGCCAGATTATCTCTAACTTCAAAACGATGACACACCCAAAATTTAGCTTTATGCCTCCAGCTGACTGGACGTCCTGTTTCAGGCTGTGAAAAAAAAATGGACATCATCTTGCTAGGCTGGAAGTTACGTCTTCACAAAAACTGCTCCCCCTGGTGGCTGGCTGTAGTATAGGTCAAAAAATCTAGCTCTCCAGTCATTCCAGATGGGCTGTGGTCAAACTTTAAAAAATGAATACACCTCATAGAAATGTTTCTCACATATGATTGTTGTGATGATTTGAAGATAGTATTTGGCTGCCTTATATTTAAGTCCTCTTTTTTTCTAAAAAGTTTCATTTTCATTAGTTGTAAGAGGTGAAAAACGAGGCTTAACGTCACATTTAACAACGACTGACAGCTGCTGTTCTTGTGTATTTTTTTCAGGGATAGTAAAACATGTTGAGAAGTAGAGCAAAGAAGAGACTAGACTCTTGAAAGAAAAAAAAAATAGTTATTATTTTTGTCACTTTAGAATAGGATGGATGATTAAGCCCTGTTTGCACTAAAAATCTTAAATAACACACATGACTGTTTGGTTTCCAATGATATTTAAAGAGGAAACTCAAACCTTTTTAAATCATCTACAAACTTTTGAAGCTTCACATTCATCAAATTTGGCAGCTTTATATCAAACAAACTCAGTTATTCTGAATTCTTTGTGATTCTTTATCGTTTACCAGAAGCCTCCTGAAGTCCTTGTCCACCACAGCTCAGTCTGGACATCTGAACGTTTGAATCCCCCGGACAGAACAACAGACAGCCCATGGAGTGTAGAGCAGCAAGCCGAAATGTGCTCTTCGACTAAAGCTGTTAAGCTCCTGCTGATCGATTAACCTGGCCTTTTACTGGCACCGCACACACACACATACACACACACGGCATGTTATTGTTTTCTCTTGACTAAACATGCATGAACAGCCCAAAATGTGAGTGCACACACGTTCCAATCCAAAAACTTCACTCTCAGCTGAGAAGAAAACTGCATTGACACCAAATAGGTCTTATTTCTGTTTCCATTCTTTATTTTCTAAGAGAGCCAACCCAATAACGCTTGTGACAATCGCTACCATTCAAATCCAAAATGCCCGTCATACAGCAGGGAGTCTTTTTCTGTTCTCTTACCACACGCTTCAGTAGGATCTCTTAAAACTGCTTGTGAAAACCATTGGCTGCCTCATAGCTAACACAGCTCATATCCTATGTTTCAGGACAATCACTCAGCATGGGGTTTAAGGAACAGGATGTTTTTGTTCAAGAACCAAATGTCTCACATGTATACTCGCAGTTTGATTACTTCCTCCTCCACAAAAGAAAGGCATGTTGATGTTAGTTCCACCCTCTTTGAAATAAGTATACCACTTTTCTTGGTTGTAAACTCCCATGGATACTGGGTTTCTCACAAGAAATACAAAGAAAATTGGTCTCGATAAAAAGAGAACAGCGTGATTTATGCAGTACATAGCCTTTGATTTCCTAAGGCTGAATTTACAAGTGATGGGGGCCTTTGCTAACCGCTAGGTTATTAGCTTCATTAAGGTGACTCAATCAGCTGCAGTGATTCAGTGTATCACTCTTAAGAATAGTATACAAGAGGGCGGTGTGACCGAGTTCAGGAAAAAGGCAATGAGGTGGACTCCACCAGACTCCTTTCACTCACATTTGAACCTCTTCATTGTTGCTGCTTTCACTTTTTCCAGCATTGTATCAGAACTGTGTGACACAAGCTAGCATCAGCAAAAACAGCCACCGGATGAAAATGTTTCCTATTGAGTTGTCCTTACCTCTTAACCTTGTTGCTATTTCCTGTAGCTTGTTCTGAAAAGCCAGGAGTGGTTTGTTCACAAGATTTAGGACGGTTGTGTCAAGAAAGGCACCCCAGGTAAAACCATAGACTATTTACCATTGTAGGGTTTTGAAGTCAAAATTACCCCGTCACAGGCGTAGCCATTGAAGCGGTTGTGCAGCCAGATTCTACACAGTAGAGACAGTGAAGGATTCTGGGAGAATCTAAGTGGAGCTGGGAGACAAAAATAATATATGTATTTTTTCTTTCGAGAGTCTAATCACTTCTTGACTCTATCTCCTGACATATTTTACAATCCCCGAAAAAAATACACAAGAACGGCAGCTGTCAATCGTCATTAAATGTTATGTAAAGCCTTGTTTTTAACCTTGTATAAATAATGAAAATGAAACCTTTCAGAAAAAAAGAGGACCTGAATACAAGACAGCCAAATGATATCTTCAAATCACCACAACAATCGGACGTGAGAAACATTTCTGCGAGGAGTATTAATTATTTAAAGTTTGACCACAGCCCATTTCGAATGACTGGAGGGCTGGATTTTTTCACCTATACTGCAGCCAGCCACCAGGAGGAGCAAGATGACGTCCATTATTTTTTCAGTCTATGGGTAAAACTGTGCCTAATCAGCATAGAGAACATGATTTGGATATGAATGATCTTCTATGGTGATGCCGAAAAAGGAAACTAGCCAAAAGAAGTTGGCATAAATCTGCCTTTGAGAAACATCTTAATTTCACCAAAGCCTTAATAAAGTTGCAGCTGGCTGGACAGAGACTGCCAAGGGCTCTGGAGGTGTCCAGCAAGAAAACACTTATTTTTCACCAGCTTTCTTCTGCAACAGAGCTTTCTAACACCAGAACAACAGAGCATAAATAATATTCATACTTTGAGTGAAAGTTGGAAATTTTTGTACAAAAAGGCACAAGGCAAAAAAACGATTCCATGATGACTGAACTTTTACCTTTAGGTAGCATGTTATCAAAAACAGACATTACTCTTTAGGGGACAGAGATTTGCTAACCATAGACTGTAAAAAAGGCCTTGCTCGGCCTGAAGTGAGGGCTCCTCAAAAACTGCTCCCCCTGGTGGCTGGCTGCAGTATAGGTCAAAAAAAATCTGGCTCAGTTTTGTTTTCATTAGTTATAAGAGGTTAAAAGTGAGGTTTCACGTCATGTTTAACAATGACTGACAGCTGCTGTTCTTGCGGGGTTTTTTTTCGGGGTTTGTAAAATATGTTGGGAGGTAGAGATAAGAAGTGATTAGACTCACGAAAGAAAAAAATATATATTGTTTTTGTCACCAGGCTCCACTCAGATTCTCCCAGAATCCTTCACAGTCTCTACTGCACAGACTCTGACTCGTAACAGCTACCAATGGCGGCGCCTGTGACGGGGGTATTTTGGCTTCAAAACTGTACAATGGTAAATGGCGGAGCCACGCTGTCCACTCCATATACAGTCAATGTTGCTAACCATCAAATCCTGTTTTTGTTAACATTTTATCCAACTTCTCAACATTTTCGTGACTGGGGTTGTACTAGTTTATCTTCTTTAATATCATCTTCTTGTAAGCCAGGACCTGAAGACTTAATTGTGTTCCTTTTCATGCACCAACATGCTTTGGAATGATAACACACCTTCCTAAATCCCTGAAATATCAGAGGAATATCAGAAGGGCAATGTAAAGGATATCTAATGCATCCTGTGTGAACTGACTGCTGAAAACTTGTTACGGCGTTGATGTTTTGATACAGCGCTACTGCAACAATTCCTCTCAGGCAAAGTACACCAAAATGCCTCGATAAGGGTTATTAGAATATTTATGCTACCTTCTGTCAGGCTTCGCCCTCTGCCATCTGATGGAAAATAAGGATTACTTTGTCCAGCAGCTGCAGCATTTTGAAGGTCAGCCATTTTTGTGTCCTTAACATTTTTTTCCCTGATGCAGCGAAGTATAAGGATGGTAAACATATGTATCTCTTTCTTTTTTAGCCGACTGTGTTTATCTGGGACGGTGCAGGGTGCTGATACTGTGAGTTTGCAAGCTGTGGTAACCCCTTTCAGATCTGGCTTTAAACAGGGCTCCTCTGTCTCGTTCCTACTTTGTATTCCAGTGACGCTAAGGTCAAACCTCATTTGATTTAAGGGAGGAGCGAAATGTACTGAAAAAAGAGGTCCCCCCCTCACTCTGTGTGTGATAAAATTTAGGGCTTGTTTTGCCACAGGCCTTAGCAACAGGCTGGTTTCATGAAGAGACATGAGAGCAAAGGGATGGAGAGGTTGCTCCATCAAAATAAAGCCTGGGTGAATCATCCTGATGCTGCTGATCAGTATGCACCTGCAGGCAGATGTGTGTGGTGCATTAATGGCTTCTTTCCTGGCTTTCTTTTAACCCCTAACCCCCCACTGCATTGCAATTTCACTAAAAGTCAAACTTTTCCACTTGTGTGATCCAGGTTTCTGAGCTCCAGCTTGTCGGCCAACCCTAAGGCTTTTAAAACGGTCATCTTAAAGGTCCCATATTGTGCAAAAATCACTTTATTAAGTCTTTTAGTGAAATTTGTGGGTCTTTGGCTTTCCTCCCAGCCCACAAAATGTGATATTTAATGACAAAACCTGTACTTAGTAGTGCTTGTGAATGTTAAATCCTGACCTAAAACGAGCTGTTTGGGTTTTGAGGATTTGCCGTCGTCAGCGATTCCCTTTTTTGACCAATCAGGAGCAAGTCTGACCTGATTGGTCACGGGAGCAGATACCCCCGAACCTCCTCCCCGCCCACTCCCCTCCCTGCTGCTAGAGAGAAATCTCTCCAGCAGTGGGGAGGAGAATGCCGAAGTTGAAGAGCCATCACTGCTCTGTTTTTGGCTGTAAACAGCCACATAGTTCCATGCACAAGCTTCCCATCTCGGAAGAAGACAAGACTAAGTGGCTAGAGTTCATTTATCAAGGAAATGTTCCAGCTACACTCAGTAAAACTGTGCATGTGTGTGCTAGTCACTTCACAACCGACTGCTTTTCCAACTTTGGACAGTCCAACAGAGGGCTAGTGAATAGATTGGTCCTGAATCCAGGCGCATTACCAACCATCCACCAACAAACCTTGGACCCTGGAAATGTGAGTATTTTAAATGCTGTGTGCTGTGGAACAGATGTAAGAGCTTTTCCTCAGTGTCCCCCCTGTCTCTGTGTTAGCCTCAGGATGCTAACTTTAGCTGCGGTTAGCCTGTTGTTTTACCCTGTAATGTTACGGTAAACAAGCTTCGCTGTTTTCTGAAAATTGTGCACTCGGAGCTTGTGGCGCCGCTCTCAGTGACACGGAAGAGTGGAGCTATCAGCTGTGGATCATTTACATATGAAGGCCACGCCCACTAAATCAGAGCGTTCTGAACAGAGGGGCTATGAGAGCCTGGAAACAATGCTGCTGTGCTTGATTTATTGGCTTTTTGGACCAAAACATGTTACTACCATTTCATGAAGACATCAATGATCCATATTAAACTGCAGAAAAGGAGCAGAATATGGGACCTTTAACAAGAATCATAACCTTATTCTGACTATTTGGAGATCAGCAAACTTACAGGAGAGTTCTGTAGAAGCTAGTTCCTGTATTGCATTTTGATAACACTGCCACAGCTATAGATTTAAGCATCTGCTCCAGGAGGAAGTCGGGGCATAGCTGCTGGGTCACAAAACCCTGTCAGAGTGAATAATGAGGCGGTCTACGAGGCTGAGATGGTGCCAGACCAGGTAGGTGACGTGCTGGGGGCAAAGCACGCTGGGAGCCGTGTGGTTTGCCGACAGGCTCAGCAGCACTTTGTCATCTGCCGAGTTGGCTTGTGTGTTTGCCCTTTTATAGAGGTTTGGGCTGTCAGCGGATCGAGGGAAGCCGAAAACCCCCTTCATGATGTCAGATAAACACTGGGAGCGGAATATCATGGCCGGCTACGAAACAGATTGGAAAACTCTGGGAGGTTTTAGGAAGAAAGAAGGAGAATAGAAACAGCCAGGCATGAGAGCATCTAGGCCATGAACTCTCCTTCAGTTTTTCTTCCCCCTCTCTTTTGACTCCCATCCTCCTCCTCCGGCAAGCTTGTTGGCAAACCAAGCCTCTCCACCGACCCATTAGACGGGAGGTTTTGAAGTGGCAAGAGGCAGTGAGAGCCTGCTTGTTATTTTGCTTCTATTGTCAACGAGATCAGTGGTGCCCTTTCGAGCGAGTGCATCACTTTCCAGACAAGATTACATACAAAGTCACGACCATCGTTGAGACTTCAAGGCTACGCTTTTTAACAGACAAGACAACACAATGAAACAAACCAAACGAGATGATAGACAAGTATCTGGGAGGGAAAAAAAGGGCAGAGAGGGCTGTCAGAAGACTCTTCAGGCACATGTGCTCCAAACACTGTCCACAAATTCACTCACTTACATGATCAAAAGGAGAAAACAAATAATTTCTGCATAAATTCACTTCAGGTGCTCTACACTGGCTTCGATGTACACAGACTTGTTTTTAAACCCCTTCTAACCCTTCTGGACAACGTGCTACACAAACCCAGTCCTGACAATGAATAAATTATGAGTCCATGTGTTGCTGAGCCGTGGTTAACATTTGGGGAATTAAACTAACATATCAAAAAACACTCAGCAAAAATAAAGTATCAAAACTATGCCACAGGATCTCTTAAAATGATCTCTTTATAATACTAAAGTGCTTTGGCTCATAAATTTAACAGCTAATAAAAATGAGAAAGCAGGGTCAGTTCATCCCGTCCATAAAAGGCTCTAAAATGTTTTTCATGAAAAGTTAAAAATGTACTACAAAATATTTCAAAGGGAAACAACACAAAAAGGATTCACCAAAAGAAAACTTAAGATAACTTTGTGAAAAATGAGTCAGAAAAAAAGGAACGTAAGGGACTCAAACAATTTCACAAAAGAGAGTCCACAGATCTGGATGGAAACTTGTTATTTAGATCAGAGTATTTGCTACTTCTACCGTTAGCTAAGTTAGCGAATGCAGCGAACTTAGCTATCTTCCCTTAAAGCACAAAAATGTATATTATAGTAACAAATAGTGTCACATTTTGTCATATTGCACCATGTTGTATCTTTTCTTATCATATTGCTGTTTGTTAACCTGTCTGTAGTAAAGAGTTATCGAAGAGACTTAATTTGCTTCAAGGCTGAAGCTAATGCCAACCCTACAGTTCTACAGTTTAATTTAGCAAATGCTTTTGTCCAAACCAACGTACATCACAAGAAAGAATTTAGACAGAAAGGAAAACCTTAGCGTGACAGATCTTAATAAAAGAAAAGGACTCTGCCAATCGTATAGAGTTGGGTCATTCATTCCACCATTTGGGAACAACAGAGGAGCAGAGTCTGGCTAGTGATTTGGAGCCGCACTGGGCTGGTAGCACCAGGCGTCTTTCACAAGCAGAACGTAGTGGGTGAGAAGGAGTGTAGACCTGGAGGAGGGGCCCCAGGTAGGAAGGAGCCTTTCTTGTCAATGTTTCATAAGTCAGAGGAAAAGCTTTGAATTTGATTGGAGCTGCCACTGGAAGCCAGTGAAGAGAGATCAACAGTGGGGTGACATGTGCCACACAGGGAGGACTAACAGGAGGGAGTTGCAGTAGTCAATGTGTGAAATCACAAGGGTCTGTTGTGTCAGGTAAGCTCTGATCTTCCTCATGTTACAGAGGGTGTATTGACAAGATCGAGGCCACACGTACCTTAAAAGTCAGCTGGTCATCGACCATGACACCCATATTTCTGGCTTATCTTGCTAAACCTCACTCTCCTTCTGCTCTCATGAGCCATAGCCATAAACTTAGATCACAAAAAGGAAGGCCAGTTGTGTTCGGTAGATTATTTCTTTGTTGTAAAAATGCTTCTTGGCAATACATCTTTCATAATTTTGAAGCCTGTTTATTTCCTTTTTAAATTCTGCCAGATTTATAAGGAAAGTGCAACAGAGCAGAGTGTGAGCTGTATCTGTGAGGTTAGCCAAAACTTCTCTGCCAATGCCAAACAGCTTATTCTACTATTGGTTGAAGCTACAAATTCAGAACCATTTAAAGGGAAATAAACAGACTTTAAAATAGTAAAACATTTAATACCAATGAGCAGTGTTACAAAAAAGAAATAATACAGCAAACACAATTGTCTTACTTTTGTGCTAAGTTTATAAAAGTACACGACAGCAACACATTGGGGTTGGGATTCACAGGTGTGTCACTTGAGCTATGCTTAGTCTGATTTTGGTCTGACTAAGCATTTACATGCATCCGAGTCCGATTTCTGAAGCCACATGCAAACGTACCGATTTACTTGATATAAGCTAGATTGAGTTCAGCATTTCTTCACTTGTGCAAAACTACAAAAGAATTGAATGACGTCACCATATGTCCATATTGTATATGATTGCACTCTAATGTACAGTATTGCATCTGAAGGACAAAATTCATACTGTCCTCATATTGATTGTTGGAGGAAATGTGAGTGGAGGAGTTTTTGTTTAGTTTGATTAAACGCCTGATCATCTTTGTCCTCAAGGTGTCTTTGTCTGATCATTCTTCTCTGATATAATTGAGCAAGTCTCATAATCAACCCACCAAAACCCCTCACCCACCCCCCTTTAGAAGACAATTGCAATTTTTAAAAGCCTGGAAGGTCCTTGGGAGACATAATTTAATGAATCGAAAGGCAAAGTAATTTACAACTGATTGCAAAGGTGACTTAAAAAAAGCTGAATTATTAAAATGGCCATAATCAGTCAGAGGAACCAGACAGCTCATGCCTGTGTGAAGCCCCTGAAGAAGTGGGAGGAGCCTCTGAAGAAAAATGGCAACAAACTCCTTCAGAGTTATTTGTGATGCAGCCTTGCCCTTTGAAAGATTCAATTAAGCTGAACCCCATCACTGATGTGTCATCACTGCTTCCTGGTACCTCAACACCAGCTTCACCGAGGGTCAGTCAGCTACATACAGTACAGGGAGAGGCTTCTCAGAATAGTTCACAGCAGAGCTGAATACAAATGACTAAATACCCAGCACAGCCTCACAGCATGTACCCAAACGTCAGAGAGGAGGACAGGGATTAGAGAAATAAACCTAACTCAATAAAATCCAGAAATATCAATGCTAAACAGCCTGACCTATAACGGCTGCCATTTAAGTGAGGCTGTGGAAATATTTCAGGAAGCTGATGAGTCACATGTTGCTCTACAGAAAGCAGCTGAAAGAAGAAGGGATGGTATTTCTGTACTCAAAATCAAACAAGGAAAAGAAATGGAGAGTCGAGCAGAGCTTGATGTTTACAAAGGAGGGAGGATGCTTTTTAAAAGGTAAACATAATGTTTTAAAACAGCTCCGACAGGATAAAAGCAAGCAGGTGAACGCATTTGAGTGAGGGCTACTCTCCAAACCACCCCCTGACCTTCCATGTGCCTGAGGAATGCCAAAGCCTGAGGTTTGGCACATCTCCTTTCTCTGGCATGTGCATACATGAAAAGTGAAAACAGGGAGAGCAGCAGCAAAGAGCAGGCCCCAGTGAGAAAACGTAACACCAGTAAAATCGGACACAGCTTAAAATAAAGAGGTAGAAAACAAAGCAGTTTACAAAGGAAGCTGCAAGAGTAAGCAGGCCAAAGAAGTACGAACAGAACAGACAGCTGAGCTGTCGGCTGATAGGAGCAGATTGTAATGATTTTTAAGTTCATCATATAAACAGTTTGTTTCACAGAGGAAGTGGCTGCTGAATCTGACTCGTTGCATTGATTTGGGAAGTGTTCAACTGCACTTAACATAAAATCCAGACTTGAATTAAAAAATAAAACTAGTGTTTCTGTTGACCTCCAGATGAACTGTATGACATCTTGAAGGGTTTGTTACTGTATATGATGAACCCTTGTTGAGCTTCACTGCAGACTGAAAAACGCTCTGTTTTGCTTGCTCCCTCAAGTGAATGGAAGACAAGACAAAGACACTTAGGTACTTTTTCCTGCTCTGCTTTAGGCCTAGAGAGAAATTTCCAACAGAATGCCAAAACCCTGGAGAATAAAGTCAAAGTGTCTCCCCCTGAAATCTTATTTTTTAGCTCACAGCTCGTCCATCTTATTGGAGATAGATCTTACGTTTCCAATAACAATGGATGGAAGGACAGGTTGCTGTCGTCACTTCTTAGCTCACACCTAAAAACCAGCATGTCATCCTCACCTTTTTCTCCTGACCTTGTGGGGAAACATCTGGCCTTGCACTAGTTAGCACTGACATGCTACAGGCTGTTAACAGTTGATTTCACAAGTAAACAATGCAGCTTTGGTTACATGTAGGATCTCAAGACAAACACAGGAGCAAAAATAGTAAAAAAAAAAAAAAAAAAATCACTGAAGACAAAACCAGTTTGGTGTCCATGACAATGATCCACTCTAAATACAGAGATGATGAAAAACTTTTCTAGTCTTTCCAACCACTCAAAGCGCTTTACACAGCTCGTCTTACTCACCAATCCACACACTGATGGCAGAGATTTTACTGATGTTAACCATCCATACACCACTTACCAACAGTGTCTTGCTCAAGGACACTTCAGCATGTGACTGTAGGAGCTGGGATGGAACCCTCCACCTTCCGATTGATCACTGACGGCGCTACCACTGAGCCACAGCCGTCCATATTTGCATAGCAAGGCAGCTCGAGCTGTCTGCCTGAAGTAGCTCACAGGCTTTGCTCCATTAAGGATAATGGAGATTTGAACACCTTCAATCAAGGTTTTTCTAAGAGGTACAAGAAACATGTGACAGAGGTTAATATCAGTTTACAGTTTGACCGTGATGTCAGCTCTAATATTTCATGCAACCTTTTGTACAGAAGTTATAATTTCATTTCGTAAAGAGAATTTAAAACTCACTTGCTCGTAACTTTGACCGTGACTTCATATTCCTGCTGAATGCCCGTCACAGATGTCTCCGGTTCAGACTCATAAGAGGCCTTTTACTACAAGCAGAACAAAGAAACCAGTTGAATACTTTCCTGGAAAAGGTTCACAGTTCACAGTTATGAATGGCTTTAAAAGAAGCAGGGGGAGACTTTCTTCAGAAAGCAAAGAAAGCATGCAGTTAGCTTCTTGAATAGTCTGTCAATACCCATATTATTAAACAGTTGGGATCTGTGAGACAAAGTTTTTTAAAGGTTTAGGAGATAAAAAGTCGTGAAAAACCTTTTTAAGTATACACCAGATCTTTTGAGTTTGATTTAATTTTTTTCCAATAAAAACGGTTAGGATGTCCAGTGGTACTTTCCTGTAGGTGTGACAAAAAAGATACAACTGGTTAGAAACTCTGAGTTGAAAAAGCTTATTTTAGAGCAGTTGAATATTTGATGAGGTTTATGTTGTGACGGACTGAATAAGCAAGTGGTTTAACAATCTAAAAACTATTATTATCAGTGCAAAACTGCAATGAATTTGTCAAGTGTCATCACAAAAAAAGTTTTAGATCATCTTGGCAGACATCAAGTTTATATATTTTTCAACAAACAGATTATTATTTTTCAGTTTCAACATTTGATTTCTTTATCTTGCACATTCTCAATAAGCTACATAGTTCACACAATCTGCAAAGCCATGAAAATTTGTTTTTATTAACTTTTTCCACAAATCTACAAATCTGATTGTGTAATAACACCCCCCCCAAAAAAAAAAAAAAATGTAAAAAATAAAATTATATATATATAAGTGATAAGTTAAAGATTAAGTAAAGCCTTTAGGGTTAAAAATTAGATTGGAAGAAAAGTCTGTGCAGACGGAAAGTAAGAGTCTGAAGTGTCAGTCGAAGTCTTACTGCGTTGAGACGAAAAGAGAAATTGTACCAATTACTAGCTATTCTAGACAGCTTATAAAAATCCCAGAAACAGGAACAGCAAACTTGGAGTACAAAAGGTAATTACAGTGTGAAAGAGCAGCAGGAGCATTGTGTGGAGCTTGTCTGTCGAAGCTATCATCAAGTTTCCTCTAACTCCTGTAATTTTCCCATTCTGACTCAAAATGCCTTCTATAGGAGTCTTGTAGGCGACACAGAGGATGGCAAAGTTCTGAGAAGCGTAATGGGTTAGCCTGTGTGGGGTGCAACTTTTGTACAATTTTATTGTTTTTAAAAAGTATAAACAAAATGAAAAGAGGATCACAAGGACATCTTTTATAATATATATATATACAGACCTGATCAAAATCTTAGGACCAGTTGAAAATTGCACCTTTTATCTTTTGCACATTTGGATCTTAATGATATTTTAAGTAGAGCTACAACATGCAAAAGCAAGAAGGGGGAGTGTGACAAAAAGCACTTTGAAAAAGTAATTTATGGAAAACAAGTAAACTGAAATAGGATGTTTATCAGCTGATCAAAAGTGTCAGACCATCACTCAAAAAATTACAAAAAACTCTCCAAATCAGAACAAAATGTTCTCAGTAGGACTCAGTAATGAGTAGCTTCATCGTTCTTGTCAATCACTTCAAAAATTGGGTTGGGAATGCTTGATGTTTCCAGGAAGCTTCTGGGAACATTGCTCCAAGTGGTGAAGATGGCTTCACGAAGGGCATCATCTGTTCTCCATTGGCTTTAAACGGGAACATGCGGGATGGTCTCAAAGAGTGATGTTATTCTCCCTGAAGAAGCGATGTTGGGGGCATGACTTTGTGAATGCCTGGCAGAAAATGAACATTTTGAGCAGATTTTGGCTTTAATAGTCTGTGGTCTCAAACTTTTGATCAGGTGATTAAACAACCTATTTCAGATTTTCTTTTTAATTACAAGGTCTGAATGATTTTTTTGTCACACTCCTCCTTCTTGCTTATGCATAATGTAGCTGTACTTAAAACCACATTAAGGTCCAAATATGCTATACATGTATATATATATATGTATATACTAAAATGTTTACTAAAGTATAATAAAAGTGAAGTAAAAAAAAAAAAAAAAGCAAACACACTCAACTGTGTCTGTGATTCTTCGGCACTAAAAATGAATTGATTTTCAGGAAGACAAAACGTTTTTCTTTACCTCAAAAAAGCAGCTCCACTCAATGTGAAGTAAGATGCCTTACCCACTCTGATGCAGTCTGTATTCTGGCATCCCGTGGTCTCACTTTAAGGATGGACGTGTTGGAGTCTCAACAAACGTGATCCTGCAACTGAAAGCTGCAATCAAAGTGAAAGACTAGACAGCAATAAAACACGGTGTTGAAAGTTGAGCTGAAGAGACTTTAAACTGGAAACCCAATGAATCAGAGGACAAACACAGAAATATGCAAACATTAAAGCCAGAGTCGCATTACAATTTGTGCAAATGTTTAATCATTTGTCTTGGCATGAGGCAATATTCAGCACAAATAGGATTCATTTTTCTTTTCCAATGAGCATGATAGTAATGTGAGGTCTTAGCACAGCATACAAATGATGTCAGGCTCTCAGTGTAAACCAGACCGCCCGTGAGAGGCAAACTGAAGAGGTATTTACATTCTTAACAAAGTGCCAACAGCGGAAGAAAAGAGCTTTGGATTTTTAATTGTCAGGAGCAGTCTGTTGAGGCGATCTAGTACAATGCACATGTTCAAAATAACAAGATACAGCAATGAATTACTCTTTACTATGACATGTCAGTGTTTCCTGAGTGAAACTGCACGTTAAAAATCCCTGAGGTGTAAAAAAACCTGCAATTTAAGAACATATTCATGCAAATTTTCTGTGGTGGAGTCTAAAAAAATACATGAAGATTTACATTTCATGAGCATCTAGATGTAGGCATCAATAAGTGATGCAAATGGCTGTCTTGATGGTTTAAAATGGACCATTTGCCATCATCCACTTTTTGCTGCAAAGTTTGCAGAAAGAAAAAAAAAAAAGTTTTATTATGCATATTTGTTGTTTTTATTACTTTGACTTATCCATTTTTTACATTTCTTTGACCTAGGTTTTCATGCTTACGAGGCTCAGAAATCAATAATTTGGATGTCTATAGCATGACTTAAGCAATTATGCTATGGATAATGAAATGTTACTTAGTACAGCTACATTAAAAACAGGTCTGTCAAGCTCTCTTAACATTGTCTCAAAGCACAAGTGCAAAGAAGAGATAGATAGAAAAAGACATCACCACCCAAAAGACCTTAATCCCAAGCTAATGCTATGTGCAAAACAAACATTCATGTGCTGAGATGGCACGTAGGCAGATGGCGAGCATACCAAGGACAGAGCATAAAAGCATAATGAAAGTCATTATCAAAACAAAGACAGAACATAAAGCTGTAGTCAGTTCTTGTTGATAGAGTTTTGCCAGATTTCTTATTATGCTGGGAAACAAGTGAGCGTTTCACTGATATGTGTCCAGTTTTTAACATGTTGTTACTCAAAAGGTTTGTTGTATGATCAACAACCATTTCAAATGAAGAACATAATAAGTAGTAAACAGAGTTGACTTGAAGACAGAGTCAAAAAAGTTTTGATAAGCACAAATTATGTGTTAACAGAATCTGGAGTAGAATTAGGAGCTGCTGTGTATTTGGCAAAGTCGTGGGTTCATTTATTCATTCAGTTTCTGCTTATCCTGTGCAGGGTGGCGGGTGGGGTACATCCTGGACTGGTCGCCAGTCAATCACAGGGTTGACACATAGATGATCTTTAACACACACACTCACACCTGCAATTTAGAGTGTTCAATTAACCTGATGAGCACGTTTTTGGACTGTGGGTGGAAGCTGGAGAGAACCCACCCATGCACGGAGAGAACATGCAAACTCCACATAGAAATTGAACCTGTGCACTTCTTGCCGTGAAACTGCAGCACTAACCGTTGTGCCACCGTGCAGCGCAAGTCTTGGGATGTGAACTCTTAAAGTGCGACAGTGATTTTTAAAAACTTTAAGTATTCAAGCAAAGAGACTTGAAACTCAAATGAAAGGACAATCTGTATAAATCATATTTTTAACTGTACAATGCTGCTCTTTTTTGAGCTTTTCTCATATCATGAACTGATAAGGATGCTAATTTGTTGCATGACACATTTTATGCTCTGCGTTAAACCTTTTCACAGTTTAGGTTGATGTTTTTTGGATAATTTTTTCAATTACTTCATTTTGCTAAAATTAGCTTGCTTAGCTAAAGCTGCGTTTCCACCTAGCAGTCCGGGTCGGTTCAGTACGGTTTGGGACGGTTCGGTACAGTTAAGCCTGATCCAGTTTGCGTTTCCACAGCAAACTGTGCCCTCTCGTGGTGGGCGGCGTGTAAGGCGGATGCCGGAAGCCGCAGCTGTTAAACAATAGCGTGAAGCCGTAGCAGCTTACCCCGCGATTAAATCCAACAAAGAAGAAAAACGCGACACAGTAAACAAAGAGCACAGATGGAAGACCTCTCTGTGATTTTCATTGTTTCTTTGTTTCAGAGAAGTCTGTGTGCCGCCAGGAGGAATACAGCTACTGTCGGGGTAAGTGACGATTCTTTTGACCAATCAATGGTCTGCAGTGTGTTGCTCCACCTTCAGAGAGCGGATCGGTTCAGTCTGGCACCCATATGAAAGGGTCCCAAAAAAGTAGGCCGGCTCGTCTTGGTTTTTAGGGATCCGTCCCAGGATGAGTCAGTGGAAACACCGCAAAAAGCGCGCTGTACCGAGATGAACCGAACCGGTCTGCTTGGTGGAAATGCGGCTTAAGTTACCAAACCATAAGAGCCAGACTTTCAGAAATGCTTCTGCTTGTAATACTTCTTAAAAATATATATATATATATATATATATCACATTAAATTCAGTGCGTGAAAATGGAAAGCTTGACAGACCTTGAAAAAGTAAATAAACAAGGTTAACTTTAGCGATGGTCGACATTCTAGCATAACAGAACAATGCTAACGACATAATAATATAAATAGGTGCATTATTATTGTATAATACAGTTAATTATGAGTGTCAACTGGTTTCTAATGCGATCACTGTATTTTCAAAAGGCACTTTGAGAGAAAGTTTTCTCTTTAACTGCATAGTTCTGTGTATGAGGTGGAGTGCTTTATCCCAACTGGTTATAGAAGTTTCAGTTAAAGATTTTAAAGACTTACAACACATAAGTGATAAAAAAAGAAAAATGCCTCAAGGCTATGAAAAAATGCAATAAATATAAATTTCTTGATCTTTGTTCATTAGAAGGTGTTGATTGTGATTTGTGGCTGCTGACATTTATCATCCCTGAATCTAACAGTTACTTATTGATCAGCATTACATATCTATAAATGTACACAGTTCAACTATATTTGGTAGTTTTACAGTTCAACATATTATCACTAAGAGTAAACATGTCGATATCCCTCCTCCTTCATGAAATGTCTTGTGATACAGTCCAAACAAATCCAGCAGGCTTTTCTTTTGTGAGAGCTTCACAAAACTGTCTCCTTGTGAAGTCGTTTTCATCATTTATTCAGCCCTTTAATTTGATTTTTCTCAGATAAATGGAAAAAGTCTGCCAGTGTAGTGAGAATTTTTCAGTGTGCCTTCAAACCCACATCGATTCATGTCTGTTCAATTCTTTAAGCCGGTTAAATTTTCATCTGGTGCAGTGACCCCCTTTTTTCTTTCCCGTATGAAAACAGTCAGTCGTAGAAAATGTTTCAAAGAGAGCTTAAGAGGAGAGATGAAATATCCCAAGTTGTTTTCACTTTTTTTAAGACTTTGATTTAAAGACAATCTTTAGAAGCTGGGTGGGTTTTTTGATGGTAGTGGTGTAAAGAGTTAAATGCTTAGGAGTGGGATGCTAGGCTCAACTAAAAATCAAACTTTTTAGCCTGTCATTTCAGGTGGATTTGTTTAGGCAGTCAGTGCAATGTGTTGTCTCGTGGGTGTTAAACCGTTTCCTGTTGGACACTCTTCACCGTCTTCAGTGGCAGCTCGTCTGAAGTGTCCACCAGGTTGTCGTAGGCCTCAGAGTCGTTCTGCCCATGCTGGTGTCTTGCAAAATTGACAAAGACCTGCAAAACAATGAGGAATGAAGGTACTTAAAGGAAAGATAAAAAGAATATAATTCACACAACACTGAAGAGCCTGTAGACATTCTTCTTTTCATCATATTTATGCTCTCCCTCACCCTCTGCCTGGAAAACAAACAGAAAGAGTGGTACAGACAACGGGGTGCATGAGAATGAGATGCCAGACAAGAGCTATGAAGCATCAAGAACGCGTCTCGACTCACACAGTGAATGTCAGTTTGACATCTTTGACCAGCTGAGAAAGAGAATAAAACAATCATTCTTCTCTCTGTGATGCCCGTTTAATGTCAGAAGGAATCAATCCTATGGTGTTCATAAAAAGCTGTGTGCTGTAAACATGCTCGTCGCCCAGGATTTTTTATTCTCTTAGCATTAGCTGTCTGTTGCAGTAAAGCAACACAGACTTTTATAACATAGAAAAAAAAGCAGCAAAGAGGATCACATAAAGTGATAAGAGCATTGCTATTTCATTTAAGATTTTCAGCCACTGTGTGGACATAAAAGAGTGTGTGAATTACTAGATTGTTTTTAAAACTTCAACAGGGAGTTAAAAACAGAAGAGATATAAAATAAACTCCAGATCAATTCCATCAAAAACTGCTCAGACTTCCCATGAATTAAACCCTGTCCTAAAACCACACAGCGACCAATAAATATGATGATAAAGACAGTAAATATAAACATGAACAAAGTGTCTTTTCTGGTTTTTGTTTTTGAGAGGCTTATCATAAAGAAAGGGTATTTCACTTTCATCTTTTCTGACTTTGATGCTTGTTTTTCACTAATAGGTCTATATAATCAGCAGGCTTATAACTCAGTATCAACATCAGTAAATTCAGTTTCCAGATCATAAAAGGGTTTTCATGATGTCTTTATATCAAACAAAGCTTATGCGTTATATGTTACTTCATTTAAGCACAAAAGTGGGCGTAAAAAAAAACAAAACAAAAACAAAAACAGGCCTATTTTCATTCCCTTTATACTATAAAGTTGTATGAGATCTGTGTCCAGTTTGTCTCTACACTGAACAGATCTGGTAGAACTCCAGCATAAGTGTAGCTTACTAAAAATCTATGCTTAGCTTGCAAAACTTATGCTAAGCAATGCCAGCTGCATTTAAGCTCCATACTCTTCCCAAGGCTGTTTTTTGTTGTTATTGTTGTTGGTTTTTTTTGTTTGTCTTTTTGTTTGTTAACTTAAAAGCAAAACAAACAAAACAAACGTTTTTATGCTTCTTCATCATACGCAGTGTTAGGAAAAACAGCGTAAAAACTAATGGCGACACTAATGGCTTCACTTTTTCCAGTAAGGGGTAATCTCAACAATTACTGTTTCAAACCTTATAAAGCCGTTACAGTTACCAACAGTGAAGTCAGGCCCATTACTATGTGACCGACTTGTACAAGAGAGGAAGCTGCAAATAAAAGGGGAGGGGGGGCACATAAGTTATAATAAGTTCAACTATGTTGGCACGTCTCCAACAACGAGCTGATGCTGATGCGAATACCACACAGCTACCTTTGTGCGTCTGTGTAACATGCCGTCAGAGAGGATCTCCTGCAGCATCTTTGGATCAGACCAGGTCTAGCGGATGCAGGACAGGAGCTGCAAATTTAATACACCTGAGTACCAAGCAGTCTGTCAGATTAAAACAAGTGTTTTTAGGATGGGAGTAGGACTACAGGCACTAGATAAACGTCATAGATGCAAAAGGCAGGTACATGTGACCATTATATCTCAGAACAAAACTGCTCAAAAACTGAATGCTTTTGCAAAGTCAAATGTTTTTTATAAAAAAGCAACACAACAACTACTGCCCTTTACATTTTTTTTAGCTATATTAAATATATTGTAATGACATGTTATTCCGTAATATCTAAGTTGTTGATACTTTGCTACTTCTGTGTCATTTGCTTGTTCATTGTTTAGCAGCAATACACCAAGCCAATTTCCTTGTATGTGTCAATGCACTAGGATCCTGATAGCTCTGCCTCACTTTAAATGAATCCAGAGTAGGAATGGGTATTGATAAGATTTTATTGATACAAATGCCATTATCGGTTATGCTCATGAATCCAATTCTTTATCCATTATCCAGAGTATACTGGATGGCTTCATGTATTTCTTTTGATATTGAGTCAGCAGACTACTTTCTGGAGTAGGGATGGGTACCGAATTCGGTACTTTAAGGTACTGACTGAATTCTTTCAAAAGTACCGGGTACTGATTCATGTAAAATCAAAAGGTACCATGTTTAGGTACCTAAATAGGGATGGGTACCTTTCACATTTGAAATAATACAGTACCAATGACCAGTACCTGGCCATTGGTACTGATACCCAACAGTACCAATTTATGTGTTTATGTGGTAAAAAATATCTTTTTTTTTTTGATAATGAAATATAAAAATTTTTTCAACTAAACATTTTTATTCTCCAATACATAACCTTGAAATGCTGTGTTCATGTCCAGCATGAAAAATGGTCCACTCTTCCACTCCCTCACAGTCACAAGGATGCATTTCAGTACCTAAACAAGGTACCTTTTGGTTATATGTGAATTGGTACCCGTTACAGAATTCTGTCGGTGCTGGACATGAACACGGCATTACAAGCTTACATACTGAAAAAGAATTGAAAAGAATTCACATTTTATTATCAAACAAATTGGTATTTTTTACCACGTAAAAGTAAAAGTACAAAAAAATTGGTACCGATGAGTACAGATACCAACTGCCAGGTACTGGGTATCAGTACCATATTGTTTCAAATGTAAAAGGTACCCATTCCTAGTCTGAAGTGAGATGCCTTGCCCATGAGCAGCTCTACTACAGATGTGAGCTGTTTCTTACTTTGCTTTTTCCATATTTTATTGCGGTTTTAACTGACAAGTCAAAGTGTTGTAGCTTGGGATTCTATGGAATCTAGTTGTTAAGCTTCCACTTAGTCACTGTAATTCCACACAAGCTGTTTATCTTCGTTTGTTCATTTCATGGTATAAGAGGATTTCTTACTTCATGTATTTTCAAGCAAAATACACAACTGCAACTCAAACATACACCTCTATATGTTCAAGAGCCACTTATTCAAATTCAGGACCTACCTACTGTATACACTGAGCTTTCTGACTTTACAGCTTGAGGGGATACGAGAAAAAAAACAGACATCTACCTTGGACCTGGGAACCAAGCTACTCCTACAGAACACCCAAGGCTAAAGCTTCAGTGTGTGTGATGCCAGACCATCAGCAGTGTGTTTCAAGGTCACAGCAGTGAAGGCATCTTCTCAGAGCAGAGTGAGTAAGAGGATAAGAATGACAGTATCAACAAATACACCCTGTGCCCATCTCTCTCAGCCTCTGACCCTGCCACAGGCTGATCTTTGCTTGATGTGCTGAGGCATGCGTGGAATTTCATATTCACAGTCAAAGAATGTCATTCTAGTCTTTTTATTTAACGTATAAGGACACTAGAGTGATGTGAAAAAGTTATTCAGGGGTTTAGTTAACAGCTTTTCTGACTGAGATGACCACGGTGATACATGCCGTGCATTGTGATGCGCCTGTCTTGATAACACACCCTTTCTGTATTTAGCCAGCCATCCACTCATGACATGAACGTCATGCACCAGTGCTGTTGAGTGGCACTTTCTTAATAACAGATAGATACAGGCATTAATCACATTACAGAGGGTACATTTGGGTGTTTATTTGATGCCCGTTGAAGCAGAACAGAGGAGGGGGAAGAAATGAACGACCCAATTAACCTCTCCTGTGTGCCAAAGGAATGCTCGCTGAATGTGAAGTGCTACTTTTTCTTTTCCAGGCAACATGTTGTCTACATGTCCATGACGCTTCACTGACTCTGGAGTCTTCAGAGGTGGTTTATTTCGTTTCAGTCCGCTGAGCTAAAAGTAGTCAAAACAACTGGAGTTAAACCATTAAGCTATAATTACATGGCTTCAGCACAAGCCTCAGAACCATCACCACCCAGTTACTGGGAATGAAGCGAATATCTCACGCATATTAAACTTGAAATACTGGAAGCTTAAAAAAGTTAGTTGCAGTTTGAGAAGCTGTTGGTACAACACACAAACTGATGCTTCAGCATCTTTCATTTGAGTCATGTCCCTAAAAACTAGGAAAATGTAACGACAGGCTGACTGTCAGTATGAAATTATGCTAATTATCTTTTAGCCAGCACACACAGATTGACATGTGTGGCCTCTCTTTATTGTTTTTTTTTTCTGAATTATTTTGTTTGTATAATTGTTGTTTTTTAATGTGGATTCTAATGTTTCTTTTACATTTCATGTTTTTGCCACCTGATGTTTTTGCTACTTGATGTTTTTTGCTACTTGATGTCTCATAAATTACTTTCATGAGCTTTCCTGTTGTTTAAAAAGTACAGCACAAATAGGATCATGATTCCTGTTGCACTCTTTGTGTAATAAAACGTTTATGATTTAGCAAAGCACTTAACATTGGCTTTCAAGCAGCAATAGGAATATTTAAAGGTTATTAATTATTGATAGGTTTACATTCAGTTTTACTTCAGATGCATTACTGAGGCAACTAAGTGATGCACAAGTGAAGTCTAATTTAATCAGAGGCAGTGCTCCTATATCAAGAGAGGAGTGGCTGTAAATTGTCTTCAATGGTCACAGTGTGTTGAAACATTCAGGCCACGTGATCAAGACTTACACATGCAAAGAAGATCATTTCTATTCCACCCTTTTGCAGTTTGTGCCCTATCTGAAACCCCTCCCTTAAAAAAAAAATCCTGTTATACAACCATAGTGGAAGTGAAATGTATTGTGCTGGTAGGTGTTGAATCACTTAGATGGTTTCTTAGCCTGCTTGCTTTCTGGTTTTCACAGTGAAGTTAATGAGAGAGAGCTGCAAACAGTGGTGTCTACAAGAAAGTTAATATTTCATGGTCTATTTTTCTGTGAAAAGGGTTATTTAGTTATTATTTATTTCATAAATAGTGTAACATATTTCATTAGTAGTGCTATTTATTTTCTGATTTTTTTTCCTGTTAAGATCCCAGAAAGGGTTATTAATATTTGGTTATGTGTGGCTTAAATATTTACGTTTTGACACCTCTGCGATCATCACACTTTTTTTTTTTTTTTAACAAACTTACCCTGGCCCCCCATCAGAGAAGGGAAAAGTAGTTTGGCCCTGACGAGAAAAGTTTGGGGACCCCTGATATAAAGTAAAGCAAACATGACGTGAAGAAAACAGCACTCTGGGACATGTTGAAAATGTGATATGAAAGTTGAACTACCTGGATTTAAAATGCAAAAAGAATGATCCATCTTATCTGATGTTAAAACTTCCAATTGAAACTTAATATGCAAATGAGATTGCCAGGGTTAAAAGGGTTTACAAACCAAGAAATGACATCATTTATGAAACAGATGTAGATTGTAGATGATTCAATTTTGGTGTTTCTAAATGAATGAATGTTATCAAAGTTTTTTAAAGTTTAGGACATTTTTCTCAAAGATCATCTTCTTCAGTGGCGCAGTAGTGACTGCTACATGTCTGCACACAAAGGATTGATCATTCAACATTTTCACCACATCATGCAGCTCTAAAAGACAGTTCAGAAAGCCACATTTTCCCTTCAAAAGCTCCATCTGCTCTGCACAGTATCAGCCATCAGCATTAACGCTCAGAGGCTGGAGGCTGTGTGGATCAATATTAATTGTAGTGCAAGGCTGGTGTTATACTATAGGTCAAGGCTCTTCTCCATAAATCACAAGCTGAAAGGTGACAGTCGGGGTCTCCACAGGTTCTCCAGTCCTCTGCTCTGTGTTCTAATGCGATGACCTCCTGGACCAGGTATGATTTATTTACTGTGTCTGATCTGGTAAATATTGGCCGGAGCAGAATGTGGAGCAAGTTGATGAGAAAGTTAAAAGACAAATTACACTATTTTTTGAGGGAGGACCAACAATCTGTCAGGGTGAATCAAATCTGACAGAAACCCACAGGTAGTTAAAACATTAAGCTCCTGTCGCAGTTATAGGAGAATTCCCCCTAAAGGGCAGGTTTTCTTTAAATAACGCTGAACAAGGCAGTTTCATCTTGAATTAAGCCTGATCCACGAGGGATCATGTTGATAATGAAATGCTTCACATCCCTGCAGCTTTCTTTCAGTCATACAACTTGATTTAAGGGTAAAAAAGAGAAGCACATTCTGTCTCATGTCAGTCTGTTTTTGTTTTATTTCAGTGTTCACAGAGGCTATTTTTTCACCCCACGGTGGAGTGGACCGATGACCTTTCTGCACCACTCAGAGGTCTCCCCCACCTCCCTCCTGCTCATCTGCTGCTGAGCTAATGGCGGGCTTGCAAGACCAGACACACTCGCACTCACCCCGGAGTGCCTGATTGCATCAGGTCCTCGGGGCCATTTGGAAAACACAAGGTGAAGTAACATGCAGGGCTCAGTTTATCTCACCAATCAGGGGGTCTAGCCAGAGAGCCTTTGGGCTGGAATAAAAAAGAAGCAGACTGGGGGGGCTTTATATGTTTTTATACATCTAAATAAAAGTCTCCTTCCAGATCCCTGATTGATATCAGGACCTGGCGACGATCTATCTCGACTACACAAACTCAGTGTCGTCCTCATTGCTCATTCCGACAGCCCTAATAGGAGAAGACAATGTGAGGGCCATGATAGATCTTTAAATCTAATCCTACACTGAGCAGACCTGCACTGACTGAGAGCGCTGTGGATGCTGAATTCATTGACTGATGAGCCAAGGGTCTGTTGAAGGGAGCTGGCACTCCGAAGAATTACACAGAGACAACACAACTCGGCGCTGGACGCCCAGCATGTATTTTGTTCGTGTCAGAGGAGAAATTTACAGACAAATCCAGCCTGTGCTGCTGCTGCTGTACGAGCTGAGATCATGTAGAAAGTGTTTTTCTTTCTCAGAAATCATTAAAAGAGCACTGTAATTGTCAAATCTTTCAGTGCAGTGAGAGCTTTGTGAGGATGATTGACGGACATATTCCTACAAACTCAGATGACAGGAGGATTAGATTGAATTTTTTCCAGTTTTCTTTGGAGGTGGTTGATTTCTTTTGACCTTCAACTCTATCAACACAATGGTCTGTTGAGCTAGATATAAATTCAACCTTTTGAAACATCACAGCTTCTAGAGTATGATTCGCTATAATTTACATGCACTGTGTGCACAGGTGAAATATCCTGAAAACAAGTTTTAATCTGGTGATTAACTATTTATTATGATGACTTTTCTGTATAGATAAAGGTTGAATGATTTTTGGACTTTAAAAAAAAAAAAAGGTTTTATTTATTTATTTTTTCTAATCCTGCAAAACTTGACCCAACAAAAAATAACCAAATAATTTTATTTTTTTTTGGAACTGTGATATTGTTAACATGCATTTTTTTCAATGTTGAAAATACTAACTTTGGTAAAATAAGTAATAATTTCAAGATGCTATGAGAAGGATCTGTTTTATCATCGCCACCGTCTGGCCTGGAGTCTCAGGCACACCACTGTAAAAATGTGACTTTTAACCAGGCATGCGTTTGTTATGGAACTAATTTTCTTTGTTCAACACAACTTACCAAAAACAACACGATGATGTGAGGTTTTTATTAGTACAGTTATGGAGTGCTGTTGTTTGAAACATGACAACAAGCACACGTTGTAAGTCCGTGCTGTACGTCAGAAGCCAGCTAAATGTAGGGCTAATAGAAGTTTGGTGCTACATTTAGCATACATAAATAGCGCTAACAGGAGCCTAGTGCTGGGAGTCGTGTTGGTAATGTGTACATTATCACAAACAGTTTAGCCCTTTTAGCCTTTAGCTCGTGCTCTATCACTCTCCTGTTTATCTTTCTTCTGCTCTCCTGTTCTTTTTCTGTCTGTCTGTTAGGCTCTTGTGTCCACCATCATAATCAATCCAAAAAATCATTTTCAAGCAGAGAAAAACACAGATCTATCTTCTCACTTCAAAAGTTCTTCAGCAAGCAGAGTGTTGTCCTACAGACTTTCACTTGCTTTAAATCAATCTGGTCCCGCTCAACCTGATTGGGAAGCTAAGAAGTAGCATTTTTGAAATAACCTATACTGGTGCTGATAATCTTACTTTTAAGTTTGGATTAAAATCAGGAATATATCTAGAAGGGAAACTTTTTCAAGATCACTTAAAGACTCCTCACAGCCTTTTAAAAGTTATTCTTACTGCAACTTCTTGAAAATTAGCAATGAATTTCCTGAAAAATTGTGTGTGGTCGATCTCTTTGAAGCAGCTATTTTCATGTTCCATTATTTGTGGGCAAGAATGTAGTCTCACGGTTAGCTACATAATTAAACTTCTGAGCTTAAATAGAAGGTACTGCAGTTTTTGGTTAGTAGCTTGGCATGATAACAGTTATGCTACATTTTAGTCACTGTCTCTTTAAGGCTTCTTCTCTGGGGGCAGAGCTACGTCAGCCCTTAGTGTTTGAGCACTGCCCCTCCAACATGTCATGAACCAGTTAGAAGATGTTTATGTGATGAAGCCATAATTTCAACAAGTCACACAAAGGTCTGGTGTCATTTTCAGGATATATAGTAAATACCATCTACAGCAGTGGTCCCCAACCCCTGGGCCGCGGACCCATGGCGGTACGTGGGTCAATTGGTACTGGGCCACACATAAAAAATACTCAACTTACATTATTTCAGTTTGATTTATTGTCTAATTCTGAACAATTTTTTATTTGAAAAATGACTGTATTTTCTCTGTCATAACCATCTATGACTCACTCTTGACACCAAACCCCCCAAGCTAGCAAAATGGACAAAAAATCAAACACCTTTGGAAATATTCTTTAGGCAGGGTAAAAGAGCCAGTGAGGAGACAGAAGAATAGCTGGTCCGACATTAAACCGGCAAGCACTGTGATATGATATTAAAACAATGTGAATATAAGAGCCAGAGGTCAGAACTCATATCGGTCTTACCTGATCCAAGGTGGTCTGGGAAACGGAGTAGTCCTCCACACTGAGACGCTCCTGATGGAGGGTGAACTGACTGAAGATGTGAGCTAAAGCTCCCGGCGCGTACGGGAGCTGGTACTGCAGCGTGTTGTGATGCTTCTCCTTCAGGACGCTGTCAGGGAAGTTCTTCTGGACAAAGTCTTCCACCGGCTTGAGCTGAGGTGGAGATCCACTGACTCTCACAACCACTGTGTATCCATCGCCAAATCTACAGAGAGAGGCACAATGAAGACGATTCAAAGAGGGTTTTTTTTATACCTTGATATGTATAAAAACTGCGATACTGAATGCTACTAATGATTGATTCTAAGATGACAAACCTTTCAAAAGAAAAGAAAAGAAAATAGAAAGTTTATCACTGAGTTGAATCCAGTTAACTTTTGATCCTTTCACATTGAGGAAGTTGCACAGCAGAAAGTTAACTTGACAGTGAGATAGATAAAAGGGCGCTGTTCTCGAAGAAAGAGACAAAGCAGGAAGCAAAGGAGATGAAAAAATATAATTGGTCTCATATTTCCCACCATGTCGAGCTTCCTATATGTGCAGAGCTGGAGGCGCAGGTGAGTCACCAGCAGCTGCCAGAAAAAGCAGCTTGACATCAGGAGCGCAACAAAGTTTCTAGCTGATGGATAAACTTTCAACCCCTTTCAGGAAATGGTAGGTTTCACAAAATCTTCTGCATCAAATGCAAAAGAAAGCATCAATTTGAGTGGAATGAAAAAGCCGAGGGAGATGAGACAGAAATTGCTTTTATGTGGGGGTAGATAATGGTTAAGAATCCTTTTTGTGGAGGAAAACAACAAAGGGGAAGATTCAAAGAGTGCATTCTGTTTTTGATGGGTAATGTAAAAGATATATAAGCTTTGCATAGCGAAAAATAAACCATGTGAGATAATTGATTTAAAGTTGTGTTGACAGGGTGGATAAATCAGTGGAATCATCAAGAGCACATCCTAGATGATACTCCTCCACTTCTACTTATTAATGTATTTACCTGTTTGTTTCTTTTTATTTTCTTTTATTTTACATTAGCTAATTAGCTAATAGAGGGTCTGAAACTCAAAATTTTTCACAATAAAAGTTTATTACTTAACCTGGCACTGTTTTGACGGGTTTGTCTTATAATTTTCAATATATATTTACTTTGGCGCCCCCTGTGGACAACATGATACCGCTCATCTCCTTTCTGATCTTGTCTTGGAAAATAAGTTTCTCAGAGAAAAAAAAAAAACAAATATAAAAGACCCACCTCATTCTGACTTCCTTTGAGGGCTTTAGTGTGAGTTACCTAATATGAATGTTTACTGAAGAAAAAGTGTGAAAAAAAAAAAAAATCTTGTCTAACACGTAGAACAACGGCGACAGACTTAATAATTTTCAAAAAAAAAAAAAAAGCTGTGTTATCACTGGTCTTTGATTTACTCCTAAATTCTTGTCAGTTAAAGCTTTTTTTCAAGATCCTGTGAGAAAATTTGAGTTTGTCATGTTTTTGGCGCCCCACATGGACGAAGCAGTGAGAACATGTTCCACTGACATTTTAACAGGTAGAAAACGGTTCATGTGGAAATTTAAGGGAATAAAATGCAATCGTTAAACCTTTCTTCCTACAAACAGATACACAGAGTTATGTTTCGACACCATGGCCAAACACTAAATCCTTTTGCACCTTTCCAGTTGCGTACCCCATCGTAAACAAAGTCAACTCACACACTAATTTAACAAAAAGTAGCTTTGTCACTAATGTCAGGTACATTTTAACAAACTTAAAATTATTACAAAGTTATGGAACCATGAAATTTCCTTGAAAACCAAATAAACTTTCCTTCAGTCTACCCATTCCTTGGATATGTGAGCCTTGTCCAGTAAAGGATACAAAAATGATTTTAAACTTGTCAATAACAAATAGTGACAAAAATACTTAAACCCTTAAAAGTCCAATATTGTGCAAAAATCACTTTATTAAGTCTTTTTGTGAAATTAATGGGTCTTTGGCTTTCCTCCCAGCCCACAAAATGTGATATTTAATGACAAAACCTGTACTTAGTAGTGCTGGTGAATGTAAAATCCTTAACTAAAATGAGCTGTTTGGATTTTGGGGATTTGCTGATGTCAGCGATTCCCTTTTTTGACCAATCAGGAGCAAGTCTGACCTGATTAGTCCACCGGAGCAGATACCCCAAAGAGTAAGATATGTCCCTCAAGAGACTAAAACAGAGCTAGTCAGGTGAATATTTATTTCACAATTAAGAAGAGGCTAGATTGAAAGTTTCATTTCAGTGCTCAAAAAATATGATCAAACTTATATAATTTTAATCATTTTATTTTAACTGGCCAGAATCTTTGTTTATTTAACAAAACCAGCTGAATTATCTGGGATGCCTAGTTAGTAAATGTGACTTTATCAGCCAGGTTTTCGAAAGGTAAAAAATCTGCACTGGTGTGTTTAGACAAAATGAACAATATCCTGGATAAGTTACATTGTCACTGATATAAAATGGGCCGTAGCTAAGCTCTTAAGCTAATCAGCATTCTGCATCTTTCCGGTTGTGTGTTACGTCTGGTGAGCACCAAATAAGAATGTGCCTTGTTATTTTGTCGTTAACACTCTTATGACCCATTGTTTTCTGCCTAATTAATTCCCTAATGTTGGATTCACTCGTCGAAACGTCCATTGTGGGCTGGTACGGAGCTGCATGCAACGACAGTCAGAGGCTCCCTCAGTGGCAATTAGAGATATGGTGAATAAACTGCAGGCGTACAATATCCCCAAGGGAGGCAGGGAGGGAGTACGGCTCAGTGTTGGTGGAGTAAAGATGCGCTGAATGGACTCTGTGCGTAGAGGAGTCCCTTTGGTGACCAAATAACTGCTTTTGTCCAACAGATGTGTGGAGAATTATGTTAGTGTGCACACGCCACACAAGGGACTGCTTATTTATGACCAATTTAATCAGGAATGCAAATTCCTTTTTTATTGAATTTAATGCCACACCATTTTATTCAACTGACTCTGACCTGCTTTATCCTGCCACACATTCTGAGACATGTCATGGTATAAACAGCACACTTATTGCCAGGCAATTAAAAAAAAAACATCTCTGGGTAAAAATAAAAGATCATAAAATCTCAAAATGATACACAAGGATGCTCAGACTGTGCAGTAGTGATGGGAATATCTCACATTTTATGATGCAACCGAGCGCTTCCATGCCGCCCCTTTGCATCAAGCCTACTGTAAAGGGAGGCTCTGAGGATGCAGCCTGCACTCTGATCTCCTCGGGGGGGGGGGGCTCACACCACAGGCAATCAAAATCACTCCCCATGAAGCTTCAAGACGTTATGTAGTACACACCGCGATGATAGTACAGCTATGAGTGCAACATAAGTATCAGCGTGAAATAGTTTAATTAAGCAGCTGCCCTTTAGGTGGCCCTTCATTTTTTCAAATAATACTCCACGCTGAACGAGCTCTCCTTGACTCTGCTGTGAAATGCTGTTTCTTTTGTGAGCACTTTACAGAGTACATAAGACTTCATTAGCTGAAAGCGCAAAAGAAAAGCAGGTTCATGGTTCTGATGAAGAGAACAGTAAATGGACTGTTACTATATGGAGCTTTTTCAGACTTCTGAGTACTCAAAGCACCTCCACACTGTGCCTTTATTCAAACATTCACACTATGGATGTTATAAGGCGTCAGTCAATGCTTTCTGACAATGAGTTAAATACTCAAGAATGGCTATTAGCGTGTCCTGAGAAGTTATGACTCAACCTCAGTGTAGTTAGATGGACAAAGAAAAAAAAAAGAGTCCTAATCAACGTGCCTGCCTCTCAGTCATAAGTAGACCTAATTAAGCTAAAGTCATAGTCCCCAAACATCTCGAGTTTGAAGGTAACGCAATTAGTGTATAGAATTAAAAATAAAAAAAAGCCTGAACTGTTATGTATCCTCCACATTCAAATGCTCATCTCATCTTCTCTTAATGTATAGTATATATTGTATTTTTTATTCTTAATTTTTGCATAAAATCACTTTTGTTATTTATTAAGGGTGCACTGATCACAATTTTCTGGCCAATCACTGATCTTTAAAAAGCCTGACCTGCCAATACTGATTTGGGCCGGTAACATTATTTTATTTTTTTATAACTGACATCATACATTTTCAATGTTTCAATCTTATTTTATTTAAAATCATTGATCAATACCTGTGAAACAATAAAATCTTCATGTTTTAACTCAAACAACCAATAAAGTGTCCTAAGTTTTAGGTCTCAGAGCAAAAAGCAACAAAGGCTGGCTGTCAGACCTTCCCGGAGGGATATAGGATCAGTTTCATATGTAAGGATGAGCTGATCACTGATCACCATTCACCAATCCCCCAAAATAAAGGACATCAGCACCAATTAATCGGTGCATGTCTATTATCTATATTCTCAAAATTATTTTATTTATGATAATCGTTTTTGTTATTCTAACAATTTGCACCAACAGACCAAAAAAATTCCTTGTAATGTAAAAACTACTTAGCAACAAATCTAATTCTGATGAGAGTTAAGCTCTGTTTCCACCAAGCAATACGGCACGCTTCTGATGGCATTTCCTTTGACTTAAACAGGGACAAGTCCCCAAATTACTGACCCCTACCGTCCTTCTTTTTTGGTATCCTTTTGTTGGGGTGCCAGACACACTGATCCGACCCCAGTAGGTGGAGGTAGAAACACTGCAGTCTGTTGATTTGTCTAAAGAATCATCACTTACCGTGCAACAGCAGTTATAAAGAACAACACATGACCCAACCGTGTTTAAATCTCCTGACTTTGTGAAGACAACTTTCTTAATGTTTGGAAAATGGCAATGTTGCGCTTTTCTTCTTTGTTGGATGTATCAGACCAGGTACACTGAGTTACACTGCCCTGCTTCCATGCTATTACGTAGCTGATGTGGCTATTAGCATCCAGCTTACACGCCACCTACCAAGGTTGACTGTGGAAAGACAAACAGGATCAGGATTGACTATTTCGACTCATACCAAACTGTACAGAATACTTGAGTTGGGCCAATCATCTGGTGTATTAGCAGATGCTAAGTGCATAAGTGGTGCAACAGATGCACATTTTGTTGAAAGACAGCATGGTAGTCCAGGACGATCGTAATAACGGTACTGTTGTATGCACATGTGCAAAGCAAAGCGTGACGTCACTGTTTCCACTGAAAACTCTGGCTAGCTGTTTACACAGCAACAGTGGCTGCAGTGTTAAAAAAACACTATGGAGGCCATTTTATAAAGTTGCCCTTTTAGATCGGCTTAAACACGGTTTCAGTGTAAATGAGAGGCTGAAACACAACAATAATTTTGCATTTCAGCCAAAAACTATTGTTGTACTAACAGCCTCTCACCTCTAAAGAGACCAAAACCTTTTTTTTCTTCTTTAAACCAGGCTGTTAACACGTGTTTACTTCCTGTAAAAACACACTTTTAACACAAGTGTTAAAGACATCTCCTGGACTTTGGGTGCCAGCTCCTTGTGGACACACAAGGTACTGCACTATAAATATTTTTTTTTAAAATACGCTTTTGGCTTCATCTCTCAAGGCCAGAGAGGGATGCCTGTTTCACACTGGGGAACAAGTTGGGGTTCAGTGTCTTGCCTTACGACAATTTAAAGCGACTGAAAGGGCTGGAATCAAAGATCACAAGTCAAACTTGCTCTCAGAGCTTGTATTGGTGGCATAAGTCTTTAATTTTCACATTTTGTGACATGATTTTGTTCATTTATTTCAATAAAAAAGGAATTTAACAGACCTCTATTATCAAGGGTTTTTCACAGTGGGACTTGTTCATTGTTAATGGGCACTTGTGAATGTGATATGTTCAAATGAGCTTTCTCAGAGAGAAGTGCGTGATAAATAAAACTGTTTCATAATTACAAACACTCATCTTTCTTTTCCAGGCCAAAACACTCATAAAAATATATTTTTGAGCTTTCAGGACATGCTAGATATTGGCCGTTTGCACATGCAGCAATAGCATCTGCGAATTAAGGACCCTGTATAGAGAAAGCACACCAGGCTTTCATCTCTCACCGCAGAGAGCCATGTTAATGTTTGATGATTTTATAAGATTCAACAGACTCCACCGTCTGTAATCAGACACCAGCAGCACAATATCACAGCTTTCCGAAAGCATCAAGCTTAATTCATCATCCAATCAAGACTATGACCATAATCTCCTTGTGTTTATTATAGCTGCCGGCTCAGGAAGTGTGCTTTATCCGAACACGGGCAAGCTCAGCCAAGATGCAGAAACATTTTTTCGCAGAAATCCAATAAGGCCAGGAAGCATTGTGGTGAAAGGGTTCAGGGTACATGTGTGTAATGAAATGCTGCTTGTCAGTGACAGGAAAAAAGGCTTATCAATTAGCTTTTCATTCTCTGTCTCTTTGCCTAACTTTGGCTTTTCTTTATTTCTGCCGCTACACAGAAGCTTCAGGCAGCACTTTGGGGAAAATATCTTTCTTTCATATTCATCGTTTTTACTCTGCCTCTGTATTCACAACAAAACAAGTCCTTTCATCTTTGATACGCTGTCTTGGCTCTCCTCAAATACACCCTGACTGTGTCAAGGAAGGTTGTTCAGAGACGGTAGAACAGAGCCTGCTGAACACTGCCTGTTCATCACGATAGCATGCTATCCTTAAAACAGTGAAGGAGCTTCTAACAGGTGACTGATCGTTAAAAAGCAAACAGAGCGATCTTTCCAATTTGAGGTTGAAATCAGCCTTTGAGGAGTAATGAATGGATAATGTTTAAAGTCACGACTGCCCACACTGTCACCAGTAATCCTCTCATAATATTTTACAAGAGAGATGATACGGCAGTTCAACGCAGCATGGCAGACACACTGTAATGCCTGCGCTGCAGTTCTCTTTTCTTCATTTTCATTATTCTGCCTCGATCCTCTCCTCAGCCCTGGTCTGCTGGAAGTCGTTCTTCCATGTAATTTAAAACAAACAACAGCCAGACACAGATAAGGGCATGACAGGCAGAAAATAATTCTGCTGCCTTCCTTCATCTGCGGGAGTCTGAAAGGTCACCCTCACCATCGCTAAATCTTGTATTTTGGTCTGCAGGGGGGGACGGCAGATGCGGGCCAAGAGGTCAGGCAGTGGCTTGGCTGGTCTAATGCTTTGATCAGGTGGGAACTCTTCCAAAAAGAAAAAGAAAAAAAAAAACTCTTTTGGACCTGGAGAAGGAGCTCTAGACGGGGAGGTATGGATGGCAGAGAGGCAAAGATGACCTCTTCAAACCACAAAACACCACGAAACAGCAAAAATTCATTAAACTCTTGTTATAAACCAAAACTTCCTGCTAGCTAGTTGTGGTTTTGACACTGAAGTGCATCAGGGAAAAATCACCAGTGAAAATCAGAAGGATGTTTGCTGTCAGAGAAAGTTTGTATCCACAGCCCACTTATCACAGTGAAGTTACAAAAGTTGTTTTTCCAACCACAGGATCTTTAACTACTTTTTTCTTCGTGCTTTAGCTGGTAAAGCAATCTGGGTTTTTTTTGGCGATTTTGGGCTTTTTGAACGGCTTCGATGGGTTCTACCACTGATGGCTATTCTACCAGCACTCATCTCCTTTTTAAACATCAGCGTATCAATCTGCAGTTTGATGAATGGCCTTCCTTGTTGGTTTACTGCCCTCTACTGGTATGGACTTGCCACAATCAATTTTGTTTTTTTCGTCCCTGTTTCACTGGCCAATGGTGTGAAAGCAGACAAAAAATGGGCAAAAGGAGCCATTGAGTTTCCTGAACGCTTTACCAAGAACTTAATGAGCGGTCACACTGGCCACCTGTACCGTGCCCAAGCACCTCAACCCAGTCAAGTTCGTTTGGCTAATGTGGCGTTCTCAGGCACCGTACATTTTCTTGGCTTTGGCCCATTTTGGAAAAGTTAGCATTAGTTCAGGCAGGCCACGACATCAAGCGCTGACAGCTTAGCTGTCATCATTAGTGCAGATCAGCTGATTGCTCGTCTGACTCCCGTGTCCACTTCCTGTTGTAAAATTGCATTCAGAGCGGTCTATTCAAACACCTCTAGCCCAGCCTCCTTCCTGCTTCGTCTGCTGGCACTTTGCAACCCACCTCCACCCCACCTCCTCCTGTCAATGCATTCATGTTTGCTCTGCTCTGTCTGGGATTTTTTTTTATATCTTTGCTGCTGCGCTCCTTGCTTATGCCGTTCAAAATAGCTCATGATGGGCATGAAAGATGTGCTCTTCCTGCCTCAGCCTTTCCACGCAAGTGTGTGGAAGAGCAGGGAGTCCCAGAACAGAACCATACCGCCAAAAAAACTGTGCAAGTTAATAAAGATTATTTTGACAAAGTGGTCCTGACTGAACTATAAGTTTTTAGCTCCTCATCTTCTGGTCTTTTTCATGGAAAAAAAAGCTGTTTGATGAACATTAATTGTTATGCTTTTTATCAAGAAAATGTACACAGAAGTGAAACCAGTTTCTCTACAGGGGTCGCCAAAACGCAACAAAAAATACAAGTTCTGTACAGTAGCTTTAAGTCTCAATGTGTTTTTCCTTTTTGTTGCTGAAACAAAATTCTCCCTGAAATAAACCCAGGTTGAAAAGATTGCTGTAACATGTCAGTTGGCATCACATCCATAACAACAGACTGTTTTGATGCAAGTTTTGATGCATCATTTGAATCGGTCAAACTTGGTCTTGTAGTCAGGACAAAGTTCAGATGTGACAATGGGCCTCATTCACAAACACTGCGTCCCCACAAATCTGTTCCTAGATAGTGCATACAAATGTTTGACAAACCTTTGATACATCAATATTTTTGAATTTGTTGGACCAACTATCTCAAAAAATGTATACACATACACTTTTAACTAAATGCATGAAGTATTTAGACTACTGGCAGAAAATAGAATTCAAAACTTGACTAAATGAATTGACTAAATGTATTAAATAACCATGAAATTGATGCAAATTCACTCTTTTTTAACTGAATCTGAATCTTAAATACTTGGTTTTACAATTCAAAATATCACAATGTGAATTTTGAATTGTCACAGTTTTGATGTTGATTAAATTGTTGGGTATCGTAAATGCAGCTGTAATGGAAGTAAGTTATAAAGCGTGTTTCTCATGAAATAACTGCTTCTCCTCATGACTTTAAACATTTCCTGAGCTAATGACGCACACACATCTTCACTGCTGGCGAAGTGGATGTCGAGATCTGTGGCGCCTCCTCCAGACGTCCTTATATAAAGGAATAGGCGTGTGGTAGTGTGCTGATTGCAGGTTGTGGGCACTCGTCTGTCAATTTACAATGATTCTGATTCACTAACATACACACGGTGGTGAGAAGAAAGAAAATTAGCTGTTGCACACGTCTCATGAAACGGAAATTCTACGCATTTATTAGTGAATGAGGCTCCATGTGACCGGCTGAATGAACCTGAATGTTCTGAATCCTGGCCTTGAAGAAAGCCGTTAAAGAAATTACCTGAGATAAAAGATGGTGGTCAAACCTTGAAGTCACAACAGTTGTGTTTATATAAAACAGCTTTATCCTTCCTCTGCTAGTCCTGTCTGAATAGCACTGACAGATTTTCCTCCATCTAAGGACATATTTACAAGCTGTTTGCATGCAATATTGTGTTTGAAAAGTAATCTAGCACGAAGGCCATCATCTTGCCTGTAAAAGTTATTACTGCAGGATTTTCAAACATGCAGAGTTCAAGCCAGACATAATAAAAACATTCTGAGCCCTGTAGCAATTTCTGGAGTCCTTGAGGGATCAAATATAGATGCAGATGCTTGCCTTGGAAGTAAACTTTGATAACTAATGTCTGCGCAGGATGCAAAACAAATTACGATGCGCACACACTATCAATACTGGAGACGTTGTGTATCTTTAAGTGCAGATGACTCTTCCATAAGAAGCATGCCAGCTGTGTCAGGGCTAAGACAGTCTTAATTACTTCAACATTGCTGATGCATTGTAAACCATAAGAGGACTATTTTGCCATCCATCTCCTTTGGTGACACGCACTTAAAAGTCATAAACTATTTTGTTAACGGCCTCACCTGCCGAGCTGACGTGGACCGAGTGCAATGCGCTTTATTGGACTTCTTGACATCAACTTCAAGGGATTGATCCAAAACTTTTAGACACTACTCTTGTAAAAACTCTCCACTGCATTACTGTAATGCATTACAGGCACTTTACCCCCTGCTTTTATATCATGACGTGCTTAAAGCAAGGAGGAAATTAGAGCGCCAGGCTGCGGTGTGCTCGATGAAGAGGGGATATGAATGATATCAATCAGAGAAAATCCTGCATCGGCTAGTGAGTGTCCTTCCTAACTGACAAGATTATAGGGGAGCTTTGAAGCAGCTTTTATTGGTTCCTCCACTTCATTTGGGTTTACTTAACACCTGGGAGCTTTCATACCAGCACACTGAGGTGCTAAAGCACTATTTACAGCCTCATGCACTTTTTTTTTTTTTTACTTATTTATCCCCCTCTTCCCTGTCAGCCTTCTATATATCCCTGTAAGTGTGATTGATTTGATGGTCTCAGGATCAGGACAGGTAGGGAGGATGTTTTTTAACAGCCACAGAGGATGATAATGAAGGGGCTTCTTAAAAATGGCCGCCCCGCTGTTCAGAATCAGTCGTCTAAATCAAATCTGTAGCCCCTTTCTTTCATGCTGACCACCTCTTAGGCAGTTTAAACAGGCTATTTTGGCTCATTTGGGGTTGATTGATACACAGAGGTGGGGCTGTTGGAGCAGCAGAAGGGCATCTCAGTGATAAAGGCAGGGTCATCACTGAACTTAAGGGGGCAGCACTAACAAGCAGTTGCATGGCTGCGTTCCTTGCAAGCCCGGCCACCTGAGAGCAGCAGGAGGAGGAATAAATAAAAGTAATATGGAGAGAGGTTTCAGAGAGGAGAGGTGATTTGGAAAGGGGAGGTGGGGGGGTGAGGGTTGGGACAGTGGGAGGGTGAGCAATAGGGGGTCAAAATGTGAGAGCTGCTCCTGCAGAGAGACTCTACACTCCTTTCAGGGGCTTGTGATGAGAAAAAGATGGAGAATGCAGGGTGAGGGGGGAGGAAGGAAGGACGCGACTCCCCCGGTTTTTCAGGTCAGGCGCACATGCCGTGTGACAACGGCGTTCACCACCTGCCTGCACCTCCATCCCTGCCCCCTCTAACTCCAACCCCTGCTGTCTGATGGAACTCTTCCCATCTGCAAACCGGCAACAGCTTGTGCATTTGTGGAAATCAGCCCCTCAGTCACCACATTATGGACTCGAGTACAAAATACAGCCTGCGCGTTTGCCACCGCAAAGCTGGATTGATGAGGCTCGACTTAAATGATGCTGGATCACATGCTAAACCAGGGCTGGGGTGGAGGGAGGAGAAGGGGGACAAACATGTGGCGGGATAGTGACGAGAAAAGAAAACAGAGAAGACAGTCCTTAATTGCCTTTTCAGTCATTAACAGGGTCCCACACCTCATGAAACATTAATTACACTGAGCTCTGCGGAGATAGAGCCGCTTAATTAGAAATTATTCACTGCGTGGCGAGAACTGAACGATAGCATTTCAGCCGCATGTAAATTGTCCGTGTGAGATCTGAAATGAGAAAACAAAAAAAACGGAAGTTGTCGACGTGCTTATCTGGCTTCCTCTCACTTGTCTCGTGATGAGTGACCCTCTTTTCCTTGATAGTGTGTTGAGTGAAGTAGAACATGTGTTAACCCCTTCTCCAATAGCCTTTACCTACCCCATACCTCCTGTGTGCTTCATAAATTATTTACACCCTCCTCCTCGCCCACCCCCCCTGCAGACAGGACGTAATTGACACAGAGGATCTGTCAATTACCCTGACATCGTGCTTCATGGCTCTCCCATTCCGGCCCTCTATTCCCCAACTCTCCCTTGTTTTACCTCACTTCATCCAGGATGAGACAGTCGCCAATGACATGACATTAAACGCTCTTGATGTGATCTACCCTTGACACTGTTGCCCTCTCATTGCTGCCTCCTAATCCCCAGCACACTTTTAAAAATAGTCTGCTCCCCCCTTTCTTCCCAAGTGTATTGATCCCTCTCTCCACCAAAGGATTTCCACCACATATTCCTGTCCTGGATGTGTGGCTCTTATGTCCTTCCTCTTGCAGGATCGCACAATGGAGAGGTAATAATGTCACCACACTGTACCTAAAGTAATGGATAGGCCTCATGGTTACATGCTAGAGAGCAGACCAAGATAAGAGCAAAGGATATCTGTGATAGAGACTTAGCAAAACGCATTAAGCGACATGTACAAAGGCTGTTACAGCTGCAGTCAGACGAGGGTTGTGCAGAGGGGATTTATGGGTCTGCAGAGAAATGAACTAGAGGCTGTGGACACTAACCTGAGACCTAAAGACCTTACCACCAGTACATTTGCCTCATCTATAGATCTTTTCATGTGAAATCAATATAATATTTTTCATGGGACTATACCAAAGATATTTGTGCAGCGAGGCAAGAAAGGAAACAAACTAAAACATTAACCCTGACTTTTACAGAACACATAAAAAGGAAGTAGAAACGATATTTAAGCAACACAAAGAGGCATTTCAGGAATACAAAATACTCTCAAATCATATTTTATGTGCAAAGCTGGAGCAAGTTAGTAGTCAGCTTAGATTAGCCTGATTAGCCTTGTTTGATGTACAAGTGTCTCTGTGTTTCTGATAGTTTGATAACTACAGTTTCAAACTAAAGCAAGCTACTTGTTAGCTTAGCCTAAGTAAGTAATGAAGGGAAGCAAATAGCTGAAGGTAACAAGATCCAGAACCCCTAAAAACTACATCTCGTTAGCTTGACCCATTAAAACAAAGTGTCGAAACATGCTAGGTTAGCCGTGTAGCTGTTTCATACGTTCATGCTGAACAAAGCTAAGCTTGCATATCTAAAGGAAATCATTTTAGAGTTTCTGATAGATACTATATTCATTTCAGTCAGGACTGCTCTGTTTTGGGAGCTCCCTGCTCTCTCACATGCTAATGTGGAATGAAAAAAGCCTGAAATAGCAACAGAGCAACTCCTTTCTCTCTTTAATGGGCATGAATGAAAAGCTAATGTGGGTGCAGTGACTACCAGCACTTATTTACTGTTCTGGTTTAAAGAGCATTTCTTGTTTTTCAACCTTTAAAAAAAGAAAAAATAAAGTGTTATGATATGCTAGTTAAGCTGTGTCCCTGATTTAATACTTTATGCTAAGCTAACTGTCTCTCTTAGTTTGATACCTATTACATGTTTAAAGATGATTCTTTAATATACAACAACAAGCTAGTTGTTAGCTTAGCCTCAATACTGTAATCAAAAGGGAGGGGTCTGAGTTAGCCAAAAAAAAAAAAAAAGGCTTCTGCTGTTAGCCTGGCTTACCTGGGCTCATAAAAGCAAGGCAAGTTATTTATATAGCACATTTCAGCATGGAAGTTCAAGGAGCTTTACAGACAGAACAAATTAAAAAATAAAAAATAAAAATAAAATAAAATTTAATTGAAAAGCAGATTAAAGTTATAAAGATACAGAAAAACAATAAGATCAAAAGAAGGAAAAAAAAATAGATTCAAAGATAAGAGTGGCAGTGCAGAGTTAAAGAGAATATATTAAAATGATGAGTCTTTAACCTGGATTTAAAAATCTGCAACTAGCCATAAAAGGCAAAGTGTATACAAATGTAGGGTTAGTTTTATGGCTTTTTTTTTCAATCTTGATGCTAAGATAACTGGTTTCATGATCAGAGCTACAAATCTCACACCCCATCCTTAGCAAGAGCAGGTTGTGCTGGTGCACACTTGGCCTGTGGGTATTTTTTTTGGGCAGCAGCTTTTTTCCTCAACTTTCCTTTTTCCAAGAAAAACGTTAAAAGTCTGGAACTGTATTAAAACTAAAGTGGGTTTCTGTTACTGATGAGGTCTTATGTTATTTATATATAGCACCTCAGCGGGAGACAGGAAGTTCTTTCATCTAAATTTTAAGAGCTCCAGAGATTTTTTTGCTTTTTATTCCACCTGTGGTCAAAGGCCCCGTTCAAACGACAACGTTTCATCTGAAAATGTTAAAATGCTGTGAAAAAAGGCCTGTAGTTGGCGCTTTAACTGTTTTGTATAGAAGACGCTTTTGGTAGATCTCTGTTGAAGTAGAGTTGAGCCAATCATCTGGTGTATTGGTGAGTGCTAAGAGCAGAAGTGGAGCAGCAGACGACTATTTTGTTGAGAGACAGTCAGCAGATTCAGCAGCACAAGCACAACATGGTAGTTCGTGACAATCGTAACAACAGTATTGTTGTATGCTCTTGCGCAAAGTGAAGCATGACTTCAGCATTTCCACTGAAACCGAGGCCGTTTCCAAAAGTTTGCGTTTTACGTCAGCTAAAACGCCGTTTCTGTGTAAATGCGAGGCCGAAATGAAACAATACTTTTGCGTTTCTCCTTAAAAACGTTGTAGGTACTGAAGGACACTTACCTGTTCTTCAGATGCTGGATGCTCCCGAAACACTTGAAGCGCCCATTAACCATAATGGCCATGCGTGTGCACAGTGCCTCACACTCCTCCATGCTGAAAGAAAAACGTAGGATGTGAACAAAAGCAACCAGACGAGATGCTTCAGTGCTTTTATGTACATAAATGACGCAGTTGTCTTCTCAAAGCAGGTCTATGTGGCCTTGGTTCATGTTTGTCCTCCTAGATTTCCTCTATAGATGCATTCATTGGAGGCTAGGTGACTGGTTCCTGTTCAATAAAGATTTCTTGTGGCCTTCTTCTTTCTTTCACAGTTAAAGTTTAGTTCAGAGCATGTTTAAATGTCTACAATGACACATCAAAAGGACGACAAATTTGGTAATTAGAGGGGGAGGAAGGGACCATCTGTAGCTCTTATCATCCCATTTTTTCTCTTTCAGAGCAGGGCTGGAGCAGGAGTCATTTGTAGTTGAGGCGAAACCTGTGAAGCCTTTCTGAGGAATGGTGCAATTAGGATTATGACTTTGTAAAACCTGGTGAATCTGCCACTTAACAAAACACAAGCACCTGGTCATGCCATGGACGATTGGATGCGGCTTAGCCACATTGCCTGGGACAACAACAAATGCTTTTATTTCTCCATGAAGGGAAAACATGTAATGAGAATAATCTATTCCAAATGAAACGGCAGCAGAGATTATTCACAGGCTCTGCCAGGAACACAAGCGATTCAAATGCCTGGGCAATTTGGGAAATGGTGGAATTGTGAGGCATGTGAATTGCTAAATGCGCCATATCGATTTGGGCCATCAAGTTTTAAGCTTCACAAAAAAACGAGGCTTTTAATTCTTTTCTCTTCACTTTAAACCATATCCAGTCAACACTTCAGAGGAAAAAGTTAGGAAAGCTAACTTTCCTCCAGGAAGTGTTGGATAATGAAAAGTCTCCAGCACTGATATTGACAGTTTCTTTTTTCATGGAGCAAAAAAGACGGCGCCAGGCAGTCAATATGCCCTCACGCTTCATGAAAGCTTTATAGCAGCCGGTGTTTTTCTGCCAGCCAATATTAACTGCCACGCAGGAAACAATACCTCCCAAATAAAGTGCAACTCCAATCAATTATAATTGCAATATTTACCACTCATGTTCATTTTACGGTTGATGTGCTCTCCCAGCTGAGCAGGCAAAATATTTTGACATCATATTAGCAGGTGAATCTGTCTGAATAAATGGAAGGATTTGTGGCACCTGTGTGATGTGAGGATAACTGAGCGTCCCTCTTTGATGATACTCAGGATGCAGTCCCACAGGAAGCGGCGTGCTTTGGGGTCCATCCCAGTGGTGGGCTCATCCTGAAATAAAAACAACCACTTTAAACTGTTCCTGTTGTACTTATTAGCGTGGCCTTGGAAAATGTACAAGGAAAAAAAAAATCTCTCATGGGACTCCTGTGTGGTCCACATCTTTTATCTATGTGATGCGTGTTTATCAAAGGTTTCCAAAAAACACTTTACGTTTATTGTCGTCTTTGATTTATAAGTTGTTTTACTGTAATTGTTTGCAATTATATTTAGCCAGGTAAATGATTTCTATTAACCAACACTTTGACAACTTACAGACACCAAAGTCCAGTAATGAGTGTTGAGGAGACTAGCAGTGAACCAAAAATCCAATCAACCAACCAACAAACCATCCAACCTGTTCTGTCATTGGACACAATAGTACCGCCTGTTGGCCTTTAAGAAATGTAACAGGAAGTACAACATCATCCAAACGAACCAGGAAAAGGAAACTCTATCAAAAGGATCAGGAAGTACTGGTTTTGCGCAGTATTGTTTTTGAGAATTTGGACTTGCTTGTTTAGCATTCAGTTTAGTTTATCTTGGTGCTTAGCTTGCTACTTTGCTGTTGTTGTGTAAGACTTTGTAGCTTAGTGTTAGCCTAGCATTTTGCTTAGCATGGAGCTAAATAATACCTATAGGTTGGTTAGTAGGGAGCTTAGCTATTAGCTTAGTAATTAGCTTAGCCATTAGCACAGTTAGCTTAGCATTAATATCACTTTGAAACACTAGTAAACAGAAAATGGACTTTGAGAACTTATTTTAGCATCATGCTATTGCTTGCATTATTTTTCCTTTGTTATTGTTCTCACTCTCAATTGAGTAATGATGAACAAACCAAGTTCAACGGAGACCTGACACATCATCACTGAATTGGAGTTTGGCTGGCTGTCAATCTACGTGCGTTAAAACAAGTAAGGAGGACAGTTACACAACCATCAAACCAACCAACCATCATTCCATCCAGGGAATCAACCAACCTTTCAACATTCCATTCAACCATCCAACGAATCAATCAACCATCCAATCAACAAACCTGTCATTCAGCCTGACAACCATCAAACCAACCGGCCAACAAACTCTCCTAATTGCCATCCACCTACCTTATAAACCAATTAACCAACCAACCAACAATTGTTTCTCTCTAACCTTTGCCAACAGTTGTTTACATTGTTTGTCCCTTTTGGCTGAATAAAGTTTTTTTTTTCTTTTTTTTTTTTTCAAATTTGAATTTGAAAAACCATCCAGCCAGCAAACCAACTGACTGACCAGCTAACAAAACATTAGCTTTTACCGTCTATATTTGACATTAACTTTTTTGCTCACCAGCCACTGTGGCTGTCGCTCTGTAACCATCAACTTGATAGATATTGCCTCTGTTAAGTAATATTGTTTCTGACAACTGGCCACTGAACAACCAAACATTTTGATGCTGCTAACAGGTTGAATTAAGTGTTTAAAAAAACATTATCTCATCTGAATGAATGTAGCTCAGCACTGCTTCTGCGCTCAAGATGTGTGTGTATCTGTATGATGACGTAGACTGATAATCCCTCTATACATACATTTCATACACTTTATTAGACAGCCCCATAAACGGCATGTGTTAATTTATTAATGTCACATGTATGAGCTAAAGAGAGACATATATACAGGGGAGAAATATAGGGACTATAAAAACACAGACAGACCCAGGTATATTCTGTGTATTTCTGAAAAATGGAGAGACATGCTGTAATATTCCCTAAAACAGCACAACACATACACTATCACAATCACAGAGTCCCAGTGACTTGCTGTTTCTCTTTCCTCGGGGCTCGTCTGCCCATGCCTGATTAGAGAGTGACAGTACTCAGTCCATTGGCTGGTTTCGTTCCAGGACTGCTTCTCCCTCACTCGCAGAGGCCTACAAATCCCAAAGGCTATTTCCATCACTGTGCCCAATGTATCCCTGTGCAGACCCTGCATGGCACTGCCTCAAGGCTTCCTGGGCTCCCCGGGCTAGCAGACAACAATGAAACTGACGATACATTATGCCAGTACCTCAAAGCTCGATGGGCTGAACACTGAGCCAGTAAACAGAACCGTTTGGAAAGATTATTTTGTAAATGTAATTCATTATGGATTACTCATTACCTGATGGATTGCTTATTAAACTGCTATTAGCAGCATAATCTGATGGATGGCTTTGAATCATGCAGAAATACGCATTTATTACAGCTTTTTTAATTGCATAAACCGCCATTAAAATGTATCAATATGAGACTTTATTTCTTTTTTATTCAACTGTGGGAAGTGGTGGGTGAGATATATGAAAATGAAAAGATTTGACATTATTTAGATTAATAGACATACTTAGGTTAACCCCTTTAGAGAGCCCTGAGGCACTATTAGTAATTAAAGTTTGTCCCTCATAGCAAAAAGGACACAGCCTTCAAATGCACATTAAAGCAGCTTAACTGAAGACATGTGAAGCAGTGTATTTGGAGGCATGCCTCCATTAATCTTCTATCAGGGTGAAAATGCATTTGCACTCAGTCTTAAGTCCTAATGAATGGGTTTTTAATGCATGCAAACACAGCTTTGTGTGCTATCTGCTCCTCTAAAGGAATTGGTTCTTCTAGGGTAAAAATTAATTAAAACATGACCAGTGAGTGACCCCTGAAAAATACATCCTCCTTATCCACGGGTAATGTGGTTTAAAGCCTTTGGGAAATTCAGCAGAGATTCACATGATTGATCCCAAATTTTTCTTGCTCTCCGTTTTTTAGGAGTACATTACACCACATTCCTATACACTATCGTCTTTGCAGAGTCTCTCCTAAAAACTGGTGTGCTTTTATCCCAACATCTGCGCAGCATCAATATTGATCTAAAGTATTACACTGTTAAGTCTTCACAAAACAGCAGGATATCACATTTCCTCCATGTACAACTGAGCAGCAAAGATGTATCTCACCAGGAAAATCACAGGAGGACATCCAATCAGAGCGATCGCTGTGGAAAGTTTGCGTTTGTTCCCGCCGCTGTATGTTCCTGCTGACTTGTTGGAATATTTGACGAGCCCCAGTTTCTGGATCCCCCATTCGGCAACCTTTGAAGAGAGGAATCAAAGTGACCAAACTGTTTATGGCATCCGCAAAAGTGTTCAAACAGCCGTCATCAAAGCCTCCATGAGTGATGGTATTTTGGTTTGGATCTCTAATGTATTTATGCTCTGTGGTTTTCAAGGACAAGACAAGACAGCTGGCATCACTGTAAGACCTTAATCACAAGCTGCTGAAGTAATCTGCCATTCTCCTTGCTGCTTCAACAACATTAAGTCAGACATCAGTAATCAGGAACAATATGTGCTCTCTCCTTAGTCAAAAGGACATGTTTGGTTTAACAATCATTTCACCGCACATTTATCTTCGGCTTTGAATAAGAAGCCACCAAAAAAAAAGAAAAAACACCATCACAATACGTCTCAGTGAAATTAAGTTATTCTAGCAGCGCAGCACTGGGTCCCTATACACTGAAACGAGGAGATCAAAGCCCTGGCGCCGGGTCTGAGGGCCTATGGTCCCTGCCAGCCCCTTCCTCTTTTGATCTCGCTGCTGGAGAAAGAGGGAGAGTGCAGGGAGGCCGCACAGGGCCGGCCGCACCACTGGGCAAGGTGAATTATGTAGAGCCACAACCCGCAGCTGCTGTTCTCTCCACCACTGGGCATTTTTTCATTATGTATGGTTTTGCCTATAGAGGTTATCTATCAATTTGACGTGTACTTCAGCTTGCCCTACATGCATTCTGCTTGGAAAGGATATTGATGGTGAAAATAAAGGGAAAAACACTTTGACAGAGAATAAAATTTATAGTTAATGCAGAAAAACCCTCAGATCCCATCAGCAGTTGTTTGATGAGGATATGCTGGCCAGGTGTTAGCGGCTAACACCTTCCAGGTAAGAGCTAGTTACTGTGTGCATCAAAGACAAATTGAAAATTAGTGTTTGAGGTACTTATGCAAAAAAGATACCATCATTTCTTTTTCCGCTAAGTCTAAGTTTCACTGTAAACTGTCACAGAGGCTGAACTCTGGATCACTATAGTGGCATAAACCCAAGAGTTTTCCCTTTCAATAAATGTGACAAAGTTTAGGAAATGATTTAATTATTGCAGATTTCTAAAAAGTGCCAACGCAACCTTTGTTGAGTCCATCTCACAAGGAGATGTTTGTCAAATGAGGGTGGAACAATTCTGATGCATTCAAGGAAGTTTAGATATATTTTTTATCTCTGATTGGAGTTAGAGTTTCAGGATCATCATTTTCATAAATCTCAATGAAATCTTTTATTTAAATCCAAAATCAACCACCATCAGATAAGTACAAAGGGGAGTTGTTTCTCGAGCATGTTCTGCCTGCTTTTGCTCTTCATATAGACTGTATTTCCAAACTTAAATGTACAGAATTAGGTTCTTTTATAGGTACAGACCAAATTCCATCAAAAGTACAGGGTACTGGGTACCAATTCACATAAAATCAAAAGGTACCATGTTTAGGTACCTAAATGCATCCTTGTGACTGTGAGGGAGTGGAACAGTAGGCGATTTTCCATGCTGGACATGAACACACCATTACAAGGTTATATATTGAAGAAGAAATATGTTAAATAAAAAAAAAAAATACATTTTATTATTTAAAAAATGACATTTTTTACTACACAAACACAAAAAAGTACAGAAAATTGGTACCGTTCAGTACCGATACCAATTGCCAGGTACCGTACATCGGTACTGTATCGTTTCAAATATGAAAGGTACCCATCCCTACTTACAGATACATGTTTGCTTTTTCAGGACAACACACGTATGATGACCTGAAAGCAAAATAGTGCTTCATTGATTACATCGCGTTACTAGCGCTCCTGCTCATCTGTTTCTGGTGAGTCTCAGTTTCACTGTAAATTGTGCTAAATGTGGCTTCACTTTGGCAGACTTCAGTGGCATGGTCTGAAGAGATTCTGAGTGAATCCCTTGCAATGAATAGGCCTATATTTGCTGTACTAAGTGTCATGATGCAGAAAAAAATAATGCAACCTTTGTTAGGTTAATGTTGTAGGGGAAATTGTGCAAAATGAGGCAAAAAAACAGTTATTCTTGATGTATTCCAGGAAGTCCTTATGAAAGGGGTCTCCAACATTTTAGAGGATGAGAGCTACTTTCAACAATAAAACAAGTAGGAAGCTACTTCTATTCCCCCCCTTTTTGTTGTTTTTTGCCAGGTACATGATCAGCACTTTACTATAGGCTTACATTTCATAGTTTTGACACTGCACACTGTCAACCAGGGCCTTGTAGTTTGTTTGTTCGTCTGTTTTTCTTTTCTTTTTCTTTGTTCTTTTTTGGGCGTTTGTCAATTCTTCATATTTTCTGCCTTATTCTTCTATCATTTTTTTTTTACATGTTCTTTATAAGCTACTCACTGAGAGCCTGCCAGTAGCTTGCAGGCTACCTGTTGGAGACCTCTGCTTTATATATTGCAGTAGAGACTCATCATCAAGAAAGGTCAGAATGTCCAATAAAATCTTTGATTTAAATCATATCTGAGGTTATCTGTCATCAGATACAGCTTACAGTTGTGTCTGTAGACAGTGTTCTTTTGCTTTTGCTCTCAATATAGACTTGTTTTTACACTAAATCCCACTGATAGTTATTGTTTCAGGACAACAAATGTACAATTAACAGAACCCAGAAAAATCCTCATTCTGCTCCATTTTCAGTTAAGAGAACAAACACTATAGTTACCTCAGTGACCTCTTTCTCTGGTACCCCTCGTAACCTGGCGTAAAACTCCAGATGCTCTCGCCCGTTCAGCAGGTCATCGATGGCATCAAACTGGGGACAATAACCCAAGTTCTGGTGCACGCTCCTCATTTCTGTGCGTATGCTGGGAGAGAGAAGATTATAAAGATTTGACAATGGACATCATGAATGTTTGAGGTTGTAGATCTAAAGGTTTATGTGAAGCCTTAAAAGACAGAGAGTGATTCCAAATGCATGATGAAAACAGTCTGAAGGCTGGAAAGCAGACGGTTGTGCTGCAAAATGAATGGATTTACTTGGAAGATTGATGTAATATTGACGATAGATTGATTAGAGGGAAAATCAGCGCCATGTCCATTTTTGAAACTGTGCCAAACTAATGTGGAGCAGTGGAGTTTTTCAGTTCACTCTTTACTTGTGTCCTCAAACTTTCTGGCCTCAGAAAACAAGAGGAATGAGCAATGAAAGAAAAAAACATTTGGTTTCAGGCACAACAGTATGTATCCTCCAAAGAAACTCATTGCAGACATTCAGAGTCCACAGTTTCAATACTTTCACCACCAGATACAACAAATATCATCGTCGATTGTTTTTTTCTTTTCTTTCAGGGCTGTTTTGTTTTATTTAAAGGCAATATTGAACCAGTTTTAACCTTCAAATGTTATTTTCCAGGAGCAATGGTAAACCCATGGGACGCTAAATGTGTTATTATTTGTCTGGAGGCTGCTGGATCTCAACAAAGCCAAAGTAAACTGAGAACCTGACTTATCATTTGTTTTATATCAAACCCACTTGAGCTTCATGATAAGAAGAGGGTGTGCAGCCTTTAGGAGGATGCTACTGAGCTGACACTGGAGTCAATCAATGAACAAACCTTTAGCTCATGTTTCTGTCACTGAAAACTCACATTTTACAGGTTTGCCAATAAAACATCTCTGTAACTTGTTCAAAACTCAACCGCCGGAGTTGAGTTTGAGTTTCTTTTACTTGTTTTTTAGACTCTACACAGCCTTACTCCTCTGTAAATTGCAGATCTAATTTCAGTTTATGTTCCAGTGAGATCATCAAGGTCCTTAAAAGCTTCTCTTAAAATGTTTCTGGTGTCTCTCCCACAAACACTGACCAGAAAGCTCTCTGTTTTTATGCCCCAAAGCTCTCTGGGTGTTTTACTTAGTCCCACAGTTTCTTTATCACTGTTTATTTGATCATTCTATAGTATTTATCTCATGTTATCATTTTGAATTAACTGTACTTTTTGTTTCTACATTAACATATTTCATAAGACTATCCTCTGGTGGTGGCAGGTTGGTGGCAGAAGCAAGAACATGAATATAAATGCCACATCACAATAAAAGCAGTAAGTGGTCAGCTTTAAAAGTTTTCTAACAGGCTGTTATCCCAACTGACACAAAAAAGTTGTGAAAGTAAGTGAAATATTGTTTTCTCGTTTCTTTTTTTTACTTGAGATGTGATAAATTTTGCTATAATGCTAACGCTATGGCACCTATTTCTGTAAATATAAGATGATCCATTACCTGTAAATATTGTATAAATATAAGTACCACAAAGGATATCACGAGGTGAGAGCCCTACAAAGCTACATTTAACTGTCTATTAAACATTGAAGTTGACTTTCTTAAAGGATAAGTTCGGTTTATACAGCTTTTACATTGTTTATAGAATGAAGTAGAACAAAATACTCACCCAGAAGGTTTTCCTGATCCAAGCAGTGCTTTGGGAGATATTTAGATCCAAAATTGTGCAGCGGATGTCCGTATGATGGGATCCATCGGGGCATACACAGCACGCTCCTAAAACTGCATTAATTGTCCAAAAACTCATGTTTTTCACCAATATTCCATCATGGTCCGCTCCAGGTTAGTCCTCAGCTGCAGTCTGTGTCACTCCAGACAGTGCTGTGTGGCTGTACTGACCTCTGAACTGACGAAGACTTTGTTTACGATTGCCCCTCTGCACGTCGTCATGTAGCCTGCCGTCTTCCCCTGAAACAATGAGCCGCACTGCGCATGCGCGGAAGAGCAATCGTAAACAAAGTCTTCGTCAGTTCAGAGGTCATTACAGCCACACAGCGCTGTCTGGAGTGACACAGACTGCAGCAGAGGACTAACCTGGAGCGGACCATGATGGAATATTGGTGAAAAACATGAGTTTTTGGACAATTAATGCAGTTTTAGGAGCGGCGCTGTCTATTATACGGACGTCCGCTGCACGGTTTTGGATCTAAATATCTCCCGAAGCACCGCTTGGATCAGTAAAACCTTCTGGGTGAGTATTTTGTTCTACTGCTGTATAAACCAAACTCATCCTTTAACATCCCTTGTTGCTGTACTTCCGCTTCTCAACTGCTGCTGTTATTTTTTCTCTCTGTTCTTTTGTGAAACACTTTGGGCTGTGTTTCTGAATATGCAAAAGCTGCTAGATAAATTAAAATGAATTTAAAAATGACAACTTAACATTTTACCATTTTGCCACTCCAAAACTAAACTTTGCACAACAGGTAAGGAAATGTGTGTTTGGTTAATACCAAACAGCTGATTCCTGTGGACGGCTTTGGCTCAGTGGTAGAGTTGGCGCCTGTTAGTCAGAAGGATGAGGGTTTAAATCTAGCACCTGCAGTCAACGTGTCGAAATGTTCTTGAGCTAAACAACGAATCCTCAAACTGCTCTTACTATTGGTCAGTGGTGTGTGAACAGGTATGAGTGCGATGGCCAAAACCTGATGGTCCCCCATGATAAAGAATAGAAGTATTTGCCATCAGTGTGTGGATGTGGTGTGGTTTGGTGAAAGAGATCAGCACTGAGGAGTGCTTTGAGTGGTCATACAGACTAGAAAAGCACTATGCTACTGACACCAGATGAATTGTTGCTCCTACAGTCATTAAATGTGTTTTCAACTTGGGACGCAAAGATCCAACTTTTCTGTTTCCAATACTAAGACCGTTACCTGGGCTTTGGATATCAACCAACAGGGATACCAGATTTAAATAATAACCAGCAGGCCCTAAACTGGTAACATTTCCGGTAAAAGGCAAAAAAAAAAGAAGTATAGAACTATTGAAGAAACCTATTTAAACTTTAAAATTTTGAATGTTTTTTTTCACCAAAAAAGTGCTTCAGAATGTCAAGAAGTTCTTTTTAGTTGTTAACTTTTATGCCCTGTAGACTGGTATTGCGGCAAAAAAAAACAAAGAAAGGCCAACAGAGGTAACACTTCAAATCAAGTAGCCAGAGGTATCAGTGAAAAAAAAATGGCATAGAGCTGGTTGCCTAGATTGCCACTGTCCGGCTTTTAGGGACACGATACACCAACACCTGATGCCAGGGTCCGTGTTGGAGCATTCCTACTTTCATGACTCTAACACGAGTTGATGTGCTGTGTGATGTTGATAAGTGATGTGTAGAAGAGCTGGTGGATGTACCGTTTACTTTGACTGTACTCAGATTAACACCAGCTGGTTGAAGCTTCATATTAGAGCTATGTAAAGAGAAGAGACCCTACACACAGAACTAACTTTAGATCCATCTAATACAATTTTAATTAAGTCAACTGTTACTGTCAGTTTGTTGTGAATCTTTGCCAACAGGAGGCTCCTGATGAACTACGTCAGGTTGTTATCAGCTTTTCTGAACTTGTTCTCCATGAGAGCTCTTAAACACAGTCTTAGATAAGCAACATAAATGTCGAGAGGAGACTTTTGAGAGCTTCTGCCGATCCTTCTTCATGACACTGAAAGGAAGCCTAATAAGCTAAAAACAGAAGAGCGAATGTTTATACATCTTTTTTTTTTTTCGTTCTCTTTTCAGCGTATTGTTTCCCCTCAAGGTCCCTGGGATCCATCTTTGATCTCCTCTCGTTGCATTAATCAACATTAACGCTGCTGTGTTAGGCCTTGATCTATTCAGCTTTTGTTCTTTGTCGAACACAAAGTCAATTAGCAGATGTATAAATGAACACCTATAGCATCCACTCTGGTGCGTAACCAACCAGAGCTTAAACCCGACCAGGCTCCGCCGTGCTGCTGAGTTGTTTGTCCCTAAAAATAAAGAAGGAACAAGCGCTCGCTTGCTCAGGTGCCTGAGTCTTTTACCGCTGGTGTCAATGTATTTTTCTGGCATGTACAAAGATTTCTTGTGACTGATTCTGTGAGGCAGAGACAAAAGCATAGCAAGGTACAGGGCTGAGGATGTGAAAAGGAATGAAATATGTGAAAGAGGCGAGAAGATGGGGAGAGCAGAGTCTCCAGCATTGCTGAGAATATTGCAGTGAGGAGACATGAGAGAAGCAAAAGTTGAAAAAGGCAGAGACGTGAGCCAGAATGTATAAGAGTTATCGAAAAAAACAAAAAAAAACAAAGACTTGGAGTTGGAAGGGATGGAGGAAAGAAATCTGTGTTACAGAGAAAAGAGTGAGCTATAAAAAAATAACACCTCAGCTTGATCCCCATCTGAGCTGCGATGTTGGGTGGCTAATTATGACAAGTTACCTGGGGCTCTAGTGGGAGTTAGCGCCTCACCTGTATCCATTTAGGAAGGCCTCTCCACTGGAGACTGGGATGTCTCCTGTCAGCATCTTAAATGTGGTGGTTTTTCCAGCGCCGTTGACTCCTAGCAAGCCGAAACACTGATAGAGACATCGGAGAGGGATTCCATTAGGAAAACAATGCAGCTGGATGACATTTGAAATAATCTTTAAGTCCACTGTTTGAATAAATACTGCATTTGCCATTTATACAACATACATTTATAACATTCCATGTTGCTAGGCCTCGCCCTGTTGGATATGGCTGCCTTTTGTGGCAGCTCTCTCTTTTTTGTCCGTTTCTTGTGTTTTTTGTGTGTGTTTTTGGTAATCATTGTATTTGGAGTGGATCATTACTTTGTATGGCTCATTTGCTGGTCATGAACACCAAACTTTTTGTGGCTTCAGTGATATTTTTACTACTTTTTCTCCTGTGTTTGTCTGGAGATCCTACATGTAACCATGGCTGCTTTGTTTACATGTGAAATCAGCTGTTAGCAGCCTGTAGCATGTCAGTGCTAACTGGTGCAAGGCCTGATGTCTTCCCACAAGGTGAGGAGAAGGAGGTGAGGACGACATGCTGGTTCAACCTGTCCTTCCATCCATGGTTATTGGGAACGTGAGATCTATCTCCAATAAGATGGACGAGCTAGCTGTGCTAACCCAGCAACAGTAGGAATACCAGAAGGCAGAGTAGCATCATGCTATTCACAGACATGGCTAACGGAGCTAAGAGTAGACAGGATCCAGGAGACAGAGACTGAACGGACTGCTGAAGAAGCTCAGTCCTGGACCCTGTGGAGGTGGAGGCTGGCTGAACTGGAGAATGATGGACAAGCTGTCAGCAGCTATTTTCTAATAGACCTTTTTGCACTTTCTATACACTTTCTTACTTTTTTTTTCTTGATTGTTGCTGTGACTCTTCATTTTATTGTACTTCTTACAATGACAATTAAGTTCTTATCTATTCTACTGTTTGTAAAATACTGCATTTTAACCTCTAAGTGTGGTTAAGCTGTGGAGCATGTGCATATTTACAGGCTCCATGTATGCATGCCTGGCTCAGTACTGTAAATTAACATAAGAAATTGATTCATTTCTGCGCTCAGATGAAACAATAAACTCTAAATCAACACAGCAGCCATGCAGGAATAAACACTGTAAAAACAAGCCCATTCCCAACAGCCTTCCTCTCCATGTCTGTAAATTTCAACAACAAACACTATCCCCCTTCTGCCGATTCTTCCTGATGCTGCTGATTTAACTCCCCTCAGGAGGGCGTGTGTGGCAGGAAGTCATCTCCGCAGAGCCCCAGCGGTCATGTGACCCGCCTTAGGTGCTCAGGCTCTGACATAAATATTTGATTCCTGTCATTCATTGATCCCTGCTTGTTTGTGACCTGTGCCTGTGAATGCATAGAAGAGGGGCTAAGCCGGATGTAAATAATGCATGGAAATGCAGTGTGTGATCAGCAGAGCCCTGTGAATGACAATATATTTCTGGTGGCATTTACTCTGGGTTTTTGAGTAAACAGCGGCAGGGAGGATGGATACCGATGGAAAGCCTGCAGAACGCAGACTGTCAGCATTAGAGATTATGTTTAAACCAGGGTTCCAGCAGTGCCGTGTGTGTGAGTTTGTATGATGAAAAACACAAAGATTCGTTGTCAAGAACTGTGTCAAAGTTTACTTTTCTGTATTTAGTAAATTTGTTCTTCTGGTGATAATCCCTGCACTGAACACCGCTTGGTCTTTGATTCACAGATTCTCCTCCTTGTGTGTTTGCTTGGCAGTAGCATAATGGCAGAAAACAAGCCCCGATAAGCAGATTAGTGCTTCTCCCAACGCCTTCTCGAAGCAGTTTGGAAGATACTCTGATTCCACTCGGAGCCAATTCAGATCTTCAAGAAATAACTGCAAAATCAAGGCCCAGAGGCTTGCTGCTCATTTTCCTGCTTTCATACGTCAATATTTGCAAATATTGTCATTAATATTCAAATTTCAGTTTGGTGTGGAAAGGAAAGCCAAGTCGTCACAACACAAAATAAAGTTGTGTTTCTCAATAGTGCTCAAAGTAATCGAATGTGAAGATGCAACTGTAGAAGCAAACACCGACTTGAAAAGGTTCTTGTGAGAAGCAGCAACATTTGGCTCACCTCTGCGGCAGGTACGCCTACACATAGCCTGTCCACAGCAGGGGTGCTCTTCCGGGGGTACACCTGCAGAGAGCAGACGATAAAAATGAATCAACCAGCCAGCCAGAGAAGGAGAGAAAAAGAGGGAGAAGCAGGCAGGGGGGCAGGAAAAAAAAAAGGGTGTGGGGAGCAGACGAAGAGAAAAAGATGGCAGCACGGATAGCGGGAGAAAATATGGAGCATGAGACCAGAGCAGCGGGGGAGAGGAGAGATGGAAGAAGCAGGTGGGAGAAGAAGGAGGGAGGGCGAAGGAGTGAGATTTTAACAAGAAGGCATAATTTGCAACATTTAGAGCAGCCAGATGGGAAAGGTGATAAAAAAAGGTAGACGTTTTAACAGAGTGGGAGAAGAAGAGGACGACATGAACATTAGTATTTGTGACTGGGAGGACAATATTTATGAGGAAATGTGTCCTCACTCTGAGAGCTACTTTACTACTTTTATAACCTCCAACAAACTCACAGGTCAGCCTGGATATTCACATGTGGATCACTTCAGCTCGTAGAAGACCCAGTACACCATGCAATATGAAACATTGGTCTATCAGCATAGTCGCCCTAGTTAATGAAATGTAAATGAAATAATAACAAAACTAGAAAAGCACTCAATTAAGTACAGTAACACAAGAAAAAAGTATTGAACACACCATGGAAAGGCTGTATACTTTGGCAAGGAAATGCACCATACCACCTGAAATCTGTCAGTAGTTATTACTTAAACTTCCAATTAGTGCAAACAAACATCAGCTGGGCTGGAGCAAATTGATGGTCCTATAAAAAGGTTGTTTTTTCACCAAGTGGTTAAATACAACACACCTCATGATGGGTAAAGGCAAAGAGCTCTCTGAAGACATTTGCAACCTGATTGTTGCTCAGCATCAGAATGGAAGTGGTTACAGACTTATATCAAAGCACCTGAATATTCCAGTCAGCACCGTTGGGGCCATTATTCGCAAGTGGAAGAAGCAACGCCTTACCATCAACAGGCCACGCACAGGAGCTCCTTGCAAGATTTCTGACCATGGAGTCAGAAAGATAGTCAGAGGAGTACTAAACGAGCCAAGGACCACCTGCTCCAGAAACACTTGGAGGCAGCAGGTACAATTGTTACAGAGAAAACAATAGGCAATGCCCTCCACCGCCATGGTCTCTATGGACACTCAGCCCACAAGACTCCATTCCTCAAGAAAAGGCATGTTGAAGCTTGTTTAAAGTTTGCTAAACAGCATCTTGACAAGTCTGTAGAATACTGGGAGAATGTTGTCTGGTCAGATGAGACCAAAATTGAACTTTTCAGCTGTCATACGACATACCATGTTTGGAGGAGAAATGGCACTGCTCATCACCCAAAAAACACTACACCAACAGTGAAGTTTGGAGGTGGAAGCATCATGGCATGGGGTTGTTTCTCATCTCATGGTGTTGGCAAACTTCATATAATTGACGGAGCAATGAATGGAGCCATGTATAGGGAAATTCTTGATCTGAATCTGCTGCCATCCACCAGGATGATGAAGATGAGACGTGGCTGGACCTTCCAGCAGGACAATGATCCAAAGCACACGGCAAAGTTGACTCTCAAATGGTTTCAAAAAAGGAAAATCAATTTGTTAGAATGGCCTCGTCAATCACCTGACTTAAATTCAATATATTTTTCCTGTGTTATCGCACTTAATTCCACATAATCATTAATTATGGACGTGAATGTCATGATTTCTTTTCATGTGTGGATTATTTGAGTTAATACCAATGTCTGGTAGAAATTTGGTTTGAATTGCATCTTTGGAAGTAAATGTGATGAGAAAAAAGTTGACGCGTTCAATACTTATTTTCCCCACTGTATATAAAAGTGTTTTATCTTCTATTCTGAAAACTTTAAATATGACTCAGGAAGTCATGTCATGGCACAAACAAAACTCTAAAGCAAAACAAAGAAATTGATGCTGACTTGGACCTGAAGCACTTCTTTAAGACATTGTTTGAATGTTTTATTCGTCTTAAAATCAACAAGGGACAGCATACAGACATGATGTGCATTACCAACCAGCTCTGAGCATTTCAGCTCTTTTATTATTTCTGCTAAAGGTTCACGTAAAGCTTGCCCCAAGCCTTCAAATGATCAGTTTAAAGACCGGCTGCATTACAGCAGCACAACAAGGCGGTCCCTTCAAATTAGTCTGACTAACATGACCTGCATCCATACTTTGTGGCCTAACTTGAAACTCAGAAAAACAGAGAGGAAAAAACTTCAAGGTCCTGTAAAAACTTTCTTAAAATAGTCTCACTTTGACGTATTGAAAATGAGATGATCAGCGCCACAAATTAGAAATCAGATGAAACAGGAGTGTAGAGAAAAAAAGGCATTGGACCGTTGCCCAGAGAAGAAAACAAAATTCCCTGAGATACAGAATCTCATCTCTCAGGACAAGTAGAAGAATGAAACTTCGAACATCCAGCTTCAGAGTTTGTATCCTGCTGAGATCCTGAGCTTTTCCGAGTATGACAACACAGTTGGTTATGTCTTTCACGTCTCCCTTGAAAACTTTCCACGATGCATTCACATCCTCCCCTGCTGACCCGACTCGTCCGTTCGTATTTGCATTCAAAGAAGCACAATCTGAGAATCACACCAGAGGAGGGAGAGAAAAACACACCTGAAGTGAAAATGATTTGTTACTATCTCAGAAAAAAAGCCAATACAGCAGGTAAAAATTTGATAAAATGAGGTGCTAAATGCGTGAGGTGCTGTTCCACACGCAGGACTGTGTTAGCGTTTGATATGTTTTTCAAAGTGGTTGGAAAAGCAGCGTCGTGTTGCTCGAGCACAAAAAGACAAGACAAGGACTTTGTTGTCGTTGCTGAGTGTGACAGTGAAGACACTCAGCATTGAAAATCAAGGACACCAATGTGCCCCTTTGAGTTATGAAAAAGTGACTACTCTTGGCTGTTTCTTAAAAGTCAGAAAAACATAGTTCTCAGTGAATGCTGGAAGTGTTTTTGTGCGAGTGTCAGGGTCTGAAAGGCTGAACGATCATTAAAAGAGAAATGCGACAGGCTAGACTTTCTCTGCACGAAGGACACGTTTCCATTATAGAATCTCCACCATTAAAAACAGCCACCCAGCCCCTCTGTATTCAGAATGCTACCAGGGAAATGTAAATTTGGAACTGCACTTCAAGCCTGACAAACAATGACATTGCATTTTTTCACAGTTGGCACATCAAAAGCTTCTGATAAAAGCTGGAGCTGCATAGATCTACCGTTCTCCGGTGCCATCTGGCAGCAGCACTCAGTACGTATCAACCTGGATTACACATACTACTTTTTAGTGATATTTTGCAGTGCTAAAACTACATCAAAGCAGGAGATACATGTAAGGAGGAAGGCAATTAAAGGATAATTCCCCTCTGACTGGAGCACCACAGCAGCTGTCACGATAAGAAGGGCGACGTCTAATCAGATGAGACAGCTCAGAGTATGTGACGGTGACAGTTCTGCAAACCTAAAATATAGATTTGGCTTGGAGACTCCTGATCAGCATGCAGCAGTCCTTATAGCAAACGACACAAATAGAAGGTGTTACTCTGAGGTTAAGCCTCGCCTCAGTCGTCCAATGTGAATCCACAGCTCTTTTAGATCAGCTACATCATCATGAACACCATCCATCATGTCCCAAATATGGTCATTGATTTACCACAACTGAAATCACAAGACAGCTCACATTTTTCTGACATCTATTCAGTGCACTATTTTTTAAACTTGTGTATATATTTTTTATCTTACTCCGTACAAAGTTCTTTATTTAAAATTGTAATTATTATATGTACATTTTTTAAACTAAAGCTCTATTTTTTCTACTTTTTGTAATATTATTTTAATATATTTGATTCTGACTCTGATTCATGGTGTAAAAACTCCAGTTCTCATGAGCACTATCACATGGGTTTTATATATTTTTTATTATGATTACATATAAATGTTTTTATAATTTGATTTCATAAATATTTCTATTATATATATATTTTTTTTAATTTATTCTTTTTTTTTTTTTTTTTTTTTTTTTTACTTTTTTCTAAACAGCAAAATCTATAACTGGTAGGATCATTTAGCAAAAATAAAGAAACAAGAAAGTTTCTGTCTACTACTACTACTCCCTAAAATATTAATGGTATTAGTACAAACTAATAATAGTAATAATAATTAAAAAAAAAAAATATATATATATATATATATATATATATATATATATATATATATATATATAATAATAATAATAATAATAATAATAATAATAATAATAATAAAAGTAATACAAGTTATAATACTACTACTACTACTACTACTACTACTTATAATAATAATAATAAAAGGTGAAAGAAAACATTGAATCTTTAACTTTTTTTATTTATTGTTGAAAAGGATGTGTGTTCTTGGGCTGAATAAATAGTCAATTAAAATAATCAAACATTACCAAAAAGAAACATTGAAATTTAATCTTTTGAAATATACTAAACAATTTTGAATAAATAAAAATGGTGATAATGTAATGCAACATTCAACACTCAAGGGCTTCATGTTTTCTGAAAGGGTTAAATAAATTTTAAGTCGGCTGTTTGTTTATTTACTTTATTCATCTATTTATATTTATTAATTCATTTTATTTTATTTTTAAATCTTTTTATAAGTTATTTTTTGGGCTTTTGTGCCTCTTATCAGATCGTGGAGAGGGCGGTGGATAGAGCAGGAAACAGGGCAAGAGTGGGGAGTTTGAATCCACAGGCTGGATTCAAACCCGAGCCACCGGCACGAGTGCGAACCTCATGGAGCGTGACCTCAACCACTAGGCAATCTGCGCTCACTTTTATTATTTATTTATTCATTTTTTTCATTAAAAAAAACAAAAACATTTGCACTTGGCTACCAATAAATGTCACCATAACTACACTTGTTGACTACTCCAGGTTTTTTCCCCCTTTTTTTTTCTCTTTTTTTAAGGAGTTTGAGACGTGAGGCCTGTGATGGAGGAATATCTGCAGACGTCAGGAGAGGGAATAAATATAAATCCTTAAAAGAACTCAAATTCACCTTTTTTGAGATATCAGGTAAACAACTGTACCACAAGGCTCTTATTGACCAGTACCATCTGAAACACCAGTTTATATCTACAGCACAAACTAGATCCTGAGCAAGCTTGTAGTTTTTCATTCTGCCACTCATCACCCATTAGTCTGCTGAAGACCTGTGTTGAACTTTTTTTCAACTTAGCACGCGTGTGAAAGGCTTAAGTGACAGCCCTGGGCCTGAAGGTTGTTCACACTCTTCTGTTACAGTCTCTGATGATTACAGCAAAGATGTTAATGCACCAGCTAAGTGGAGGCTAGCAGGTGGAGCACACAGCAAAGCACTCCTGTTTAGAGAAGCAGGGAAAGGAAAAGGGAGGAGCAGGGATTTGACACATGATTGATGGCCTGTCGATCGCTTCAGAGGCACGTTTAGATTTATGACAGGGGCTCAGCCTGTGGCGCATGGCCACCGAAGCTGAGCGTTCATTGATCAATTTGTTATCTACACCCCAAATGGATGGGGCACAGCTGTGGTGGGAGTCAATGAGGGCACTGCAGGAAGAATCCTGATGCCTTCTGCCACTGCACTGCTGTTTTTGTGCTGTGATGAGGCGCTGTGTTTCAGCTCAGAGAAATACTCTCGGCTGGAAGGTGTTTTTTTATTGATGTCTTCTTGTCAAATCTAATCCAGCAGATTCAAGTTTTTGGCTGTACACCCAAGATCAACTGTTCTTACAAGTGAAGGAAGCTCTGAAAAAGTTCGCTCTAGAAGTTCGACATGAAAAAGGACCACACCTTCCCACCTCGCGGCTTGATTTGCGACGCATTACCCACCCAGATGTTTCACCAAGCACTTGTTCGGTAATTACCCGAGGGAGTGTGGAAAGCAGTGTGACAGTGAGGGAAAGATTAAATACAGTGAAACTGAGAAGGGTGCAGGTGCAAAAAAGAAGAATGGAGGGCTGGTACGAAGCAAAAGGCGGTTAGATGGTCCAGCTGTCTGCGCGGAAGCTGCCGCGGTGACACTCCCTGCTGCCTCGCCGCCCGCAGGGAGGGAACATCTGCCGATGGATGAGGCGTTAATCTCTGTGGTGTCGAGGCATGCTCCGACGCAGCATGCTCGACTTCACCTGCTGCAAGGAGGGAAGGTCCGGAGCAGTATCAGAGAGCAGACCTTTACGCCCCTTTGAATTTAATCCTGTTTGTTTCTCCTGCCCATTTATGATGTTTATGAATGTTCACAGCTGCAGCAGAGCAACATGATTCGCCTATTCACCCTGAAAAATGAGTAATACTCAGATGACTAGGGAAAAAAACAACTTCCTCCAATCAACAAACACCTACATGCATATGCATACAGAGGGCATAAATGGAATACAAAGAGTGCTTATAGTGCTGGTTGTCATGGCATAATGTCAGAGAGGCTAATTGCATGGCATAAAAACAACCGCTTTGTTTACTTCTCGTATTAGCTGTACTGCAAAACACAGGTTTACAGGTTAAGATTTGAAAATGAGGGAAATAAAAAACAGCTTATAGGAAAAAGTGACAAACAGCTCATTAGACAAGATCTCTCAGTACCTGCTTTTCCATTACACCTAGAATTGGGCAAATTGCATACATATTGCAGTAAGAAACAGTAATGGGAACACCACGTTTTCAAAAAAGTTTTATCCTTTCATGAGGCGGTTTTTCAAAAGTTTTAAAATTGAAGTTTCTTGGAAAAGTGCAATGGAAACACCTTTTTTGCAAAAACATGTCACGTTGTCATGACAACGCACCTCCTTGCATGTGTCCACTGCCACACATATGGACTCTGGTGTTCATATTTTAACAGCTCTGCTGTTAGTTTTGTGTTCAGTGCAGGTTGGATTGTCACCGTCTCACTAAATTAAACGGCAGTATTAGAAACAACAACCACAACAATGATGGCTGGTTTCCGAGAAGCATATATACACAAATATCCACATTGCCAACTACTGGCCGGGCATAGCCACTACATTGTTTGTGACTTGTCCTCTTGAAGTCGTGTGAACGTGGATCGTTTCACACCGTCCTCATGAAAGCAGGGATGGCTTTTGGAAGTGCAAAGGAAGAATCTTTGAGGGAGTCTCTTTGTGCGTGAGTGAGAGTATGTGAGCTGGAGATGATGCGTTTCATCCAGTGTTTTATTCGTACCTGTTTTGAGTTGGTGTGATCACAGCCAATAGTTTGACCAGTGAATAAAAACACTAATATCCATGAATTGGCATCATCATGAGTGCAGCAGCCGGACGGACGTTACGTTTCACTTCACTCAAGTTGTGCACAATTCTAGTCTTAATGGAAAAACACCTGCAAGGCAGTTGTTCTTAATCAAAACTTCAGGGGTATTGCTTTTATTTTGCAAAAAAGTGTAATGGAAACCCAGCTGATAACCAACCTTCAGAAACATCAGACATCTGGTGACGGTCTGACTCCTTGAATCATGACCAATTTTACATGAGCTTATTCATTTACAGCAGATTCAGCAACATGACATGCAGCCATGTCTTCAGATTAAACACACACACACAAAAGAAAACAAAAACAAGAGCTAGAGCAGATTAGTCCAAAGAAATTATGCTTCTATTTCTCGGATCACTTCTTACCAGTGACCTTGTGGCTGAATATAAAAAAGTAAAAACACAAAGTGCCCTCTTGGGAGCCAAAATGCACCCTGAAGTGTCATCCTTGTTGGCTCAACACAGCTGCCCTCTTAGCTGGTTAAAACGTAATAAACTGTCAAACTGAAAACTCTAAAAACATGTGGAACTTACTGCCCTCTTAAATGTTGAGAAAGTGCTGTAGGTGCCTTTTTTTTCTTATCGCCCCTGCCCTTCGAAAGTCTGTGCACACCCCTGCTTCTTCCCCTGGAGGAGGGTCTGTTTATCTACTGCTTGGAGGTCTTAGTTTCACTGTTAACAGTACAAAGTGGCTCCAATCTTACTCACTCCAGCAGTGTGAGTAAAACCTTGTAAAAGGTAAAAGTTTAGTTAGGTCTGTTTACTAGAGGAGGGTTAATTAGGAGGATTAAAAAATTTTTAGAGAGTTGACAAAATAAAAACCTGACTGGTTTGAGCAACAACAACAAGCAAATTTGTCATTCAAGTTAAGTTGCTGTGTTATGTTTTCCCTCTCTGAGTGTGCGTTTGGAGACAGCTGTGGGCTGGTTTTCCTGGTGGAATCACAGACGTTAGCTCGCACTGTGTTGCTGTTGCGGATGCTGTGTTCACACCTCGGCTTGTTGCTCTGAATTCTGCGGGGGAAACCGCTGGAGGTTCTTGCAGAACTCTGGATATTTCAGACACAGAGAGGATGCAGAGGAAACAAGAAGTGCAACAAGACAGAGGCTTTTGGAGAAGAGAAATTAAGCCATTTCTTCCTTTCCTCTTTATGGTTACGCGAGATCTCTGGTAAATGAGCTGGAAGACCTCTCAAAGGCCCTCCTGAAACCCTTTTGATCATTATTCTTTCTTGTGCCACTTAACCCCTAATTGGGTGCTTTAAACATGCTTAAAATCCAAACAAAATGTGCCACAAAATTCATTCATGCCACAAAATATATGATTTCAGTGCTTGCACAAAAAATATATGCTCCATAGCGCCCCCCAGTGGCTTAAAATTGCAGCCCCTCCAGCAACTTTGAGCTACAAGCCTGAAAATTTGTGTGCATAACTATCATGCCTAGATCTACAAAAAAGTCTCTAATGGCCATCATGAATTCCAAACAGGAAGTTCACAATCTGGACTTAAGCGTCGGATTTTTACGATTTGTAGGCTATGTGTTTGAACAACTACTCCATGTTTTTTTCTCAGATCAACTCCAAACTCGGCTGGTGTATGCTACACACATTGACGATTAAAAGCTATTCAAAGTTTTTTCATAACTCAATGGGTGTGGCCAGGAAAACAGGTCAAAGTTTGGCTTTTTTCAACAATGTCCAATCTGCACGAAAACGGACACATGTTCAGTGTTACGACACACAGCTATGTCACGATATTGACCTGAAAGTACAGCAACTTTTTAATTGAGATGAATCCATGGCAGAGTCCTGTGATTGAATAAAAAGTCAAACTTTGTGACAGAGAAAGAGGAAAAAAAAAAACACAAAAGAAAGTAGAGAGAGTGTATCATATAAAATGAACAGTAAAGTACCTTAGTGAGGTCACAGACCCTCAGCAGGTCGCTCTGAGCTCTGCCGTCGTACACCCTCTCACGTTCCCGAGCCACATCGATATCCTCTTCCTCTTCGGATAATGACTTCGCCGTGATAAGCCTGGCAGAGAGAAGTCAACCACAGTTAACACAACACCCTTCATTAAAATTAACATGAACTCGCCTGACAAATTATCCCGGTCAAAGTTTAAGCTCAGTGAAACCATCTCTGCAATTTTCATAAATAGGAGCAGCCACAGGCATTAGTAACCATGGCAGCCCAGCTTTTTGGAGCGAGTAAACACCCGGGCCGAGGAAAGAAGGGAAACAAGGTTGAGTTTGCTGAGCAGATTCAAGATGAAACAGATGTTTTTTATTAAATAAATATGAATACATTACGTATTCAAATAGGGGCAAATGGGAGGAAATGATTCAATTAGTGAAGCTAATCCTGAACGAAAATACAAAATTACATATTGAAGTCATGACCAACAACAACCCCATGTTTGTGTGGTACAAGGTTGCTTTCAAAAATCAGATTTTTAAAGTTTTAACAGCCACTTTTGAGTGATTTTGAAAAGAAACTTCAGAAATGTGTACCTCGGTTTGCAGAAGAACTTGTACTGGATGAGAATTGTGATGGCAAACATGACAAAACCCTCAATGGACATGGCACAAAGGTTCTTTCCAACCATATCCCAGCTGAGCGGATCCTCAAATCGGTCTTCCCCTAAAAAAAAAACGTGCAGAAAAACAAAATAAACCAAGAGCAGGAAAGAAACCTGGTAATTAAAAAGTCAATACAGAGAGAGAAAGAAAGGTGAGTAATTAAACACATCATTAACGAGAGTCATTTCCAGCTCTTATCTACCAGCTCAGAGGACGATTTAGCAGAAACATTGTCAAAACAAAAAGGATTTAGTGTGTTCTCTTTCACCGACAGCCAAATGTATCTCAGTCAAAAGTTAGCAGGGTGCCGGTGTTCGTCAGCACTTTGAAGTGTTTTGGAGACAAATCCATCCATAAGAGCGAGCCGTTAAGATGCCACTTAGTCGGGGAAATGTGATATATATTTTAAAAAATTGCTGTCACAAGTGTCATGAGAAAAAAACCCCACTGCTGGCATCTTTACACTGAAGCCTCTTTTGGCTAATAAACACACAGGTTAGCTGGTGACAGTCCCACCCCCTCCAATCATTGTCAATTCTGCTCTCTCAGCTTCTACAACTCTTGAGCCCGAGGGGGCAGAGTAAGGAGACAAGAAAAGAGCCCAAAGCGCTTTCATTCTCATTCTCCGGTAAATAGCCCCTCTTCACACTAGCCCTTTTAGCTTGTGATTGCTTTTCTCTTCCTGCTCCCCGCCACCGCTGCAAATGATTCGTCAAAGCGCTATTTCCTGCTCCATCTCTCCACGGGTAAGACTCTTCTTCCTCTTTCATGTGCCTCTCTCGCCTCTTGATGGCCCTCTCAACCCCGACTCGATGTCTGCAACCTGACTGCCCACTTCGCCTTTCCCCCTCAACTAAATTTAACACATGTAGAGTGAAGAGCACTCGAGGAGGTTTTTGGGGCTGAATTGCTGGACGAATATGCGGGTGGGATACAGAACCAGCATTTTGACTAGAATTACATAGTGTCACTTAAAAAATATCAGGTTGCTAAAGTGTTTTCTTTTTTTGGGACAAACAGATGGGTGAAGGAATGCAGATAAGCACACCCATGTGGATAACTTTGTATATATGCAGGCTCTCTTGGCTCTCAGTTGCTCTAAACCACTGGTGGCAAAGGTTGGTCTGACTACTCAGGTCTACAAACTAAAAAGAAACCTTAACAAATGTTTTGTTTCCCAAAATGTCCTGGTCTTTTTGTGTTCATCTCACTTTGGTGAACATAAAAAATACATGGTGTAATTCATACATGGCTTTGTGGTAATACATTCAAATAAGATAATAGTCTGAATAATATGAGTAATTGTACTTTCAGGTATCGTAATTTCCGGACTATTGGGAGCACCAACTAAATTTGGAAAAAAAAAATGTACGTACAAAGTCTGTATTTGACTATTAGAAGCACGTTGTAACACAAGATATTTACACAGAAATGGGTCAGCACGATGTTCGAATCCCTTTCGCAGTCACAGTGTGGTCTTATCCTTAATCAGCATCCATTTCTATCTGTTTACTTTCTCTGACCAAGTCCACAAGTGTAGTGTAAATTATCTTTAAATATTCCGCTGTAACTTTTCTAACCTGGGTATTGGAGCTTGTAACTTACGTCATTTGTAACGTTAAAGCTGAAGTTGTGTTTTTTTTTTTTTTTTTTTTTTTGCTCATTTATTTATTTAACTGTAAAGCAAAAATAAGCTGAAAGGTGATACTGTGTCTACAATAATTTTGCCATTTTAATTAGGCTTATATGTGTTCTGTAGGCTAAAGGTATGCCCTAAATTATAACAATGCTAAAATAACAAAGTCCAAAATAACTATATTTGTGTAAAACAAAGGGCCCCACAAGAATACAAAATAAGTCTATGTCTTTTACTGTAGATCTGAAATAAGTTCTTAAGGGCTTTGTATGGGCGAGCTCTGGTGTGACCGTGCACATTATGGGAGATCATTGTTGCTTAATGAGTACAACCTAAAGACTGCCACTGGTGACTGTAGAAAATCTATAAATTGTATAAGCCGCAGGGTTTAAAGCGTGAGAAAAAAGTAACAGCCTTTTGTCCAGAAATTACGGTACATGTCTCTGAGATATACCAGAAATAACAGTTTAGCAGGGCAAAGTCTTCAACACAGGAATGTTGAGGTATGTTTTTAATTATGTGGTGTCGCAATTCTCCTAAGGTAAATGTAAAAGGCTGGGGGGTATTTTTTTTTTTTTCTGTCAGATATCCAATCCTTTGCTACTCCATGTAAATATTAGCGAAGTGATGACTTGCTGGTTGTGTTTTGGAATCGCTTGCTACAATCTAGCCAACACTACTATAACGACAGCGACAGCTATGGATAACAATAGCCACACGGATATCAGACCACAGTGACAAATTCACAGCAAATGGACTTTACAACAATGAACGATTAAGCAGCTTAGCTGCATTCAGGAGCTGCAAGAGCTGCATTAGCTATGATAAGCTAATGCTACGGTATTCTGAAGCTACATCATATAGCTTCTGAATACTATAATGTTCACTTACTATTTGCTTTTCATAGCTTAGCTCAGGGGTTCCCAATCTTTACCATGCCAATATCAACTTTAAGATTATACTTTTCAAAAACTTCTTCACTTTTTAATAATAACTATTTTTTGTTTGGGATAGGAAATTATCAACGAGCGAAAGCCAGACTCATGAAAGTAGATTGTTGCAAAAGGGAGAAGACATTTCAGGACTCTGTCAGCCAAGGTGGGATTCCCATTTCTTTAATGTAGTCAGTAGTTAGACAGGGGTAGGGGTTCAAAGTTCAGTTTCATTTTTAAAGATAGCTTAATAACAGGAACAAAACGCCAGGTCAACACTGATGATGACATTGTCATAACAAAGCTGCACCTGTTACTTGTGGTTGGGTACAATTGGAAACTTGAGACTGATGATTATGGCACTTTACATGTTGTATGTTCAGGACAAATGGTTATCAAAATAAAACATAAAATAATAAAGTTACATTTTAAAGATTATCTTATTAATTAGATCAGATTTTTCCCCTTCCTCTATTTTTTGAGGCCCCCCTGGTGCCCGCTGGCGGCCCCTACTTTGAAAACCCCTGGCTAAGCTGTCTCACCAGTCATGTACTGTAGTATTGCATCATAGTGAAGTCTGTTCGCTGTGAATTGATTACCCTAATCTGACATTAGTTAATAGTCAGTTTGTAAAAATGTGGAAGTGGATAAACAGTCGCTCTGTCTACAACAGCCAGCAAGCGACTGGAGGTGATGACTTGGCGGGAATCAAGTGGCATCTCATTTTTCCAAGATATGTTTTATCCTCTTCCCCTTGGCCCTCAAAACTATGAGAAAACTTCACAGGAAATGACTCAGATGTTAAAATTCAGTTTAAGTCGCTCTGAAATCTTCTCATAAGGAGACAATTAACATGGTTCATAATCTCAGATCTTGGTGTTGAACAAAGTGAATCACTCAGATAAGTGTTTTCTTCTGGGGATTAGTGTTGTCGATAGCGTTGGTGGCGTCTTACCAAAACTACTGAAGAGGGTGCCCATCGCCTGGTTCTTGGCCATGTCGATTAGCCCTCTGCCCAGACAGAAGTGTGGGAATATCAACAGCACCTGCTTCACGATGTCGTTGATGCGGGTGACATTCTGTCGGGGATATGAAAGACAACAACACACAAGTCACAAATTGGTGGCAAGTAGAAGCTTTGAATATGCAAGCCCCTGCTTGGGAATTAGCCAGCACCAGCCCAATGTGTTGACTCTGACTTGAATCAGCAGGGCCAGGGGCGGCAGGAGAAGTTTGGAAGCACTCTGATGCAAGTGTGGATAATTAACAAACATCCTGCGCTCCATTTGCATGCTGTGCTGTTGTGTTGTGGGGCTTTTAATGTAACGCAGAGGGAGCGCGGGGCATCTAAGTTCATCGAGCTTTTTGATGTTGGAGTTTAACAATCTGTAGGGAGTGCACTGTGTGATCTGCAAGGCTGCACACATACAGTCTGTGTAAACACAAAGTGATGAGGTGGTTCTCAGGTATAAGCAGATGTTCTAAAAATCACAACTAAGAGGAAGAGGGAGCACCCAGGGGCCTCAAAGACGAAGCTGAAGAATAACACCTACAGGCGCTCTGTGTGTCTACATCTGTTTTTTCTTCCTCTTTGTCTGATTGTAAAAACAAAAACAAAGAGACACAAACACAAAGTTTTACTGTTCACATGGTACACATTACAGCCAGGCTTATCTTGACAGGGCACTTCCTGGCTACGGCTTCTCCCCAAATTTGCACCGTCCCTTTCTCCACTTTTTCTCCTTCAGGTTATAAATCAATGGCAGCCAAGAAAAGCAAAAAGAAATAACTAATAAGCAGAGTGGACAGGGCTGTAACAAACTGGGAAAGAGTCAGAGGAGGAAAAAGGGACCTTGAGGGGGAGTCGGAGAAAGGAAAGACAAAATATTTCTATGTTTGGCGCTACACAGCGCAAAACGACACTTCATGCATTATGCATGCTACTTCATTGCAGCAAAGTCTTCAAAGCTCTTGCATACATGGAGGGAGGATATAAATTCATCGTTTCAGTTTTGTTTTGTTTTTTTACTTTTGGGCAACCCTGAGAAAACAGTAGGTGAATTAGGGGAAACAGTGCGTTTTGTTGGGACTGTGTGCATGATTTCCACTGTAGAAGAAAAAGTGCATCAAGTGTTATGGCAGCCCAGCTCGAAAGATTTTTTTTTTTTTGCCACACCTGATGCTGACATCTTGAATTGAGAGTTTCAGGGAGGATTTTTGGCCTCGAGCAGAGTTCTTGCGAAGACAAACAACTGATACCAAAAGTATCAAGTGTTGGACTTAATGTCGAGACTGCAGGCAAAAAAAAAAAAACACAGCCTGGCACTCGTCAAGGATATGAAGTTCAATACCCAGCTTCATGTTTCATGTGAACATTAACATCCCATCAACTAATTCCCAGCAAAGTAATTTAATGTAAAGAGTGTTCTGCACAGTGCTGACCTTTTCATTAAAACTATCCCAAGAGCAAAATAAGCATACTGTTCTACAAGTCCTCTAACCTGCTCCACATGCTACTTTAAAAAATAAAAAATAAAAAAGCTGAAGAGTGAAGATATTTCTAATGAAGATTAGTTTGGCCCATGCCTGATTTCTTAAGGGTCCAAAATTCCAGATAAAATGTGGAATCTGTTCAAAGAGGTCTGACTTTTTTATGTTATAGGGAGAGTTTGTCTGTCTGTGAACAACACAACTCAAAAAGTAATAAACAAATCTTGATGAAATCTTCAGGAAATGTTCAAAATGAGATAAGGAAAAAAGTGATTATATTTTAGATGTGATCTGGATCACCGTCTGGATCCAGGACTTTTTTAAAGGATTCTGTATCATTGTGAGATAGGGCCGTTTTTCACCATATGTGTATAAAACTCCACCATAAATGGTCAGATTGCTTTGCAAAACAATACAAGACGAGGTCACCATAATTTCTGACAGATGGTAAAGTATGATCCAGATCCTGGCAATATTCTGGATACTAAGATCTGGAATATGAAATATGCACTGGGTCATCATAATTTTCAAAACTGTCAGGTAACAGTTATCATACAAACCTGCAACTAACACCAAATTGTAGCAGACAGTCTGCTGAAAGGGAGTATAACATTAAAGTAGGACTAAAGTGTTGGTGACAATCACAATATGCTTGGTGGAGGTTTTCACTCTCTGAGTGCTTTTATAGTTTTAAAGTTGATGACTTCAAATTTAAACAGTTGGCTTTAAGTTTGCCAGTCTCAAGGCAATCTCTTTCTCGCAAAGAAGCCTCGGTATAACTCAGTTAACAGTGAAACTGAGACTAAACAGAAACAAATGACCCCTCTGAATCAAGAAATAACAGGGGAATTGCATAGACTGCAGGCATAAAGATGTCCTTTGTTCTGAGACACATTCATTAAATTACATTAGATGAAAAGGAAGATGACAGCCAAGTTTAAAAAACGATTGGTTTTAAGATGGCAAAGTTTTAGAAGAGTTGCATGATTTAATTTATTAATTTGTAATGTTTTTAACTACTGATTTCACTTTACCATGCCATTTAAAAGTCCAAAGAAAAGACGCAACCCATGTCTCCCCATGTGGCAAAATGCACAGTAATGTTCAAGATCAAAAGTGGGAACGTGCATATCTGATTTTGTTTTTTGTATAAGTGGGTGGTAACCGGCACTGATTCTCTCAGGCAGATATAAGAGTGTAATGAAAGGGCCTTATTGATCATGATGTCTAAACAAACCTTCAAATGTCTGGAAATGTGTTTAACAATAATTCATCACTGCTTTTGTCTACATTTATAGATCTGCTGGAGGAATAAAAGTGAACAAAGAAGTGCAATCAGGACTCAGATGAGGGTAAAATCAACTCAATATACAGTGAGATCTTTCAACTAACGAATTAACAAATCCAACGTGTGTGATAATCAGTTTGAGGTAAATTTGAGGTATATTTAAGAACACCCTATACACCCTATATCTATCTCCCAGGAAATGATGAGACAGTTGAAATTCCCACAGTAAGGACTGGCCAAAGGCATCTCTCTTCTTTGCATTCATCTCAAAGCTTACACAAAAATAAAACAAAAATTGCCATCGACCTTGGCTGAATACAACCCATCTGTCTGACAGAAAAAAGCGATGAAAGTGAGACTTAATTTGAGATCAATACATGAAATAACACATCTTCTCCCGACCGGGGTGTTCATCAAGGAGATCTAAGCGCCTCTTACTCACGAATGATGAAATACTGGACAATTTTCCCCCCTTACGTTCCAGTACTGTGCCCATAAATCATTTTCGAACGGTTTTGATAGCGGTGTAGCCTGCGAGGCACTTATCTGACCCATATCGCTACATGTGCTTATTCCCGCAGCAGGGCTTCATTCATAACGCCGGGAATCACAATGAGGGCAGAGAGACACAAAGCAGGCCTCAAAGAGTTTGATGCTTTTTAGAGAGGACACTGTTTTTGTTTGTTTTCCTGACCTGCTGGTTTTTCATTGATATTTTCATCTTTCCCAACCCAGCAGAAGAATGTTTATTTATTTATTTTCAATTTCTTTTTGCTTTTCTTTTTTTTTCATTTCAACAGATTAAAACTCTGTTTTCATTACACATCACTGGTAAACATCATAAAAGGATAAAGGTCGCTGTCAATCGAGATATTTAGTGTAACCTATAGATTTATTTAAAAATTGATTTATTTTAGACTTTCACTTTATTTCATTGTTTTTATTTATATCCCTTAATTGCTTATTTGATGGTTTAATCTTTCATTTCTTGTAACTTTTTTGTTTTTATCAATTTATTTTGTTTTATTGAAAAAAATGATTTGGAGTAAATAAATTTGAAAAATATAAAAAAGTAAATACACGAATAAATAGATAAAAATCATGTTTTGTTTTTAATAATAATGATGATAATAATAATTATTATTATTATTATTATCATTGTTATTATCATTATTTCAATGATAATAATAACAATGTTAAAAATATAGAAATGTCAAAAAGTTTTGAATTTTCAAATTTACCAAAAGTTTGGGGAAGACAAAAACAAAAATAATAATAATAACTAAAAAAAAAAAAAAAAAAAAAAAAAAAAATTCGGATAATTTTCTTTTTTGACACCTGCCTCTCACAGCTTTAACAGGTTTTAATAAATAAAAAATGAATAACTTAATAACCAAATAATATTTTCATATCTTTTCTAATATTCTGTTTTCTAAAGTCATTATCATTTTTAAAGGCTGCACTGTTGATTGCTTACCAAGTATTACAAATTACTAATTGGAGCTTCAACCTCTTGGACATGTAGTTTGTCTTTATTTTTACTATATATTTTCATAGTATATATTTAAAATAAATATGCACTTTAATTTCAAGGCTTCAAAATGGTATGAAGAGAAGATAGGCAACCAGGAATTCTTTCTTACTTTAAATAAATGAAACACCTGCCTTTAATCCTCATTTCAACATGTTTTCAATAAAGTCTGACACATTTTCTTTTGTGCATTCCAATTAAACATCAGGAGTTAGCTGGTACCTGGCCCATCTGCCACACCTTGACATCCATCTTTAGAAATCCATACGTGCCTGTGGTTATCTCTAAGCAGCATGTGGTGCCGGTATCGACTCCAGCACTGCTCTGAGCATACAAGGCAGGCTCTGGGATTTATGCGATCCACGGGGAGCTGGACGGTCCTGAGGGGGAAGAAAATCTCCCCTTGTCTCCAGACAAAACTGGAGCACAGAGTCTCTAGCACGGCAGCTCTTCTTTCTCACCTTGTGTTTTACTTTTTTTTTCTTTTTTGGCTCTTGGAGAAATTGTGCTATACCCACCAGGGATCTAGATCCAACTCTTGCCTGAAAGATGGAGAACAGATTGAAGCCTGTAGCTTTACTTTTGAGCGACGTTGTTTAACTAATACCACCACTGAGCAGTCTCAAATTGACAAAAGGAAGCTTTGAAAGTGAAGAAGTTGTGAAAGGAGGAAACTGGATTGAGCTGTCATGTGCAGGATCTAGCCTTTCTGCCAGACTGGGGCACACCGGGGCTCTGTCATATCAGGGTTAGCATTTCTGTCAAGAGTCTGTTCTGAAGAGATATCTCCTCTGAACAAAGCACATGAGAAAAAAGAAGGAGAGTTGTGTCATCCGTTGACTGATGTCGGCCTGTCAGGTTCTGTTATCGGCTGCAAAATCAAGTCAGATTAGTGGAATTATCATAGACCTCTGTCCCTGTCGAGTCTCAGAGAACACTATCTCTGTCCCTAATGCTTCCAACAAGAGAAGAGCACAATAAATCTATCTCTTTCGCCACCACCAGCATCATCGTCTCCATTAAATTATCACCAATGGCACTTTTTATGAGTAACACACTCAACTAAGAGTGCGTCGATAAATAAAGTGAAAGCAGAAGCAACAAAATGGCATCAGTGACTTTCTTCGAAGGTGGAACGTGCCAGATGAAAGACACAAACTGAAAATGAATGATAATGAAATCAGGATGCAAATGAAGCAGACTCGTTAGGAGACAGGAAGCATCCCATGCCATTGCTGAGCGTCGCCCAAGGAAACACGGAGTCGGAGGCAGGCACGTCGGAGGGGACAGAGCGTCTTTCAGACAACATAACACCCCGTCTGAAGTGCCGGCTTGGAGCCGTGGGAGACGTTCTGACGGAGCATCAGATGTATAAGCAGCTTGTCACGGGAAAGAGATGCTGTTGTGTCTGTTGACAACGAGTGGCTGATCAGCAGGAGGCTACAAAATGTGCTGTGAAATATTCCAAGAGCGGAGGATGTGTATGCTAATCGTGCAAACAGCAATTAAGTCTACAAATCAAATTAGACGTATTGAGTTCAGAGAATAAAGCAGAAGACATCAGCACCTTTAAAGAGATGAAGTCTTTCAGAATAGGCCGGTTTTTCTCTTCCTCATAAAATGTGATTTAAATCATAATCAAAAAGCAAAATGACTGACAGTCAACATCCACCCCTCACTCTTCTCAAAAGCTCTCCATTTCTTCCGCAGCACTTTTTTTTTTTGGTGTCTTTGTCTTTTGATTCCCTCGAGACTGAAGCAGCTTGCAGTTAAAATGAAAACTCGCTGAAAGATGGATGAGGAAAAGTTCTCCGAAGACCCAATTCTCAGCAAACGATTAAAGATTAAAGAGAATAGGGAAAATAACTCCTTTGAAAAATCCTTGAGAGGATAAAAAGAATGGATTAAAAGTTACACCAGGTGGGATATACTCCGCCTACATGTGTGTGGAAGCCTTTTCATGGAAAACACTGAGTGTTTATGTATGATTCATGTCAATTAGCCATCCACTCCCATAGCTTCAAGATATATTGTCTATGCAGCTTTGAGAGCTGTGAATTCCTACATAATAATGTTTTTTCTTCAATAACATGCAAGTTTGAGTGTGTTTTCCACTCACGTCATCATCAAAGAGCTCCATAACAAAGGTAGCCACGCTGCCGTTGATCCCGATGAAGAGGTTGATGCACGTAAGAACCACGTAAGCAGTGCTGGGGACACTGAAGATGAAGGAGGCAGGGTACATCATAGGCGTGATGGACCACCTGCAAGAAACAAAAGCCTCAATGTGTGACCCACTCTGATGACCCCACAGGGAAAGTCAAAACAAAAGAGAACCTGGAGGAAACAACGTGATTGTTAACCTTCTGCAGCCTATTCTTGTTAAAGTCAACACCGGGGTTTATGTGACAGCTGAATAAGCACAAGTTATGCCACTTTCAATTCATAAATGCAGATGAGCAGGTCAGGTGTGCCGTTTCATAGCATCACAAGCCTCTTCTGATCATTTGCATAGAGCAGGAGTGACCCATAAAAACACTGCTGAACAGTAAATGTCAGCCATGCTTGGCCTGCAGTAGTTCAAGTCCAGATTGGAGGTTTGTAAAATGGAGATGCTGCTGAAAGTGTTCAACTGTAGTTCAGTATTTCTCTGATAATTGGGCACAGATATAAAAAAGGGGCCACATGGTTTCAGGGGCTTGGTGACGTCCCCCAACTGATGTCTTTTGGATTTTCTGGGACCTGTGTCTGTATTCCACAACATTCAACAGGTTAAGGTTGGTGTTATACATCTAACAGGTCTATGTATAGAAATCTGGAAAAACATTTTACTTTTAGAATTCAAAATGTGACTCTAGATAACCACTAAGTCACCAAGGATGAAAAGTCTTACCAGATATCTCTAGTCTTCATTGTGTGGATGAGCAGCAGAGCTGAGTTTGAGGGTTGCACCAATGAAAAAATCTTCTCATCCCCAATCCTTACACCTTATTCTGCCATGAAATTTTGTAGGGCTGGACAATATGCTATTCACGCAACTTGATTCTATTACAATTTTGGGGTGCCAATTCGATTTGAATTGCAATTCTTTGGTATTGCTGATTTTTGCGATTTTTAGTTTGCTTTTGTAACACCAGATGTTAATGTCGACGATATAAGGAGCCATATTTTCCCATAAAATGCACATCACACGAGTTAGAGAGAAGCATTTCACCCTCTCCCGGAGAAAAGTGGTAACTTTTTATAAACAAAGACTAAATTAAAGAACGTGATTTACAAAAAAAAACCTAAACAGATTTTTTGACAAAGAATCCCAATTTTGATATTGTCAAACAAAAACTCCAATACATAGATTTTTTATTTTTTTTCTCCCACCCCTAAAAATTATTTTTGGGTGCTGTTTGGTAGTTTGGATGATTGAAATTTTAAGAAACAAAACATTTTTGCAGTTCAAAAATTTTAAATTTAAGTTTGGCATTGGCAGAGAATATTTGGCAAATCTTTCATGGTGCAACTAGGGTTGATTCCTGAAAATTTGAGCCCTGGACTGTTGGCAGTTTTTAGGGTTTTGTTTCTGTCATCATAAATAAATTTTTCTAAAAATTCCCATGAAATTTTGGCTCAGAAGTTTAGGAAATTTTAAGTTTTTTGTTTCCAATGATGTCTGCTAAGAAAGTCCGCTTATAACAAACCAACATATTTGATATTTATACATTAATGTGAACAGGTAAATACAGTTAATATGAATTCCCAAAAAATTCCCCGTTGTAAATTCTCAATTAGCCATCAAAAGTTTCCAACTTCAAAAATTTCAGAATTTTGCAACCCATATGCTTAGTTCTGTTGCTCACCCAAAAGTACTTTCCAACACTTTCCAGAAGTAAAAGGTAAATTGCCAAAGCGCATTTGTTACAAAAAAGAAAAAAAAAAAAAACTCTACCAAACAATTTTTTGTACTTTATGTGCTAAGTTCAGTTTAAAAACAGAGCGACAAACTAACCATGGTGGAACAGAAGCTTTAAGGATATGCTTACTTTGGCGGATACAAAATATACAACACAATGTATATTTGAAGAGAAGGAACAGTCGATAATAAGCAAGAATGGGGCTTTTTAATTCAAAACTGAAAAGAAATGCAGTTATTCTTTTACTCACCCGTATAGAACAAGCAGCAGAATCAAAGCAGGCAGGTTAGGAGGAGAAACGTAGGCTTCTTGTTGAAAGCAGAGGAAGATCACGATCACAATCAAGCAGGGCACGGTGTAGTTACACTGTGAGGAGAACAATAAAAACAAGTACTAAGACACTGAAGTGATACAGAATGAAAGTATTAAACTTAATGGCACTGGCCCCCTATTTATAAGCAAAAAGAAAAACTCTAAATTACATTTAAATAGTTTTAAACTTGTCCCCCTTAAATTTTTCTCTGTGCCTTTAACAAAACTAAACCCAACAGTTGATAAAAAAAATTAAACAGCTTCTCTTGAAAAGACTGAAAAACATTTCAAATTTTCTAAAATTAAGTCAACTTAAATAAAGGTGTGGTTCTGGTAGTTCTCCATGCTGCACAGCTTTTAAAACCAACACTTGATAAGTGATAAGTTCATAGAGAAATATAAAGAAGCCCACTGCTTGGACTTTCTGCGTTCTCCCCATTGTTGACAGAGCAGCCATGGCAATGCACAGAGCTTCAGGCAACAATCATTAGACCGGCTCCCTGGGTCCATTTGTCTCCCTCTCACACTGTATTTATCTGCCGTAAAGATGAGCGACCTAATGCCACTTCTTTACCATGGATACCTGATAAAATGTTTACTTCAATTATACCTGAGGGAAACGGCCACTGAGCCTGTTGAGTGTAACCAGCGGTGGCAGCCAGCGTGGATAATTATGCCTCAGCCAATAGCTGCTGCTCGGGGGAAGCTATTTCTAGATGCATTAGTGTGAAAGCTATATCATCACTTACAATGGATGGAGTTTACAGAAAAATCTGAGGCGAAAAGATTTATCTAAGGGAAAATTAGATCCTTGATGAGGACACATTCTCTATCAGAGGATTGTTTTTTTTGTTTTTTTACCATGCATTTCCAAAAATTGGAGATGCATGATTAAGTGGGTTCTAACCACTACTGCAGGGGTGTCAAACTCATTTTGACTCAGGGCCATACCAGCATAATGGTTGCACTCAAAGAGCCAGATGTAACTGTTAAACATCAAAAAGTAGCTAAATGTAACTTAATGTAATGTAAAATTAGATGCAGCTACTGCTTCAAAACTGCAGCCTCTGAAAAAGACTTTACAGCGCGGGCAATTTCTTCAGCCACAATTAAGCTAGCTTTCACTGCCGTGTTGTTTTTGTTTGTTGCTTTCTTGATCACATCCTACTACAATTGCAGTTTGCATTTTAAATCATGCACTATTTGTTGTTTTTCCTGAAGGCTTACTTTGGCGTACTTAGCGTTGTGTTTGGTGCCGCAAAATCAGGTCTTCGAAAGTGTAGCTAATGTAGAATAGACATAGACTGCAGTTCCTCCAGTGGCCACTTGAGGCTGACTCCAAAAGTTAGTCGATGCCCCCTTAACCACATATTAAAAATCCAAGGTGATGAAAACCTTTTGTTGCTTTTTTGTTTTTGTCATACTTTTTTAAAATTGTTTGATTTGAGCTTTGAAGCTGTTTGCAAGCAGAAATTTGTAGTACAGCAACCATCATCATCATTTTCTTCATCAACACCACTGAGTAACATCACTGAAACTACAACCATGTTTAACACCATTCATGCTCTTACCATGTCCCAGACAAAGTTGGCCAACCAGTAGACAGCTGGGTTGACTCCACTGACGAACTGAAGATGCTTGGCTTTGTTCACTCTCTCTTGGATGAGGAAGAGGACGAAGCTGGCTGGGATGAAGGACATGGCGAATATGACGCAGATGGACACCACAACGTCAGTGGAAGTCGTGGCACTGTGGGGGAAGAGTCAGGAAGTCATTGATGTATATATTTTTGTAACAACTGACATAATGTAGCATTTTAATCCAGTAATATGCTGTGTTCAGGGTTGATGTATGTTTATCTGGCAGATAGCACAGCTGTCTCCAGCTTGTGTCTGGGGTCTCTTTGACCCCTGTAAACTTTCACCCAGTCTCCTAACTCCATGCACTGATTCAACACACACTTTGATAGCACATATCTCTGAAAACTGACAACAGCTGTGGGTTGAGACAGTGGTGTCAGTAATGTTTTTTGGTCAACTACTCCGTTTGGTTTAACTCAACCTCTGCATATGCACAAAATTGTATTGCTCTCCGAGAGAGACTGACAGACGGATCGGGTGGCGTAGGCAGTGATGGGGATGCTAAACTGGTCTGTTGTGGTCAAGAGAAAGCTGAGCCAGGAGGCAAGGCTCTCAATTAACTGGTCAATCTACGTTCCAACCCTCACATACGGCCACGAGCTGTGGGTTGTGACCGAAAGAACAAGATCGTGGATACAAGCTGTACAGCCTTAGGGATAGGGTTCGTAGCTTGTACATCCAGGAGAGGCTCGGAGTAGAGCCGCTGCTCATCCACATCTAGAGGAGCCAGATGTTTTGGGCATGTCCAACTGGGAGGAGACCCAGGACACGGTGGAGAGATCATATCTATTGACTGGCCTGGGAACGCCTTGGTATCCCCCCAGAGGAGCTGGCGGAAGTGGCTAGGGACAAGGATCATTGGTCTTTGCTGATGGCACTGATGGCACTGCGACCTGAACCCGGATGAGCGGTGGAAGATGAAATGGAATAAAAATGCTCTCGGATATCGAGGCTCATTCTTTTGCGACCAGTGCTGTTCACCTTACCTGTGGCCAGAATAAATCCTGAACTGAAAAAATGGATCCTCATCTTGTGATCTTTGAGAGTTGTTCGACTAAAGCACTGGGTAGATTTTATTACATCATGAAACTGTCGAGGTGTATTCCACAATGTGTTTGGCTGGTGTGAGCAAAACTTTGCCATAAAATGTAAATGAGCTCACACATTTGCTCTGCGTGTGATCAAACTGTTTCCTCCTGGACTTACACATGATAAAACATGTAAGCTCAGGCTTTAGGGTGCTGTGTATGAGAACTCTTCATGAAATACAAAATTTAACTTAATTGAAATCTAAATTGAACTGTTTCATGCTTCCCATGAAACTAACTGAAGTGAAGACTGTGATATTCTCTTGAGTTTTCCCTTCGAGTGAGACGAGGAAAGAAGGAGCGATGCTGAGAAACATGAAGAATCAACGGTTCCCTTGTTACCAGGACACGAAGCAGGTCAAGCAAACATTAAGAAGCCATGTTGTGCTCATTATCTGTAATGAAGAACACATTTGAATCAGACTGCTCTTTCACACCATTTTTATGCAGAATGAATCATTCTTGCTAATGTTCCTTCATTGTTTTTTCATATATAATTAATGACGTAATAAGAAAAGCAACACCTTCATTAAAAGCTAGCTCTGCTAATGCTGTTAGTACACAATAAAAAAAGCTTTTAAAGATCATTAGCCTTCTGAAACCGGGAGAGGCCATTACACCCTGGTTCACAATGAAGGAGCTTTGTTGGTCTCTTGGCGACCTGGTTAACAGGAGCTCTGTGGAGCATTTCTTCAAAGCCTTGACCAGACTTCTGGAGGGCATTATTGGTCTTGTTTGGCTTAAATAAAACTCCTGCTTTCCCCACACAGATATTAACCTTTACTTCAGTTTTTATTCAACTCATCCCACTTTTTAAAATTCCCTTCATTGTGACCAACCCATTAGCTTTACTCCTTTAACCTGCAGCACCATCCTCAAACCTCACCCCCATGATAATCCCTCACAAGACGTCCTTTAGCGTGATTAGCATAGTCAATGAGTTACTCTGTGTGGCTACTTGCTTTATTTATCGTGGCCGACCAGACGCAATTAGAGCTCATAAATAAAATCATTCACCGCAGTGGGTGCCAGAACACATTTCAACAGGTTTAAAGGGCTGTGTGCTACAGGGTGTGGGAAGGGGGGGGTGGTTTGATCTTACCCTGCATTTCTGAAGCTGGTTAATTGCTGTGGAGAAGAAGACAAGCAATCTGCTAATTGACTAATAATGCAAGAGCAAAAGAGATGAGCAGAGGGAGCGGGGCTGTACAGGATGCTTTGCTTTAGGTTTGTTTTTAATGACAAAGGCTGCAGGGCACAGCCTGAAATGCTTCAGTGCAAAGAGGCTAAGAGCGGATAATTATCAAGTTGAAGGCTTCATGCACAACTTCTGGGCTGGTGTTTGTATTAAGTAGTGTTATGTCATAAACCTATTTTTGTTTTGATGGAGGAGAAAACTAATTAGTTAGGCACCCATAAGATTTTACATGTTTTGAGCACAGTGAATGAGTAAAAAATGTGTTTGCTGGAGGCCTTTACATTAACATGTCAAAATAAACAAAGCTGAGAGAAAAGGAAATTATTGTCAATTACCAAACTGATACTCCTCTGCTTCTAAGAGGAGACAGACACGTCTATCTGCAAACTCTTTGAGTATAAAAGGGGAAAATATAAATGAAGGTTACACTTTAACTAGAGACGTACTCCATTTTTATTGGATTGAAACGCTCTCTTTTCACACCTGCAAATTTTTATACAATTTGTCAGCTCACAATATAACTTGAAATTGTAATCTGTCATGAAGAGCACTTGAGGGGAGGGCCACTTCAAATTAGGTAGCACCGTAGTGCAATTCTGGCGTCCAAACCTCGGGAATGAAACGAGTCATGAGAGAAGAAATAGGATCAAAAGAGCGGCTGTCACAGGTGTCTCACCGTAGCATCAGAGAGACGCAGATAAGGATGAGAAAAACTCAGATCAATGATTGTTCAGGGAGATGCTTTGCAGTTATCTTTGCAGTTATCATTTTCAAGGGCAGCAGTTGGATTTGTTGGTGTCTTCCATGATCAGAAAAATTAAGTCTACTCTCATAAACAGAGAGTTTTTATTGGTCAACAATCATGTATAAATAATAGGGATGGAAGGGTCCACAACACACATGCTTCCTTGCAACTGTACCTCTGTACTTCTTTGCCTTGCATTGTGCGTGTGTATGAAAAAAAGATGGTAAAAAAAGAAAAACACGATCCGTGAAGTGAGGAAAACTGAACAAGACCATTACATGTAGAATTTTTTGCAAATTCCCACTCTTGGTTCAATACTTGATTCTGATTGGTCTGAACTTATGACAACAAGCATTCATTCTTACTGGTAAATGTGACACAAGGGAGGACCTGTGTGTACAATCTGAGAAGCTATAGTGAATTATTATTTTTTTCTTTTGGCCAATTTAAACAAAAGCATTCTGAGAAAAAAGTTTTTTGTTTGACTTTTTTTTCCCTAATGACACTTAATGGGTCATTACTTTGTATGGCTCATTTGTTGGTCATGGACACCTAACTGGTTTTGTCTTCAGTGATATTTTTTACTAATTTTGCTCCTGTGTTTGTCTGGAGATCCTACACATAACCATGGCTGCATTGTTTACATGTACAGCTGGTAGCAGCCTGTAGCATGTCAATGCTAAGTGGTGCAAGGCCGGATGTTTCCCCACAAAAGGAGGAGAAGGAAGTGAGGAAGATGTGCTGGTTTTCAGGTGTGGGCTAAGAAGCGACAAGATCGACCTATCCTTCCATCCATCGTTATCGGGAACGTAAGATCTATCTCCAATTAGATGGACGAGTAGCATCATGCTATTCACAGACATGGCTAACGGAGCTAACACTGGACATGAATGCTACATTAGAAGAACTTGTGAGCAGACAGGATCCAGGAGACAGAGACTGAACAGACTGCTGAAGAAGCTCAGTCCTGGACCCTGTGGAGGTGGAGGCTGACTGAACTGGACAATGATGGACAAGCTGTCATCATCTATTTTCTTATTGACCTTTTTGCACTTTCTATACACTTTCTTACTTTGTTTTTCTTGATTGCTGCTGTGACTCTTGAAATTCCCCTCGGGGATAAATAAAGTTTCTCTGATCTTGTCAGATAAGCTTTTGAAGAAAAACCAGGGCAAAATCTACAAGGTCACTTTTATCTGTCATAGCAACAAAAAGGGACCACAAAATCTGGAATATTTTTTTTATCCAGATCACACTTTTTGATGTACTGGGACAAGGAGGAGTTGTAGAGTCAGAATAATTGGATGTAGGCTTACGTTTGCTCAGGTGAACACTTGGTGTTTCGAACATGACTTCAGTACAGGGTTAAGGAACAGAGTATTCGTCTTCAATGTAAGAAGTCTCTATTTACCTCATCCTGTTCTGTGACCTGCACACTTCTTCAACAATGACAGAGTGTCCCAGCTAATCCTGAGATCTAACTTTATAAACTGCACTCGTCTCAGTCTGCGCAGAGATGCAGGAGACAAAAAAAACATTCATCCTGAATCTACTGGCGGCAGGAGATCGTAATTATCTCCTAACCCTGGTTCAGTCCTGCTCTCTAACTCAGGCCTGTCGTCAGCACCTGATCACTACATAAATACCTGACGGAGGATCAGGCTGGAGCGACGCTGGAGCACAGAATAAAACTGCTTCTATTGTGGTGATTGGTGGCAGCCACTGAACGGCCTGTATAATGTCAGGAGTTGTGGTTGTGGCGCTGCATGGTAATTTGCTGCAGGAATTCCAGCAGCTTTGAATTGAAAGCGTTGGTCACAGCATTGCCTCAGAAAAGCCTAAATACAAACGATCAGCAATAGATAATATCGAGAAATGGAAAACAACTCAAAATGTGTCCCTGATCACAAAACCAAACAGTGCGCTGTACACAGAGAGCAGTTAGATCCATATGTTGGGATTTAGCACATCATTAATCTCTGCTCTCACGGGGAGCTGCTCCCTTCTCTCTCTGTGCTGAGAGGAGGCCTGAGGAAGATATGGCATACGCCTTCAAATCTATGCGTGCGCAACAAATCCTCCATTTATTTTACCCCCATTTTCTGTTGTTTTTATTCTCCCGATTCTGCTTTTCTCTCCAACGCTCCATTGCTATGTCCATCTCACTGTGCGCTGTGCCTCTTTTATCACCTCAGTTTCATTAGTCTCTTACAAAATCAAAAGTCACATCGTGTGACGAGAGATGAATGATGTTTTGCCACCCAATGTACCCAACATGTCATAATTAAAGTCCAGTTCCCGCTGAATAATCCCTGCTTTTGTTTTCTTTCTGGAAATGAAAATATAACAAGAGGTTTACCAAATCCACTTTGCACCCGTGGAGGACTCGATTCTATTTTAGACCCGGAGGATATTATTCACTTCAGTCCAGGAGAAAATAAAGCAACAAATGCTCTTTACAGTTTTAAGTACTTTTTTTTTTCTCCATGCAAATGATCTTCCTTTTAACGTGTATAACATTACAATTACATTACAAAAGAAATAATTTAATGTTCTGTATCCTCACAGTTTAATAGCAGTGTCTTTATGTGATTTAAGTGTTGATGTGCCAAGACACAAAGCAAACATTAAACTGACGGTAAAAGACAAAAAAAGAGCTCTTAAATGCAACAAAAACTTCAGCCGCAGAAGTTTATGAGTATGCAAGTTGTACACAAGACAAAACTAAAATTTCACCATGGTTTGTGTTGACAGTATGTAATCATGTCACTCACAATCTGGCTGATGACAAGTCTTTGTTTAATGGCGAAGTTGTGCACAAGCATCCAAAATCACCTCCTCAATCTATTTTCCTACTCACTACATAGTGAATTAGATGTAGTGGACTGTGTAGCCTACTTACTCAGGTAAATTAAAACAACATTTTGGACACTACTCATCCATTTACAACCGCTGAGAGTGATGTAATTATTCTTGGGTCGTTCATGGATGGCTGACGTTTTTTTATAAAAAATGAAAAAACTATATAACTGAATATAATATAATATAATATAATATAATATAATATAATATAATATAATATAATATAATATAATAGAATAGAATAGAATAGAATATGATAGAATAGAATAGAATAGAATAGAATAGAATAGAATAGAATAGAATAGAATAGAATTACAAATTGTAATGATCCCCCATAGGAGATTTTTTTTGTCACAGCAGCTCACAGAAAAAGTGCAATAAATGCAATAACAATAAAAAATAGAATATTAATAGAGTAAGAATATGATATTGGAAATTTGAATACATATAGAAAGGTAGAATTTTTTTTTATATTTTTACATATCAACATAAAAACAAATAAGTACAGTACAAGAACAGCACTTGACCATAACAGTGAGTACCGGGATGATGTGCAACTTGTGCTGTATTTGAGACTTGCAAGGTCCAGTGAATGCATCACCCGCGGTTGATGTGTCAGCAGCTAACGTCCGTGTTGTTTGATTCTATGCTCCAAGTTGTGAGACACGCTCATCCGAAAGTCAAACAGGGAGCTAAGTTTTATCCTCTGACAGTTTTTAATGTTGTTTCATGTTATCAGTAATCATTAATCGTGTAATCAGGCATTTCTTCGGTTTGAACCGCAACGCATGATGGTATACATTGCTTATATAGTGAGCATCGCTAATGCACTAATTTTCAAAATGCATCGTGGGATACATTGAGTGCACTATATAGGCATATTCACAATACAGCACACTATTTAGTGAATAGGGAGTGATTTCGGACACAGCCAGTGTTTCTCAAATTGTTCCAGACCAAGGACCACCGACCCACCCCCAAACCCCACCAAAAACCCCTAAGTGGGTGAGTTTGTAAGTATGGGAGTTTGTAATTGGAACATTTTGCGTGTAAAATTTCAACACAAAACTAGAGTATTGACCTTAAGCCAAACATATGCCTGAGGTTACAGAAAGAGATCTGCAAACATTTTACACATGAACACTTCCTCTGACAAAGTTTTACTTTTGAGGCTCTCATCTTTGTTCTTGATCAGAAAGAAATTTTCATGCAGCATCTACCCACCATCTCCCCTTTCACCTCTACGTTCTGGTCTGATGACTCACATAGCAACATAGGAGAGCTGCGCCTTGGTGAGGTTCAGAGGGTGATTGGACACAGAGATGCCGTACTGTCGGGGGTCCTCTCCAGCCGGCAGATTTCCCCTTAGGATGGCGTTGGTGGCCACACTGAGGAAGGACGGCATGCCGTGAAAAGCCTGGTTGTAGAACCACACCTGTGGAGGAAGGGGCAGGCATCAGGTTAGGGCAGACGACGCACAGGGGGGCTTTGCTGTTACTTGTGATGTTTCCTAGCAACTACATGTGGCAGCGCTGCATGCACACTTATGTTGATGGATAAATAATAGAGAAAGGTTTTGCATGCAGGTTGTGAAAGAGAAAGCCATCAGTGTGGAGAAGATGCAGGTGAAGTGGTTTGATTCTGTTCAAGGCAGTCACTTTATTAATCCAAAGAAATATATTGTCAAACTGGTGGTTAAATTTCCACTTCAGTGTTTGTTAACTGTTGACACAGTGTGGTAGGCCACCTGTTGAGCTTTCTTTGGGCTTGTTTCCTTATAAGATGATATTGTTTCTATTGCAAGATCTGACAAAATTAGTTGCTAATGCTAATGCAGCAGACTTTCCTGTAATGTCAGTGTATTCAATTTCTTAAATATTTACTTCTTATCATTTTGATGCACAGCATACAGAGCAAAACGTCAAAAATTCAGTTAGATATCTGGATTTCTCTGCAGGAAACAGCTGATAATAATGATCTGGTAAGATGACCAGCTCAAAAACTGATCAATTAAAACGTATCCAGATCGCCACTGATATTAAAGTTCGGATCAGAACTCTAAAAATGAGATTAATACAATCAGCGGTACCACTTTACCTTAGGGGTCTGCAAATTTCACCGCACTTAGGTAATAATTAGACAAAGTTTCAGCTAGTGTAGTAATTCCCAACCTTTCCAACTCAGGGTCGAATTTTGAAGGCCACACATACACAGAGACTCCAGCAAAGATTCTTCCTTTGCGTTTCCAAAAGCCACCTGCGTTTACATGAAGATGGCGTGAAAACAACCTGCGTTCATACGACTCCAAGAAGACAAGTCACAACAATGTAGTGGCCATGCCAGGCCAGTAGTTGGGGATGGGGATATATGTGTGTAGATATGATACTCGGAAATCACCATCATTGTTGTGGTTGTTCTTTCTTTTTCTGACGTTTTATTGTGTGAGACGGTTGGCAATCCAACCTTGAGGCGTATTACCGCCACCAACTGGACCGTAATGGCTTAACTGGAAGTGTGAGCACAAACTCCACCTGAAACTGCAAGTGCGCATGTGGTGACGTCAGTGTTTCACCCTGAAACGCTCTGCTCTGTGTTTATACCAGGCTGGATTGAGGAGCGTTTTGAAAACTCTCCACTCTGGAGAGCATTTTCAAAAGCAACTTGGTCTCATCTTAACTCATATCTTAACTCACGGCCAAAACGCAATGAAATGGCCTAAGGCTCGACAATTTTCACAACCCACCAGATACAGGGGCCCTATGATGCTTTCTTTAAGCACTTGTTTTTGAAGATTGAACATGAAGACTGAACTAAACAGTCTTGCTGCAAAGTAGTGTGGCAAATAACTGAAGTTCCTATCTTACATTTGCTTGTCATTTGTCTTACACTTGAAGGAAACACATAGTAAAAAAACAAAATTATGATTAGAATATTTCCTCATATCCTTTATTTTTTTTCAACATATTCATAAAAGTAACTCATTTAAAACATTATTCTGATTTTTTTTTTGTTTGTTTTGTTTTTTTAATTAGACCCCACTCCCATCCCCCAAATACCATTTTGGAAATGATTCGACGACCCGCTTCACAGCCCACCAGGGGGGCACAGGCCACAGTTTGGGAACCACTGGGCTTGTAAATTTATTTTCATGATTTCAGCAGATTTTATGACAGATTCTGGGAGGAACTTTTGGGTTTGTGTTGTTTTTGGTGCCCCCTGCTGGCAAAAAAAGGCATTTCATATCTGGCTGATTTTATCCAGAAATTGAGTAAGTAGGGTACCCTGACAGAACATCTCATCTTTAACAGCCAAAGATTACACTTGAAGACTCTTAAGTGTTAAAATGTTTAAAATAAATAAAAAATAGGCTTGTTGCAGGGTCTCTTGTCTCACCTGACATCGACCCTGCAGCAGCGATTACATTAAAAAAGACTCAGAAACCAGGCCGAGCAGAGACATTAGCATCCATATTAATCTGTTTAATAGGAAGCACCTCCTCATGTGAGTTTTAAATATTTGATTAAGGTTGGGAATTGTGTCTTGTTACAAACTGTGTTTAAAAATGCCAGAATCTTCCTGCTCTCACAGGATGTGTTCATTGGGAGTGTGCTCAAGGTCAAGTTTTTAAATTACACACAATACCAGGGTCAGTGGATAAAGAGTGAGTAATTAAGGGTTTAGTTCAGCATTTGGTGACAATAAACAGCAACCGTGCGCCTATTTTTGTTCTCTTTGCTGTATGTTTGGGGGCGTGAGAGTTTTTATACAGTCAGAATAAATGAATAAAAAATAGATTTTATTTTTGTTCCACTTACTGCAGTATAAGAACTGAAGAAAGAGGGGTCAAATAATCTCCAAAACATTTTTCACTCCAAAATTCTTTCCTTTGAGCGGAGCCACAGATGTGACAAAGACTACTTTTTCATTCATTAGAAGATAAAGTCCCACAAAGACAGCCTATCTGGATTGTGGCGGAGCGTGCCCAGTAGAAGAAACATTTCTCAACACTTTCTTTTTTAATGTAACTGAGTCCGGGAGTCTGTGGCTGCTGGGGTGCAGAAGAAAAACGCTGGATGAAAGAGTGTGGGAGTGTGAGAGGACTCCCTCCTGATAGAGCGGCACTAATTACGAGTGGATGGCGTCTGAGTGTCGGCTGAACATTACACCGAGGAGGATACGGACAAAATGCAGTGGATTCTCTTCCTATATGTTTGTGCGTCGCTTTAACTCTTCTGATCACATTTTCCCTTTTGTATTTTCCATATCCTGAAATTTCTAAAAGGTCTGTGGCTTATCTTCCGATTCAAGATAACAGGAAGTGAAAAGCAAACGCTGAACACCAGGGAAAGATGAGAGGGAGGAAGAATATACGATGACAAGACACATTTGCATTTTTAGTTCTGAAACCATCTTAAACATGTTGCTCTGAGGAGCAGAACTCTTGTATCAGAGTGAAATATAATATACAAGTGTGGTTTAAGTGTATGAGATGCAACTGTAACTCTAGCTTAAAATATATGCATGGTTTAGTAATGAAAATAACACAGTTGTTTCAAGTTCTGCTTACATTGAAAAAGAAAGAGATGCTCAGACTTGGGTGTCGACAAAGAAAGCTAACTGAAGGTGTTGACCCCTGTGTGAGAATAAACATTGGCCTTCTTATATAACATCTGTCAGCTGATTGCTGCCAGCTGAGGGAGATGCTCACAGGTGTTTCCAATATCTGCTGATTAAGAGGCAACCTGTGGACTGGATTCATATCTTTTTACAATTAAAAACACTTCAGCACACATTTATCGTGGCAGAAAGTGAATGAAGCACAATACATCTTTTGAGTATGCATTTTCTTTTCAGTTTGACTTTGGAAGGATACAAGCGATGGAAAAAAAAACGCACTGATTTGTAGCTAGATAAATTAATTACAACTAGACAGCTCACAAAATGTGAGCAGACAAACCGTTAAAAGATTAATACTCAGGGCCCTGCACTGCAAAACCTGAAATTGGAGTGATGTGTGTTTAAGTGTTTATGTTTCATTATTTTGTAATAAAAATGTGTCTTATTAGATTTTACATGAGAAACATTCACAGGAAGGGGTCTGGCTACAGACCTCCAACATTAGATCTGTTGTGATGATTGTGCCAGACAACAGGTTGGTGCATTAGTTTTATTTTCTTGGTAAAGCTGTAGCCTTTTGATCCTGTATATTTAATAAAAATAAGCCAAAAATACATAATATTGTAGTGTGGGCTCTCTAATGCCACAGCCACAGCGGACACAAATTCACAAAGACACGCTTCGAGATTCCATACAAAGTAAATGCAAAGATGCGTTTGGACGCAGATTCGCCCCGGATGGTCGGTTAGGGCATCAAACGTCTCTATGCTCAAGTTGAAAACATCAAACTCGACGCTGTGCTGAGGCAGCCAATCAGTGATGACATTCCCCCTCAATGTCATTGATTTGATGACTTGTGACGCTCCTGCCACCTGCTCCGGCTCCAACCCCGCGGAAAGATGGAGGAGAAGTTGATTTGTGCAGTGTGTCATCATCCAGAGTTTTATATGTGTACTATGTGTTTCTAGCTGGATTTGCACAGGTCATCACTGAGTCCGACCGTGTTTTCCTCAGTGGAGTTTTGCCGTAAAAGATGGAAAAGTCTGATACAGTGGAGGAAGGAGCGGGGCAGGGGCAGAGCCAGGGAAAAGCTGGAAGTTCTCTGTGTCCTCTCTTTCCTCGACCTCTTCATTATCCCCAGGGAGACCTCCGGGAACATGGTTCGGAGGTAGAAGATGAGGTCACAAGGAACAGCCATGCAGGGCCAGAGGTAGGTAGATTGCGTCACAATTGTGACTCGCATTTAAATTTGCCAATTCCCATTCGGTGTGTGGTCGCAGCATAACACTAATCCCCAATGTTCTGGTCGGGGCACCCAAGTCTAAAAAGTCTAGACACGCCCCTGCTTGTTGCCTTATTACTGGTAACCTACGTTATTTGCTCATAAACAGATGGATTTATGCTAAACGGAGGGTTCAGCTCACAGAAAAGAGTTATGGGGAAAGACAGCCATATATATTACACATGAGCTGCCCATATGCTTAAAAACATGACTTGTCACATCTGTGTCAGTCACTCCCCAAATTGCAAGAAGAAAGCAACAGTGTCTTTTTAGTACAGAAAGTGGAAAAGGATAAGAAACCCACAGTGATTGTGAGCAAGTAACTCTAATCTGGTTAACGGTTTGGAAATAGTAACACGTTAGATTACTCATTACCCAAAAAAGTGGTCATAACAGAGTGAAGGAGTTTTTAAGCAACGTCTTACTGGCATGCTCCTGTGTTCAAGAAAAATGCTCCTAATTCAATACAAATGTAAAACATTTCTCACTGCTGAGCGAGTGCTGAAGATCAGCTTTTGTCCAAAAGTCTAAACCAAACATGGGGACAAGAATTAAGTACAAGACGTAATGTTGCTGATACTCTTGTTTTAGCTTCTGTGTCAACAGATAAGCACCAAGCCCTGAAGCTTGGGGTGCAAAAAAAGTTCCAACTGCAATTTTTGCATGTGGAAACAGCCTTTTGATTAGATGACAGTCAAACAACAAAATAATGTAATTATTAAGCCACACTCCTTTATCCCTGTGATCAAAATATCCAGGCCAGATTTAAGTGACTTTGTCTGTCTCCTTGATCACCTCAGTTCTTTACAGAAAATCCAATTCCACCTGCTTCATTTCCCCCTCAAAACTTCCTCTCGTCACATCAAATAAAGAAGCAGAGCAAAGGAGAACAAGGCAATTAATGCAGTACCTTTACGTTGTCCCTGGTTCCCAGCTTCTTCAGCAGCGTTTCAGCCTTCGGGAAGATCTCATCAGTCACATTATCCTAATGAAAATAGAGGGAAAAAAACAAGAGAAAAATCACTGGGAGACTTAATTGGATGCACTTGGAAAACCACTTCTGCTCTTTGAAATGCAAAACATGAGGCAGGGGGAGACAAGAATTAAGACTCTCAGAGAGCGTGAGGGTATGCTAAGCCACTTATTTCCCACAGACTTGGGTAAAAATGTCCCCTGTTATTTTGGCTACTTGCAAGTTTTTTTTTTTTTGCACTTGTTCTTCTGACGTTTCTGTTTTATTAAGTAGTGTGAAATAATTTAAATCACCAGAGGAGGGACAGAACATGAAACAAGGATTCAAGAGTCACAGAAACTGCTTTTTTTACCCACTGCATGAATCAGATGGAAGTAGTATGACTGGATTAGGATCTCCAGAGTGTTCACATAGGGATTAAAATAGAATAACTGCTAAAAAAAAAAAAAAAAAAAGAGGCTTTTCTGCTTCGTTTTGTTTTGATGTGGAGGGAAAAGCGGCACAGAGGGGAGGAAGTGGACAGGTTGCATTAAAACTCTGCTCAACTGCGCTCATGTTTCTGGTGAAATGAGGTGTGGGATGAGGGGCCGGGATGACAGGCATGTGATTTCTAAAGTGTCATGTTGATACCATGCTGTTCAGGCCAGCCATAGGAGCACTGAGGACATTACACGTGTGATATAAATGCAAATGGACCTCCTGTTGGACCCTGTCTTCAACATGGGGAGGCTGAAGCAGAGGAGAGGACAGGGGAAGAGGGGAGTAGACTGAGAGAGGAGTGAGGAATAGGTTTGTGGAGGAAAAGTGCAGGTGACAACTAGGGGGGCGAGGAAAATAGGAGGAGAAAAATCAAGAAAGACATCCCAAGAATGCAAGTGTGTGCTCAGGTGCAAGTGCCTGTCTGCCCTGAAAGCAGGAGAGTGGAAAGGATTAGACACAAAGATATTTTCAGCCCACAAAGACAGTCACCTAAGGACAGGGGGATGAGGAGATTACACCACTTGTGTGATTATTTCAATCCCACAATCCTTCACTCTGCCACATTGTGACATTCTGAGAAATTTGGAGACATTTCAAGAATGTATTCAGAGCGTGTGTTTGCTGTTTTTTATAACTTGTTTTGCCCCATTCGTAGATCGAGCCTGCTTCTTTTGGCACAATAACGTGTTTACACATCATTTCTGTAACATAGCATGAACTCTTCTTCTTTTTCTGCATCACAGTTTGAAAGAGGAGAAAAGGAGATAATAAAACGCCTCCATCTACGCTGACAGGAGCGTTTGTGTTAAATAACAACCCCTCTGTTCCAAGTCATTACCTATTCATACACCGGGGCAGAGAACAAGACTCCTACTCATGTCCGCGATGCTTCCTCCAGCACAAGCAGAGGACTCTTCAGTTTATTGTTGTTTTTTGCTTGACTTCAGTTTACGTCACGCCAAGAAGGAGTGAACACAGCCAATAGGCGGCCTGCTGAGATCAGTGATGGCTGAAACAAGATGAGAAGTGGGCCAGCAGCTGGCGGGGACTAATCCTCCACCAACTCCTCCCCGTTCAAGGACAATGACAAGGCTGGTTTGGCCAGGGGATCTCTAATGACTCAGCAATAAAGCCACTGGAGTGTGCCATGACTGTTTTCAGTTTGTATTTCAAAGTGGGCTGTACAGTTCAGTGCTCAAATGATCTTTGTGGCGGGGTGGTCAAATGATCTGTGCAGTGAAGTCTGCTGAGAACTTCACTGAGTGCAGAATTAGTGGGCGAGGTCTGGATTTAGTATGAACGTGCTCTGGTTCACAATTTTGCAGTGCACTAGTTGTCCAAGTGGTATTGACCAATCAGGTATTGGCAGACTTTGACGGTCCAGGAAAAAAGTTTGTGAAGAATGTTTTCCTTTGGTGGTCATACTGGAGTGAAGCCTCTTAGTAACTGAGTATTTACAGTAAGGTGCAAAATTCCTGTGTTTTCAAAGTTGAAAACTTCCCAAGGGGATTTTCAGAAATTAACAATAATATTCAGATTTTTATGTTATCTACATTTACCTGGTCATATACATGTATCAATATTACACATTTTTAGGGCTGCAACATCCAATGGATGAAATTTAAAAAAATCTTCTTCCTTTTTGTTTGATTATTTAGCGGTAGACAACTACCTTAAGGTACATTACCACCACCTACTGGACTGGAGTGTAGATTACCTGGGCTGTAGGGCTGTATGTGTCACATGTAAACAGATCAGTGTGGTACAGGAGAAGCCAAGTAGTATTTCAGGCTGCGTAAAAGCTCAAAGAGTGTAAATCAACAACAATGATCTCGCATGGCATGGCAGTACAGCTGCAATGATCCAGCACAAGGAGTTCATTAAACCAACGTTAGCGTTAGCGTTAGCTGCTACAGATAGTGGGAGGGCAGAGAGTGTGCACTGTTTGACCTGCAGGTGAAAAGATTGAGGACACATTTTATTTAACTTGCCTTTTTTGGCCCACTAAGTTCTTAATCTGATGACATACCAATGTATTTTCTGTTGTTTTACCCAAACTGTTGATTCTTTAAATGACAATACATTCATATCATTTGTTGCACTTTATAAATGTAGCATCTGGTCGGTTTAATTATGTTCAAATACGTTGTTTCTTTGTATATATCATAAAAAAAATGATAGTAATCAACTAACATAACAACACGTTTGGAGAAGACAAAAAAAAGCAAACAAAATCCAAAATTTCTTTGCCACAACTTCCCCCAAATTTTGGGGCAAATTAATTATAAGTGACTGGGACAAAACTCTAAAAATTTCAAATATTCTTGAACTGAAACTCTCATGGAATATTTCAGGAAACTTCCCTTAAAATTTACCTGATATTTACCACCTCTTTACAACCCTAATTTACAGTAAAACTGGGACTCATCAGAGCAGATATCTAGGCATGTGGGGAGTGCAATGAACCAGAAAATGTTGAATTAATTTGTGAACACATCTACAAATCTAGAATCCAGAGACTTTGTTGGCTGGAAAGCGCCACATGGGTATTTTAAACTCGAATGCAATCTGTCGGTGCATTTGTAGCACCGCTTAACCAAAACCGTAAATGCTTTAAAAGCCAGTTGCTGACACCTGCACTGGAGCATATGAATAGTGGTGATTTGAAGATGCAATGAACCAAAATTCATTCCTTTATGTTGCAGATAAACAGAAAAAAAAAATCACATCTAATCTTTTGGTTTGATAGCTCAGCCATTTTTTAAGGAAATGAGCTGAACTGAAAACACTTCGATGGACTCTTAAGAATTCTTGTCTGAAGTCTTCTGTCAATCCTGAGAGGCAATTTTTTTGTTAGATGGTTGGCTAATGGGTCCTAATATTGATTAAGAGCTTTCCAAGCCAAGTGAAGCCTGTTTGTAACTTAGCATTTACAGTGAAACTGAGACTCACCAAAGCAGAACAGTCCAGGTTCAGGGAATGTGATAGATGAAAAAGTGGTGAGCTTATTTTGCACATATACTTGAAAACTTAACTTCTCTTTTAATCTGATGATTCAGTCTTGTCTGGGAGTCCTGTGTCACACTTTAGAGGCAAACATTTCCATCAAGATTGATTGAGAACTTGCCAGGCAGCAGTTCAAGGATTTCAGGTTTAGAGGTGTATTTCTCTGAGCAGTGCTAATAAAAAGAAGATTGAGTTGGAGGGACTTAAAAATCATTTCGGGAACCAGCACTGACATTAAGAGCAGATACATAAGACAGCATCTATTTAAGATACATTTTCTGGTATGATTAAATAAATTCCATCACACAGGCTCTCTTTTTCTCCTCATTCCCGTCACCACTTCCAGCTCCGAGTATTTTTTCCTACCTGCTGTATACAGGAAATGCAATTACACAGAAATTTCAATGCCTGCTTCACCGTCTGCACAGGTGGCTCAAAGCGCAAAAGCTCCCTGCTTCCCGCTAACATCTCACATCTCAGTGCCTGCCGAGCAGCAGCAGAGAGCCAGACATTTCCCTAGGTCAGTGTAGCACTTTAATAACAGGGGATGCAGAGCTTGGGAAGGCTAATGCTCGGCCATTAGGGTTACATCACCACTGCTGCACAAATTAAAGTCACATTAAGAGTCCAGATCTGGGAGACAGAGACGGGGGCCCAGGTATGGATAAGGCCAGAGACGCCTGAGGGGGAAGAAATGTGCTGATCTCAGAGAAGCTTGAGCATCCGAAATCTGAAATGTTAATTAGCCACTTTGTGTGTGTGTGTGTGTGTGTGTGTGTGTGTGTGTGTGTGTGTGTGTGTGTGTGTGTGTGTGTGTGTGTGTGTGTGTGTGTGTGTGTGTGTGTGTGTGTGTGTGTGTGTGTGAGACACAGAAGGGTTGAGGCAGAATTATAGAAAGATGGAGTCAGTCAGCTGGTATGAGGTTCAGGAAGCTCTGCTTGAGGAAAGGTGAATTATGTGTTAACATGAACTGAATAAAAGCAGATTAAAATATGTGATTGAAAAGGTGTGAAGGACTGTCCCTGAGTGTGTGTGTGTCTGTGTGTTCTCAGATTTCTCCTTTAACTCAAAGCCATGCAGGCAATTACAGCCTGTTTCCATGGACACTCTTGAAAACAGAGAGGGGGAATCTGAACCTCGTCTTCTCGTTTTTCCTTTCCCGACGTCTCTCTCGTTTATTAAGAATCCAGCAGGGTCCAAACGTCCACGACAAATATCATCACCCGTGTCTGAGATACAAAGCTGAGTGAACAAAGAACGGCATGCTCCAATTAGCCGCAGCTTGCTCGAAAGAAGGCTGCAGATTCGACAGGAGAAGAGGAGTTCACCACATAGTTTTTGAGAAACTTTGCCGCTCTGCTTAAATTCTATATTTTGTTTTGAATTTTTTTCTTTACTTTCTTTTTTGATTCTTTTTTTCGCTTTAAAGCCTCTGCACATTAACGGCGATGCAATTCAATCTCTGCAGCTATTCTCCCCCAAACGATGTCTTTTTAGTTTTTATGTCTTTTGTCGTAAAGAGCTGGGCACTGGGACACAAACACACTCAATGTTGAATTTTTTGATCACAGACTGTAAAAAAAATGGACGTCCGCTTGCTCGGTTCGGAGTGAGGTCGCCAGGAAAACCGCTCCCCCTGGTGGCTGGCTGCAGTATAAGTCAAAAAAATCCAGCTCTCCAGTCATTCCAGATGGGCTGTGGTCAAACTTAAAAAAAAAAAAATACACCCTGTAGAAATATTTCTCACGTCTGTTGTTGTGGTGATTTGAAGATATTATTTGGCTGCCTTGTATTCAGGTCCTCTTTGTTCTGAAAAGTTTTGTTTTCAGTAGCTATAAGAGGTTAAAAAAAAGGTTTTATGTCACGTTTAACGATAATTGACAGCTGCCATTCTTATGTATTTTTGGGGGGAATTGTAAAATATGTTGGGAGGTAAAGTCAATAAGTAATTAGACTCTTGAAAAAAAAAAGTAATTGTTATTTTTGTCACCCGGCTCCACTTAGATTCTTCCAGAATCCCTCATCGTCTGTACTACGCAGACTCTGGCTGCACAACTGCTTCAATGGCTGCATCTGTGACAGAGGAATTTTGGCTTCAAAACCATATGGGGTAATGATAAATGGCGGAGCCACGCTGTCCACTCTATATACAGTCTATGGTTTTGATATGTGACTTCTCAACAACAAGTGTTTTGATTGGTGGTTTGATTGGGGTGTGAACTCGTCACACTTTGGAAACTCTGGAAAAATCAACTTTGTTCCAAAAAACAAAACAAAAAAAAACTTGCAAAATATTTATACGAAAAATATGTGTCTGGTGGAGCTCTACGCACTCTTCAGTGAGGGGAATACAGATTTTCAGGTGTAGGAAAAAAGGTTTTCAAAGTTTGTAATGTGTCAAAATGGTGCCTAAAAATGGTCAACTGTGTGGTTACAATGTCGGTGAAAGGGTTAAAATACCAGAAATAGCAAAGAATCTACACCTCAAATAAAACAAAATTAATATTTAAATGATACTAATTAGAAGTGTCTTCTAACAGTGAGTTGCAAAAAGTCTTAAAGTTGGTTTGTGCTTTAATGTTTGTTAACCATGTTATTTTCACTTATTCAATCTCATATAGTCTACACTTCTTCCACTTTTATTTAATTTCAAGAATTTATTCAGCCAAAAATGAGAAAATGTGGTCATGAAAAGCCAGCCACAGGTTTGGAATTTGAAGGAAAGCTTGTTTTTTAATGATTAGCTTATAGGAGGTGTTTTGGGTTTATGGACAAATCAAAGAAGCTTTTGGCCAATCATGCATTCTCAAGTATCAACAGGTTTGACTCTGCAAATATTAATGTTTGTTACATACTTCGAATGAGCTGAATAGGTCTTTGAGATCCTTGAACGTAGCTTCGATCGCTGCCTCAGTCATGCGGACTTGGGAGTTGACTGCTCCCACAGAGATTCCTCCGTACCTGGAGAGGCAGAAAAAGAAAAAAAAAGAATAAGGGAAACTTTAGAAACTTGAGGCTGATATTTGATAGAAAATATGGCTGAGGGAGTTTTCCTGGACTTAGATTGAACAAACAGCCATACCCTTTTCCCTATTTTTCATTACTGTCATTGTGCACTAATTGTTTTGAAAAATGAAAGCATATCATATGAAGGCTCAGCAGGATTTGTCAGAACACGACAGCTGCAAAACACGCAGAGATACAAATGCCATCACAGTGTGCTGAATTTTGTCCTTTCATTTATGTTGCACTCAACTGACCTTCTAAAAGTGGATGCAACAACATCACAACAGCAGCCCAGGTAGTAATTTAGCTCTCTTTGTGTTGAAAAAATAAATAAACACATGTGTGACCAAAACCAAAGTGCCTGAGGAGAGTCTTTCTGAAGTGCTACTAGATCCCTGAACGCTGTGTGAAACCCAGACTCAAAAAGCTCTTCAAATGCTGCACGGGAGCGGTAGACGGTGTTGAACTTCACAACAAACACCAATTACCTTTTTTTGCCTGAGTTTTCAAAAGTCTTGACCAAGAAGTCCGTCATGTTTCTTCCAGTCAAATCCAGGAGTGTGTCTGTTGTGTTTTGGATTCTCTGCAAGGGGGAAGAGAAAAATCAGAATCAGAATCAAGTTTTGTTGCCAATAGGTATGGGTACTGAATTAGGTACCTTTATAGGTACAGACCAAATTCTGTCAAAACTATTGAGTACCGGGCTGCACGGTGGTGCAACTTGCAACTAGCGCTGCAGCCTCACAGCAAGAAGGTCACCGGTTCAAATCCCCATCTCGGCTGGTGGGTCTTTCTGTGTGGGGTTTGCATGTTCTCCCCGTGCATGCGTGGGTTCTCTCCGGGTACTCCGGCTTCCTCCCACAGTCCAAAAACATGCTTACCAGGTTAATTGGGCACACCAAATTGTCCCTAGGTGTAAGTGTGTGCGTGCATGGTTGTCTGTCTATGTGTCAGCCCTGCGATTGACTGGCGACCAGTCCAGGGTGTACCCCGCCTCTCGCCCAATGATTGCTGGGATAGGGATAGGCTCCAGCCACCCGCGACCCTAAACAGGATAAGCGGTATAGAAAATGGATGGATGGAAACTATTGAGTACCAATTCACATAAAACCAAAAGGTACCATGTTTAGGTACCTAAATGCATCCTTGTGACTGTGAGGGAGTGAAAGAGTTGGCGATTTTCCATGCTGGGCATAGACACAGCATTGCAGGGTTATGTACTGAAGAAAAAATATGTTAAATTGAAAAAAACATCATATTCTTTTATTAAACAAATTATTATTTTTTACCACATGAACAAAAAATGAAAATGCAGATAGAATATAGAAAAAGTTCAGATATAATATATAAAAACATATAAACAATAATAATAATAATAATAATAATACTACTACTACTACTACTACTACTACTACTAATAATAATAATAATAATAATAATAATAAAATAAAATGTTGAAGGCGAGTACTGTACTTGGGTACAGCAAGGTTCAGATGGCCAGTGTTACCACGCCCAAAGAAAGACAAGTGAAGGGGCCTTTAAAATGACAAATCAGGGCTTCAACTGCAACCTTCAGAGGATTCTGCCACTAAATCAAGACCGCTGATATCTACACCTTCAAACTTAAAACTCCTAACAGAAAAAAGTTCAGAAAAAGAAAAAAGCTAAGAAGGAGGCTGGTGGTACTTAACAGTAAAACTGCCTCTGTGTAACTTGCTATCTACAGTGAAACTGGGGCTCACTCGAATGAATAGGCGCAGTAAATAAGCTGCTTCTAGGACCTAAACGAGAAAAAGTATGGCAAAGAAAGTCTTTTGGTAAATACCGCTCTTTTAATCTTAGAAGTACCAGCATCTGTTTCAAACCTCCTGTGATTCTGGAAACTTACAATTCATCTGGAGGTATAAGGCGTGTAAGCAGAAGAAGCTCAGTGTCCTTTCCTTTACTAATGTGAGAACGTAAAACTTTTACACTCAGTACTTAACTTTTCCTGTTTGTAGTGAAGCATTTTAAACTCAGCGTCTGACCACTGCTCAGCCAGCCATTAAAAGCTCTTCCCGTGGATGTAAGACCAACAAAACTGAAGCGCAAGCAAACGATGAAGGTTTTCAGCAGGTGGTGTGTGTTCACAGTAGCATGGTACACGTTTCCTCTACCCTTATCATAATAGTCAATTAAGCTCAGCTACAGGGGCCCTGGTGGAAACGTGGACTCCCGACAAAGCTGTGAAAGCTGTGTCTAATGTCAAAGGACCCTAATTAGATGCCCTTCTGTGGATAAATGGGTACATTCAAACATCCAATTAAGGAAGGGTGCGACACAGCCATGAATACACTCCATGTGTAGACTGATGCTCTAGAGCACGCATACACACGCCAACGCCAAGCTGCTTTAGTCTTGCTTATTTAGAGAGGTAACACTTTGCTAATTAGCGGAATGATCCTTGATAAAGATTAAAAAAGACCTCTGACTGTTACATAATTTACTAACGAACACCTACCTTTCATTTGGTGGAAAAGGAACATTCTGTACCAGCAGTTTCACGTGCTAGTTTTAGGTGAAAAAAAGTTTCTTTTTAAATCTGAGAGGATTTTTTTTTTGGAGTAGACCCTTTCCTTTCTTTTTCAAATTACAGTGATTATTATTGATTTTTTTAATTACTATTTTTTTCTAGGTTTTTCATGCTTTTCATGTGATAGGAGAGGACAGTTCCGAAAAAGGACAAAAGTGGGGGTGACATGGAAGACACAGGCTACAGACTGGAATTGAACCCAGGCCACGCACTCAAGGCGAAACCTTATGGGGCGCAATCCACCTGCGCCCCATTTCTGCAATGGTTTTTTTATTATTATTATTATTTTTTTTTTAATTGATTTATTTTTTTTAATTATTCTAACCCACATGGACTAGATGCAACATAAACACTGGGTCACATCATCATTTTTAAGACACATGACTATGAAACATGCTATAATTTGCTTGGTGGTGGCATGTTTGGGGATTTTCAATTTACATGGAGAGGTACACGTTTATTGAGTGAATAGTTTGTGTTAATTTTTATTTCTTTGCTGCAAAAGTATATTTCAACCTTCAACAACATTCAGTAATTACTGCTGCAAATTCACTAAAAGTTGGGTCTGAGACCTTCTGACTCATTCTACCCCTGAGGACAAAGAGGACAAGGCTCGGATTAAGTGCTTGAATGTTCCCTGAACAGATGAGTTTTCAGATGTCTCTTAAAGTAGAAAGGGACTCTGAGGATCATACAGAGTTAGGTAATTCATTCCACCATTTGGGCACAACAGAGGAGAAGAGTCTGGCTAGAGATTTGGAGCCACACTGGGCTGGGGGCACCAGGTGTCCTTCACAAGCAGAGCATAGTGAAAGAAGAGGAGTGTAGACCTGGATGAGGGACCCCAGGTAGGTAAGAGCCGTTCTTGTCAATGTTATGTAAGCCAGAAAAAGAGCTGAATTTGAACATTGTATTTTGATCTTATACTCACTTAGGCTAAAGTAGTCACCTGCGCGGCCCTTTCTAAAAGTCTTTAAGAAAAGAGTCTAAAAACAGTTTTTCTCAACATGTTCGTCAGCTACGTTGGTTAGGTGAAATATTTCCCCTTGTGCATTTTTCCTTTTGTGCCACTCCCATCAGCTCCACTCTCTCCACTTTATCCCCGAACCACCACATCTGTGAATATATAAAGACCCTGAGTGATTAGAAATCAAGACTAAATAAATTTCATACATACTAGAATTATTCTAGGGTAGTCAGTTTTGTCAGTTATCTATAACTTCTGGCATTGTTTAAACCTGTAGTTAACCCTTTACTGCTTGTCTGAATTAATTCGTAAATCTGACTTTAGCACACATATTATTAGAAATAAGCATCTGATATTTTCCTTGGTATGTGCAAATCAACAGACATTAATGAGATGAAAAGGTCATCTCAGCTGCACCAAGACCTGATGCTGTACGTTGCAAATTCACGCCAACCGTCATCAAAGGGTTAATGAACTTGCTTAGGGTTCAACTTTAAAGAAAGGGCTGATTGCAAAGCATGGCCAACATGTAACCAATGTGAATGTCACATGGCCTGTGTTGATACAGTCAGCATGCTTCCTGCTTGAAAAGACCAGCTTATAACAACCTTTGGAAGTACCCTGCCGTGTTAAAAGCCTGATTCAGGAGACAAAGAAATCGCATGTCATATTTAAGCAATAGGCATAAAGAGGAGCTAATTTTCACCACAGCATGCCAACACTGTGTTGAAAATCTTACATTATCCTCACATCAATGTCTGTTATCTTTTTTTTTAATCTATTTTTCCCCAGAACAAATCAATCCTTCAAATTTAAAGAAATGAGCCAAATTTTCCACTGCAAAAGTGAAAGATCAGATGGGAATAACTTCAGGTTAAACTAGTAGAAGGAGAAGAATGTTAGAGATCAGGATGAAGATAAAAATCCATGATAAGAAAGAAGGAAATGAAAAAAGGAAAGGTTAGAAGAAAAAGATGCAAGTTAAATAAATAAATAAATAAATAGAAAGAGGTGGAGAAGGAGGAGAATTCGAATCACGAGGCATGGAATAAAACAGTGAGAGAAAGACGAGGAAGAAGAGGACCCATCTGGCTTATGAATCAAAGATAAGGAGGATGAACGGCGCAGCAACCTTGGCTTATCTCTGAACAAACATGCCTCTCTTCTGAAAAAGCCACAGAAACTCAGAAACAAACAGAACCAAAAAATAAGAGCTTTTACTCTCTGCTGTGTGTACAATGAATTTATACCCAAGAATAGAGTCAGTGTGGGTCTAATCATTTTGGCCTCAGTCCACATCCAGGATCAAAAAAAGACTGGAACGGGAACATTATGTGATTGTGAAGTACCTGGGCTTGTGTTCATTACCAGCATCAGTGTGTTTTGGCATTCTGTACATAGCATCAGCTCTCTGCACACTGCTGTAGCTTGATAGCTTGGGAAGCAAACATGGGTGAGGGCAATGTAAACTAAGGAGTAATCAAATCTGTTGAATGAGCTGGCATACTTGAGCTTCAGAGAGATAAGGCGGGGTGCTGGGTTCACATTGATCTCAGTGCTGTTTGTATCAGGCTGTCACTTGATAGAAGAATTCACATTTAACTTCACAAAGGATGAAAATAGTTTCACTTTTGTTTGAGTGACGACAAGAAAGAAAATTGACAAAACAAATCATTTTTTGTCCTTTTTTTTTTTTTAAGAAAAAGGACAGTGTATATTACATTGTCAACCAAAACAGTCTCACTTTATTTTTTTTCATCGACTGTTTTCTTACATTGATTTCTCTATTTCCCTGCTTTTTATTCATCAAAATTAAACTTAACTTCCAGACTTGTATGAAATCTCCTTTGTCACACCAACTTGTTGCTATTGAATCTGCCATAAAAGACTACTAAGGTTTAGGTGGTGTTATGGATGGAATTGAAGGATAAACTATGTATAACCATTTGCCACACCAGGCTTTCATTGGTGAGTGTCAGCCTGCAGTAGCGCCACCTTTCTTTTGCTGGGTTTATGACTTGGTTTTGAGTAACACAAAGGCAAAAACCAAAGTCTGTAAACTGTATTCTATAACATATAGTTTCTGTAAAGGTCAGGGTAATCTGCCTGCCACAAGAGATTCAATCACAAACATTATTGAAATAAAGATGAGAACCGAAACATTAGAAATGCATCTAGCAGCTTAGTGGTATTTCCTTTTGTTTCGCCAACAACTCTGACGACAACCTGCAGCATTTGCATGTTTAATTCATCTTAAAATAGAAGTCAACAAATCCATCAATCTTTATTATACAGTGCTAAATCATAAACGTTAAGTCCTGTTACTAAAGATTTACTCACTGCACTTGTAATGATTAATTTATATAATTTGGTTCATAAGGTCAGAAATGACCAAAATTGCAAAAACACAAATCTCAGTTCTTTTTCTAACTTCGCTCGGACTTTCACTATGGGAATAGCTTTGGCGTGGCCTATCTGGAAGCTTCGATGACATCACGTCTGTCAGTGACAAACAGGTCGGGGCAGGCCGCCCCATGCTGTCACAGTCGACCCACCAACCCTAAGTCATCCTTGCTTTCTTCTTGTGAGAAAGACGGAAGTTCCTCAGCTTTCCAAGCTAGCCAGGCGCTGTTTAACTGTTCACGGACGCCCTGTTAAGATTTACTTCGCCGAACGCAGTTCCCGGTTTCAGCTCTGATTTTTCAGTAAGCCTATACACTTTTCGTGTTGCTTTCTTGGAACACTCTCCATCAAGGTGAGCTGTTCCCTGGCTACATAGTATTCGGTTACTGTATAGGCTAGTTAGAGGCTAACGTGACACAACGAGCCTGTATTTACTTGAGTTAGCCTTTTATCCTCGGCTAATTCGGGTATCCAGTTTGCTAACGTGTTGTGACGAGCATTATTCCCCTCTTATCGTTGACGCTAACCTCGGCTAAACCCCAATAGCTAACGCTCCTAGTCGGTCACTCCTGATCACTATGATTTTGGTTGCTACCTCCCGCTATAGGTTCTGAACCCGATTCTAAAGGGCCACTGCCAGCGCTTTAGAAAAACTTTCGGACTTTAAAAAGAAAAAAAAAAAGACTTTCACAGAAAAAAAGTTGTAACTGGTTGAGCAATGGCGCTTTGTAATGACACTTGCTTAACTTGTTTCAGAAACATTTGGAAAGGAAGGATAGAAAAGAGCTCACTGGGCAGGATTCTACCAAAAACTTCAAATGATGAGGAACAAGATTGGGTTCTTCACTTGAGCCTTTCTCCTCCACCTCTGTCAGCATCTTTAAGTCGTCTGATATCTTAGGTAAATGCTGTCCATCAAACTAAATAAAACCAGTTTACTGTAGTAAATTCTATTGCTTTGAGTGTTTCATGTTATATTCATTATTTAAAGCACATTTGTTTAATTTAAAAACACATTACCAAAAAAACAAATAGGATACTTTGGGAGAGGCTGGAATGAACCAGTGGCGTTTCAATTTATTTCAATGGGGGAGAACTGATTTCATATAAGAGTAAATTCCTGAATGAAGCTTCAACATCTGTGAATGAGTCTCTGGAAAGGGCAAAAGATCATACTCTGTTTTTCCAAATCCATATTCAGATTCATACCCATTCCTTTCCGTCTATATGTGCCTGTCTGGTTGACCTTTTTTTTTATAAGAGATCATTATATTTCTAAGCAATTAGAGCTGAAATGACAGGCAGCTTGTTTTACAATACCATCATGTGTACTCCTGGAGCTGTTCTTGGTTTAGGCCTCTGTCATTGTGTTTTGTGATTATGTCCAATATGATCACATCACAACAATCATATTTAATTGAGCAAAATAACACGATTAGAGTAGTCTGAACACCCTGCTTGGGTTACAACCACGCTATTCATAACCACAACAATAAAACAGCTGTGGCAATTTTGTAAAAATCCACCTCAGTGACAGATTTTCATCCAGTCCCCCTTTCTGCTCTTTTTCGTCTCAACAAAGAAAAACCAGTGCCTCATCCACCGTTTACCTCACCCCGCAATTCACTGACCTTTCTGCTTTTGTTTTTTCGAGCATCTCTTGCCTTCTGCTGAGAGGGCGGCTCTGGACAGGTCATTTTACACTAAAATGGATCTGCGGGTGTTTGGGAGTCAAAGTGACAAATCAACAGAGCCCCGGCAGAGAAAGGATGTGTCAGCCTGTTGTTTTTGCCTGGCTGGACTGGTTGGGTTTCTGGAGCTGATATGCTGGATTTGTTTCTTGTGAACAGATGTTGTTGGGTAAAAACAAAAAACAAAAAAACACCCTCAGTTTGAGTTTTTAATGCATTTTATAAGTCTTGACTAATACTGATAATGATTGTTGCTAGGCGCCGCTGCGTTGAAGCTGCCTGTAACAGGAGCTCTCTCCTCCTTGTCCGTTTCTTGTAATTTTTTCATCTCTTTTTCGTCATCTCTGCAATTGTATGGCTCATTTGTTGGTCATGGACACAAAAACTGATTTTGTTTTCGATGAAATTTTCACTAATTTTGCTCCTGTGATTGTCTGGAGATCCTACATGTAACCATGACCACATCGTTTACATGTAAAATCAGCTGTTAGCAGCCTGTAGCATGTCAATGCTAGCTGGTGCATGGCCGGATGTTTCCCCACAAGATGGGGAGAAGGAGGTGAGGACGACGTGCTGGTTCTCAGGTGTGAGCTAAGAAGTGAGGACATGGACCTGTCCTTCCATTCATTGTTATAGGGAGTGTACGATCGATCTCCAATAAGATGGACAAGCTAGCAGTGCTAACCCAGCAACAGAGGGAGTACCAGAAGGCAGAGTACCATCATGCTATTCACAGACAAGGCTAACAGAGCTAACACTGTCACCAACGCCACATTGGGAGAACTTTCCCTGCTGTTAGCAGACAAGATACAGGAGACAGAGACAGAGATCGTTGTCATGTATTTTATTATGGACTACTTTCTACACACTTTCTAACTTTTGATTTCTTGGTGCTGTGACTCCTCCTGAATTTCCCCTCAGGGATAAATAAAGTATTTTCCATTCTATTCTTTTTATTCTATTCTAGGGTTTTTTGAAAAAAAGAAAACTGTGGAGAAAAAAAAAGCAAAAACTCTGGATGTGGAAGTTGGAAGCTGTAGAACAGTCTTTCAATTTATTTTAGGAACACTGCTTCTTTTGACTGGTACAATGTTTACTGAACACTATTGGCATTCATGATACACTGACAATGCAATAACCACTGTATCATTTAGAGCATTATTTTGTTATCACTTCTTTTCCAAAGGGAGGAGAAATACCCCCACTAAATGTCTCTTTCCTCCAACAAACAAATTAAACTAGTGGAGTATTTGCCTTTTTTCACACAAATGGCAAACCAATGCCAACTTCAATAGCTTGATAGATGATACCACGGAGAGTAATTTGCAAGCAAGCCGTAGTTAGGCCAGTCTCCACATGATAAAGACATCAATCGTAATTCGCTGAACGTGGCGGCTTTATCAATTCCTCTGCACGCATGACGGCCTATTCATCTACGAAGGTTAAATATCACCAGTGAACGCGAGTCAATACCTCAGAATTGATAATGGGATTTCTGTTGCCTGCCATTTCCATGGAAACAATGATCTCGCAGTGGCTCCCTGCAGTTGGGTGTCCGTGTTTTGTTTTTTTTTCTTTTTCTTGTCTTTTCTGTGGTTTCTCAAGGGCATATTCACAGGATGGGCAGGATAAAAGATAAAAAAGAGACGAGGGGAGGGAAGCTGGTGGAGTTTGTCATGATTTATTCAAAGGGGGAAGCTTTCAGGTCAAAGGGAATACATCCTCACAGTGTGCTCTGCAACAGTGGGTGGTCTCTGCCTTACACTTGAATTAATTTATGCCCCAACCAAACGTATTGGACCAACGTCTACAGGTGACTAATGCAAACCTTCCTAAGCGCCTTTGTGGTTATGGGTGCGTGCATGTTAAAAAGCTCATACATTTATTCATACTTCTAGGATATTTATCAAACCATACAACAAGCAACTCTAAATCTATGGCCTGTGTATCTGAGTACGACAGCCACACAACACAATACTATATGTTGCTTTGCATGACCTTATACACTACGCTACGGTTCACTCTGTAAATTATTGGTTACGACTCACCTGTGGATTACAGTTTACAGCAAAGAGGTGGAAAGGGTTACAGAGGAGTGGGCTTACCGGCTGCACTTACATACATTTATTCACTGTCATTTATGAAGAAGTATTGCGGTAGTGGGTCGGTGAACCTGCATCTATCATTAAAGGATGGAGAAAAAGACTATGATCAAGCATTTCAGCTCAATTCATACCATCATTTTTTAACCGTATGAACTCTCACAGCATTTTAAATCTTTCAAGGTCTGAGATGATGAAATGAAAAGCATGCTGGCTCACCGTGTTACAAAAGATGACTATTGGAAATAAATTGAGTGTTGCATAATGAAAAATACAGCAGTTAGGAGTGAATGTTTTATATATATGACTGCTTTGTTCGCATTACTTTTAGAGCGCTAGAACAATTCAAAGTAAATTTGACCACTGTGGGAAACTAATCGAATATCCTTAAGGTTGGTTAGAAGTCCATTTGATATCTGTTTCCAGGATCTGGAATGAGACTAAATATGTTACTACAGATAAAGAGGAAATGATGCAAGAAAATGAAGGTAGAGTAAAGCAAGTGTGATTATTAACTGAGGATTAGTGCAGAGACAGTACATGATAGATTAAATCAAAATACAGTCACATTACAAATACAAGTTATTCTTGTATAACTTCAAATAAATACCCCCCAAAAAATAAATAATAATAATAATGATAGTAATAATACTAATACTAATACTACTACTACTAATAATAATAATAATAATAATAATAACTATAAAAATAATTATAATTACTATAAAATAATAATAACAAAAATAAATAATTAAAAAAATAAATACATAAAAAATAAATAAATTAATAAATTAAAAAAAATGCCCAAAAGTAAAAGGGATGTTGGGAGAAATGTCCATGGAAACTAATTTCCAGAAAAATTAAAGAAGACTTTTAATTCTCAAAAGACAACATATCAAATGCTGAAAATAGAATTTCCATGAAAGAAAAAATAACAAATAATATATTTTTGTGCCGACAGGTGGAATGAGGGCAGGGGGAAATTGAAGGAAAAAAATGAATACAAAAAATGAAAACAAAAAATGAAAAAAAAAATAAAAAAACAAACAAACCTGCAGTTCGACAACATGCCATCTCAAAAGGAGGGCTGACATAACCTTAAACACTGACCGCTTCTCTCGACTCACACCCATTAAAACTTAACTGAGGTGAAGTTTGTTCTTTTGGGGAAATTATGGACACCATATCCATTGCTTTAACAGAGGTAGGCACCATGTAACAAATCAAAATGAAATGTTAAACCATCCTGCGGCTGATGTCTTTAATCAGGCAAGACTTTCAAATGAAAATAAGCGCAGCTCCAAATCTCTAGCCAGACTCTTCTCCTCTGTTGTGCCCAAATGGTGGAGTGAATTACCCAACTCTATACGATCCTCAGAGTTCCTTTCTGCTTTTAAGAGATGTCTGAAAACTCATCTGTTCAGGGAACACTTAAGCTTTTCCTCTTTGTCTTCAGGGGTAGAATGAGTCAGAAGGTCTCAGACCAAGCTCTTAGTGAATTTTCAGCACTAATTGCTGAATGTTGTTGAAAGTTGAGTATATTGTTGTAGCAGTTAATTGCAGCTAATTGCAATTAGTTGGCTAGATTATTCTCAGTAATCTCAAAATAAAATAAAATGAAATATCTTGCACTTAATGGCAGCACCTGCAGCCAAATAACAAATAACCTTCTGTCAAAAGTGGAGCAGAGGATGGCAGGAGCTGGGACTGCGATGTATCGAAGTAGAAGAATCGATCTGGACTCAGTATTGACAGATATCAAATGACTCAGATTCGGACTTGGGGGTAGAAAAAACCTGATTGGGACATCTCCAATATTTTTTATAAAGCAATCAAAATCTTTTCTTTTCAGCCACACAGCAACACCACTTTTTGTGGAGATAGGGCTGTGAAATGCCACACAATACCACAATATAAAGTCTTTTTCAAATTGAAATAGGGTGACAAGAGGAGAAAAAGAACTATCTGGATTCCAGGGTAAGGGCACTGGGAAGATATGCGGATAAAACTAGCACCACAACAAATGGGGGAGTCCTTGACAGTGCTGTCATAAAACAGGACTGTACGTTGGGGAGAGGAAAAGGTTACATAAAGGGCACCTCTCTTGTTTGACTGTCTCAACGATCATCTCATAACATGATACCTAGACAGTTTCTACTTTAATGCAGCCCCAGATTGGCCTTGTCACATGAAAAAGCTCACAGCAAGACTCGCACAAGTTCAGCATGCCTTACGGATCTGTCGAGGGTGTGGAATTGGCACGTTACAAGGTGTGGAATGGTGTATAGGAGAAGTATAGGGGACTGGAAGGAAAGGAAAAGTGTGGCAAACGAGCCCTGCACTTCACACAGTGTCATTTTTATATAGATGTCTCATGTCTCTGACATTTCACTTCTCTGGCTCAATCCACTGCAAAAAGAGGAAATGCAAACAGATCCACCAGATAAAATCACTCTAAAAATTTCTTTTCTAAACTTCAACATAAGACCTGTTTTATTTTTGCATCCAGATACTGTAACTTTCTTTTTCAAAAATCAATCCCTGCATTTTCTTTTTTTTAAAGGCTTCAGGCCATGTTTCCTGTGTTTTTAATTTGCATTAATGAGCTTAATTATGATACCAAAACAAACACATTTTTCATCACTTATATCACTCAAACTTATCTTGAGAGAATGTAGGCGAATAAAAGTATAAATGTAAATCATATTATATGCCGTTTTTTATACCTTAATTTTTGAGGCAGATGTTTTGGAGGTGGAAATCAATGTATGGAACAGATGCATTGAAAGGTCTCTGCTCTTGATGTGAAGCCAAGAAATAAGTGTTCATGATGAAACTAAACTTTTATGATGGCCACTGCAAGTATCAGATGGATAAAGATTATTATCATACTCTAAATTACATTTTTTATCAAATTATTGTTTTTGGGATAAATTGCCAATAAAGTCTTCCCTTGAGCAGGAAGCCTGAGGCCATGTCCACATGTAGCCAGGTATTTTCAAAAACCAATATCTCCCCCCTTGTTTGTTTTTAAAGATAGTTTCGTCCACACGCACCTGGCAAATCTGCCGATAAGTGCAGTTCAAGGCACGCCAAACACATTTTTGGCAGTGTTTTCCAGATGTAAAACCTGTGCCAGCCAATCAGAATGAGCCGCTGTCATTCAGCAGAAAGGTTTGAGAACAGAAAACTGTTAACCGGCGTCCATGCAAAACCATGAAACCAGAGTTTTCCAAAACTTTTGGCTGCAGTTTTGTGTGGATGACAGGCATAAACGTATAAAAATATATGCAGTTTCCCAAATGCCTTGCTATGTGTGGACATGGCCTGAGTTTGAATTCAACCTGCACCTTTCACTTCATGTTCTCACCCTGTTCTGCTCTGTCCACTATCCTTTTAAAATAAAGGAATAACAAGGCCAAAATATAGTAACTTTATTATTATTATTATTATTATTATCATTATTATTATTATTATTAAAAAATAAATAAATAAATAAATAATAAGGGGAAAAACACAATGAACACAATGGACAATGTGACAGAAAAAAAAGAAAGAAAGAAATTCTCTTTTTTTTCAGTCATTTGACACTACAATGCTAATTCATGCTAATGTGTGTACAATTATTCTTCTCTCTTTCTAAGAAAATAAGTAACTTCATATTTAGCATGAAGTAAAATGCCATGATCAACAGCTTTGTTGACAAAAAGAAAAAAAAAGGTGTTGCTTGCTCCTGACTGGTAGAGCAGAATACAAGTGGGGGCTCTACAACCTAGTTTTCTTCTAACCATGAAATGGTTTCAAACTACCATGCTGTTTTATTACTAAGCTGCAAGCATGTTTAAGTTATTGCCAACAATGCTGCACTAAAAGTTGATCCCTAACTTTCGTTTGGAGCGCTAACTCTCACTCTGATTGTGTGTGATGTTTGTACTCCCCGTTGGATATTTTGGCTTCACTTTTGGCTTCAATTTTGTACAGTAGATGTGTCACCTATCTTTTCATTTAGTTAATACTTTAAGCATGATGTTATGATGTTTAATGATGTTTGGTTAACATGATCAAACCGACCACTTTTTTTTTTTTTTAAGGGTTTCCTGACATGATTTTCTGTTCATACAGGCACGCGTCCTAGTTTTTGAAAAGATGGAAAGAATAACTGGTGGATCAGTTTACAGGGATTATTCTGTCTACCTGTTTTAAAAAACACAAATATAGTTTTCTTGCCTTTCTTTATTTCTTTCTTTCTTTACCAAAACACATATGCTGTTCCTACGTCTGCCATCCATCCGGACTGACAATTCAGTCTGTGTGAGATCAATGCCTTCAAACGACTGAAACTTCTTGAAATCATTTGCATGAATTCTGCTTTAGTCTGACGGAGACATCTGCTAGGACTTAGACTCAGTTTGCCAAATAGCGGTTTGTCTGGCACGCTGGTGTGTCTGAGCAGAAATCTATCCAATCTGCAGCATGACTGTGCATTATCACAGAAGTGCCTACGCTCGCCCAAATCACCAGAGACTGCTCGTCTGTATGAAAATGAGGCTGAAGGTGTGAAATTGTAAGTCTGCAGCCAAATCTCAGGTATCAAGCACCAGAACTTTCCCTCCCTCTGCTTCCCTCCCTCCATCTGCGGTAAACTAGCATGGGCAATTTCTCAACCATTTGAGGATTGAGAGGAAGAAAATACAGGCAGATTTGGGAGGGGGTTAGGAATGAGAAATTCAGCTTTAAATCTCTTAAAATGCAGCCGCATGCCACCCAGGCTGAGTAAACAGACAAAAGCCATCTCTAATAAAATGACACTGGAGTGGAGGTGGCAGCTTCTCTGTCTGTTTTCTCTCAAGCTTGGCTTTCTCATTATCATTGGGAGGCAGCGGTGCAAACAAGCTAGCTTCAACTGAGACACCACTTTGTCTCCTTATCATGATTGGCTCAGTCAGCAGGTGGAGGTTGGAGGTAGGGAGGGGTGGCAGATGGGGATGCAGGGTGTCTAACCCGTGTATCGATCACCGGCCTTGATCAAGCCTCTGCAGGTCAGACCTTGCACCATTGGCCCTAGACAGATCTGGTCATGTATATTGCTCAAGTAATGGCCCAAAAAAGATTGGTATTGACTTCTTGGGGGAGGGTGAGACATGTAAACCCAACAGGTCTCCTAATGTGAGAAGCAAGGGGAAGGTTTTTTGTGGAGTCCTTGCTGGCAGTGCATGTCATGGAGTATCATAAAAGGTGCTGCAAGGTTGGGGTTTGAGTAAAAGGAAACACTATGGGTATATTTTCTATGAATTTTTAGTATGTGGAACAGGCTGAATCATTCTCAATGGACATTTCAGTGTGCTTTCAGTGGAATCAATTTTGGCCCTACTTTCATGGCCGCGCGCGAGCCCACAAAAGAAAGGCAGCACAAAAGACTGATTTACATTTTGCAATGCAATGCAAATCCCTTGTTAGTAAGTACCTTAACATTTCCAAATCAAAATGATGCTGACTGGGTCTTTCACACTCCCAGCCAAAAGCTTCCATGACAAGCATTTTTCATTGCACTGTTGTGTCACAGACTTATTTTGTGACTTTTTTTTTTTTTTTTACCTCTTTTTGGTGCAGCATATTTAACTGTGACGCACATTCACTAGGTGGTCCGAGAAGCAAAGGCAGCTGGGAGCAGAACCCCAGGTGGCTGAGGCAGCGTTTAACTGTCTTTCTAAAGGAAACTCAGACAGAGCGACACGGCGTCTGTTCCAGGGCATTAAATCTTTGACCTCAGAGTCACATAATTGTCACTCAAACTGCCTCAGCGCCCGTGTAAAATAAGGCACAATAGCTTTTAGTGTAGCAGACTAACCTGAGGTGGAGGGAGCCCTCCTGCACCAGGTGGACAGTCAGGTAACATTATGGTCCGACTGGGCGTGCTGCACTGACAGGAAGGGGAGGGGTTGGACATGCTCCAGTTGCCATTGAGGAAGATGTCAGTGATGGATTGATCTACAGATGGCGTAAACCAATCAGAGCCAGACGATGAACAAGGTAACTTCCTGAAAAAAAAAAAAAAAACACAGGGGGGAGTATGATCATACAAGTTGATGCAGGAGTCACATTTTCCAAGTAGGAAAAACACAAAGCACAGGAAACTCTGACGAGCCGGGAATAATCAGATCTGTTGGTTCTAGAGTAAAGGTTTCAGTGTCACAAAGCTTGCTTTCTATTAACCTGACTTAATCACCATGGTAACAAATGTAGGAAATCTAATCTGGTCTGGACAAGACTTTGGTGACATTTCAACTCAATACTAGCTGTAAAGTGGTGTCTTCAGTAAATTAACTGATTTGCAGGCAAGTATTTCTCTGTTTTAAGTAAAATTGTCTTATTAGACAAGCCACATTCACTCAACAACTCTAGAAATATCTTTTTCAAAAGATTAAAAACATAAGTTACACCAGAATTGCTTGATAAAAAAATTATAAAATCAAATCAAATCAAATCAAATCAGCCAATTAGTTAAAAGAAAGACTTGTTTGGTTCTTTAAATAAGAAAGTTATTATGTCAGACATAATTCTTGTCTTTTCATATCTGAGATGTTTTTTTTCTGGGCATTGTCAGATGAAAGTGGCTCGTAAAAAATTTGCTTGGCATTTTTTTTAATCTTATTTTTTATTTTTTTTTTACAGTTCATTGGCTAAAAAGGTTCACTTGTCCTGATTAACAACAATTTGGATCCTCAGCTATGGCACAGTTAAAATTGTGAAAAAAAAAGTAAAAACAAAAAAATTCAAGTGTCTTCTTATTTATCTATTTATTTATTATCTTTTTCATTTATCTATTTATCTTTGTATTTATTTATTAACTTTTTACTTATTTATTTATTTATTTATTTATTTATTTATTATATTCATTTAATTATTATATTTATTTAACTATTTTTTTATCTATTCATTTTTTTATTGTAAAGCAGCTGTGTGCCACCTTATTACCCCTTAATAGCAGGTGGCAATATTACCATGTGAAGTTAATAAACTTAGTTTCACGGGACTAAAACAAGACCCGCAAAGTTTGTTTTTATGTGCTGGTTATGTAAGGCAAAACAAAAATTTGCAATGCAAATAAGTGAAATCTTATCAAGTGTTTTTGTCCTTTTTTAAGTAAAAATTAGATCTTTTTTTTTCAGACTTAATATGAGCCACATTCTCTAGATCAGTCCAAAAATGTCTTGTGTCTTGGTCTGGATTGCTTGTAACATGTACAAAAAAAATCTTGCAATGGAATACGTGAAAAGACATTTTTCCAGACTAGTCAGGTGAATGTGGCTCATATTAAGTCTAAAAAGACATTTTCTAGTAAAAATGAGACATAAACAATCAATAAGATTTTAGTTTTTCCAGTGAGAAAATTCCAGCACTTGGGACCAGAGAGTAACTATTTGATTTACCAAGTCGACCCTGAATGCAGCATAACCACCACATTAAACCAAGAGGGAAAAAAAAGAAGCTTCGAACATCCTTCAAACCTTGTTTAATCAATTTGTCGCCTTCAAAGGCTAAAAGACAGGTTGATTAGGTTGATGAGTTAGGATTTCTGTGGAGCTTTAGGGGAATCACACTTGTCTCATATGCAAAGAGAAAGATGCTAAACCTGCAGAGCAGTAAACAAAGTGTGGACACAACAAGCAGCACAGCTAAAGAAAGAGCTGTCAATGCTACAAAATGTATTCCAGAGCGCAAGAAAGGCGAGAAATCAAAGAATAGGTCCAGACTTAGTAATGTCCTTCTTCAAACCATAATGAGAGAAAATGTGGCCCAGCTGTCTGAGAAGGAGCGCTCTCAGGTGTGATTTTTTTGTGGAACACCTGAAGTGGCCCCCTTGTGACAAAAGTGGATGCTCAGCAGCCTTCAGGTAATTTCAGTTTGAGACCCCTGGTCTCAGACACTGGGCTTGATTTTAAGTAGAATCTATTGAAGATTAGTTTTGGATCATTTTCTACAGGCTTTGTTTGGTTTCCTCCCTCAGCTTTGACACAAGTGTCAAATCAGTGTAAGAAAACTTGATTCCTTGTCACGTCCATGTCCACATTTTTGTAGAGTCTAAGTACCTTTTAATTCAACTACAAGTTTGCCTGATTTACTCTCATTTTCATCATTTTCCTGACTGACAGATGTTCTGACATTAAATCTGACTGAGGTGGTGGTGCGTACCTTCAAGACATTTGAAACATTTTGTACAAACAACATGAAAACAGTAGTGTTGAAAGAGAAATAGTTCATCTGAAGATTTTTTATATTTGTTTGAACTTCTTCAAAGCACCTCATAACCTTTGTGTAGTGGGAGTGCTGTGAAATCAACAGTTACTCTGACTCATATCTGAATTTCAGGAGGTTCATTCATTATTTAACTTGTTCTGATCAGGGTGTTAGTTTGGCTTTTTAAACTATTAAAAGTGCTTGTTTTGTAAATTCTGTTTCTTGTTTTTTAATCGTGGGTACAGCTTACATTTGGCATAAATGAGTGTGCTAAACAAATACGCTATCAAAAACATTAAAGAAACACTCACGGTATGGGGTTTCCATCCATGCAGCGAGTTCCAAAGCCAGGTGTGTTCACAAGGGTTTCCACCACACGAGACACCTCGGCATTGTCAGGTAGATCTTTGCTGTGAATAATAAGAACAGAATAAGTCATTTGGATTTCATCATCCATCAATGGGTGAGTACGTTGATGTTTTCCTCCACTTATAGAGGTATCAGAGAAAGCTCAGACCATGATATCTCTTTCTTCCTGAACAGCTGCATTGATTTTTCGACTGACCCGTGCAGCCTTGATATCAACATGCTTGATATTTGAAACCACATTTCTTTGGGGGCTTTTCTGAGTCAAGATCACAGATTCTGAAAAGAGATGAGTCAGTCAAGAGTCGATAGAAGCTGATATACAGTAGGCGAAGCAGCACAAGCTGAGTTTGACTTTTCACATCTATCCGTGGGTCTGAACAGAAGAGATCTCTCGATATCTGAGGCCCTGAGATCACTTCAGTCAGTGATACATTCTGAGTCAGAGGGAAAATCTTGTGATGAAAGACAGGTTCTCCCAGGTCAACAAGCCTGATTGACAAAGATCCCCGAAGTGTGGTATTATGTTTACGATGCAGTTTTATGTCACAGCTAGTTAGACTTTTCAAGTCCTCTAATTTCTCTTCTATCAAAGTTGGTTAGGATATTAAATGTTCTGTGATCTGTCTCTTGTCACAATCGATTAACACTCCCCAAGACGCTTAATCTGTCTCTGCTATTGGCAAAGCGCAGGAGCCTGAAAGATCATTCATCTCTAATGGATCTTGATGTCAAGGAAGAACTGACAGGAAATGATACATGAAGATCTGAGCCCTGTTGTTTAGAAGTAACCTGATTAAAGCTATCCCAAAGGTTCCAACCTTGAAATCAGACTGTTCAGAAGGGAATTTGATAACCCTGGATTTTATTTTGATAAAAGCTACACTTGGTGTTGATCAAAACTTTTCAAGTGGATATGGATAACTTTTGAAAATTGGGACGTTGTATTCACCAAAAAGTGTTTAACATCAGGTTGGACACGTTCCCGAGATGCTGGGAAACCAGAGTGCTGCCTGACTATTTGAACACTATTTGGCAGATTTTTTGCACAAGAAAAAAAAGTTTATCTTAGATAATTAGCCAGCCCTATTTCCATAAAGATATCTGTTAAAAGGGATAGTAGCAGTGTGCGAGGTTTGGTTCCAGCCAGATGCCCCCCTAGCCTCTCGCATGTAAATGCTCGAAGCCTGGATGTTATCACATGGTGCGTGTTCTGCCTGCTTTTGCTCTCCATACATCACAACTGTCCTGTGCACATCAAAGACTGCTGGTACACAAAAGACAACGAAATGCATAGACGGAATCCAAAAAACTGTAAACAGATTCAACACTTTTGTGTACAAACAGTATGATCCAAACTTTCTTTGAAAAATCTAGTTGAAATAATCACAGATTATCTTATTCTGGATATCAATAAAGCAGACTGTCATATTAGGATCATTCTAATCCTGATTAAACTTTTTTAACAACTATGTTCTAGACACTGAATGCGATACTTGTGATGTAGAGCAGGGGTGGCCAACTAGTCAGAGACCAAGAGCCACAAAAATCACTGTGGTACTTCAAAGAGCCACATCACACACGTGGTATCTCACACATATATGAAATGACATAAAATGAAAATCAATACATTTCTAATTTTCAAAGCGAGATTTGTTGTGTTTGTAAGTGTGTTTAAATTTGTATTTGGGGCTGTTTCAAAGACAAATGTCTGTTTTACTGCAGAAGAGACGAAGGTTCATCCATCTATCCACTATCTATCTATCTATCTATCTATCTATCTATCTATCTATCTATCTATCTATCTATCTATCTATCTATCTATCTATCTATCTATCTATCTATCTATCTATAGGATGGATCGAAGATGGATCGAAGATAGATGAGCTCATGGGAGGAACACATGTAGAGAAGAGAAACTGAAACTTAAGTACCAATCGCATTACCCAAGTATTAATCAATACTGATCCCAACTTTGGCATTAGTATATCAACGTTTTAGATTGATTGGCACACCGCTACTCATAACTATATAGTAGATAGAAGAGCCACACACCGAAAGGCAAAGAGCCACATGTGGCTCACAAGCCGCAGGTTGGCCACCCCTGATGTAGAGGCTGACAACTTTTTGGGAATCCCATAGGACACAGAATTCCCATAGGATTCTCGAGGGATGTGAGTCAACTTTACTATCAATAAAGGGATTGGGACGGTACAGGATAAAAAGTTAACAGGAGCAGACGGAAGCGGGAACCACACAGGAAGATAAAATATAATATGTGACATGTGCCACCATTTTGTAGTTTATTTCCAATAAGCCTACAGTCTAATGCAAGTGAAAAGAACTACACTTAAAAGAAGCCAACAGTAATCTAAAAAAATAATGCAGAGAAAATCAAATTAATTTCAATGTATTGCCTAAAAATTAAAAGAAGGGGAAAGAATGGGAGTGGTACAGGGGTGGGAGTCATTTTACCAGGGGTTGGATGGGACATGATTTTCTTCTGTGGGAGTGTGATGGGACAGGAGTGAAAATCCACTCCAGTGTCACTTTCTACTGTGATGTAATCAAAAAATGCCACTTTGGTTACTTATTTAAGAGTGAGGAAGAAATGAAGAAGCCATTAAAAGAAGGTAGTCTTCTCTTTGGCCAAGGGAGCAAAATCCCTGTACAAGCATGTACTGACAGCAGCCTGCTCAATATTCTGTGTACAGGACAAACTCTTCACAGCCTGTCATCATAATCTGAGCGTCTCAGACATATCAGAGCTCTGTGTCTCAGTTAAACAATCTTCCCATTCCAATTTCATTCTCATTACTAACCACACACACTCTGCCCTTTATCTCGAGTGCACCGGGGGAGTTAAAACACAGTGTTTCATAAAAGACCGTCATGATGGCTCCCTGCCAGCTGTGGCCACAGCCCAGCCGACCATTTGGATTAATACAGTGTTCATTGTCTCATTTAGAGGCATTCCCATGAAGGTCACGCGGTCATTTTCTTGACCACCAGCAAGCGCGGGTTGAAGTGGTCTGATTGTAAAAATGGATTATGTGCAGCCATCTGTTTTGCAATTAACAATGGCTGGGTTGGCACGTTATTTAAGGTAATAAAACTATTGGACGGTTCCAAAATGAAGACTTGTGCATATACACAGAGGCAGTGGAACTAATGAATGGGTCATCTAGACAAAATGAAACATCACAGGAGTAAGAAGTGAGACGGTATTAGAAGAAAGTCAAATGAAGGCTGCATGATATCATACTGGTGAAAATCATTTGGGCTTTATGAAACAAAGTGTCTCTGATATGTTTTTCAAGGTGCTAATATCTTACATTTGAGTATGTCTCAAGAAGTACAGAACCATCTATCTTTATTTGAATTGTACATTATTCGCTGGAGTGCAAGGTTCAAAGAATCATGATGAAAACAGAGCAACAATTCTCTACTGAGTGAACTCGTAGATTAAAAGGCCTTTTGAAGCGCAGTAGGAAAGTGTTAGTCACTCCTCAAGAGCTGAGGAAGGAAAGTAAAAGTTTGAAAAAATGTTTTTTGGTACTTTATCTTAAAGAGCAGATCAGGGATTCGCGTTGAATCCAAATGTGAAGTTCAAGTCGCGCCACATTGGCAGACATGATGTGACGAAGTCTAGTGGGCTTTGAAATCCCACAGAGGGAGCTTGAACTTGTGCTTAGGAGCCAGAAATGTATTCCTACATGCATACTGGTCAATTAGTCATTTCAGGGCAGACGAGCTTCAGAAGAAATCTATCTTTACTTGTGTCACATGCAAATTTTTCAGTCACCAGTCTTTGATGAGATGACTGTAACGTACAGCTCACTAACAAGGGAGTTTTAGGACAGATTAGGTTGCCACCGATTGGGAGCAGTTTGCTGGGTTTGATGCTGTTGCACTTGATGTTTGTTGCTCAGTGCTAATGGCAAGTCCATGTACACCATGCAGTAATAATATGATGGGACAAGGAGGGATAGGAACAGCAAATAGACTGGGTTTGAATGTTTCAGCACCATGGAGAGAGGCAGACTGTTTTCAGTGCTGAAGACATGGACTGAGAAACACAGTCAGTCTGAGGAGAGTGTACAGAGTAAGAACAGCATGTTGTTCTTTTAGGAATGGTTAATATAAGCAGAACAAGTTTCTTTTTCCAAGTTTAAAGGTCCCATATTCTGCTCCTTTTCTGCAGTTTAATATGGATCATTAATGTCTTCATGAAATGGTAGTAACACGTTTTGCTCCAAAAAGCCAATAAATCAAGCACAGCAGCATTGTTTCCAGGCTCTCATAGCCCCTCTGTTCAGAACGCTCTGATTTAGTGGGCGTGGCCGTCATATGTAAATGAGCCACCGCTGATACCGCCCCGCTCTTCTGCGTCACTGAGAGCGGCGCTACGAGCTCCAAGTGCACAATGTTTAAAAAACAGTGAAGATTGTTTACCGTAACATTACAGGCTAAAACAACAGGCTAACTGCAGCTACAGTTAGCATCCTGAAGCTAACACAGAGACAGGGGGGACACTGAGGAAAAGCTCTTTTATCTGCTCCTCAGCACACAGCATTTAAAATACTCACATTTCCAGAATCTCGAGGTTTGTTGGCGGATGGTAACGCGCCTGGATTCAGGACCAGTCTATTCGCTAGCCCTCTGTTGTACTGTCCAAAGTTGAAAAAGCAGTCGGCCGTGAAGTGACAAGCACACACATGCACAGTTTTACTGAGTGTAGCTGGCACATTTCCTTGATAAATGAACTCTAGCCACTTAGTCTCGTCTTCTTCCAAAATGGGAAGCTTGTGCATAGAACTATGTGGCTGTTTACAGCCAAAAACAAAGCAGTGATGGCTCTTCAACTTTGGCATTCTCCTGGAGAGAAATCTCTCCAACAGCAGGGAGAGGAGTGGGCGGGGAGGGGGTTCGGGGGTATCTGCTCTGGTAGACCAATCAGGTCAGACTTGCTCCTGATTGGTCAAAAAAGGGAATCGCTGACGTCGGCAAATCCCCAAAATCCAAACAGCTCGTTTTAGGTCAGGATTTTACATTCACAAGCACTACTAAGTACAGGTTTTGCCATTAAATATCACATTTTGAGGGCTGGGAGGAAAGCCAAAGACCCACAAGTTTCACTCAAAGACTTAATAAAGTGATTTTTGCACAATATGGGACCTTTATAATACACATTTTCATATGTTTTAAAGCAGAAAAACTCACAACTGATTAATATGCATTCAGCTTGTGTCATGAACTGTTTATCTGAAATGCTTTACTCATGTGTTGGACTTTCTGAAACAAGCCATCCAGAGCAGTGCAGACAGATTTCATGTTGTGTTGATCTTTATGTTTTCACATCCTCCACAATCAGTCACGTTCGTTCTCAGCGGGTGTTGAAGTCCACCAAGGCTGTGGCTTGTCACAGAGTACGTCTGCAGATTCTCAATGACGGGGAAAAAAAGCCAGCTGCTGCCAAGAAGGGGACAGAGCCCAGATCGATGACCTCAGCAGCACAGCCAAATAAAAATCTCTGGGCTATCAAAGAGCAGCGGAGGCAGGGAGACATCTTTTTCCTTGAGTTTTCTTTCTTTGAAGTTTGAGTTTCTTGTTTTTCCACATCCTGCCTATTGTTGCACTGGCAGCTTTGATTATTTTCTAAATAATTAAGAAAATGTTGCACAACTTTGAAAAAAAAAATCTAGAGGACTTTTTATTTAAAAAAGAGAAAAAGAACAAAAAAAAGATGCTGGTGGAAGGTTAACCCATTACTACCAATAGAAGTCAGCAACCTTTGAAACCTTAAAGAGAGGGTGTTGTCTTCAGTTTTCAGCTTTAAACTGTCCTTTAAGTGCCCCACTTAAGCTGTACATGATTCACTCAAAAGAAAAAATCCTATTTTTCTCATCCTGGTGTTTTTGAAAACCCTTATTTCAGCTTCTGTCTCTTTAAGGTTCCTTGTCCACAAGCCCCCTTGCATCTGATTGGCAAGTTCTCTTGAGGCCTTGTTAGAGTCCATTATGTAATAATGACCTGAAATGTAACAAGATGCTGAGCTGAGCCCAAAATGCAACAGCTTATTATATTTCGGGTCAGGTATTACATTTCGGGTTTTATCTTTATTTATTTTTAAATTTAATTTCAGGTCATTGATACATTTCAGGGCTCTAATGATGAGGCCCGTCAGAGGCAGAGCTATGAGCAGACTTCTGTGTTGGAGGCTTTATAGAGCAGTTTACAGACAGAATCAGGGACTTCTGCAACAGTTTGAAATTCTGCACACCTTATTAATTCATACCTATGTACAAAAACTGAGAAGACATCATGCCCCATCTTTAAAGATTGCCATAACTCTGGCTGATTAGCATTTTTGGGGTCAAACTAATGTGTTTACCTGTAGAAGGTTGTCTGAGGTACACCGTACATCCAAGGTTGAAGCTCCAGACTCGGATACTCGGTAAATGGCGGCACAATCAGTGAGAAGATGAGTGACAGGCAAACAAAAACTGCAGGCAAGACCACCTAGGAGAAAATTTAAGAAGTTAACAGATGAGATCATGTCAGTGCTTTTGCCTTATGTGCTGCAACATAAAGAAAGAACTGTCCCCTGACATTAAGACTTCATGAATTACTAAAACAACTTATTATCAAAGAAGAAAAGAGATCGCAACAGAATCAGAGCTTTTAGTCAGGAAAGTGACTTTAGTGTTGTGCACTTTCACTGGATGGCCCTTATTCACAAACAGTTCTGAGAAACAAATCCCTTCAGCTTCCTCATCTGGGATTTATTCATCAGCAGGAAAAAAGTCTAAAGGACATGTAAGTAAATGTCAAAGGCCCATAAGCATGTCCAGCCATTAGCAATAAAAATGGACCAGTATGTACAAATGGTGAAAACTAAACGAGTCCTTTTCCTTTTACACCCACATTATGCCCCCCCCCCCCCAAAAATCATTTAATAATAATAATAATAATAATAATAATAATAATAATAATAATAATAATAATGATAATAAAAGAAAAGAAAAGAAAAAAGGGAAAGAAAAGAAAAAAAGAGAAGGAAAAAAAGAAAAGAAGGACAACATGCAAATTAAAATATGAGAGAGAAAAAAAAAAACATTTGTATACAATAAAAAGAAAAAAGAAAACCAAAAGGATCAAAAGGAAATAAAAGGAAAATAAAAAACTTTAAGTGAATAAGTGAAAAAGTAGTAACATAACATCACTGGCATCTGTAGATTAATAGTAAGTTATTTGCGCAAACATACACATGCAGTCTCACATGTACTCATGTTTTTATATATCTGATAACCGGGGTATTCTCCTCAGAAGTTTTTCATTAACTGTACAAACAAACTGTGTCAAGTTCTGTGCCATGTGTGATGTTACAAAGTACAAGGATGGGATTATGTTTAATTAAATTTAAACTGGACTTATATGGAAGAAATGATTCTGCGAGGATGAAAGATGCACATTAATAAGTTTTAGCATGACAGCACAAGATTCAGTGCAAGATCAATTTCATCATCCCTCCCAGCTCTGTCATTACGAGCCTCAAAATGACTGATGCAATCAACAACAAGGCCGGGCCACTGCAATAACATGCACATTAATATGCTCCACACCAGCTTGTTTGGGCCCTTCCTTCCTCCCGCACGCTGTATTAGTTTGATTAAACACTTCCTACACCACCACCATCATGTGGACACTCAGATGTAATTAGTTTCTTGCCATTCTCTTGTCGTTTTTGTGTTATTGCTAAAAAAAAAAAAAAAAACAGACGCTGGCGAGCTTCCTAGTTTCCCAGCATGGCTGAATCCAATCCTCTTTTCTCCGTCATGTAATTCTCTTTTGATTTCATTCTTAGAACTGACAAAAGGTCAGCAAGGGAGAAAAAAAAAATTGCTCGCTATCTTGAATGTTTAATCACTTGTAGGTTGAGGTGCTCTCGGCAACAAGGGGACGGTTTTGCACGCACTTGATTAATTGCAGAGTGCGCGATTTGCCGGGCCAATTCAAGATGCTGCAATTGAAAATCCTGAATTTACAGCAAAGGTGGCGCAGAAAGAAAGAAAGAAACAATAAAGAGAAGGCAATGAGACTGAAAAGCTTAATGGCGGGGTGCAGAAGACAGAGCTGTTCTTCCTATTTCTGTTTCTCTTGTCGAGCAGTAATTGCAGGTGACAGCTGGTACTTCTTCCGTTGAGAAAGAACAGGCACAGGGAAAAATAGAAAAATTGAAGAAGTCATTACGCTAACAAAAGCCGCAGCACTCCCATGAACAATGCAGGAGTTTATCTCAAGTTTGGTGGGGATTTAAAGATGTGGACAGGATTATATGCAAACAGGGTGTAATCACCAAAACACTACAGAGCTGTGTTTTATTTCCTGCAGAGTCAAATGGCTCATTAGATTGAGTTTGTTTGCTTTGGAAAACATTAACGCAACCCAATTATATGTGTGAATAATCGCTGCGTTTCCGCGACCCGCATCACAGTGAAAACACAGCATCACCTTGTTTATTTTTACAGTTTATTTGGTCTTTTCTTTCCACAAGTCCCCTATCAATCCAGAGTAAATGTGACTCTATTTCCAGCAGATGAATTAAACTTACAATAGGAAACAAATAGAAAATAGAAAAAGAGCAATAATTAGATTGAGGAAACAACAGAAGTTATCCACATTGTTCAGTCACTGCAGCTTCAAAAGGACAGTTCCTTTCCCTTCCAACCAATCACAGCTTCCCCCTGATCCTGACATTGCCAAGACTCGCCTGTCCCCAACTTTCATTCCCATAAATCACTCCTTTTGTACAACATGCCATAATCTCCTCTCTATTCCCCTAACCGCTTGTATTGGAGGAGATTACCTCAGCGCACAATCATATCTGCTGACAATGGGAGCTGTTGACATGATGGGGAGGAAAAACCTCCAGCCAAACGAATAAAGAGGGAGAGGTAGGAGGTGCGCCCTTGCAGACAATGAGCACCCTTGTACGTACACACTCGTACACTCGTCCTCCCATCCCGCTCTGCGTCCTCACTAAAGAGGGACGTCCAGGACTGACAGTGACTAATGGGGACTGGTGCTGCAGCAAATTACAGGAAAAGCCAGTACACCTAACAAAGGTGAAACACGGCTCTTTCTCTCTCACACACACTTCTTTTCCTTCGCTGACTTTTATTTCTATTCCTAATCCACTCTCCTTCTCTCTTACCTTATTTGTCTTCCTTTATCTCACTATTTTAATACTTTTCTCTTATCATCTCATGTTCATCTATTTTCTCTTTCTTTTCCATTTTTATCTCCCAAATCTATTTTCCCTTTCTCTTTTTTCTTTCTCTGACTCCTTCTTTCTTGATGCCAAATTTTATTCCTCCCACTGTTTTCATGAACTCCACCAAAGAGGTTATGTTTTTGGGAGAGTTTCTCTGTTTGTCTGTGAACAACATAACTCAAAAAGTTACAAACGAATCTGGAGGAAATTTTCAGGAGATGTTCAAAATGAGATAAAGAAGATGTATGTGACATAGGGCTTTTTTCACCATATGTGTATATAACTCCACCATAAATGGTTGGATTGCTTTGCAAAACAATACACGACAAGGTCACCATAATTTCTGACATATGTAAAGTACGATCCACATCCTGGCAATATTCTGTTTACTAAGATCCAGAATATGAAATATGTACTGGGTCATCATCATTTTCAACACTGTCAGGAAACAAATTATTGTACAAACCTACAACTAACACCAAATTGTAGCTGACAGTCTGCTGAAAGGGAGTATAACATTAAAGTAGGACTAAAGTGTTGTCTGTGCTCTTTGACTGCTTTTCTAGTTTCTATCCATGTTTTTCTACAAAGTCATTTCATCTTTCTTTCTCTTTCAACCCTTTTTTCTCTTATCTCAATTCCTTTCCAACTCCCCTCTAACTTCCCATGTCTCTCTTACCTTTTGACTTTTTGTCTTCGTCTCTCTTAACCTCCTCCTTCACTTTTCTCCTTGTCCTGTCATCCTCTCAAACTATTTGATTTCTTCTTTAATCTTTCTCTCACTCACTATTTTATCTCTCTGACTCATTTTTCTTTACTTGTTTTGCTTCTCACTTTTTCCAAGAATCTTTCAGCCCTTTGACTTCTCTGGCTTGTTGCTCTTCTTTTTCTTGTTTTTATTTTCCAACACTTTTTCTTCTCTCCTGCGATTCTTTCACCTGTTTTTTCTTTTCTCTTTCTCCCTTACACCTTTTCCTTTCTCTTCCACCCTTACTTTCCCCATTAAATATCATTTTCCTCTGTCTCCACGTTGATCATCTTTCTCCTACATTTTTCACCCTTCTTTTCTTTCTTTTTCAGTTTTCTGTCTACCTCTCTTTTTCCTTGTCCCTGCTCTCTACACTCCTCCTCTCTTTCACACACTTTTTCTCTCTTTAACTCTCTTTCCTACAGGATTTTCCTCTTTTCTTACTTTGACTTTTATTCCGTCTCTTCCGTTTGTCTACTACTACCTTCTTACCAAAAACCTTTTTCTCCCTTTCTCTGTCATTGTTTTTCATTGTCCCCTTTCTTTCTCCATCATTTTTAATCTCTTAATTCTTTCTCATCTTTTTGTCTATGTTAAACCTTTTGCTCACACATGGACATTTTTCTTTTTTTTCACTTGTTCTTTCTTTTCCTTCTCTCTCATTTTTTTCTCGGTTATTAACTTCTCTGACACATCATCTTCTCTGTTTTTTTTTCATTCTTGACTCTGTTTACTGTGTTTTTTCTCTAAAAAATTTTCTTTTTTCTCCTTTGTTGTTTTTTCTACACTTCATAATTTTTCCCTCCCTCTTTCTCTCATTTGTTTTTTTTTTGGTTATCTTTGTCTCACCCTCACCTTTTTTCTTCCACTCTTGCTTTTCCCTCCATCACAATCACTGTTTTCTCTTCTTCCTCATTAATTGTCTTTCTCTTCTCTTTCTTCCTCTCTTACTTCGTGGTTTCTTTTTCTGTTATCTCCTCCTCTCTCTTTTAAAGCAGCAGCTCTACTGAGTAGTTGGCTTTCATCTTCTTCAGCTCTCACTGCTCAGTGTCAGATTTGACGTTGTGTCCTGATGTTTACTTCCGCACACATCCTGAAAGCATCTTCATGTGTGTGTCGTTATGATTTACACTGACGCTCACTTTGTATGACATGATGGAACAAAAATTGAGTCCTTTCGAACCTGCCTCTTATGTAAAATTGCTTGTGACTTGTTTAACTTGCATCCATTTATTGCTTCTGACTTTTCAGATTCTGTTTACGTGAGACAAAATGATACAGACGTTAGCGTAATGGGCTGATGGCTGCATGTCATCTCTTAATTGTCGGGCAATCACTTTTAATGCATATCTAACAAAAGCGCATGATTAGCATGCGTCTAAATGAGAGGAAAACAAATCAGAGGTGTCACTTTGCCGTTCGGGTGTCAATCATGGTGATCAGGTGGAACTGACGAACACCTTTTTACACTCTCACATTTCTCAAACTCTTTCTTTCTTCTTATAAAAGCGGTCGTCTGTGCCTGTTTCTTCCCCCACAAATCCCTCGATTATCGACTCCTCCGTGATGAATGACCTGACGTCTCCCTCCTGATTCTGAATTAGCTTTCTTTATCATATCTGTCATTAAAGTGATATTGAAAGCCAACATGTATTTTTTAAATCCCACCTTGATCCTCCCATGCACCCCTCCTAGTCTAACCCTTCAATTCATCAATATGACGGACTGAGGCCATTACCTGGGCAATGAGTCCCTTGCGGCTCCTCCGGGCGTTGTGGAAGCGCTTGATAAAGAGCGCCAGGAACTGCCTCCTGATCAGCTTCCAGCCGGTGATGACGGTGGATCCTCTCCCGTTGACGCTGGTGTTTCTGTTTAGGTCTGGACATTAAGTCGAGGTGTTATTTATCACCTGTGCATATGTAGAAGAGCTGCTGAGCACGCTTTCCAGCACAGCTAATGACCTGATCAAATGTTGCTTAAAGCTGTCAGCTGCTCACTCCACAGTGCAGCAGATTTTAAAATGTGTCATAAATCAGGAAAGAGTAATACGGGGTGAATCTGGAGGAAAAGGTAATAATCAGAAGCCTGGCAGACATGGAGGCTTAAAGTCCTACAATAAAAAAAATGGCACTCCATTTTCACTGTAGTCATTAAAATAATAAAGTATTTCCTGATTGAAAACCATTTTCATGCTGAAAAACATTGTATAAAAGTGAATTTCTTTCATGAGGGCCAAATTGAAAAAGGTGAACAGACGGGTGAGATTATGCCGTATGGATGGGCAGGAAACTGAAGATGAAGCTTTTGTTTGTGCCCTCTTTTCAGAGTGGTCACCCAGGTGAAACAGTCAATTCGAAAGCACGCTAAATGAAGTTATTAACTGGGGAATAAAAGATGTGTGAGGAAAAACAGACTCTGGCTGGTGTAATAAAAGTGAAATTTCCTGTGCAGAGAATAAGAATACCTACCTTCCACTTTACTTTTGAATTTCTCCTTTGTTTCTGCACAGGAATCAGGAAAACAAGCAAGTTAATTTCACAGTTTATGTTTAATGAATGCATTCAAAATTATTTGTTATCAGCCTGTTTCCTACTTTGTGCAGCTAAATCATCATTTTTTCATTAAACTTCAGAAAAAGAAGAAGAAGAAAAGCTGGATGATAAATCCAGGGAGACTTGCCCGTCCTTCCAGAGACTTGTTCTGTTTTAAAGTGGACGCTGGCGATGCTGTTCCGCTTGGATTCGCGGGAGCTCTTCTTGTAGTCTCTCGCCGACAGCTCCTTTGTTGCTGTGGGAATACAAATAAGATATGTTGTTTTGGCCTGACCCAATTTGGGGTTATAAATAACAATAAGAATAGCTACCTGCCCTGAAAAAAAAGCTGCATTATTCCCCGTAAAAGCAGAAAATCCCCAGGTGTCTTAAAGGGAAGATTCCGATTTTTTAGATTTAAGTAGAGAGTGAAGTTGTTTTTGAAAAGATGCAAAGAAAACTCTGTTTTTTTTTTCTCATATTGATGAACTCCCTGACATTGTCTTCTTTTATTTTCTTTCACTTTACCATATATTCATCTTTCCCTCGCACATATCTTTTTGGTTATTATTATGCAAAACCAGACAAGGCTTATGGTGAAAGCAGTTTCAGGCCAATCCTGGCCCTCTTTCCCTTATCCTGGGATCTTTGTCTGTTGTTTAGGAACAATCTGTTTGGCATTTTGTTTTACTTAGGTTGTGTTTTTCTTTCTCTGCATTGTGGCCGCTATTGTAGCTGCTGTCATTAAAGATACTATGAGGAGGGTCTGTTTTGATTGCACTCCCTCGCCATCTTGTGGCCTGGAGTCTCCATACACTGTCATAAATTACTTTTAGGCATGTGTTTGTTTTGGAATAAAATGAACATCCGGCGATCATCCGGGATACGGCAAACTGAGGTAAGGTATTTATCAGTACAGTTGTGTAGCGCTACGGTTTGAAACGTGACATCAAGCCAGCTATATGTTAGCCTGGTGCTCCAATATATCTGTAGGCTAACGTGACAACAAGTTAACACTGTCGGTTTGTAAGTTGCTAAGTAGTCGTTTATATTCAGCGCAGCAGGCAGTCCGATGCTCTAAGACAAGTCTGTAATGTGTGTGTGTCCTGTCAGTCATCTACCAAGCAGAGCTAACATAACCTCACTCTTCATTTTATTGATAGACTCTCAAGTTTGAACAGACCACTGCAGAATAACTGCTGACTGAATGAACATTATCACCAACAGCTTAGCCACTGTCTTACAGAGTGATGCAGCCTGAGCTAAAGGCTAATTAGCCTTTGTTTATCTATCTTCTGCTCTTCTGTCCTTTTTCTCTCTAATAGTTAGGCTCCTGTGTCCACCATCACTACAAAATCAATCACAGAAATCCTTTCATCATATCATTTATAGTTTTACAGTGTATTAAGTCGTATTGCCTCATTTCCAAAAGTAACAAGTCATGTCTTGTTATATTGTGTTGTGTAATGTTATATCGTATCCTTCTTTATCAAATCAAACCACTCTTTTTTGTCGCGCAGAGTTTCTTTCTGTACTGCATACCATCATATTGTGTGTTGTCCATACACTGTATAAAACAAGGACGTAATATCTGCAACATCACCTGTCCGCCCCTGAAACAGTGAAATGAAGCCAATCCGCAGATGCAGCTACCTTGGATATGGCTGAGCTTCCTTTTTAACAGCTTTAAGGCACACGTCAGTTTCGTGAGCTGAGCTGTGTCCAAGCCACTTTTTGAACCAGGTTGTGAATCTGTTTTTTAATGCAGTAAAAGTTTGCTTTTCCGGTCTTTCTGCAGCCAACTTCAAGCAGATTCTCGATGAACACTAACTTTTAGCCCTTCTGCAAAGGCTTCATTTTTCTAAACCAGATGTTCCCCTGTGGTTGTGTCACATTATATCTTGTCATATTGTTTCATTTGGGATGGTTTGTTAAATATGTATTGATTCTTTTAATTTTTCCCTTTTCCACTGAAATCCTGAATTCCTGAATTTAGAAATTTGTGTGCTTTACCTGAAAAGATTATGTAAAAAAAAAAAAGTTTTGTTCAAGAACTTTAAACCTCTCCCTACCCCGTGTTATATATACATAGCTCATGCTGTAATAGTAATAATTGATTTGTATTGTATCATATCATATATGTGTTAGCTCTTATCATACATTAACATTTTGTATCTAATTATAATCAGATAAATTATTGTTAAAGTGTAATTTATGGTGCTTTGATACCATTGTTTTAAACTATAATTCTGCAGTGTGATGCCATTTTAACATAACCCATAGGTATCCTAACATAGTTAGTTATAATTAGTGTCATGAGTTCCTGGTTGTCAATGCAGTTAGCCTTTAGCATGTTTAAACCACGCTGTAGTTTGTTCTTGTTCTTGTTCTGTTTTGTGACTTTGCTCTCTGTAACAGATGTACCAGCCATGTGGCCCCAAATCAAACGGCCTCTTTAGTGCTGTCTAACATTCACCAGTACCATCATCATTTAGCAACATCATTGCAATGCAGATTTGCTTTCTGTGGCTGCCAGACTCTGGCCCCAAAGAGACACCGAGAGAAGGAAGGAGAAGTTGATTGTTTTGTTTTCTGCAATGCAATGATGGAGTCAAGCAGAACGCCACAAATGTCGACTTGGTTTGTGTTCCATACAAAGAAGTTGATACAGGAAATACAGAAATTAAATGAGTTAAAGTGTTTTTATATTTGATGACTCACCTGGTAGTTCTGTGTCCACTCCAGTTTCTTCAGCCACTTTGAGAAATATCTATGAGGCAAACAAATAATGCAGGAGTTAAGCATCTTAAAAACAGGAAAAAGTCAAATTTACTCAGCAAGGGCAGAAAGATAATGCAAAAAGAAGACATCCCTGTTAAGTTTCTGCTTTAAATCCGATTAGGGTTACGCCTCCAAAGACACCCTAACCTTTATTTGAGCACCTGCCAAACGGCCTCTTAAGTAGCGCTGCCCTCTTTGGCTTCATTTATTCATTCAGGCCATATGTCAAAACAGATGAATCTCCTTACTCGAGAAACATTTCTTAGTGAGTCCTTCTTTTTTAACTGTGCTGTGGATGTTAAATGTTGTTTCAACATCTGTCCTCTTTCGAGAAGAGACTGCAAAATGACTATATCTATTAACAGAACACTCAAAAATTAAAGCACGTGCTTTCAAATTTCCTTATATGACTGACTACCTTTCAAAAAGATAAAAAAAAACATCTATTAGATCTTTAAAAGAATAAAAACTCCACCGTGTAGTGCAGCACAAGTGTGGTCAGACTTCAAAAGAAAACACGGACGGATGAAATGACCTTGTTGTGTCTGAATTGTAGAAATTCAAAAGGAATTATTTACTTTGCCTGCGGGCTATGCGTGTGTGATTCATGTCTGAGTAACAAGAAGAGCATTAACCCACAGTCACTCAACTTCAAGACTAGTTCTCATGCCAAAAATAGAGTATGAGTCATTTCTTCAAAAGGAGTAAGTGTGTTGTGTATTATTATGACTAATGTTCCAAAGTACAACTTCTAGAGAAGATCAGGGCTCCAAACTAACTTTTTGAACCAGCACAAAATTTAGGTCCAACCAAATATTTAATTGTGCAACCTTAGATGCCATCAGGTCACCTTTTTCATGCTTTACATGACTTTCATATCAAGTCAATCATTTGTAAATGAGAATAAGACGTAGAGAAATGTTTGTCTTTAATTGAAGCACTAAGAAAAAGAAGAATTTATAGAAAAAGAAAATTTATAAAGTGTATAAAGTGATTCACTGAGCTGAAATTAAACATTTTAAACCCCAAATATGAAGAAAAATAAAATATCTCCAGAAGAAAGTACCTGTTCTTAAAGTGTTCCACTGAACTGAATTCACATTAATACATTTTTCTATAGCATGGTCGCTATTAACGCCGAAACACCGGTTGCGCTGTAACGGTCAAAACTTGACAGAAGTTGCCTCTGTTGTGTAGTATTGTTTTTGACAGCTGTCCACAGAAAAACCGTAAATTTTGATGCTTCTGACAGGTTGAATTTAGTGTTTAAAAAACGCTAACTCGGCTGAATGAATGAAGCTAAATGCTGCTTCTGCAGTCCAGATGCGTGCAAATCTGTATGATGACATAGACTGACAATCCCTCTACACAAATCAGTGTTTTACTGAGGCCTAGTCTGTTTTTGTTGTTATTTAAAGATTTATCTTTTTTTTTTTTTTAGCTGAAATACTGCTTTAAATACATCAGACTGGCTGATTCATATTTATGTTTAATATATTTTACACTAAAATCAATGTTGGTATAAAATCTATACAATCATGTTTACTTATAGTTGTTAAAGTAGAGAGTAAAGTTAAAGAGGAGAAATGGTAATAATATGTACTGTGCACACCCTGGCCACCCCTACCTATGTCACTGCCTTCACTGAGCCCCCCAGGTTTGAAAGACTGGACACGCCCCTGCAGAGAGGCACATAGTGACAATGGTAGGAAGCTAACATGCTCTCAGGTTTGTTCACTGGAGGAAAACTTCTGTTGGTTTTAAAAAAATGAAAGGAAAGAAAGCCAAACCAAAACTTCTGTCCCAAACAAAGAGCTGAAATGTGTCTCCTGTATGAGCACAAGAAGGATTAACGATCAGCATCGCACTGAGCATCATTACAGTCTCCACAAACTGATCAGGATAAAGTTTAGAGTAAATACAAACCACTCAGAGCAACAGGGGGAATCTCTGCTGGTGCTGACCTCATATGTGGATATAAACCAGAGAGATGAAATTTTTTTTTCCGCAACTCAAAGGATGCACAATACCAAATAAAAACTAGAGTTATAGATTATAGATTCTTAAAAGAATCACAGCCAATCAGAGGAAAATAACCGCCCGAACTCTGTATCTTATTGGTTTAGACCATGGTGAGACTCTTCCCTGAGTGTGAGTTCAAATACAGGAGAACACAGAGATGATGCAATTGAGAGAGAGAGAGAAAAAAAAAAATTCACCTGGCAGTGTCAGGTGCACCAGTGCCACAAAGAAAAAATACTGGAAATTTTTGGTCATATATGTTTAAATTGGTCGCACTCTGGAGCCAAAAAAGTGAAAATTCAACTTCAAGTGATTTTCACCTTGTGGCCAAATATGGAATTGCGTAGCACTATGTATTTTCAAGGCCCAAGTGCTTTGGCTTGTCACATTTCTTTTTAATATGAGTGTTCAAAAATGTGTTTTTAGGCAAAGATGTGAATCATTTACAACCAAGGTGGAGCAGGAAATTTACATTTAGATCTGAAGCTCTTTCACCCATCCCTGCTAACAAAATCTCATCGATGATGCAAGCTTTTGAAAGCCGCACAGTAAAGTCAAATCTAGCAGAAATTAAAGACCGTTTGTAATTTTTAAACATTTTGTTGTTGCTATGAGGCTGAACTGGTTTTAAACACAGCCACATGTGGTCCGTCTCAATTTGCTCTCCATCAAAGATTAATGACAAACAAAACATTATCTCCTTTTACTCTGGATACAGGCACTGCTTTGATTTCAATGATGAATTTTTTCACAATGACGAAGCCGCTGTGAGTAACATTGACTTGAAAGCGAAGCAACCTTTGAGGGCATGAGGAGAAGAGACGACAGCGCAAAGAAATGTGATGAAGGAATTTTGAAAAATGGCATTGGAGCCTTTTTTGTAGGGGAGATTTTTTTTTTCCACTTGTCCCTGAAGCTGAGGAACAAAAACAAGTTCTGATACTTTTATTGGCTAAAAACTGTAAAGTGGCTTGTTATGTGGTGCCATCTTCAGAAACTCCAAAACAATCTGCCAAATCTGTCAACTTTTTATAGAGGCAGGAAAACAAATCAAGTGGTCAGAGGAGGAGTAAAAAAGAAGTGGTGTAGAGTGCCAATGAAACAAAAAGAAGAAGAAAAACAAGCCTGTGCACTTTTATGTTCTTGTTTGTGTGAGCGGACTCTCTAGCTGCGTGCTGCTTGTCTCTCAGACCAGCTTGTCAGTCCCACGCTTGGCATACCTCCTCCAGTGTGGTGTCAGAGATGCCGTAGCTGGTCAGGCCGAGGTTAGCCATGGATAGGTCCAGTTCTTGGAAGAGCTGTGCAAAGGTTCCATCTCTGGCTCCGCTGTAAGGCAGGATGTAGGTGATCTCCTGACCGATGCTCTCCAAGAAGACCGCCTCAGGGACGTGCCGCTGCACCAGCCGACCCACGGCTGATAAGTCTGCCCAAACATAACAGGAAGGACAGAAAATTGACTTCTAAAACAAACACTTGTATGACTGACGTTTGTGAAAAAACTGTTTTATAATCCCTTACAAAGTTTTTTGTTGGAGTGAGAACACAAAAGCAACAAGCAGCACTGGCTGCAAATGATTCAGCTGCAGAACAACAGAAACTTTTAGGGTGTTAGAACAAAAGCTGCCTGAAGTAACGCAAAAACTTTGAGTTATTTTCAAGAATGAAGTTGAGACAAATGTTAAATTTACTACAAGAGCTTTAGATAACTCAGATTTTGGATTATTTCACTGTGTTTACATTCCCTACACAAATATGCATGTGTTGCATCGTGCCCACTGTGTTTCTCTGCGCTTAGTCACACCTGCAGCTGTCACAACAGACTGTTGCTCTTCACAGGTTCGCAGATAGTAACAGTGTGTCTGTGTGACCCTTTCGGTGTCTCGTAGAGATGCAGAAGTGATTTGAGTGTCTGAGAGAGAGACAGCTCAAGAGAGAGACAGCAGACGTCTCGACCTGTGGGCTGCTGATGCGAGCTTGAGGGCACTTCCCAATAACTGACAGCTTGAAAAGTCAGAAAAAAACTGAACACTGTCTCCTGAAAACATTTCCTGGATCATGAGTGCAAATGTAGATGAAATCATTCAATCCAGAATAAATAAAAATCTTTCTATGACTAGTAAGTCTTGGAACATATCAGGTTCTTTCTGACTTGGGTTTCCTGCATTTCAATACAATGATGACCCAGTACATATTTCATATTCTGGATCTTAGTGTCCAGAATATTGGCAGGATCTGGATCGTACTTTTACATCTGACAGAAATGATAGTGACCTTGTCTTGTATTGTTTTGCAAAGCAATCCGACCATTTATGGTGGAGTTATATACACATATGGTGAAAACGGCCCTATCTCACAATGATAAAGAATCCTTTAAAAAAGTCCTGGATCTAGACGGTGATCCAGATCACCTCCAAAATTTAATCACTTCTTCCTCATCCCATTTTGAACATTTCCTGAAAATTTCATCAAGATCTGCTTGTTACTTTTTGAGTTATGTTGTTCAAAGACAAACAGACAGACTCTCCTTAACTCTTTAACTACACAGGTAATTAGTTAAAGATGCAACTTGCTGATTATGAGTTATGGATGTTTTATGAGTCGCACTTTTCTTTATTATAGAGTCCAAGGAAAACTATGAGTGGCAGTGAATTGATATGAAAAACTGTGATATGTGAAAATAGGTCTAATTCTTTACAGATCCCCTTAATTGAGCGTGTTTTAGCATGTTTTGTACTCCCATGGCAGGGGGTCACCAGTCTACAACCATTATGGGGGCTGGAAAGTCTGGGAACTTCTGCTCAAGTTGCTTGGCGCCGCCCTGTTGGCTATGGCTGCCTTTTGCAGCAGCGCTCTCTTCTTTGTCCCTTTCTTGTAATTTTTTCGTTTCTTTTTGTAATCTTTGTATTTGGAGTGGATCAGTACTTTGTATGACTCATTTGTTGATCATGGACACCAAACTTCTTGTGGCTTCAGTGATATTTTTACTACTTTTTCTCCTGTGTTTGTCTGGAGATCCTACATGTAACCATGGCCACATTGTTTACATGTGAACTCAGCTGTTAGCAGCCTGTAGCATATCAATGCTAACTGGTGCAAGGCCTGATGTCTTCCCACACGGTGAGGACGACGTGCTAGTTCTCAGATGTTGGCTGAGAAGTGACGACATCAACCTTTCCTTCCATTCATCGTTATTGGGAATGTAAGATCTATCTCCAAAGATTACTTTTTATAGGTGTTGGGATGTTACACCTGGATTTCCTTTTTATTGCCTGCTAACCTGTGATTGGCCAATACTCCGTGGACCACAAACCTTCTACATTTTTAAGCTGAATATGAAACAGAGAGAAGTTTGTACTTGAATGTTTCGCAGTTTCATATTCTGTCATCATGCCAACCTTAGTCTGACCCCAAACTTGATACAAAAGAAACTTCACATCAATATTTTGGGAGCGTAAGAACACTGAAAAGCAGCATCATAACAAATTGAGTGCTAAACATACGTAATGCAGTGACCTTTAAACATACTGAAATAGATCAGTGGACATAATTCTCCTGTCTCATCCATTCTGAAGCCGGGGTCTCAGAGGGAATCAATCAGGACAGTGTTGCAGAACACACCGCATCCATTATTGATCCAGAACCTCTCATACATAATTACTGCAGCTTAACAACCAGCAGCTCTCTGCTTTATGAAGAAGTAAAAGAGATCGGCTTCACACGTCACACTGCGTTGTTTTTATAAAGTGTGTGTGTGTTCCTGACTCTTTGTGCTTGTGTGTGTATAAGGTAATAAAGAGAAATGTGCTGTCACCAGCGCGAATGTGATAACTTTCACAATATTATGGAGTTATGTGTTTAACCAAGATGTGTTTATCTATTTTGAGGAATAGAAAATAATCTGGAGACTATTTGATGTTTCTTTTAAACTCCTATCTTGCATGATAAATTTTATTTATGAGATCTGAATTGATCAGATCTAAAACTGATCTGTTTCTACTCCTTTATGAAAGCTGTATATGATAAACAGGTGTTTCATGAATAATGAAAAGACTGTTTTAGTGATTTTATTGGGATAAACAATTGGCTCGTTTTTGCATTGTATTCCAATTCCAACTTTTTAGCTTTGATTTTAGTCTCTTACATCCACCAAAGAATATATCCGGCTCTCATGCCCCTGAATGTTCTTCTATGTTTACCAGATAAGTAAGTAGTGTGACCTTGTGCTGTTTTGTGCTCAGCAAGAGGAGCACTGTACATTTTCAAAGCAGAAGAAGCACTGAGGAGAGCCACAATGATCACTGACAAAAAGGGCGAACTTAAACAGTGAAGGCTCATTCCAAACAAAAGACACTGTTACAGGTGCTGTGAGGACTGTCTAGAAAAGCAAGTGTTTTTTGGGAAAAAGACTGAGTTTCAGGCATGATTCTTACAAAGGCTTGCATTTGTTTTGAAGCAAACCATTGAAACTTTGTAAGTTTAGCTCAAAGTAGATCAGTAAGAAGTTCTTTTTGTTTTTTTCAGGCATTAAGAATTCCTGATACTCATCCATCCTCCCAATGGACATGAGGCGTTTATGTCCTTTTGTAACCATCGTGTGGAGACTAGAGGCTGACAGTTTTTTGGGATTCCTGCTGAATGGGAGTAAACTTTACTTTTAATCACAGGATTAAAAGTAAATGGGAGCCAATCAGGGAGATAATATATAATATGTGATGTGTCGCCATTTTGTAGTTTATTTCCAATAAGTCTACACTGTAACGCAACTACACTTCCGAGAAGCCTAAGTAAACTTGAAAATAATGGGGAGAAAATCAAATCAAATTCAATGTACTGCCTAAAAACTGTGTGGGAGTCATCTTACTAGGAGTGGGACGGGACAAAACCTTTTCCTGTGGGAGTGGGATGGGACAGGAGTAAAAATCCACTCCCGTGTCACTCTCTAGAGGAGACTTGTTCAAACTCATGACTGACTGTCACATTTCTTTATTTGTTTCCTCTTCAAGCTTTGAGAACATTTTTTGTATGTTAAAAAATGTGCTTTAGCTCTGAGTCACAAAGCTGAGGTCTTTTTTGTCACTGTTGGTAATTATTTTCCCCAAAAAGTTGGATCAAAAAATTGAAAGAAAAAAAATCAAATAAATCAATGAATAAATATATATATATATATATATATATATATATATATATATATATATATATATATATATATATATATATGAAAAAGATAAATAGAAAATAAAATAAGTTAACATAAACAGACCTGCATTTTGGAACTGTCCAGAGAGTGAAATGTACAAAAAAAAAATCAAAACAAGACAGATAAACGCTGTTTGGTGGATTATTTCTTATTATTTCTTGGTTATAAATTTCTGATGCCCCATTTTTAATGAAGATGCTTCTGTTGGATGAGCAGCAGGATGAGAATGGTATGTGGGTTGTGCCTATGAAAAACTGAATTTTCTGCCTCTGCATTGTGCTGTCGCTCTTGACTCTGGTTTTCAGCTTCATTTACTGATGAGGAGGAAGACACAAACTCTTACCTGAAGGATCTGAAGTGTCCCAGCTTTCACTGCCGATGCCTTCATCTGGGCTGCCTCCTCTCAGTGGAGAGACTTCCTCCTGGAAAACAGAATCGGAGTAAGAAGGCTTTAATTAAACATTTTCTAAAATATCTCCTATCTTACAGGAACAACAGATGCAACCCAACATTTTCTATTTAACTACACATGTGAGTTGACAGTCAATGGGGTCAAATCTTTAAGTATTACAAAAAACGCATAATTGGTGGATATGTCCTAGCTCCACAGAGGGCTCTCTGCATTTTTCATGTTTAAACCAAAGTGTAATCAAAGTGGATGAGACCAGGATGATCAAACTTCATCTAGCTCAGTTTCCGAGTTATATTGGCTGTGTAATTGCAAAATCTTCCACAGAATTACAAAGTCGTCATCTTACAGAGCCTCCCATTCTGCCTGCCCCACAAAGGTGTTTGCATGCTTATTTATTTATTTCAAACAAATGACTCTGCTCACCTCAAAGAGCTGGCAGACTAATGGTAATTGCTCTAGCCCTGCTGGCATCAGTGCATCTTGTTCATTTGCTCCTATTGATTAAAACTAAGTGTGCGAGGCCCCATTGGCGAGCAAACGCAAGAATCACCCCTCTCCCCGGTGACAATTAGTATCATCCAGCACGTAGGCGTTTGCCAATTCTCATGCTGGGAGAGACTAAACACAGATCATTATGGAGGGAGGGTGGTGAGAGGAAGAGAGCGCTGAGGAGAGTCAGGAGGGGCGGTGTTCAATAATAGAGTGGAGGGAGGTTACAGCAAAAGGGCTAACAGCTGAAGAAAAAGATGATCCTCTTTCTATTAGTCCTGCCTTTATTTTTTTATTCATTTATTTATTCAAACCAGAAAGCTTACATTTAATTCTTTACATGTATAATAGAGTTACATTTGCATCAACTTAGCATCATTTTTTTTCTGCCATTACTGTCTTAATGGTCTTGCGCCCACTCATTCATCTGACTTGCTTTTATCATATGTGTCTGTAGCCACGGTTACATGAGGAGTTTTTCATCTTTCCGAATGAAATGTCTCTGCATGACTTTTCTGGAAACAATAGTATACATGGAAAGGAATATTCCAATCTCTGGTCTACATGCGCCGCTATTATCAAACAGAATAGTCAATGGGGTATGTGCAAACAAATGTAAACAAACGTAAACAAATTGAGGACCGTATCTAGTTGTGTCTCACGTCATATCTGAGCATGCGCTGAAAGAACGCACCCTGACAACTTTCCATTTGAAGACCCACAGTGAGGCAGCTTTTATACATTACAGCCCACGACTGTTGAACAGCCTAAAGACTTGAGGGCTACACAGAGCTTTAATATTTTTAAAAGCAAACATAAATCTAACCTTTTCAGTGTAGCTTTTAACTGAGTTTCACTTGTTTATCTATTTATTTAAATAAGTTTGGATCTTCCTCTTCCTAAAAGCATAACATCTTAATCTTTAAGTAAAATATATATCCATCTTTTTATCTGTTTTGACCTATTTATCTTCTTTTTTACTGCACTGCTTCTTTCAGCTTTTTAATTCTGTATCTTGCACTTTCAGTTTTACATCATTTGCTCCTTTACTGCTTTATTGTTTGAGTATTTTATTAACTTGTTTGTTTCTTTTAATTTGGCTGTTCAATTTTCTTATTTTGGGTGTTTTATTTTCTTATTTTGACTTTAACATCTTACAGTGTTGCCTTATTAAAGGGAACCCTGGCTACCAGAACGTCATTTTCCTAAATGATCAGTTTCTTTACCAGCTACATAAGAATGATAATAAAATCTCTCAAAATATCTTAGTTTGTATAAAATTAGAAAAAATATTTTCACTCGTAGGTCACCATTGTTGTTTACGCCGCAATGACGTCTGGGTAGTGACGTCATATGGTTGCACCGGTCTCAATCTCATATAGGATTTAACCTCACGACGCATAATCATGTCGTCTGTTCAACCATTTCAGTTTGAACCCGAGGAAGACGTAAGTGAAAATGTTAATACTGAAAACAGACAATCAAACAAACTTAAAATATATATATATATATATTTATATATTAATTCGTGTTTTTTTTTGTCAAGCACTTTGTGTTGCCACTGTTGTGCACGAAAAGTGCTTTATTGAAAAAGTTTGATTGAATAATTATAGCAGCAGCTCCTTTGTGAGTGGCAGCCATATTGGTCGCTTATGGAAGGCCTCATATAACGTTTTTTGTGACCCAATCCTACATTTCATGTTTTATAAGATTATGGTTAGAAGTGTTACCGTACGGTTTGACTCCATCTGCTCTTACCTCTTTGGCCTGGCTCTGTATGATCCCACTGCGCTGAGCTGTCATCTTCACAGTCCCATCCCCACGCACCAGTGTGAGGTAGTATCCACTGCCAAAAGATTTCTTCAGGAAGAGTGAGGAGCCACAGCAGCGCATCTTACCATGAGAGATGATGGCAATGCGGTCACCCAAGATGTCTGCCTCGTCCATGTGGTGCGTGGACAAAATGATAGTCCTGCCTGAAAAGCAGACAGAGAGTGATTCAACTGGAGTCACCTGAAAGACTACAACAAGAGTGTGTGTGTTGAGTGTGTGCTCAGTGTTTGAAGTGAGAGACTGAGTCATCGAGAGTGTGTCTGAAGTGAAGAATAAGCAAATCTACAAAAAGTTGACGCGCAGTCTTGGAAATCATAGAGTGAGAAGTACTTCAGAAACCTCTTTTCTCGTTGGACCTTGTTTGTTTTGACAACTGCTGATATGAAAAAGGAGCAGACGAGAAAAGAAGCCGCAGATCAAACGTGTTCAAATCAAGCCAATATCACAATCTGTCTCTGCACTTATCTCCTTATTGCTGATTCCACCGCGCTTAGCTGCACGGCAACAAAGCAAACTCCAGAGGAGAGCGTGGGCGTGAAACTGGGACAAAATTTAAATCACGATAAAGGCCACCCTAAGCCTACTTCCCAACTTCTTCTGTGAGACCACATTTCCTTTCAGCTTTCTCTTTAATGCTGTGATTTCTTTTGATTCAAGAGGCATCAAACTGAGCACAGTTTCCCAGACAACTCTGGATTGCATTGAGAGGTTATTCATAGGTGTTCTGATCCTTTCTTATCACGCGGCATCAGGTAACACATGTTAATTAACACGTACCCCAGAAATCAAGACAAAGTACTCGACGTGTAATGAAGTCACAGCGTGGTCATGCCTTTGGAGTCAGCAGGGGAGCAATACCTGAACGTACTGAGCAGTTTGATGCAGTTATATAAAACTTAACTTAAATTCTATATGAAATGGTGAGTTTAATATTGTACTGTAGGTCTGGTTGGTTGGCTGGTGGTTCGCCACTCAGGTCCAAACCAAAGTACAACAGCTTTCCAGAGGACTGCTTTGGCATTTGGTTCAGACATTCATAATGGATGGAAAAACAATCCACCAGGCTTTGGTGACCCCTTGACTTTTCCTCGAGCATCACCACTGAGATGACATTTTGATTTGTAGGAAGGTGTCTTAAAATTTAGTTGATGGTTTGACATTAAAACCAGAACAGATATCTACAGTGCCCAGAGGATGGAGTCCAGGGCTGAAACTTACACCAAGCCATATTCATATTGGCTCTATGGATACACCTGGCTTTTACTGCAATGCTACAATCGAAGTGACAGTTGAAGAGACAGGATTCACCAATCCAAATAAGTTACTGCTTTTTATGTTACCAATGTGAATGTATGAAGCCCCTGACAGGCAAGAATCCAACAAAAACTCATCAATAGTCAAGAAGTTGTGGCATAGCTTACCAAGGTTTTGCTGCTTATTTTCAAGCTGTACCCTTTGTCTTCATCTCTCAAGGCTCCAGCATCAATGAGAGCAATGTTAGAGTGACTTAAAGGTTACCTGTCCAAAATCCACAACAGAAATCGAGTTTGGAAGATTTTTTTAAGTCTTCTGGCCAAACACTGGATGAATTTAAGTCAGATTTAGGGCCAGATTGGCTTCCCCCTGTGATTGGAAGTGTGTGGTGTTGATGCAACCATTCCACTGCTCCTGAGTTAAGTGGAAGCCTTCCCAATCTACCATTATAGACATTTTTGGTTTTAATCAGACTGCCTTTGGAGGAACATGTACAATAGCCAATGAGAGTAGTGGACTGGGGAGTATTATCAACTGTACGTAAAAGCTGTTGCGCATGGAAGCAAAACTAAACAAAACAGTTCCCAAAGCCTCATCAAGATTTTCTCCTCTAGTCTAAATTGTTGTGTTCAATATTGCTTTGGACAAAAGTGTCCACAGAGTAAAATTGTAGAATTATAGCTAAATGAACAAAAAAAAAAAAATGAAAAAAGGAGCCGTTTGTGGCATTACTAGATCATTCTTTCCCTCATATTGTTATTTTTTTTATCTTAACCCTGTACAGCCTGACCCATAAAAAGGGAAAGAAAAAACTGGGAAATTCATTTTTTGAACAATTTTAACAAAATCAAAAATAAGTTAATACATAAAAATAAATTCAATTTTTCTTCATTCATTTCATTTTTTTATAATATAATTTTTGTATCACATTTTGGCCAGCTATTTTTAAAATTAAATATGTAGCCTTTTGAATGCAAAAAAATACTTACTTTATAGAATTAGAATGATTTAGATTTTATTCTTGCAGCAACTGCTGAAAAATTTGCAATGTTTTTTTTCTGGAAAAAAAAATGGGGATGATTTTATGATAGTTACTATTTTGAAAAGACCAAAATACAACTTCAGCTGCCTGTACTGGAATGATAATCTTCAAGGGGTTAGAATAGATATGGTTTTAACATTTTTTTGATCTGGCTTTTAACTGCTTAAACTCTAAGGTCCCCTAATTTGGACTGTGCAAAAAAAGGCATAAAATTTCAAATAGACCTTGTAAATGCAGAGACAAACTATGTCACATTTCTAGTAGAGATCCAGAAAAGAAGCCAGGGGAGGTTATAGAAGCTACATCAAATACAGTATGTTCAGCATTGAAGGGTAAAGCCAGGTTTAGTCATCTGAGTTTCCACGAGAATACATGTCCATGGAACCTTTATCACAGGTATTAATCTTTTTTTTTTTTAATATTTTTTTTTATTGTATCTTATTATTTTTTAGCTGCTTTTAAATACATTTTAATTTTTTTCTTTTAATGTTTTTTTTTCACTTTGAATTGTCTTGCTGTATGAACAAACTTGCCTTGTGTTGAGGAATCATTTATTTTGTGTGATCATGATAAAAAAACATTCTGTAAAGTCACAATGTGTGTAGTCTTCACCTATTTTGAAATCAATTAAATTTAAAAGTTTGTACATGTAGAAAATGTAAGGACATGCTATTTTAGATTAAAAACTGTCTATTTTTTTTATTTATAGTTTTTCTTTTATTATCAATGTGCATGATATGTAATTGCATCACAGTGCATTGCGGTGGAAGCAGTTTCATTATTCTTTTCTATACTTGAGTCATTTTCCCTGGGTTAGATTACTGTTGCTATATACAGATTCAGATTGAGTCAAAGAAAATATACACACATCCTCTTGAAAAACTGCCATTATAATAATTGTAATTCTTCAGGAACATCCAAACCCAAATGGAACATAATTGATAATGTCAGAGAGCATCAGTTTCTATTCAACATTCTATGTAAGTGAAGAGGGACAAATTGTTCTGCTGTATGAAGCTTGGACGTCAACATGTTTATGTCTTTTTTTAACCATGTTGCTCTCTGGCATTCATTTATAGCTCAATGCACTTCAACACACAGATATGCCTCAGAACCACGAGCACGGCTGCAGACCATTAGCCATGGAAAGGCCTAATTCTGAAAAGCAAGTTTCAGTTCACATCACTTTCCCCCTGAGATGACAGGTGTGCTATATCAAGCATATTAATCCCAGAACACAGCGAGGAGATGCACTCTCAGTAAGTAGCTGACTGGCTGGAGTTTGCACCCCTTCTGCACTGAATTTGCTGGTGTTTATTACAAAAGGTCAGGTGCACCGCTGAGCTAGTTAGATTTGTATCCTCGCAGGTCACATTATCCCGGGGACAAGGACACACTCAGAGGTCATTAACTGCAGCCCGGTGAAGCCAACTCTTTTCCGCTCCGTCTCCCCTGTTCCTGCTCACATTCTCCTCACATGTGTAGCAACCAGCTGAGCTGCTAAATCTGTCCTGTCTTAGTTAAGTATTGCTGCCTTATGCTATGCCAAGCAAGTCTGGATCCATCTACATACAAACTCCAACAACAAAAAAAAGTGCCTAAGCTGAATGAGTGCCCACAGCCCAGTCAATTTAACATATGGAGGGAAAAAGCTTATGACGGGGGGGGAGGGCTGAGGAGTAGCTTGAGGTTTAGTTGGACTGAGCCAACTCATTTGGTATGGGATGCTCAAACTCACAGATGATTTTCCTGGGGATTTGTTGCGGTTTACAAGAGAGGAAATAAAAAAAAAAAAAAAAAAAAAATCAAATCGCACTGCATCATCTGGGAGTCGGGAGCAAAATAAATGTGTTTGGACTGCAGATGGCCCACAAAGGTATTCTGATTTATTGTGTGTTGTGGTGCATTACAGCACAAAGTGATATATCAAATAGAGCTGGGTGTGTTCAGGTGAATTCATAGTACTCACACTGCTTACCACAAAGTGAGGCAGAAAAATCTGTTTTTTGTTATTTCGCTTCCTCTCCTCTAAATCAAGCTGATAGAAATGGATTTCACAGTGGTTGGGTAAAGCTGAGTAGATTTTACGTACATCTGCAGTCAGATAGATCATTAGACAGGAGTGTATGAACTGCTGTTTGTGGCACTAAACTCATCTGTTAGGGATACCTGTGTGTGCTTTGAAGTGCAGCAGGGGGGCTGGAACTGATCCCAGATGAGAGCAATTCAGGCTCACATTCACACGTTTGGGCAATTTAGTGGCAACAATTAAACGAACCCGTGTGCTTTTTGACTTTGAGAGGAAACTGGAGCACCTGAAGGCGCCTCAAGGGGATAATGTGCCACAAACCACTGTTTCAATCAAGTTTGAAAGTACCTTAATGCGATTTAAAGCCTGTCTGTGGAAAGAGAAGAAACAGATGGGCCTTTTATTTTTGAAGTAATAGAAAACTGGTGAAGGTGCAAATGTTTCTTAACACAAATTTCTGTCTTTGAACACACTTGATTTCAAATCATCTCAAGGTGTCTGTGCTCAGGCTCTGAAATTGGGTTTCTGAATCACCAGAAAAGGTGACAGGTGGATGAGAGAATTCAGCTGTGGAATTGGGATTTTTTTTACACATACATTTCTTTCAGTTTCCTGATGTTATTAAGTTATGTTGGAGACCAAGAAAGGGCTATTTGCAAAAAGACTGTAAATATAATCAATTATTTGAAAATTAATTCAAACCTGTTTGTAGTTTCAACAGCAGTGGGAGAAGTAACAAATGAAATTTAATTCAATCACTGTAATTGAGAAGGTTTTGTAATATACTCAAACTTTTATAGTCAATTTTAAAACCAGTATCCTGCTACAACATTTTACACTGTGTTGTTGCTGCTGGTCTTGGCCAGGTCTCCCTTCAAAAAGGGCTTTTTATTGTCAATGGGACTAACCTGGCTGAATAATAAAATAAAATAAAATAAAATAAAATAAAATAAAACAAATTAAAATAAAATAAAATAAACAAATTAAAATAAAAGAAAATAAAATGATATGTAATAAAATATGATAAAATAAAATAAAAAAAAGAATAAAATAAAACAAAACAAAAAACCAAAAACCAAAAAGAATAGATTAATAGAATGAAATAAATGTTACACCATTTACTGGTTAAAAAAAAAATGAAACCAGAGAGGACACGAGCTGTCCCTTAACAGTGTGACAGTGCATCCAGAAACTATTCACAGCGTTTCACCAGTAGATTTGGAAAAGAAAAAAAACAAGGTGTTTTATGTAGAATTTTGAGGGAAAAATGAATTTATTTGATTTTGGAATTAAGCTGTAGCATAACAAAATGTGGGGAAAGTGAAGCACTGTGAACTTTTTCAGGATGGACTGTATGTCATTCCAGTGATCACAGCTTTGTCCTTTCCAGGTCAATAACCCATAAGATTAACAGATTTGATAAAGCTGACACCTCTTTCCAACAGCCGGGTCAAATGTGAGCTACAACCTGACTTTGTTTGGCCATCCTGCGTACTTCATAGGACTGTCTACTAAGTGCAAATTAAAAACAAAGAGAAACCAAAACCTTTAGATAACTTCAACCTAAATACACTATTGACAAAAAAGATGGGCTAAAATACTTTCTACCTCTTCCAATTTAATTGCTGTGATTTGAAAGGGCAGTGCTGTGGCAGCTCTCAGAAAAAGTGAACAAATTAAATGAGCTAGTTCCTGTTCACTTTTGAAAATTTAGACGTACTACATGTAGCTAAAACATGAACTACTCCATGTACTTTTTTCACTATATGTTCTCTTTTTTATTAAAGCCATCAATGCTTCAATCCATATCCCTCAAGCTAATTCTCCAATAAATGGATCCCTCTACGCTGTTATAGAACCACAGACAGAAAAATCGTAACTGTATTGTGTGAACTGTCTGTGAACGCCTCATCATACTCACATCTGTGCTTCACCTGCACTTCATTTCAATTTTTGCATTACACCTGTGATCTGCTTTTACAGCAGCTGAGCTGTGTGAGGAGGAGGAGAGGGGAAAGAAAACAGGTGAAAATCTGCAGAGAGGTATTAGAAGTACGAGAGGGAAAGTAGAGCCACAGCAGGAAGCCTCGCTGAGTTTTCAAGCCTATGCAGAAGTGTTAAAAATCCAGTTCTCAGAGAGACTGGCTGCAGAAACATTGGAAAAAAACAAAAACAACAGAAGAAAATAAGAAGACCAGAGCCAAAAAAGTCTGGCTTTACGCTCTACCATCCCCTACTATGGCTCTATTAAGCTGGGTGGAGTTAAAAGAAGAAACACAACTAAAACATATGCTGAACTATTTGTTGTTTGATTATATATGAATCTTCCAGTGCAAAAACTGAACATTAACAGTTTGCTCTACCTGCCCACTCTCTGATCTGCAACATGTTAGAAAGACGTTTAATTTCAAAGCATTTGCATTTTAACTCACTCTTCCTTCTGTTTGGAAAACAAACCTACATAATATCACATAAAAAGGGACAAAGGCTGATGCTTTTTATGCCATTTGTGCTGCAACATTGGCTTCAACCCTACATTAATTTGCAGTCCTGGGAAACATGTATTATGTATGGTGGTTCCATTTTTCACAAGCGCCTCAGAAACTCTGAAAGTGCATGCAACAGCAATCAGAGTGTGGAGGAAATGGAGTTGCTGCAAACGTAGATTTCAAGGTGCAGTTCTTTCCAGGTAGGATTTATTGGATATTGTCTTTATCAACATTTTATTTGTGGAGTGCACTGGCTATCATCTTTACACAGTATTTTAACCTAGAAGCCTCCTAAATGTTTTCTTCCTTTGGCCCTTTTTTGTTTCCAGAAGGTGAAGGAAGAACTTTACACCACTCAAGGTGTCGTATTTAGAGCTCCCATATTATTCAAGAATCACTTTATTAAGTCTTTTAGTGAAATTTGTGGGTCTTTTGTTTTCCTCCCAGCCCACAAAATGTGATATTTAATGACAAAACCTGTACTTAGTAGTGCTTGCGAATGTGAAATCCTGACCGAAAATGAGCTGTTTGGATTTTGGGGAATTGCTTACCTCAGCGATTACCTTTTTTGACCTATCAGGAGCAAGTCTGACCTGATTGGTCCACCGGAGTAGATACACCCGAATCCCCTTTCCACCCAGAGATTTCTCTCCAGCAGCAGGGAGGAGAATGCTGCATTTCAGGGCCATCACTGCTCTGTTTTTGGCTGTAAACAGCCACTCAGTTCCATCATGCACAAGCTTCCCATCTCAAAAGAAGACAAGACTAAGTGGCTAGAGTTCATTTATCAAGGAAATGTGCCAGCTACACTCAGTAAAACTGTGCATGTGTGTGCTAGTCACTTCATGGCCGACTGCTTTTCCAACTTTGGACAGTACAACAGAGGGCTAGCCAATAGACTGGTACTGATTCCAGGCGCTTTACCAACCATCCGCCAACAAACCTCGGACCCTGGAAATGTGAGTATTTTAAATGCTGTGTGCTGTGGAGCAGATGTAAGAGCTTTTCCTCAGTGTCCCCCTGTCTCTGTGTTAGCTTCAGGATGCTAACTTTAGCTGCGGTTAGCCTGTTGTTTTAGACTGTAATGTTAGAGTAAACGAGCTTCGCTGTTTTCTAAACATTGTGCACTCAGAGCTCGTGGCACCGCTCTCGGTAACGTGGAAGAGCGGGGTGGTATCAGTGGTGGCTCATTTACATATGAAGGCCACGCCCACTAAATCAGACCGTTCTGAACAGAGGGGCTATGAGAGCCTGGAAACAATGCTGCTGTGCTTAATTTATTGGCTTTTTGGACCAAAACATGTTGCTACCATTTCATGAAGACATCAATGATCCATATTAAACTGCAGAAAATGAGCTTTAAGCATGGGATTATCAGCTGTAATAAAAGTCTGTTACAATATCCTGTTTATGGCGTTTAGGGAATGTAGGTTTGAGCTGTTTAACCACTAATTAAATCCTAACAGCTAACTTGAGGGATGCTAATGTTTTTACCTTTAATTGTTACAGGAATGCTGTAGAAAGTCTGCAGAGGAACCATATTTCATTTGCCCTAAGTGAGTTAGATTTTTGTATCACGTGCGGATATGTAAAATGTCAGTTACGTGGCTGTAAAACCCTTGTGGGACTTGCATAAAGGAATAGAAAACAGAGCCTTAAAGGGACAAAAAATGATGGCTAATGAGTGAAATTGCTAATTATGATCAATAAATCAGGTGGTATAAAATGATGCTGTCGCAGCAAAAACACACAAGGCTGAATGTATGAGATTTATCATATGAATGCCATCCCAGAGGCCCGTTTTATAACATAATGAGTGGGGTAATCAACTTCTCCGTAATGGCTGATAATTAAAAATTCATAATTTTCTAATTCCCACTTTAAATCTTCACCTTCTCCGGCTCTTTTCTAATGGCACATAACGACAGGAACGCATTTCCTATTTGCTTCCAGTTGTATTCAGCGTCTTTGTGTTCGATGTACACAGAGAGTTTAATTAGACTATTAGAACATATTCACTGAATTCATGCTCCTTTCTACCTCGAGCAGTTTTAAGACCAAACAAGCTGCGACTAAACTAAATCAAAACAATATCCACTCAAGGCAATCCGGTCAACACTCCTGTGTGAAAAACTTGCGCACTTAATTAGCTATGAAAAACCGCAATTTCAGTCGTTAGCTTTTTTTTTCCCCCCACATGATTGAGCCGCCTGTGGCTTTTTTGTGGCTTTTTTTTCCTGCTTAATGACAAACCTTTGTAACACACTGGTGCAAATAAGAGCAGAAAGGCACAAAACATGAGTCATTCAAGCAGCCAGGATGTGGGTGTTCTCATTATAACAGAGTTATCTCCGCCTCCCAATTGGAGTGAAAGGGCTTGATTAGAGCCAGAGAAGCTAATGACACAGCGAGGGCGGAATGTCACTCAATGCACATTAAACATTTAGACATCTGTTGAGAGAATGTGTTACTATAATGTCCGTGCCCTGCTTACAGCCACTAGCAAAAGAGGAGTGTATGAGGCCGGAGAGCGACAAGCTGACTGATATGGCAGACAATTAGAGACTCTGTTAAATAGCAATGTCAATTAAAGCGTCCGAGATTCACTTGTCCTAACTTCCATTTCAATCTGTTCCAGTACAAATTACAATTTCTCTCCTCCCACGGCTGAGTGTCACACAAGAAAGACAAAAAAATAACGTCAGGCAGCCACTCTGGATTTTTTATTATATCCAAAGTTCACCTTTCTTGGCACAGGTTTGGGATGTTTCTCACTTTTTGCTCCACACTGCAAAAAAACAGAAATCTTATCAAGCGTTTTTGTCTTATTTTAAGTAAAAATTAAATCTCATTATCTTGTTATGCTTAATATGAGCCACATTCACCTGGGCCCGTATGCATGACAAGCCATTAGCGGGGAAAACGGACTGTTTGTACTAACGGCGAAAAAGAAGTTGATGAGCAGTATGCGCGGGCCAAAATAGCATTACATGTAACGGAGGAATACCCTAACATTACAGAAGCAGGATTACAGCACCTGTTTGGCTGTTTAAAGGCAGACATCGCGTGATGCGTGATAGTTTAAGACAAATATGCAAAGACAGTTGACAACCCTTGGGAAAAGATGGAGCAACAGATTTAGGAGACACATTTTTTCACTGAACAGATGAGATAAGGGAGACAAACCAGCGAGGCTTGCTATCATCAATTTCATACGTTTGATTCGCTCTTTGCTTTGGTCCTCCCAAGATGAGTTCACTGCTTTAAAAGTTATTCATCAAGGCACTGGGGCATTGCTGCAGCGCTTGTTTTGCAAAGCAGCTTTCATATTACTGATTTTATTATTGAGGTTTTCTACTGTGCGCTCATTTGACAAACTTTCTCTTTGTTTACCTGATTGACTCACGGATCCATGTGTATTTTTGTAAAAGTGTCTTTATTTCTCCGGCTAAAAAATATTGTCGTTGATCCTCTCTCAGTCACACCGTTACCGCTCGCTAGGTTTATTGCAGTTTATGACTGGTATACACGGGCAGTTTGAATCTTTTTGATGGGGTTTTCCAGGAGGTTCCCCTTAATCATAATGTAATCTGTGTTGCTTTAATGGTGTTATATCCAAGAGTGGACAGCGTGGCTCTGCAATTTACCATTGCACGAGTCTGCGCAGATAAGAATGTGAGGGATTCTGGGAGAATCTAAGTGGAGCCGGGTGACAAAGTTATTATTTTTTTTCTTTTGAGAGTCTAATCACTTCTTGACTCTACCCCCTGACATATTTTACAGTCCCCCCAAAAATTACACAAGAACAGCAGCTGTCAATCATCGTTAAACATGACGTAACAACCTCATTTTTCACGTCATACAACGAATGTAAACTGAACTTTTCTGAAAAAAGAGGATTTGAATACAAGAAAGCCAAATAACATCTTCAAATCACAACAACAATCAGACATGAGAGGCATTTTTACGAGGTGAATTAATTCTTTAAAGTTTGGCCGCAGCCCATCTGGAATGACTGGAGAGTTTGATTTTTTGACCTATCTAGCAGCCAGCCACCAGGGGGAGCAGTTTTTGTGGCAACCTCACTTCGGGCCGAGCAAGATAACATCCTTTTTTTTTTTTTTTTTTTTTTTACAGTCTGTGGTTGCAAGCAATTCAGACCTCATTTTTGTCTTTAATAACTTGAATGGGAAATTCAGTCTAAAAACACATTTTCTACCGAAAAAAAGACAAAAACACTTTACACACTAAAACTAAGATTTTAGTTTTTTCCAGTGCAGCTCTGTGCATTTCATGAAGTTCTCCATACATAAGCCACTTATAAAGTCTTCATTATTATACCTTGTTTGTACTTCAACAGCAGCTCCCAGATCCCCCTGCGGGCGTATGGGTCCACTCCAGCAGTCGGCTCATCCAGGATGACGATTTTCGAGCCGCCGACAAACGCTATAGCCACAGACAGCTTCCTCTGCATGCCACCTACAAGACAGAAACACCTACGTCAGCTTCATGTAAGTGATATATTCTGCTCCGGACATGACTGAAAATATAAAAAATCACATCCGACATGGCATGGAGACTCATCTTTGTTTTGTGGAGTGGAAATTCAGGCTGTGATCTGTGAAAAATCCCACACACCTATCTGTCAGCACTAGCTTTCAGATGTGAAATAGACAGAACATCGGAAGCTGATTGTGGAATGAATTTGTCGAGATGTACCGTGCTGGATTTTATTGTCTTTTGCAGGATGTACAATGATTGATCGCGGGGATGCAGAGACACCCCTCCCCGGGTTATTCGAGGCTCCGCTCTCAGAGCAGCCTCTTCAAGATGCATCCAATGTAGTGCTAATGTAGTGGAAATGTCAGCATAGATCAACCCTGAAAGTCATATTTCAGTGATTTTGCTCACAAGCAATCCGTGACTGGGGGCAATTTATCATAAAGGACTTGCCTGAGCCCCCAGCACCTGACAATGAATTACAACCTGTGACATGCAGGTACAGTGCATGTGTACTCTGAGACAGCTGCATGCATATTGGCTGGCAGGGAAACAGCACGACAAGGAGATCTTAACCTGAATAGAAAGGATAATCTGCTGATGATATTTCTTCCCAGGGGAGGCGCATGAACAGGCACAAAAATAGATTTGCATTTCTGCATAATTTCACTGAGATACTCAAACAGAAACAACCAAAACACGCCAATGTGCAAATGTGAAGACACACCTGACAGATTCTTGGCAAGATCCTTCCTCTTATGTGGTAAACCAACATCCTTAATCATCTGGTCCATCTCCATTTTCACCTCCTCAGAGCTGGAGCCTTTCAGGCGGGAGTAGAAGTAGATATGCTCCTCGACTGTCAACCTGTGAAGGTATAAATATCAGCACAGCAGAGTGATTGGCATGTGAGGGGTTTTGAGTCCAAAGAGGGCACCACCTGCCACTTATTCATGTTTCTGAATTAGATGTATCCTTTTCTTATTATCTAGGTAGAGCACTAGCTTTACATAACATCAGGATCACTTCAATCAAAAGACTGGAGTCCAGTGATGCCTCTAGGAGGTCACAGAGCCAGTGTTCCCACTAGTGCTGCTCCCAACAAGGGCCAACATCTGGTTTAGAAAAATGAAGCTTATGTGGAAGTGCTGAAAGTTGCTGTTCACTGAGAATCCGCTTGAGGCTGGCTGCAAAAAGACCAAAAACAGCGTATGCACCAAGCCAAAAAACAAACTTTCACAGCATTAAAAAAAACATACTAACAACCTTGCTCAAAAAAACAAAATTTAAAAAGTGACAAATGGAGCTTGATGAAATTTTCAGGAAATGTTCAAAATGGGATAAGGAAGAAGTGATTCACTTTTGGGGGTGATCCGGATCACCGTCAAGATGCAGGATTTTTTTAAAGGACTCTTTCTCATTGTGAGATGGGGCTGTTTTCACCATAAGTGTATATAACTCCATGATAAATGGTCAGATTGCTTTGCAAAACAATACAAGACAAGGTCACCATCATTTCTGACAGATGTAAAAGTACGATCCAGATCCTGACAATATTCTGGATGCTAAGATCTGGAATATGAAATATGTGCTGGGTCATCTTAATTTTCAACACTGTCAGGTAACAAATTATCGTACAAACCTGCAACTAACACCAAATTGTAGCAGACAGTCTGCTGAAAGGGAGTATAACATTAAAGTAAGAATAAAGTGTAACGTTACAACCACAATATGTTTGGTGGAGGTCTTTAAAAACAGACACTAAGAGCAATTCCTGAATTTGCCTCACAAGTAAGAACACTATGTGTCATAATGTGTCTTTCTCTGCTGGCATGAATATTTTAACCCTACTTAATATAGATGCTTTGACTGTCTTGGATTAATATTAATGAAAGTAATTTGCAGGTGCTTAGCCATAATTATGATGTAGGACTTTTGTGGAGTTGCAGGTAATCAGTTTGTGCAGAGCGGGAAACAGAGGGGACTACAAAGGTGACAGAAAAAAAGAAATAATAGCTGGGAGTGATACTATTAGGAGATATTTTGAGGATAGAGTGAGCAGAGTTCACCTCATTTTTTAGCAGGAAAAAAAAGCCGAAGTGATAATGATGTGTTGATGTGAAGTACTGAGCCCTCTTTACGCATATGATTTAACTGCAATGTAATGATCATCTCCTTCTCCCCGAACACCAGAGGCAACACATGATTATTACAATGACCGCTTGAGCTTCCAAATGCACTCACTCGTTGAATAAGACGTTGTGCTGTGGGCACATTCCCAAGTACTTGCGGATGCTGTCCATGTCAGTGTGGATATCGTATCCGTTAATGAGAGCGGTTCCAGATGTCGGCGGGAAGAGTCCAGTCAGAATCGACCTACAGAGAAAAAAGAGCCTTAAGAAGTCTAGCTGTTGACGGATGGCTGATGATTAATAATGAAATGCTGAAAAACAGAGCTGCCAAGGCACTCAAATTAAGACTACCTGCAACTTAGAAACAGCTGCTCGAACATAATGGTGTATTAAGATTTATTCCCCGCTCCATTTAAACACATTTATCAAAAGATGTTCTGCCCTACTTCATCACTGTGTTTAAATTAAAGAGACAAACAGTAGGAGAGGGACGTTCTTACCACAGCTGCTGTTGTAAGAGCAAAACAGGAGCAATCACTATTCATATTTAACTCACAGAAGAACAAAGACCTAAGTGTAGTGCTACAAATGACAAACATCAAGCACCCTTCACTGACACTGAGTTTGTACAGTATAAACTGTGTATGCAATTAAAATGCATTTAATTGTTTAGTGATGAATGTAAATGCACGGTGGAATATACTGATGAGGAAAACAGAATATTACATGGAAAGAAATGCATAGTGCACACTAATGAGTATTACAAAGCAAAGTGTATGAATCACAATAGGAAATTTCTACTGTATGGTAAGACACGTAATATACAATAAGACATTATACAATACTGAAAAAAAATCTGTTTTACAATCATATATGTTTATAATTCAATAAGGCAGTTATATAAGGCAGGAAAAAAATGTGTATTGTATGGTCAAATATGTATGTCATATAGTTGGAGATGTATATGACATAGTGGGGTGTGAAGACCATACAGATTGAAATACATCTTACACTCTAAGCTATGATGAGCTGTTAACATTATGTGTTCGGATCTCTATGTTCAGAAAGATTTGTGTATTGTACAATTAGAAATGTATGAACAGTGAGGAATTAATACTATACAGTTTATAAAATACAGGGTAAGCTATTGAAAAATTTTGTTAACAAATGTATTATGAAATTTAAACTGTATTTTAAGAGACTTAAATAATACAATAAATGTGTATAATACTAATAGAATTAGGGTTGGGAGGAAAAAAACAAAACTCAATTTATTGGGATTTTTTTTGTTTGACTATATAGAAAATCTGGATTCTTTGTTAAAAAATCCCCCCCAAATTCAGAGTCCACATTTCAGTCTTGGTTTATAAACTGCATTGGAAAAAGTTACCTTTTTATGAGAAAATATGGCTCCTGATCGAGTCTGTCTAAAGAAGCAAACTAAAAATTGTAGAAATCGCAAAAAACGTAAAAATCTAAAAAATTGTAAAAATCGTAAAATTTGTAAAAAAAACGTAAAAAGTGTAAAAAATTGTAAAAATTGTAAAAATCAAAAATCGCAATGTAAATTGAATTGACACCCCAAAAATTGTAACAGCATATGGTCCCAGCCTTGAGAAGACTTGTTTGTCATAAAGTGATAAATGTATATCACAAGGTAAAAAGTCTTAAATACTGTAAGTTATTTAATTTTCATGGTAATATTTGTTTGTTATATGACAAGAAATGCATATAATACAATAAGAAATGTATATTGAATGGTAAGAAATATGTATTGTATGGTAAGACATGCATTTTACATGTACGAAATGTATATTGTGCAGTATAAAATGTATATCATACAGGAAGACATACATTTTGTGTGGATGGAGTGATGTCATTGCAGAGTAAACATGTATATTGCTTTATTACAATACAAAACAAATTGCTCAGCTAAACTGTGAGTATGGAATATTGTGAAAGGGTGAATTCCTCTGCACTAGCAGGAAATATAATTCACTTGTGAAGATGATTATTTTTCATCATCATAGGAAGAGGAAAGAGAAATGGGGCAGTCTATTTTCTGGCCAAAAATATCAAACACTGTTCAAAAAAACGATGATAACTGTTGAAAAATAAATGAAAATGATACCCTTTAACAACATTTAACTTTTAATGTAGTTTTACCTTTTTTGGATTAAGCCTCTGTGCTCCTCTTTCTTCCTTTTACTTCACTTTACTTTTTGGTTTGTTTTGTGTGTGTGTGTGTGTGTGTGTGTGTGTGTGTGTGTGTGTGTGTGTGTGTGTGTGTGTGTGTGTGTGTGTGTGCTGGGGTGAGGGGTTGTGTGTGTCCTGACCGGCTGTAACACTGCATTTCACAGACAGATAGATACTGTGCTTTCACAATGCATCCACACAGAGCTGCTCTGTGTGACAGAGTCCTTCCTCTGTCCTTCTCTGTTATTGTGCTCTGTTATGTTTGGTTACAGTCGCTCTAAGCGGATGTCTTCCCTTCAGCCCTTAGTCTTGCATCACTTGCTCTCCCTCGCTCATTCTTTCCGGGCCACTGGGTCTTGGTTATTTCTGTCATCCCCAAGCCCTTCCAACCTTTCAACTATTTTCTAAACGGCAATTAGATGAGTCCGAATCTGAGCGCAGCAGCTGACTGTGTGTGATAAATGTCCTCTCAGAAGATGTCACTCTAAGACAGCGCTGACTGCTGAATTAATGTAGCTACAGTACACTTAGCTGCACCCAATGAAAAACATGGGAGGATGTGATAATGCGGCTCACATTGTGGTTGTTTTTCCAGCTCCGTTGTGGCCCAGGAAAGATGTGATCTGATTCTCATAGAAGTCGATGCTCAGCCCGTCCACAGCCAGCTTCTTTCCAGTCTTGTAGATTTTCACCAGGTTGCGGATTGAGACCCCTGCTTTCATATTGGGTGCTGGTTTCTCTAGATATGCTTTAAAACACATTTAAATATTGACTAGGACACAAAGATAAACAAAAGCAGGTGAAAAAAAAATCATTAAAAATGCACTTTTAAAGAATCACATCATGATGTCTATGAGGGAAAAGACCACCCTGCCTTCAGACATACTCTTACTTATTCAAGAGGAGAATAAAAACCAGACTCATCAATATTTCTGATGCTGAAAAACTCAGATTTAATGTCTGTTTACCGTTGTGTGCAGTAGAGTCTTTCAGCAGGTCGGGATCAGACTGACTCTCTGAGGTCGTCCCACACCAATAAGATGAAGTGAAAGGGAAGTACCACGGCTTAGGGATTCCATACTGGCCTGGGATCAAACGTTATACACATTTTAATAACAGCGTGGCTGTGGGGAACATGTGCTTTGCTGTGTATGTTTCCCCTTTGACAGCCTGGCACAAATCCTGCCTTCCTTTAATTAGACTTGATGAAAAAAAGCATTAAGAGCATCCTGCTGCATTAGCCATTAATTCAAATTAAGGGGAGGGATCTCATGCAAGGAAAGCAATTAGCATCTTCACATCCCTATTTTATGTTACTTAGAGTTAAATTGTCCATGAATAAAAAAAAAATAACATGAATACCTGGGAAGACGTTCTCGATGTACCAGGTGAGCACCCAGTAAATGAAGGCATCCAAGAGCATCATGAGGATGGACACGATGAAGGTGTAGCGATCTCCTTCTTCTGGACTCTCCAGGATGTTGTACCACTGAATCCCAATGCCTTGCACCTCGTACTTAGCAAACGTCTCACAGCCGTAGCCAAAGGCGACACACGACAATAAGCTCTGGGGATGAAAGACAAGCTAGTTAGGAGCACTTCCACAATTTCTTGCATATTAATGCTGAGAGCTTCTTTACTTTACATCAGACAACAGGTGCTGGCTAATGCTACATGATGATTGGTGACCATTAAGGTATGTTCCAAAATGTTCTGTATGTTCTGGTAGTCTCATGATTGATCAATGATGTTGACAAAGCTGATGTAAGAAGTCACATCACTTTAAAAATTCTGTCTTCCTTTATAGAATGAGACTGAGAATTATGTTTTGGCAATTTCAGACTCCCATAACTTTTTAAGCCAAAAAAAAAAGTAAATTATTTATACTGACAGTATAAATAATTTATAGGATTATAAATGTATTAATTGATAAATGTGAATAGAGCCCCAATACTAACAGGAGGAAACAGTAAACTTCAGCAAAGGACAAGGGAAGATTTAAATTTGCAGTTATTGTTAGTTGCTGTCAGAGTTGTTGGCCAAACAAGCATGGAGAAAAAAAAAAAAACTGCTGAGCTGCTAAAGTTGTTTTCTTAAATGCTAATGACCTATCGGCGTTGATGAACACAGAAGAGCACAAAACAAAGTTTCTGTTGAAACCAAGAGGAAAACTCCATACCTTGGACATGAATCAACCTGGAAGTGCAAAAACAGCAGCTTTTTGGGATTGAGGCTGGTGACAAAAAGACCCAAGACCAGAGGCCAAGCTACAAACAGACGACTTTATGGGGTTACAAACTTTGACTACAGCCTGGTTCAAAAAAAGGCTTAAGTCTTAGTAACTTGTTCCTCCATTGGCACACACTCTATGCTGGGGATTTCTGTATAATTTAAAAGTTTAGACGCTCTTAAGACCATGACTGACAGGTAGGTGTCCTACAGCTATTAGTGAGATGGCTCAAAACCTACCTTTTGTCAAATAAGGTTTCAAAATGCCTTAATAGAAGCAGATGGGTGGCGTCACAGAAATAATACCCATAATTTTCACAGTCTATAGTTGAAACTGATCCTTGATTCTGGAAATGGATCGGTGCATCCTTTACCAGTGGTGCAGCACTTGGACCAGCTTGGGGTTTAGCGTCTTTAAGACACTTTAACATGCAGACAGCAGGACCAGGGATCAAACCCCAAACTGTCCAACGGTAACTTGTCCGTACAGATGAAGACACAGTTAAACCGTCTGATACAACAAGCAATGAAAATCATGAATGTTAAAAACCATTCTCTTCAGACTATCTTTGAACAGTCCATCGTAACACAAGCACGAAAAATTCTGTCTGACCAAACCCATGTTCTCCACTCAGAGTATCACCTGCTCCCTTCAAGGAGGAGATTTAGAGTCCCCTGCTGGCTTAACTGTTTAAAACACTCTTTTATCCCAACATCTATTGAGATCATGAATAAATAGATGTAGTTTTTATTTCTCTTGGCTCCATGGCCTCCACACTGGTTTAATGTATTTGTTGAAATTACTGGTACTGTGCAAAAGGGATGTTCTAGATGTGATTGTGACATGTTGTGACTGTGGTGTTTGTGTTATGTGATTTGTGCCGCTCTTTTATGACTGCAGAACCAGCAGGGAGCCCATGACAAATTTCCTCACAGGGACAATAAAGTATAGGAATTGAAATGAAATGAACTGAGAGACTGTCAACTCTAACACTGCGCCACAACAGCCCCTAGTTTAGTAAACATGTTAAACTAAGCTAAACTAAGCTAAGCTCAACGAACAAATTTTTATTTAGCTTTATTCAATGTACCTAACGGGAAACAAACGAGTCATATGATTAAAACATTTACTATTAAATGTAATAACTGAATAGCCTCAAGGGTACTTTTAGATTAAAAAAAACAAAACAAAAAAAAAAAACATTGATGTCTTCCATTTTTTTTTACATTTATTTATAATTTTAAATTTTGTTTGTTTTGAGAGGGGGGCTTTGTTTTCAAAAAGTTTTCTTCTTTTTGTCTCAAACCAGATGGCCAGTGAATATATTTGGACAGATTTTGACACCACTGAACTTGTTGATTGGTCACCGATGCAGGAGCTAGCGTGAATTGCTGAAGATAGCTGAACCCATTATATTGTCTTTCACTTTTTGAATATGATTAAAACTTTAAAACAATATTCATGAATATCACACCTGATTCATGAGAACTTATGACTGAGTTTTGAGCTTTTTAGCCTTTGACCAGACGAGAGGAGAGTGGACTGAGAAGGAAACAGGGTAATAGAGAGAAGTGACATGCAGAAAGCAGCTCGTCCAACTCTTCCACACAGACTGTGCTTGGTGCATTTCATACTAATGACTTATTGTGAGAGATATTCTGTTTCCAGCCACGGCCATAACCATAACTGATCATTAAACTCTTGCAGCAGACAGAGGAACATCATCTACACAGGCATCAGCTGGTGTAATTGCTGCGCTGCCTTCGTGAACATCTCCGAGGACTTCAGATGAGAATGAAGATGGAAGCTCCAACGTGTCTGCAGCAAAACAAGATTTGTTGGCTCTTTCATACAGTAGGAAATTGCAAATGATGCTTCGCCCGTGAGACATCATCTGCTGTGGCCTATCACTCTGCGTTGCCATGTTGCCTGCCAGCTGTTTCATCACGCCTCATTTGCTCGCAGCATTTTCACTGCGGCAGAAGCATTTGCAGGAGCTTCAGAGGCGAACATCTAACTGATGTTACACTACCGAGCAGAGGATCTGAAGCGCTCTGCAGTGGCGCCAAATATCTCGCCTGGCTTCTAACACTGCCGGACACTTCCTGTGCTTGTCCGGTGCCAAACAATCAGCGGTGAGTCACTGGATGAGGGGTGACAGCAGGGCTACCGGGCACCCATCCTTGACCTCTGTGTGAACGGCTGACAAAACGACAGGAACCACTCCTTTGGCTTTTGAGAAAAGGGCACGAGTTGGGAGCGGGACAAAACAAGGCCCTTCTATTGAACAGATGTCAGCGCTGCAGATTCAGCTGGCTGCAGAGAAAGAGCATTGTTAAGAGGACGTGTAATAATGGTTCCAGCGCTTTCTGAGAAGCCATTTCCTGGGATATTTTTGAGAAACAGAGGTAGAGAGATGGATGGAGCCGAAACAGAGACACATGTGTCTGGCTGCTGAGGGAAAAAATGTCAGAGAAGAAAGTATCTCTGTCTGAAAAGAGATTCTCTAATTGGACTGGAAGTTGGCTGGAAATAGTTATAATTAGTCCATAAATCAATTAGCTGACAGCTCAGACATTGGCAGCTATTTGGATTATTGAGGAATCAAGAAAACTGAGATACTTTTGTTTCACTGTAGATCCCAAATGAGAGGTTTACCAGACGGATTATTTTTGACTTTTGGCCGTTTTGGCAGACGAACACAACATTTGGAGGCTTCATTTCGTGTATTTTTACAGACCAAAAAAGGATAGTATCTATTATTTATCTACTTTACTTTTAAGGCGGATAAACACAGTATTCCCACCTCAACCTCCTTGGATCTCTATCGTCATTTTCTTCTCTCTAACTTCATCATTTCCACTGTATAATATGAAATAACAGCAGAAGATGGTTCCCATACAGCCGTTAATATTTGATCTCAGAAAAGACAACCCAGAAAGTTTCAAATTAGCCAGCGTTCCTCTAGATTTTTCCAGGACTGAAAGATTGATCAAATGTATTTCTGCTTTTCCATAACATAAAAGATCTCTGAGTTCTCCCATCTCATTAAAACCTTGAGGATACATCAGTGAGGAAATATTAAAAATAGACTGGATGCTAGGAGGTTGGGATGTGACCTTCTGAAACACCTCCTGAAATCTTCTTTGGCACACAGCTGCAATCAGAAACTCTTCACTAAAAAGTCAGGTGATCTTTTGAATTCTGTTCCGATTAAAGACTTCATTATCAAGGACAGTGCGGGGGAGAATTTGTATGCCTTGGCACGGTGTAGTTTCACTTGAGCCGGGAGAGAAAAACCTCTGCAGAGAGAGAGACACACACACACACACAGAGGCAGACACACACATCTGTGATAAAGTGTAAGGATGAACTGGATAGCGGTTTGGTCAGAGGAACATTGCTCATGCTAATTAGAGGGCTGGAGGGCTATCCATCTCGCTGGAGCAGGGGAGAAAAATCTCTGCACCAGGGGAACACCTCGTGATGGCACTTTGTGTCCAGATTAAATAAGGTTTGCTGTGCTTTAGATGTAAAATGAAGACCTAACCTGCATGCACAGAGTGAAAAGTTTCTTAAAGGGAAACTGCTGCCATCCTCTTAAAAGACTTACTCGAAGATTTTAACCCGTATGCTTACTCCAAGAATAAATGTAAGTCCTGCATTTTGTAGACCGTTTCTAATGCTTTAGGGGTTTGTTGTTGTTGGACCAAAAAGCCAAACTGATAATATCTTATCAAGCCCTTAAGCTCCTCCCTCCACTACACCCTCATCTTATCAGCCCTCAGCTCCCCGCACCCTTACCTCAAACAACCCCAACGCACATCACATTCAAGTTTCAGAATGGACTGCACTTGGATTTGACCAAAGTAACTGTTCCTAGATGTCCTTCAAGGCAGTGTGGATTTCAGCAGCTATTATAGAGCTAGTCTTAAAAGGATAGTTCAGTTTTTTTGAAGTGGGGTTGTATGAGCTCTATGTGACCACTAAGGACATCAGATACAGTAGAAAGTTGTCTCCTCTCCCTCAGTAAGACACAGACTGTAATCGATGGTGATGAGGAAATAGGTGCTTACAGGGAGAGACCGTAACAAATTCTAAGGCTATTTTCTCTGCCTACAAGAACTAAAATCAAAAAGTAATACCACAGTTTAAGAGTACGCTACATAAAATATTTTGTAAGTGCATTAAGTCTTCGGAAATATGAACATTTATCCGGACCGAACTAACTGGTCATGTATCCTTCCGCGCAGCACTAGTGTGCTCTGTCCCCCTCCTCCTTTCAGCTGTAGGGAATGTAAACAAGCTATGCTTCAGCGCCGGTTGTAGCCTCGTGTAAGTTTGATCAAGTATCGCAATTCTTTTGTTTGTACTTTAAGGATTGTGAGGCAGCGTAGGAAATTCAGAATCAGTGACTATGACAGCGAAGATGAAGTTCCATTCACTTTGGAACCAAAAGGATACCTGTATGAACCGGAGCACACAGAAGAGGAGCTGCTACAGATGGCGACTGAAAGGAATACAGAGGAAACATCCATAGACACTGGACATCAAGTAAAATAGCCTTTGAATTTGGTACGGCCTCTCCCTGTTAGCGCCTATTTCCTCGTCACCATCGATTACAGTCTGTGTCTTACTGAGGGAGAGGAGACAACTTTCTACTGTATCTAATGTCCTTAGTGGTCACATAGAGCTCATACAACCCCACTTCAAAAAAAAACAAAAAAACTATCCCTTTAAGTCTGTGTTATGATTTATGCGCGAACGTGACTGGCGGAAATCGGGCCCACGAGATCCAGGCGTGAAAACACATGAAGCTTTTATGCTCTATAATACCCCGTGCGGCGTCCGTTGGTGTCCATTCCTTAACTGAAGGGGGCAGTGCATCACAAACATACGTCTACCAGAGTACTAAACTAGAGTCCAAGAAGTTTGCCTTTGTTTACAACATGACAGATCTGAAATTTTTCCATGTTGTTTTAACCAATTTCTCTTCTCTGCTGAGAGTGGCCGTAATTTCATGCCATTAATTAATAACCACTGAGTTATCACGGTGATCTCTGACGCAATTCTTCTGCAAGAAGCCACTTGGACCCTATGGACACGTCAAGCACAAATCAGCCTTTAGTCTTTGGCATAAAACACCTGCTAGGTTTTAGTCACATGCCAGTCTTTTTGATGCTTAAGGTCTTAGCACACTGAGTCCATATTTTATTGGATGCATTTTTTAATCCATAATATGAAAAAAAAAAAAACATCATGCACAGACAAGGTATCAGCACACTTAATCCAATGCCTTTATTTTTGTATTAAATGCTAAAATTTGCAGTACCAGACAAACGGAACCATCAACCAGTAATCAAGCAATTGATCCTGAGCAGCAACTGTCAGTATTTTTTGAGGTATGCATGTTTCAACACTGTCAGGTAACAAATTATTGTACAAACCTGCAACTTCCACCAAACTGTAGCAGACAGTCTGCTGAAAGGAAGTATGACATTAAAGTAGGACTAACATGCTGGGTGACAATCACGATATGCTTGGTGGAGGTCTGCGCTCTCTGAGTGCTTTTCTAGTTTCACCTGTGTCACTTTACCTCATGTATTAAAGTCTGCGTCTTTCCCTCCCAGGGTTGCTGTGATTTTTAGTTTTTCGGTTTTCCAGTTTTTGCCAGCTAAGCTGTGGTTTAGCATTTTCTAGATTTTTCGGGTTACCGGCTGAGCTGTGAATTTTTATAACTTTGCTTCTTGAAATAAAAGGATTTTTTGTCTGGAAGTGGTGCATCTGGGTCCTCCCTGCTTGAATCCTTACCCGAGGGTGGAAGGAAGTGTCCTCAAGAGTAGGACACTGAGGTTTTCACATGATTTCAATTATTTTTTTCCATTCAGCCCAAACATAATTTGCCATAAACACAGTATCCAAAACTGATGAGGCAGCTTTATTGTGAAAAGTCGTTCTTACCACTGCAGAGAGGAAACTTTTGAGTGAAGTCATGGTTAAAAAATGGGATCCACACTTTAAAATGTCAAGAATCTTTTAGAAATAAAGTGCAGATTCTGAAAACAGCCACAGACATGTAACCATTCATAGATACATAATTTCTTACAAAAGCTTCTTTCACTTTAGTCCCTGACTTCTGAAGTGCATCGAATAGCACCAGCACTTTCTTCTTCAGTATTTTGTCCCCTCTTTCTTCTCTTTGTTCTTTCTAGTTTGGCTGTCTACCACGCCATCAAACCTTTGAAACAGTTTTATTTCTTTGCTTTCAGCTCAGTATGAGAATTGCTTTTTCATATCCTTTTTACTTCAGGATTACACCACTCGGGTAACATTCTGGGATGACACTCTTGCCCACACAGCAATGAAGATTCAAGATTTTGTGTGTTGTCTGCAGAAAGGACAGCCTGAGGACAAATGATAGCAGCGCTGCCATAAAGGTCACGCAGACAGACTACAGTGAAAGTTGAGCAATGGTGCACTATTTATCTCTGTCCCTGTGAGGAAGAGAGAAAATCCCCAACTTCCTCTTCAATGTGTGTCCGTCTCCGACTCTCCTCTTTCATGAAACTGCGTCATGTTTGTGTCACTCGAATATGTCCAGGTTTGTGCCAAAACGTTTCAAATGAAGGCATACATATTTAAAGCACTCTCTGGAAGCTTTGTGATTTAAATTTCACAAGACTTCTAAATTCATCTCACAGCGACACTTCACAGCTTATTATCAGGAGAAATGTGGAGGTGTGATAAAGGCAAATCTCTTACAGGTATTTTCTGACACAAGGAGAATTCACTTCTTTTTATAACAGCCGGCACTAATCAAACCTGACATGTACTTGTTTTGACATAAAGGGGTAAAAAAAACAGCTGCGACTGTCAAAGTGTGATCACAGAGCAGAAACATAACAGGAATTTAAAGCTGAAGTCAGATCTGATGTGTGAGAACAGCAGGGGGAGGATAGTGAGCTCGTGTAAGAGTGAACGACACACTCACCACAGCAACCTTGGCCCCTAAACCCATGACGTCCCTCCAGGCGTAGCAGAGGACGTGCGGCAGGTAGAGGACGAAGTAGATGAGGCCGCCACACGCTGCTGCTAAGTTGGCCTTAGAGAAGAAGACGCTAATGAAGAAGCACTGAGTGATGGTGGCCAGGCAGAACACCAGCAGGAAGACGAAGATTACCGAGGGGTCGCTGTATTGCAGCACTTTGCCGTACTGTGAGGAGAAGAAAATGGAATAACAGGAACAAGAGAAATGTGAATTCAATGTCAGAGTAACCTGGAACAGCTGGAGGAGGGTGGACTGTAAAAGCTGAACCAAAGGAAGCAGAGAGATTGTGGAAAGTTTGATTGTAGGAACTGATTTTTACAACAAAACAGGCAGCATAAATGAGTTCTGTAAGGGATTATACACTCACCGGCCACTTTATTAGGCACACCTGTCCAATTGCTCGTTAACGCAAATTTCTAATCAGCCAATCACATGGCAGCAACTCACTGCATTTAGGCATGTAGACATGGTCAAGACAATCTGCAAACTGAGCATCAGAATGGGGAAGAAAGGTGATTTAAGAGACTTTGAACGTGGTATGGTTGTTGGTCTGAGTGTACATTCAAGTTTTTAACACTGACTTTGAGTAATTAAAAATCACTCTTTTGCGCTGCCAGTTTTGAGAAGAACCCTTCTCATCTTTCAAAGAGCGTGTTGTGAATCCATCCATCCTCTCATGATCCTAATGGCTTAGTTCAAAGAGCTACTGAATTGTTAGGATAAAAGTGCTACTATACTATACTTCTCTTGGGAAAATCTTAATGAGCCCTCAAGAAGGATTAAATTTCACTTTAAATTAGCACCTTCCTTATTCTAAAAAAGTCTCATTAGTCCAGAAGAATGGATGGTAAACACTCTCCAAAAGCAGAGCTGGGTTCTTCCTCAGATCTTAGTGAAATCATCTTTGAATCACCTTCAGTATAAGAGTAAGGAAGATGGCGCTGACAGCCAGAGGCAGCGTGCTGGACGCGCCCCAGCTCAGCCAATAGATGGACGCTCGCAGGCCCATGATCCGCACGGTCTCCTTAAGCCTCGCCTCTTTCTCCATTACGATGCCTTTGACGATCATGGCCACAGAGTAGATCCACGCTAAAGTCATGTATAACGGGAGAGAGCGTGCCAGAGAGCGGAGGAACCTGAGGATTGGATGAACCAGGCGACACAATGACCCTGGTTACGTCTGAGTGTCAACGTGATCCAGACATGAGATTTGGTTTGACTAAATACTTCTCTGGGGAGCAGAAACTGCTATAAGCTGTAAGGACAATCCAATCTAGTGTCTGCTCATAAATCAGGTAAACATAACATGAGTTTATGATGGACCTCATGGTTAAAAATATTGAATTGTTGAGTCATTGTTTGCTCAATGGTAGTCCAAACAAATGCAACTGATGTTTAGCTTAAGTAAAAAGTGAAGCTGTCCATTTCAACACTTGATATACCAACATCTATATGACCTATGACTATACTTTCCACATTAAAGAGGCGGTATTCCGCTTTTAAAGAGGGGTATCTACCAATACTGTAAACATGTACATACAGTGACAATGCTAAATGGTTATCCAAAACATGCTACATACTCATTTGTTTTACAACCTGCAGAAAACAGAATCTCCGTATCTGTGAGGGAACTTCACTAACTGTATGTAACTTGTTCTAAAAGCAGCACAAGATCTCTGTGAGATCTTCATGAGACTTGCTGGAATGATGATGTCATAGGGAATCATTAAAGGGATGGACCTCAAACACCAAGGTCTAGACATAGCTCTGCCGCCTGGACAGGCCTTAAGAGAGCTGACCAATCAGGGGGCAGGGGAACTGTGGTGCAAAGGGCCTTAAAGACACAGCACCAAAATAAATTGTCATGTCTCGTCAGTAAAACAAAGTTGTTTTTTTTGGCCGGTCTTGTTTTCATTTCAGGTCACCTCATGTCATGCCCTGGTGTTTTCCCTCCTATCCTGTGTCAGATCATCTTATCACCAAGTTCCAGTATTCTTGTTTTCCACAAACTAAGCTACCCTCGTCATGTGAGTGTTTCTGCCTTTTCCTCTTTCCAGCCGTGCTGTGATTTTTAGTTCTGTTTTTTTAATTTTGCCAGCTGAGCTGAGATTTTGTGTTTTCTATCTTTTTCAGATTTTGCCAGCTGAGCTGTGAATTTTTGTTATTTTCGTTGCCGGCTTAAATAAAGAGCCTTTCTCTTTGGAAGTCGTGCATCTGGGTCTTCCCTGCCTGTCTCCTTGTCAAGAATAAAGGTTTTCTAAAACACCAGGGTGCGAATATGGTGATTCATTCCGAGCTGAATATCATGTAAAGCTACTACAGGAGAACCAAAGGAAAAGTATAACTCAAAAAAATAATGACTGAATGAATCACAACACCCCTCCTTTAATGTAGGTAGAGTAACTCACTTAGTGCAGTTATCTTTGATCATTTCACTAATTGAGACACTGTGCATAACCTATCAAGTAATAATGGTTTTCTATGGGCAGCGGTTAATTCTATTAGCCTGATGCTACCTCTCTCCCCTCCTCCACAATACTGGTGCAAATTACAACCAAGTATATATGGAACAGCAGTCACCCCCGTATTAAGCTTTCCAGAATGACACACCAAAGACAAGTGGGTGGCCTGTCTCTTCCTAATTTCCAATACTACAACTGGGCATTCAGTCTTAGACCTTTACTAATCTGGTTCCAACCAGATGCTAAGGTGTCATGGCGGCTAATGAAGGATAGACTTATTGGTTCTCATTCTCTCACAGGCTTTTTGTTTTCAGGTTTTTCTATCGATAAATTCCACTGTGAGTTCGGCCCTATCATTTAATATGTGCTGTCAGTGTAGAAAAAGGCTGATAACTTAGTGGTTGCCTTTCTGCTTGGGACCCGCAAACCCCAATATTTATTCATCAAAGGTGACTGGTTAATGGCACACCTGTCTGCTTTCCCAAATTGTGTAATTAATAGGGCTGGGTATTGCCAAGAACCTCACGAATCGATTCAATTCAATTGGATTCAATTCAATTGGATTCAACTCGATTCGATTCCTTTCGATTCGATTCAAATCCATTTGATTTCCATTCTTTAGGTCGCGATTTGATTCCATTCCAATCGATTCAATATGGATTCGATTCCATATTGATTTAAATGTTTCAATTTTCATCTTTTAATGCCCCATGTGAACATATGTGGTATGTCACCTCATGTTTTAGAGCAGTGGTTCTCAAACTTTTTTCAGTGACGTACCCTCTATGACATGTATATTTTCCGTCCCCAAGTACACCCTAACAAGCGCAAATTAGTTTTGGTTGGAAAAAAAAGTAAAACAGCGCTGTACAATTAGTGTCTATTGGATAAAGTACTCTGTTTAGGAACTTTAACTTATTTGGATTCAAACATCGATTGAATAAATAGTGTTAAAGGGATTTTTCTTGGTTGATATTTTTTTTGAATTAACATTTTTGAATCTTGCGTACCCCCTGGAGTGCCCTCGCGTACCCCCATTTGAGAACCACTGTTTTAGAGCAATAAAACAACCGTCAAACGAAACGTTAGACTTTAAAGCTGAAGGATTTGGCTCTATGCTGCTCCTGCTGCTTTGGCTTTTGTTTTTTGTTTTTTATTTGGTCTCTGTTGGCCCTCGTCCATACAACGCAAATAACATGCACGGTCTCCCTAACTTGCCAGGAGATTAATTGATTCACAGGTTTGCTGAAATATTTCGATGCATCGATTCATCAATATTTTTACCCACCCCTGGTAATTAAGGCCACTTTTGGTGACATTTTTGGTGAGGGGGCTTACTCTCTTTTCGCGACCTGTTTTCTTTTTTATTACAGTTAAGATCTGCCATGACTTCAAATAAGATCCCACTGTACAGTTGTTGTTTGTTTTTTCTATCCTTTTATGTATGTTTATTTCAAAGTGGACACTGATGAGCATGGGGTCATGGGCAATAAGTGCTTTTTCTGTTCAGTTTATCCCCAATGGATCCATCCATGGACTTATTTTTATTTTTTTTTTTTGTACAGACATTTTTGCCATTTTTGTCATCTGCTTCATCTTTGTTAAACTGTCAAACTTTGAATTAAAAGTTCATCACAAAAAAATATTTAAATAAAAATTCTATTAACATTTGCAGGTCTAGACCTGTGAATGTTTTTGTAAAGAGTCTTGAAATAACATCTGTTATGATTTGGCGCTATACAAATAAAGACTGATTGATAATAAATAAAAAAACACCATTAACATTTTGCCTCAACTGCAGAGAGGCCCAAACTGTGATGGCAGCTTATATTTGACGAAATGTTTAGCTCAGTACAATGTTTCTTTCTTCTTTTCTTTGTGAGTGAAAAGTAGTAGATGCGTTTTTGAGTAAAGTTGTTCTCTGGCTTTTAGCACAGGGGTTAATGTTATATTCCCCTACCAGCCATGTTTATCTTAATAAAGCCTCCTTCTATTAGGTTTTTGTTCCTCGCCCATGAGTGATTGATGAGACGTCAATAGCTGTCTCCCAACTGTGAAGGTGGTCTCCGTCATTTGCATTCTTTTCTCACCGTGTCACATCAGCGCTGCTGTGGACAACAAATTAATCACGATTTAATGACTGAGCGCAAACATGACAAAAAACATTTTGGAAGGTGGTTTGAGGTTGTCAAAACAAGGACATCGCACTGAGGAGGGGGAGCGCGGATCGATCATGGCGGATCGTTTCCATAAAGGGAGATGTAGCCGGTGTAAGAGAGGAGCACAGGAGACAGAGCGCTGAGAACACATCGTTCTGTTTTCCACATGATTTCTGAAACAGCTCCTCTGCAGTGAAGGAGAAAACACGTGTACAGAGACAGAGGCCTCAGGTGTGGATGACAGACGTGGTTGTTGTCACACCTAATCCCGATACAGCCTTTAGATAATTGCCATTTGATTTGCTATTATTATTAATGTGCTAAAAACGGCTGTGAAATTATCATTTAGAAAGACCCTGTATCTGAACACACATCACACCAACAGTTGCTCCTCCAAGGCACTCCACTAACTCAATTTATTGTTATTAAGGTTTACAAATTGTTGATGGCTTGCAAACACATTAGGCTTGTGGGAAATTACATTTCACCCAGCTGTTCAAATATCAGTTTTTATTTACCAGACGCATTCTCCAATTAAACCGCAAAAATTGATTAAGCCTATTCAAAATAAGCATCTTTTTATATTTTATTAACTATGCCTACAAAGCAAAGAGTCTTTGAAGAATGTGCCGGATCTTAACGAGACCTATAATAATGCTGCTGCGTCGTATGTCACCGAAGGCACAAGAGCCTTCCCTCTGTGATAACTGCGCTGTGTGCGTCTTCTCTAATCAATCCTGCAGCGGAGGATCATTCCAGCGGATAAGCAGCTCCATTATATCCTGCCTGATCATTGATTCAACACAAGAATCTGTAATATTACACAACATTCACTAACAAAAAAAATCATGACATGCTGCTCATTATATATGTTGGTCACTGTCAAGTCAAACTACAAGTTTGATGAGTGGTTTAAAATGACCCAAGGTAAAACAGCCTTCAAAACTAGTTTAAATTAAGTAGGAATAAATGAAAAAAGTAGCTTATTTATGTTTTTTTTTTTCTTGGTTTTTAATTTGATAAGTTTTGATCAAATAAAAACAACCACATGCAGTTATGTAGATAAATAAACAAATTTAAGGACTGTAAATATTAATGTCAACCTAATGCTGTTAGCCAGGGGAGATAGTGGATATTTTAAATAATAAACCAATAAATAATCAGCATCTCTGTCTCTTAAAAGGCAGATTTCCTTCCGGTAGGTTTGACCTACTTTTACAAAGTTTACCTGAGGCAGGTGAGGGAAGCGTAGGGACGGGTACCGACTGAATTCTTTTGAAAGTACTGAGTACCGATCCACGTAAATTCAAAAGGTACCATGTTAAAGTATCTAAATGCATCCTTGCAACTGTGAGGGAGTGGAAGAGGAGGTGATTTTCCATGGTGGGCATGAACACAGCATTGCAAGGTTTTATATTGAAGAATAAATATGTTAAATTGAAAAGAATTAACATTTTATTCTAACTAATTGTTATTTTTTAACCACATAAACACACACAAAAGTGCCAAAAATTGGTACTGTTGAGTACCGGTACTGATTGCCAGGTACCGGGAATCAGTACCGTATCGTTTGGATGTGAAAGGTACCCATCTCTAGGGAAGTGTGTCTGCCAAATAGCGTGCTCCCTGAAAGATTTAAAACTAAAAAGGTGGAGCAGTGTAGACACAGTAAACTGAAGTAACCAAAGAGGCAGCCAGTAAGAATCTTGATCTTTTAAACAAACATAGTTTGGTAGATGGTGTCCCGACAATGCTGGCATGGGTGCCTGCATCCCTTTGTTCTCTTTGTTTGTCTACTCAACATAATAAAGAAATGTGATAAAATACTAACAGTAGAGGCGCACTGATCACAATTTTCTGGCCGATCACTGATCTTTAAAAAGCCGAACCTGCCGATACCAATTTTTATTTTTTAAAACTGACAGCATATACCTTCAATGTTCCAATCTTATTTTATTGAAAATCATTGATCAATACCTGTGAAACAATAACAATCTTTATGTTTTAACTTAAACAACCAATAAAGTGTCCTGAATTTTAAGTCTCAGATCAAAAGTTAACAGTGGCTGGCTGTCAGACCTTCCCAGAGGAATATAAGATCAGTTTCATTTGTAAGGATGGGCCGATCACTGGTCACCAATCATCTATCACCCAAAATTAAGGCCAGCCGATCGATCGATCGGTGCATGTCTAACTAAGAGTACATACAGAAATGATAAATGAATAAATATTTGATCGTTTTGAAATTATTTCCTCCGTTAAAGCAAAGCAAAACTTAACTTGGTGTTAAACTCAGGATTTCTAAAGATTAAAGGAAGTAGTTTCATGTAGTTTCATACATTTGTACGCGAAACATAAGTTTAAACTGTAATAACACTTAATTTATGTACATTCATAGGTTTAACAGGAATGTTTATTTATTTATTTATTTATTTATTTATTTCTTGTTTGACATGGACACACATTAACATTGATGCTGTGATACTCAAATATACACAGGTCCCTGATGTACTGCTGTAAGTGTTTATAGCAAAGTGCTAATTTTCAACAACAGTCCATGGGAGACTTTTATGGAGCAAAAATGTACGAAAGATAATTTAAAAACAGAGATACCTAAGACACAGTTCATTAAAAAGTGTATAAGAATCAAAATATCCAGAAAATAAATAAATGAAATAAGTTCTAAAAAGATGAACGAGAAGGTTTCATCAGGTAATGTCAATTATATTATTCTCTCTCTTTAAAAATGCTTAAACTTCATGCTTACTTTGATGATTTATAGGATTTCTTAACAATGTTGTGTTTGGTCTGCTTACTTTACCTACTTTACCTTGAAACAAAATAAAAAAGGAGTGAAATTCATCTTTAGGGAGTTTTTTGTTCCTTTTCAAGTTGAGATTGCTGCACAGCTGAAAAAAAACTTGACAGTCACACTTTCTTTCGCACCTTCCCTGGGAATAACAACAACTCCACTTTGGCCTGAGTTATACCAAAGACTGATGATGCTGGAACCATTAGAAAATTGTACTTTGGCTGTATTATACATCATAAGCAGCATGATGCTGACATAGGCCTTGGTAGTTTGAAGTTTTATTCTTTCATACCGTTCCAACTGGTGTACATTATGCATGAGCTAAAAAAGCTGGTGAAATCTCCTAATACAGTAAGTGTAAACACAGTGCTTTGATGAGTTGTTTCAAGTTCATATTATTCCTGACTTCTGCTTAAGTCAGCATAAGAAAACAGCCAATATTAATGTTGTTTGTCTGCGTTTGTTTCACATAGCTCAACATTTAATCTATCTTACTTTCTCATAAGAATACAGAGCGGTGTTATTAAAAAATATAAACTTCAGGGCTGAGAATGGTAATTTAGTCCGCACACCGGAGCACCTGTCTGAACTCAAGGCCTTTGGCGTACCACTTATGGTTATTACACTGCAAATCCAATAATGTAAAACAGTGCACAGAGTCACAGAAGCCAAAACATACATTTTCATTGCACTCTTAGAAAATATGTGGTGCAAATCAATCACTTATCAGATTACATAACAGGAGAGATTTTTATGCTTAAGGCAAAGGAGCAGGAGGCGGCAAATGGAAGCGATGAGGCAAATCTTGATCGTCTGATTTTGTTTGGGTGAATTTAAATGCATGCATGATTGGAAAAATTACAATCATTTAAAGAGAGTTGATTCTGAGATTTGATTTAATTAATAAAAGTCAAAGGTATCAAATCAGAAAAGAGCTAAATCGATGCTGCATGCTTTGTGTTTTGATACCCAGTGACCCTTTTCTACTGACCTTGCACATGACACTTATGAGCGCACAGGGCACAATGAGCAGAAGCATACTTTCAGTGAACCTTGCCGACCAAAGAGCGCCGTTTCGAATGCCGACGGCACGCAGCACTTCCTTGAGCCGCAGCTCTTTCTCCAGCACAATGTCTTTGATGTTCATGCAAATGGTGTACATGAAGGCCAAGACCAGGAACATGGGGAGGATGCCTCCAATATTCTGGATGAAGCTGGGTGTGAGAGGGAAGCAATCAGAAATGTCAGGCCAGCACTTTGACAGCGGTGAAGAAGTGGGGGTTTTTGATAATGGAGCAACACTGTAAGATTTTACCCAGCAGTGACTTCAGGGGCTGAAAATGAAGAGTGTAGAAGTAAAGGGTACAGGGGGGAAAAGACAGGGGAATATTTACAACCTGGTCAAACACCTACACTCTGTTATTAATTTCACACAGGTTTAATACATTTTATGTTATTCAGTGTTTTCATCTTGTTTTTCTGTTTTTCTTTGTGTCTTTAGTTATGCTCTGTTTTGTTTTTTAGTGGTTCCTGTCTTTTTTGTTCTCCTTGTGTTTCCATGTCAGGTCTTCTGTGTTCCCTGTTCATTTTGTGCTTGCTTCTTGTGTGTGGTTTAGGCCATGTCCACACCAGGTATCTGGGAAACTGCATATAATTTTATGAGTTTACGCCTGTTGTCTACACCAAACTTCAGTTTTACATCACTAAAAACAATGTTTTCTGGGAAACTCTCACCAGAGTGAAGATTTTCGAAAACTCCAGATTCATGGTTTCGTGTGAACACCAGTAAAACTAAGTTTTTGACCCTTAAACCTCAAAGCTGACGGGAGCTCATTCTGATTGGCTGCCATGGGTTTTATGTCTGGAAAAAAGCATGCCTCGAACCGCATTTATCAGCGGATTTGCCCACTTTATGCAGATGAAAATATTTTTTAAAATGATTGAGGGCATATATATATGTTTTTAAAAATGCCTGTCTATGTGTGGACATGGCCTTAGTTTTACCTCCTGCTCCTGTGTCTCCCTGCCTTGATTGCCCTCATGTGTTTGATTACATTCTGCAGCTACGTCAGTAACCCTTTCATATTTGGAATACTAGCAATGACCTGGTTGCACAAGGGCCATGTAAACACCAATAACCCTTTCTAAAAACTGGAATATGCTCATGTTCTGTTTTCTTTTTTTTTTTTTTTTAAACAGGAAATCACTCCTTGGTTACTCTTTTTCTAACCTGAATATTTGGTCATAAACACCTATCGGTATATCCTTATCAAAAAGGACATTAATTCATGTTCTGCGCATGTTCAGTTCGCAAGAAATCTTGCTCTTTTGAGTACAGGAAGTCTGCTGTGCTGCTGCTGTTTATGTTGTTGCTGCTGTTGCTACGGATACAGTAAGAGAAAGCGGTAATGAGACACATTGGGTTATCTTGCTCTCTGTGTGACAAGATGTTGTCTGTGCATCACGGTTTTGATCGGGGTACCATGTAGTCACGGATAACCCTGTTTGCTCATGCATGTAAACGGGTTATTCCGAATGTTTTAGAAACCAGAATATTGACCTTAACCCTGATAACCTTAACCTCTTCCTCCAAGAATTATGGATTTTTTTTTTTGAAGTTTTTTTTTTGTTGTTGTTGTTGTTTTTGTTGTTTTTGTTTTTTTTATTACTTATGGAGTTTTTGGGTATTCCAAGTTTTGGATTTTGGATTTTTGAGTTCAATCTGCATCTGGGTCCTCCACTCTCGTGTTTTCTGTCACGAGAGTGCATCCACTAAAACAGAAGATGCGACTATTTAGGTCAAAGACAACTGAGTGAAATGAAGACAGAGTTTCACATTTTCTTTGTTTAATCTGAAAGTGGATTGTAATATTTCTTTAGACTTCCTCGCAGTGAAGTCAGTTTTTTTTTTTCAAAGGACATTTTTCTTTGAAAAAGGGATGAAACAAACTCTACCACCAAATATAAAGATAACTGTTTTTTATTCTGCAGTCATGTAGGGATGACGTCAATCGAAGCTTCAAACCCTGATTAAACACCCCTGACGTCACTGTGTCTCTGCACTAAGCTAGCCTTCATAAACTCTGAGCATCAGCTCAATCAAGTTGTTTAGTGCTGCACTCCGAGCTGGAGATGATGTATGATTTGATGCTGTTACAGCACAATGAGGTGATATTAAACCAGCTTCATAATGCCACCAAAATGCCATGTCAATATCTTCTCCTCCACCAATAAAACAAAGTGCTTCCTTTGCTTTATTAGACAGTGAAGGAGGGGCATCCAATGGATTCTGACAAAGTATGGATTTCACATTTCACTTATGCTTGCATTCCATAAATACTGAGGGTACACTGCAAGCAAAGCACAGTGGATGTGCAGTAATTGGTGGAGCTACGACCTTTTTTAAACAATTTAGCAAAAATAATTGATGAAAGAAGAGGCCTTTATTCAGCACATAGTCAGAAAATATCTCCTTTGTTTCTGTTGAAGTAACTTCCAAAGGTTTTATTAAATCATGGACGAGTCTGAGCAACTCATACAAACATACACTTAAGATAATTGCAACGTGGCTCTGCATTAGCGCTCTTTTCTTGGGCTGGAGTCTTTATTTTCTTGCACTTTTTGGAAACAGCTACTTTCTTCAACATTTTTAAAGGTTGATTTTTCTGCCCTGAAGAGTTTGAAATAAATAAGCGCCAAATTAAAGCTGTTGTTACAGGGTTATTACCTTCGATCCAGAGGTTATGTTTTAGGAGAGTTTGTTTCTTTGTGAACAACAAAACTCAAAAAGTAACAAACAGATCTTGATGAAATTTTCAGGAAATGTTCGAAATGGGATAAGGAAGAAGTGACTAAATTTTGGAGGTAATGCGGATCACCGTCTGGATCCAGGACTTTTTTAAAGGATCCTTTATCATTGTAAGATAGGGCCTTTTCACTATATAAAACTCAACCATAAATGGTCGGATTGCTTTGCAAAACAATACAAGACAAGGTCACCATAATTTCTGACAGATATAAAAGTATGATCCAGATCCAGGCAATATTCTGGATACTAAAATCTGGAATATGAAATATGTACTGGGTCATCACCGTTTTCAAACCTGCAACTAACACTAAATTGCCAAATTGACAGTCTGCTGAAAGGAAGTATAACATTAAAGTCGGACTAAAGTGTAGTGTGGCATTCACAATATGCTTGGCAGAGGTCTCATTTTCTGAGTGCTTTTCTAGTTTTGAGTCTGTAGCTTCTGTATTTCTTTTTCAAACAGGCATCATGTTACTAATTCATGCCCTTCCTGTCTCAATCTTGGTAATCTTACAGATATAACAATGCAACATTTACCGTGTAAACAGAGGTCAGGCTTTAAGTCTCTGTGTAGAGGACTGGAAGTTTTGTCAATAAAACAACTAATGACTACAGTATAAGATGGTCCTGGAAACACAGCAAAGAGATTAAGTTAGCTCCACTGAGACCTCAGAGGAAGTTCAGTGACATACTAGAACTTGAACGGGAGAGAGACAGACTCCTTTTCGAGGACACTTCCCCCGCCCTCTGGGGATGGATCCATTTCAAACGAGGCCTTGAAAGCAGCACGAGCGGATTGGTTGACACAGAGTTTCTAAAAGTTCAAACCCAGTGCAAATAAAACTTGAATCTGTAACAAGATTACGTAAATGAAATTCATCTTAAAAGAATCAAGCTAAATGAAACAGATATACCTCGACAAATGAAGCTAGCTTGCGCATTAGCATCTTCTCTATGGAGGGAAGCAGCCCCAAGCAGCAGATGTGTCATGTTGAATACTAATTCTGTTATTATCTGCGGCTGATTCTTGCCTAACATCTCTGTAACAGCTGACAGACTGGGTGAGTTAACTCCTTCTGCGACTCCTCGCACCGGAGGGGGAGAGATCAGTCATGCACACTGTGTCTGACACTGACAACCTTGCCACCAGATGCTCCTGAATTATACATCGGCGGATCGATCAAAGGTGCTTAAGTAATAGAACTCCAGGTGGGTCTTGTGTTGCGGGGCTTCAGTTACATTGGCAGCCTGACCTAAATTTAGGGAAGCTGGAAGACTGATTTCGCAGTAAATCGAGAGATAGTAGAGCACAGCCTCCCGAGAGGTTGGCGTTCTCTGATAAAAAAAAGCTTTCCTGTCTCATTTTGAACAAATACACTGTTGAGTTTCTTGGCTGGCTGAGATGAACAGTTTATCACGAAGGAAAAGACCTCATACAGTGTGGATTATTTCTCTGCTTTTTACCTTATCATTTGAAGAAGAGGTGTGTGCTGTCATTCCAAATTTTAAACCCCAGTTGTTTTTGCTTCTATAAACAGGTCAAATCACATCCTGTTGATTTAAAGTGAATACATGTGAAGTTACAAAAAACTTGATTCTGATTGGTCCAATCACTATGAAAGGACATTGTGACAAAAATGCTACTTCCTGTGTCTAAGGCAGGCTTTTAGTGTCTAGAAACAATAACAGTTATTGAGACAAAATTGCGAGCAGCCTGAGAAACTATCGGGGGCCTGGTCGTCAATAAAAGTGAAAAGTGGAGCAAGATCCTGCTGTGTCTCAAAGTTTTGTCTCATTTATGTTTTACAGTGTGTCAACACTCACATGAATGCAGAAGTCCTGTTCACCATGTGAAGCTTTGTTTGAAAAGGAACAAATTTCTATGTTTTAAAGGCCCTGTGAGGATTTTATAAATCTTGGAAAAAGTCTATTTTTTATATCTCTACTTGTTCATAGTACATGATTAAAGATGAGATTATCAGCACAAGTCTGTTATTTCTAAATTTTATCTCTCAGTTTCTGTGGTCTCTTGTCAAATTTCCCCCAAGGAGACCAAAAGAAGCAAGATATGGCTTTATTCTTGGAGGAAACAATGGACCACACATCTCCACCTCCTGTCAGTGTACAAAAGTAAAGACCAGATTCCTCTCCAGACGGAGACTGAAACTATAATAACACTATCACTTTGCTTGTGTTTATTCCTGGGCTTTCTATACTTAATGGGAAATAATATAGAGGCTAGAAAGCCAGTTTGAAGCACTATAGCCCCTGAAGGTCGTGAAAAGCCCAAAAAAAAAAAAAAATGGCGTCAAAAATTTTATCATACTTTTTTGAATCAAAATAAAAATGCAAAGTTAACTTCCCAGAAAACATGTTTAGACATAAATTTGCATTTTAAAGGCCCTGTAAGGACTCAAAGTATATTTTCCTGTTTATGACCCATGATAAAAAAAAAATAGATTATCAGCAATAAAAAAAAGCTATTTCTGAAATCTATTTTTTTGATTACAGTGGTTAGATTGGATTTTCCTAGGAGGACACAATTCAAGCACACTAATCGAAAGTTCCACTCACTCCGGCAAAGTTTAGCTGTGGCAAGTGAATTGACTAGTAAGATCTGTCCTTTTGTTTTTTTTCAAAAAATTCAATTTCTTTGGTTTATTTTGTAGTAATGGCAAACGCCAGAGCTGGACTCTTGGAAAGAAAGGGACAGAAAAGCAGAGGAAAGCTAAACAGGAGAGTGATAGAGCACGAGCTAAAATACAGGCTTAACTGTTTGTGGTAAACAACTGGCAGACCACTTTCACATTTTACATATTCTGGAATTGTTCCAAAACCCAGTTTTATTGGGGGGAAGCAACTGGGACATAGAAAAAAAAATTGAACCACTTTTCAAAGAAGGATAAACATCTATTAAAGATTTTATTAGCAGCTAGTTAAAAGGCTATAACACAAAAATTGCTGCAAAACAATCCTCCAACAAAGACAGACTGGATTAACACTGTGTCTCAAATTGAAAGTATAGGAAGATTGACTTTCTCACTGAATCTAAGAGCAGAAACTTTTCTTCAATGCTGGGAAAAATGGATTGTGTATATAACACTGAAGGCCTAGTGAACCACTACCGTATGAGCTGACTGTATTTTTCCCCACTGCGACATAAGGACAGATGACCAATTGTTCATTATTTTTGAGCTGTACTGTTTTTTATGATTGCTTCCTGGAAAAAAACAACAAAAAATTAGAAAAAAAAAACAACAGAATACAAACTGCAGTGGTCTGTTCAGACTTGAGAGTCTATCAATAAAATGAAGAGTGGGGTTACGTTAGCTCTGCTTGGTAGATAAGCTCTAGTAAGGCATAACCAGGATTCAGTAACTTGAACAGACATGACCACCAATCGTCTGCCCACAAAATGAGTAAACAAAGTTTGCTTCTTGTCACGTTTTAAACGAAAGCGCGATAGTGTAACAATAAATGATACACTACTTTGTCGCTCTGCATCCTGAAAAAGAGTTGAGTCTTGAACAAAGAAAACTAGAGTTAAAAAGATCTCCTCCTCATTTGTTTCCTAAACAAAAACCTTGGTAAGAGGCACATCCTCATGACAGTGTTAGTACTCATGGGAAATGGTGTCTAATGGTGACTAACATCCATAGTGTTTGCTTTAAACAACCTGTCTGTTTGTCAGCAGCTGTTCCTGGTAAGGCCTTTTTAGCATATAGAATACTGTCCCTATTAGTGTAAATACATGTTATCATCGACCTGAATGTTCCTGTTATAAAGTTGATTATGTATTTTTCATTGTAACAGAAAACTGCTGCATAAAAATCAGACTGCTTTAATTAATGTGATGTAGTATATGAGATTGCCATTTGACATGAATTAACAAGTTTATGTTTGTGACACTGAATAATCTTTAAATGTGCTTCATTCATACCAGACTCCTTGAACTTATTATTTAATGTATACAGCTGCTGAAAGCATTGGATTGTTGACATTTCACCAACAAGCCAGAGCTGATAAATCAATCCAGCTTGGAATAAAAATGAATCACTTATAAATGTTGGAAATGAATTGGTTGAACTTTTAGTGCTGTGTTTGGGAAGAGCTGTCAACAAACAAGAAGTACAATGAATGCTTTCAATATCAGCTATGACTGGCTGTATGTGTTTTTTCTTTAGGCTGCAGAAGAGTTCAAGGTGCGTCATGTTTTTTAAAACTGTTTTATTTACTTCCTTACATTCAAAGTAATTAAATTCAGCTTTATTAAAATCAATATGACCCTGAGGTCTACAATTGTAAAACCTAGATCTTTATAAAAATTATTCATTTGACATTTTGAATCTTGTTCTGTAAATAATGTTTAAGCAATCAAGCCCACAGAACATTTTCTGCATCCAACAGAACATTCATTGATTGTCGCTAAATGTTTCCACAGATTGTGCTTGTTTTTCAGTGGAAACAAAAGCAGCCTTAAAAAATGTAAATCCAGCAATTAGACTGCACAGACAATGGTCTCAGATTCTCTTCATTAAAATAAGACAATTATCCTCGAGGAGAAACTTTTTGATCCTGGGCCTTATGAATGCAGCAGCATCTGTCGCTGGGCCTCAGTTTAATGCTGTTAAATGCCAGCTCGTAAACAGAGTCACAGAGGATCAAACACACACTTAACATCCAGAAACTGACACTGATCAGCCTCCGATAATCAACACTCAGGCTTCATTCTCAGTATTGATTATTAGTTTAAAGGTTTTACATGTTCAAAAACAGGAGTTATTGCATCCTTTTTTTGAACTGAACAATAATACAACATGCTTTTAATGTTGACCATAAAATGATGGAATGGTTTAAAAACTACCCAAAGGCGAAGCCATTAAGCCCCCTCCACTACTACCACTAACTGACTTGAGCTGACACTGAGTCATGTTAACAGAACATGAGTCAAAATCAAAAAACAAAACGGAACATGGAACACATCTATTGTTCAGTTTTTTTGTTTTGTTTTGTTTTTGTTTTTTTTCACAAAGGTGCTGTAAGGACAATCTGTTTGATATTTATTGCAGGGATACCTGTGAGCCAAATAAGGGCTGTTTTTCCCAGGACAAGACACTGTTTCCTATTAGCACTACCACTATCTACCAGAGGTTTGTGAATCCTTGTTATGTCCCAACAACTTTGAATACTAAGAAATAACATTAAGAAAAAACATATTTTGGCACTTAGAATCTCATTTTGAGTCATGTATTATGAGCAGGGAAACATAGTCCTCATAGGGCCTTTAACTCATTCCCTGCCAGCAGATTTTAAGCGCTTTGACTGTTCTTTCAATACCAATTTATTATTGTTTTCTATGACTTTGTAAAGTTGTAGAGTAGGCTCTCTTCTTTCATAAAAAAGAGAAAAGAAAAGAGTGTTTTTACCTTTATCTCTTCCTTAGTAATCAGTAGTAGATATAAATGATTCAAAACTGATCCATTCTTCATTTATTACTTTCAATCCTTTATTTATTTTTAGTGATTTTCAAACAGGGGTATGCTATTTTGGTAGTCTCTAAACATATGTGAAGATCGTAACCGTAGATACTGGGCTTGCCATGTAAACAAATGGAAAGAGGATATTTTACTGATCAGTTATCAGTTTATGAGAGAAACCACAACATCGTCTTTATCGTATGAGGTTCTTCTAAAACTTACACCTAGCTGGAACAGGAAAAAAGGTATTTACATTTTTTATTGGTGATTTTGTCTGTTTTAAATGTATTCTTTCATCTTCTCCACTTACCTGTTTGCACTGTAGCTCTGATCATTTGTAAACTCAAGGTTATAAATCATAACGGTTTGTGCAGGTTAAATTATCTGTAAAGTTTTCCTGTTTTGTTGAGATGTCATGAAGATCTAATGGTTTACTTTGTACTGTCCTTTTTTGTAAGAGCTAGTTTACGCCATTTTTCTGTCCTATACCTGTTATGGTGTTTCAAAAGGAAAAATGTGTACATTTATGTTCCAAGAATGGATGAGGACGGACATAAATAAAGGATCCTGAGAAACGTCTTGACACATACTCCTTCTGAGAGTGAGCTGCCTGAACTTCTCTAACTAGCAACTTTTCAACAATTTCTCTCCGTCATCTTGCATCTTATCCTCAAAATCTATGCAAATACGAGATTCCTGGGAAGTTTACTTCTGGTGAGAATTTAATGCAAAAAACCTTTGATCATTTTTTAAGTGCCAGGTAGCTCTCCAGTGGCTGAAGTGCTTCAAACTGGCTCTGTAGCCACTGTATTATATCTCAGGAGTCAGTTTCTGTCTGGGAGGAATCTGCTCTTCACGCTCTACAATAAAAGGAGGTGGAGATGTGTCGTCTATTGCCATATTCAGGCAATACGTTTGGGTTTGAAAAGTTACTTTAGTAAAGTAGCATCAGAAAATCATGTCTAATATTTTCAATGCTGAGCATCACTTTGGCTTCAGACAGACACATGTTGAATTCAACATCAAAACATCAATATCAGAATACTTCTTTTGGAAAAAAAAGAGCTTAAGGTGTTCAAAATGTGCTGAGTTTTTGCCCACATGGCAGACAAGGTTAATTGGCCCGCGTAGATAGACAAATCCCATTAATAACGTCCTTGATTTGAATATTCCTCACATCCTTTTACAGGCTATTTATTGCTAAAAGCAGCTTTAGATCTCACATCAATCCCGCGTGAATGAAAAAAAAGGACCTTTTGATGGGGAGCAAGGCCTGGGGATCCGAACAAGAGATGTCTCTGATTCGGTTGCGTGCGGCGGTGCAGACACCGCTGATAAAGGAACAGTTTGTGTACTATCAGGGCCTGTGAGGGTCAAGCTTTATCCCACACAGACATCTCAGGCCTGAGCACAATGTGAACACAAAGACAGAGGGAGCTCATACAGACGGATATCTCTGAAAGGCTAAAAAGGTCAGCTTTGGTTGAATGCAGCAGAGTGTTTGTGGTTTATTTGGTGAAACAGCAAAAAGTACAAAGAGGAAATATAAAAAGAAAACTTTAGAACTATTGATCAAATTCTTTGCAATTTTCAGAAAGACTTTCTCATTTTTTTGCTTAGCCTTTAAGTGCAAGCTGTCACTTCTTACTGCTTCACTTTTTAAAGGAATAGTCTGCACATTAATTGCAGAAACATGCTCTTTGTGTCTTTTAATGGAATGCTTTCTGCCTTTCTAAAAAGGACATCCAAAAAGTTTTTCAAAGCGGGTTTCCTCTCGTAGCATCTTAGAGTCACATTAGACCAACATGTTCATCTGAATGCACAATGTTCTTTCCTTCCTTTTAGAAGGCTGCACTGCAACGTTGGAAATAAAGAATTATTACCGCAGAGGAAACTCCCCCATCCCATCAGGCCTCGGCTGTGTCCAAGAGCATCTTCCTTTGTGTGATTTCGCTCTCAATTATTTATGGATGAAATAGCAGTTTTCAAGTTTTAATAATTGATAGAAATGCCCAAATGGCTCGGCAGGCAAAGGAGCAAATGGTGTAGGGACTGAGGATGCTGCTCTGCTTTATGGCCCCCATTTATCTTTGGTAATTATTAATCTTTTATAATAGGATGATGAAACAGAGGCAATGGGGCCAGCGTTGGAAAATAAGCCATAACATGACTGCCTGACTTTAGATCATTGTCACAACAATGGCTTCCTAATGAAGAGGTCTGCCGAGGGAGGGGGATTTCACATTGTACAGTAGAGGAGGAAACAACCTTCTGCTATGTTTAAGCTGTTATTGAAAATGTAAAACAGCGGGTATATCTATCTCTGAATGTATATAGCGCAGATAATTTCACGCTGTAGTTCACTGAAAACACCAAAACGCCTTTCAGATGAATATCTCCTCTGGGCACAATATTTAGTTCTACATTCCTCCAATTAGTACTTCTGGATTTATACTCCTGCCTGGCATGCAAAACCAAACCAAACCATTAGGCAAGCAAAATAACGTATAAAATGTGAGTCTAAAGGTCCCATTATGCAAAATCGCTTTATTAAGTCTTTTGGTGAAATTTGTGGGTCTTTGGCTTTCCTCACAGCCCACAAAATGTGATATTTAATCACAAAACCTGTACTTAGTAGTGCTTGTGAATGTAAAATCCTGACCTAAAACGAGCTGTTTGTAATCTGGAGATTTGCCTACATCAGCGATTCCCTTTTTTGACCAATCAGGAGCAAGTCTGACCTGATTGGTCCTGCGGAGCAGATACTCTCCAATGCTGTAGTTGAAGGGCCATCACTGCTCTGTTTTTGGCTGTAAACAGCCACAGAGTTCCATGCAAAAGCTTCCCATCTCGGGAGAAGACAAGACTAAGTGGCTAGAGTTCATTTATGAGGGAAATGTGCCAGCTACACTCAGTAAAACTGTGCATGTGTGTGCTAGTCACTTCACGGCTGACTGCTTTTCCAACTTTGGACAGTCCAACAGAGGGCTAGCCAATAGACTGGTCCTGAATCCAGGCACATTACCAACCATCCGCCAACAAACCTGGGACCCTGGAAATGTGAGTATTTTAAATGCTGTGTGCTGTGGAGCAGATGTAAGAGCTTTTCCTCAGTGTCCCCCTGTCTCTGTGTTAGCTTCAGGATGCTAACTTTAGCTGCGGTTAGCCTATTGTTTCAGCCTGTAATGTTACGGTTAACGAGCTTTGCTGTTTTCTAAACATTGTGCACTCGGAGCTTGTGGTGCCACTCTCAGTGACGCTGAACAGCGGGGCGGTATCAGCGGTGGTTCATTTACATATGTAGGCCACGCCCATTAAATCAGAGCGTTCTGAACAGAGGGGCTATGAGAGCCTGGAAACAATGCAGCTGTGCTTGATTTATTGTCTTTTTGAACCCAAACGTGTTACTACCATTTCATGAAGACATCAATGATCCATATTAAACTGCAGAAAAGGAGCAGAATATGGGTCCTTTAAAATGAAGCAGAGCTGTGTTTAATCTTGGAGCCACAACAATAAAATCAAAGCAGCAGGAAACAGGCACTTTATTAAGAAGCAAATAGAACCGCCAGATGATGGATTCACACTTGATGGCGTCTAATTTCATGTCTCTAAGACAAAAATATTGCACAAAGTATGGCATTATGATTCAAAACGTATTTCCGCAACAGCATGTTTGCAGAAATAACAACCAGAATGCATCTTCAGAATGAAATGTTTAAATATGTTGATCCAAACGCCATCTGAAGGCTGCCTTAATGTAGATTTTGCCGTCGAATGCACAGGATGTTTTTAAATTAGATCCCTAATCTCTGGAACTGTTCCCCCACAGGGAAAGTATGTTTTTCTCTGACAAGATGGTGGACTTAAATCTCCCTGGTAATTATCCTCTGTCTTCATGGCATCACTGGGCTTTTCCTTTTATTAATGAAGATCATAACGTCGTGTGGATGGGAGTCGTTCAAACCTTGACCCAGAGGAAATCTTGGATGTGGAAGATTAAGAATGACGCAGCGTTGTTTGTGTTGTGGTGTGAGACTGTACATTATGGAAACAACATATGGAGCCCTGATGTCAATCTTTGCTCATGATTGAGCTGTGTGAGACCTGGGACCAGGTCTGCTGAGAGGTAAACAGCCTTGGAAACACAAGGAAGAAGGGGACTCGTGGTGGTAATCTAAATTATTCAGTGCTCATCAACTATTCAGGAATTTCCTGTGGTTTCCCTAAAAATCAATCGCTTTGCTCTCTCCTTCTTGTCCTCTTCATTTTCTTTCTGACCCTTCATGCTTGGGTAGACTTAAAGTGAGTCATATTTGATTTCTAACTTAAACAGAGCTCCATATTGCAGTTCTCAAACCTGGAGATCTGTAATCAGCTTAAGAAACTTTCAAGAGGCACAGATATCTGGGGAAGCACAAGATAGACAAATAAGCTGGAGCATTTTGAAGTTTCCACAGGGAAATCTTAAAGCTCTGAGTGCCTGATAAGACCGTAACTCCTCAGAGTGAGCACACTTTCATTGCTTTAACACTTCATTTCTCCCCCACTAATCACAAGCCTGATAGATAAAAAAAGCTTTTGTACTCACCCGTCATCCACAAAGCAGGGGTATGGAATTTGCTGGGCGAAAACACCGAGGGGTTGGGTCTTGGATGTGTGCGATCGTATAATGCCGTGGTCCATCATATCCTGCAGGTAGGCGAAGCCTCCCCATATATAGCGCAGGTCGTTAAAAGAGTTGTCTCGAGCCCCTGGAGCCCAAGACCTTATTAAAAGAAGACACACCATGATCTGTCTTAGCAAAGGGCAAGTAAACCATAACCAGAGTGGTCAGAAACACTGTCACAGTATAATGGCTGTTTTTAGAGCTTTATAGATTTAGACAGTAAACTTTTAAAGACACAAAGAGATCAGAGCTTATCTTTAACTCACAGAGCAACACAAATGAGCATTTAAAGCCGGGCATACACTGTGCAATTGTGATGATTTGCCACTCGACAATCACTTTTTTGGATCCGTACAAATTTCAGCTCAATATTGTGTCATGCTTCGTGTAGTATACATGGGGCAACCATAGACTGTATTTAGAGTAGACAGCCATTGTACGGTTTTGAAGCCAAAATACCCCCATCATAGGCGCAGCCATTGTGCAGCCAGAGTCAGCGCAGTAGAGACTGTGAGGGATTCTGGGAAAAACTAGTAGAGCCGGGTGACAAAAACAAAAATATTTGTTTTTCTAATCACTTCTTGACTCTGCCGCCCGACTTATTTTACAATCCCCGAAAAAAATTACACAAGAGCAGCAGCTGTCAATCATCGTTAAACGTTACATAAAGCCTCATTTTTAATCTCTTATAACTAATGAAAATGAAACATTTCAGAAAAAAGAGGACTTGAATGAAAGGCAGCCAAATGATATCTTCAAATCACTACAACAATCAGATGTGAGAAAGATTTCTACGAGTGGTATTACATTTTTAAAGTTTGACCACAGCCCATCTGGAATGACTGGGGAGCTGGATTTTTCGACCAATACTGCAGGCAGCCACCAGGGGGAGCAGTTTTTGTGGAGACCTCACTCAAGATGACGTCCTTTTTTTTTTTTTTTTTTTTTTTTTTTTTTTTTACAGTCTATGGGGGCAACGAGGGGAGACTGACACCTCTCAACGTGCTCCTGATCACAAATCCGCTGTTCACAAGAAAATCAAGCATGTTGCCTCAGACTCTGGCATAGAGCATGTGCAATCTCTGAAGTCTCCCACTTTCCTCCATTTGATGTTGCAGAGCTGGATACAAAAATTTGGCTCCCAAACACCATAGAAGAAGAAGGATACAGAGTCCGTCAATGGACGTGTAGCAGTGAAGTCACGTCAGAGCATTGGGTCGTATTGTATGAGAACATGATACGTGGGCTGTGAACTTTGAACTCAGCGATCTATTCGTGCAGTTTGAGATGAAGCTGAGTCAAACGATTCAAAATATTACACAGTGTATGCCGGCTTGAGGCAGCTCTGTTCAATTAGCAACCCTGAAATGGCTCAAAAGCTGCTGCTGAGTGATTGGGACTATGGGCCAACGAAAAAAAACAAACATCTTTTACTTACACTGATACGTTCTTAAACAAATTCCAACGTTATAACAAACATTGACTGCAATACCTATCGTAACCTAGCAACTAACCCACAGTGAACTGTGTTATTGAGCGGGTGCATTTGAAAAGTTAACATTAGCAGTCCTGCACAGGTGAAAATTGTATTTCTCTTTCTACCCTAAAAAGAAAAACTCAGCAAGGAAAATTGTCAGTTTAATCTTGCGTGAACTGGAAAGTATTAATTTGTTTTTACCACCAAGTCCAAAAACCAAACCAGTGTGATTGCTCTGCAACGAGTGTGTTGCAGTGCTACAAAATTATAATGTCTGAAGACACCACACTGAAAAACATTTTGGTGAAACTTTCCTGAGGGATCTTATGAGGGGGCGACTAAAACTCAGAGTTTGACTCCGTCTTACAACCGGAGCTGCAGACTTGCATAGTTTAGCCACTGCAGCTTAACTTTGCTGCCAAAAATGTGAGGGCCAGCTTTAATTGAGGAGCCTTGATCTAAGAAATCTCAAGGGAAGACTGTCACACTTGAAAAAAATGTGATCTTTAGTTCTCTTATTAAATACTTTTAAGTGAAGATGGATACAAACATAATATCATATGTTAAACGAGAAACAAACACTAAGCTGAAAAACTCAGCTCAGCTTAGCATAAAAAATAGGAAGTGGAAGCCGAAGAAAGGTTAAAGCATGGATACAGTGAGCAGGACTTAGCATAAAAACAGGTAGTAATAGTAAACAGTTGGATGTGGTTTGTCAAAATGTAAAGAAAAAAAAGTATTATATAAGAAAAAAAATACAAAAAACTGAATGAGTCTTGTTCATTTGAATCATATATTTGGATTATTTTTTACAGCCTTTAAACAGTTGGTGCATTTCATTTTAACAGTTTCAATAATGGAGCTTTTGTTGAGATATCTTTGCACTGGAAATGTCTTTCTCTATCCTGTGACTATAAACAGCTAAAGAGGCTTTTGAAGTATTAACTTCTTCAAAAAAGAATATTTTTCAAGTGACAGAAAGTTCAGTCAAAGGTCATTTTGAAAATTTGTAAAAGTTAATGAGTGTTCGCTCCATTACAGTGAAATGAGGGCCTGAACGACTTTCTAATCACTCGACAGGAGAGTCATCATTGATTATTGAAACCATTAATGCTTAATCGGGAAATGAATTCCAAAATAATTTGATGGTTTTTACTGAGGTTTAAATAAAACATTACCCTTTGATTGAAGTTTTGACTGAAGCTTGGTACTGCTCAGTTAAATGCCAAAGTTGATGTTGAAAAGACTTCAATTCAAGGTGCTTTCTGGGAAGTCAGGAAGCCTAGTCCTTCTCTTTTTCGTTATTATTACGAGGCCATGCTACAAAGTTGTATGGTTTTAAATTTAGCAGACATACGCTTCTGTACAAAGAATCTTATACCAATAGAAAATCTGTTTACTTCCTTTCTAAATGGAGTCACATGTCTAAGGAAAGCCAATGCTAAAAAGCTTATTCTGCTGTTGCTATCGGCTCTACTGTCAAGCTTCTGGTCCCCGCAGGTGCTGACAATCAGGGGCCTAAAAAAGATGTAGAATACAAAAAGACTGTAAAATATGAATGGTGTCACTTACATTTCTTTAAGTTTGACCGTTTGTTCGACGTCATCCACGTCAAAGCGGAGTTTGTATTTGACGTAAGGAGGGGGCTGACTCGAGTTCCCCTGGAGGTTTTCAAAGACGACACCGGCCCAGAATGTATCGTTATTTAGGAGCTCCATGGCTTTGGTCACCAGATGGCCTTCAGTAGGGAATGCTTCAAACTTATTCAGGTCTAAACACTGAAGAGAAGACGGAGAAAACAACAAAACATGCTCTTTAAAATCTTGTTTAAACAGGAGAGGATAAAACACAACCAGGTATGAACTCTGTGCAAAACAGCAGATGAATGTTAAGTAAAGAGTTCGGGCAAACCACACTGAGTCCACATCCAAATTATCTGGAGCTGTCAGGGGTGGGGAAATGTTTTTAGGCTTCAGACAAGCAAATGAGATTCAGCCTCCCTAGCACTCCCTGCTCTGCAGCTTCGTCCCCCTGTTTCATGAGACGATAATGAACTAGCCATCCTGGGAGGCAGTCACACCTGACAGCTGTCCACACATCTCGCTGCCGCAATAGTTTTCTCATTTCTCCCCAAGGATTGTCTGGTCTGTATTCTATATCGAGCTATGATGGAAAACAAAAAATCACAGCAATGTCACAAGTTCAGTGCAGCGAAGAGACAGTTCAGCCTAAAGTTTGGACAAGTAGTGAAAAAAATGTATGGGGGGGGGGGAATAATAGGTACATGCTAGTCATGTAAGCCCTTTCTTTGATTTATGCTTGACTAAATCAGATAAATGTGTTTATAAAAAGGTTTCCGAGTTGTTGTTTTTTTTTTTCAGGGAGGGGGTATTCCACTTCCCCATTTTCAAACACAGATATGAAATAAAACTATTGATACATTTTTAAGACTAAACATGCAGATTTTCAAACTGCTATATATTCATATCTCAGAGAAATCCCATATTTAGTCCATAAACTGCCCCAAATAGCTCATGCTGAAAACAGAACACGATTTTCAAGAGATTTGCAAGAAATTATGTTGTCACCACATAAAGATCTGTTTTTTTGGGGTTTTTTTTTGACAAGTTTAAGAGGCGGACCTCAAACACCATGGCCTGCTCACAGCTCTGCCCTTGATAGGCCTCCAGAAGGATGGCCAATGAGAGTGAAGGGGGTGTGTGGAGCAGGGAGCCTTAAGGAGACGGAAGCTAAAACAGTGTTTCCCAAACACCAATTTGCTTAAAAAAAGAGATTGAATATTTTTTTTATTTGTAACTCCAATAGAGAAGGGGTTCCAGAGGGCCAGTATACTTAGGGATGGGTGCCTTTCACATTTGAAACAATATGGTACCAATGCCCTGTACCTGGCAATCTGTACCAGTACTCAACGGTACCAATTTTTGGTACTTTTTGTGTTTATGTGGTAAATAATACCAACTTGTTTAATAAAGAAGTATACTTTTTGTTTTCAATATAGCATTTTTATTTTTCAATTTATAACCTTGCAATGCTGTGTTCATGTCCTGCATAGAGAATTACCTACTCTTCCACCCCCACCCCCTCAAAGTCACAAGGATACATTTAAGTACCTAAACATGGTACCTTTTGATCTTACATGAATTGGTACTCGGTACTTTTGACAGATTTTGGTTGGTACCTATAAAAGATAAAAGAACCTAATTTGAAACCCATCCCTAAGTATGATGCATAAAAAAGCAAAACTCTTTGAATTTTTTTTATCTTATGTCCTTTCTTCTCGATAAATGCCTCACCAAACACAATATTTCCATAAAAAAGAAAGTATGATTGTTAAAGCATTTATTTGGTCTTTGACCACTTGGCTGGCTGATAAGGTTAAGCTGTCCACCACCCAGCTTCAGATGAGGAAACTGGCCTGACTGATAGTTTGCCAATCCCATCTTAGCCTAATTCAAAGAAGCATCATAGCAGCCCTTGTCTTTCTTTGCTGTGTTGTTTTTGGTGTTGAAGGCTGGACATTAATTTTCGTCTTTTCTTTTGGTGTGCTGTAGGACATTAATTAAATTAAAGCAGAACTGTGATTGCACAGTGTAATCCCTCTCAGACTAAGTTATAAGCATTTATGAACTGGAAAAAAAAATCACCTATGGGATTGAATGATTAGAGGACACTACCATCAAGGTTGTCTCTATACATCCTTAGCTCGGTGTCCGTCCTGAGCATCATGATTTCCATGCCGGCTGAAAATAGACTGCATTATGCTGGAGTTTCATCAGCCCTGTACGGCCAACCCCAAGGGCCCAACCTGCCATCTTACCTGACTATGGATTGATAGTGTGTGTACAAGTGTGTATGTGTGTGTCAGTGTGTGTGTGTGTGCATGGCAGGGGGTGTGGGTGGGCTTTGTACATGTGTTTGATCACACAACACAGCGAAAGAAGGGTTTTGCTGCAAACTGTGCCACAGATCAATATATCAATGTCAACAGTGTGTGTGTGTGTGTGTGTGTGTGTGTGTGTGTCCCTACTTAGAGACACCTCTGTTTGATGCCTGTGTGGATCCACTGTTGTCAGGCTTATAACAATGTTTTTTTTTTATTTTATCTTTTTACGATTATCATGGCAGCAATGTAGCGACAGATCTTCCCTGTGAATCTGACAGTTTGCTAAGTCAGGGATATTAAACTTTAATGACTAAAAGAGCAGAGCTGTTCCTTGCTTGTTCTGTAAAAAAAGATGAAAGCTGATAAAGTGAGCAAGATAAAAATAAAATAAAACGCATCACATCTGGAAAACTCTTGGTTCTGGTTTAAATAGGAGCTGAGCTCAGATACAGTAATAAAGGAGCCGACTAACAAAACGCAGTGTGCTCGACACGGATATATTATGTTTTCAACACAAAGCGCACTTCTTACACACTGATCTGCCAGAACTGTGTCACAGTCACACACAGAAAGAAAAATAAGAATACTTAAGTGCAGCAATTATGTCAGAAATACAGAAATTGAATACCTCTTAAGTCTTAAGTCGAGAAAGTTGGATGACGTATCAGATATCTAAAGGTGAAGCCAACAGATTTCAAACCTCTTCTACTGGTTCATAAAGCCCACTCTCTAACCTAAGTTAACAGGTGGAACATGTTTTAAACCTCATAATGTAAATTAGTTAACCACTTAACGACAAACTAGCGACTGACTGGCTGACTCATATTTTTGTAGCAGTGCGGCACAGTGTTCATCTCTATGTAGTGTGATTGCAGTAACTTTACACTCATAATTACTACACATTTCATAGTTTAGAGAGGATGTGTGGTAATTTGATTTGGAAAAAAGAGATTAGACTAGTTGTGTGCTGTCTGGTCAACTTAGTGAGAACACGGTGAAAGCAGCACAGAGGCTTGTAGTTTCACCTGCAGGGGGAGCCAACGTTTGGTGATGCTAGTTCTGCTAATGTTAGCCACACTGAGGAACCAATTTGAAATCTGTTGAATTTGTGATCTTGTTATACCAAGTTAGATATATTATGAATTAGGAATAGGCATTTGACGCTAAAGAACTATCTGTTAGTAACCTACATCAATTTGGCAACTTTCTCCGTGCCTGAATCTCCCCCTTGACTCTTTTTTACTGGCAGCACAAGTTGATAATGTTTCCTTTATTTCTTTTGCTATTTGATGTTGTCACCATTCTTCTTCTCCTATTATGTAATGTGGTAAGCAAACAGTTGTAGGATGCACCACAGCCACCCACTGGTGATAATACCTTACTACAACTAGCAATGTGAGCCAGCTCTAAAAGCCAGCCCATTGAAGTGAATGTGGAGAGCTGACTTCTGATTATGAGCTGTTTTGCTTATTTTTAAGTTTTTTTTTCTTTTTTAAGCACACAAACTTGGGGAAGGGGGGTTAGGAGACAGAGAGGACTTACGTCACAGACAGAAAACACAACAGAAAGGTCAAAATGGGTTATAGCAGGAAACAGTGAAATTTGGACACATTTTGATGACGTATAAGTTCAAAGGTAAAAAGTGGAATGTGCCAATATAAAATCAAAATGTTACTAGTTTGCTGATTTTTTTTCTTCTTGCTTTTTACATTTTCATTTATTTTTTTGTTTTTAAGCCTGTCTATGTAATAACTCTGTAACTGGCTAAAAGTTTTTAAATTCCATACGTACAACCACAAATAAGCCATTCTTGACTAAGATGGCTCTTTTTTGTATTTTAATATTTTTATTTGTTTTACTTTTTGTAGCACCCTGCTCCACGTTAAGTATGTTGAAGATATCAAAGTAATGTAAATAATTTAGTTTTTTTTTTTGTTCTTTCACATGTAAAACTTATTTTACAGATCCATTTCCATGTGTTTTGATAATAAATTTGAGGCAACAAACTCTGAGGGGTCACTTGGGAGCCGGTAAAGCCAGGTTTTGTTGAGAGGAAACAGAGCCAAAAGAACCAGCTCTTTAAAAAGAGCTGAAAGTCCCATGGGTAATTACAATCTGCAAAAAGGTAAAATGATGAAAAAATGTAACACAGCTTAACTTTTGATAGAGTAAATAATGTTTCTTTAGTGTTCTTGTCTTTTGACTAATGAACTAGTCAGAATTAAAATTCCCATTTAAAAAACATGGTAATTAACTGCTTAGGAACAGGTCGGATATGTTTTAGACAGGGTTTGGTCATTACGACTTGGACTTGCCATGCTGATTCAAGCCAATGTATTCAGTTTTATGAGAGGTTACATTCTAGCAATGTCTTTTTCACTAAAAAAAGGAGATAATTCTATGTTGACAAATATTCTGTGAGCTCTGGATCAGTGGAGTCGAGGAGGACTGATGAGAAAATTTAACCAACACCAACACAACAGCAGCTATCGGTCACTGTTTGGCCATTCTCTAAACAGTGTTTCCTCAAAACTAAACCAAAAGTCTGTTGCGTTGTAGACTCTACCTGTCCTGAGGTCTGGGGATCAATGTTGTATCAGGGCTGGGTTAAATATGTGTTTTGGTCGGTGGAAGGGAGAAGGAAAACAATAGCAGAGGGCGGCCAGACGATCCCACTGGGTAGACTCAGGTTCAAAAAGATGTCAACAGCATGAGATTGCAGTTCCCTTCACATCACTTTTGTACACCAGGAGGAGGCAGAGACGTGTCATTCATTTTTAAATACCTTCCAAACAAACAAAATACTATTTATGTAGGATGATATGATGATATTTGAATGCATCGTTTTCTTAGTATCCACCGCTGCACCACTAGCACGTGCTCGGGGTTTTGAAAAGGAGCTCATCTGGATCATTTCTTCAGCAAACCAAGAATCCAAAGGATACATCTGACACATTGTTTTCTTTTTCTAACATAGAGCATTTTAAAGGTCATGCAGCGTTTGTTTCAACGCTAACTCCAGCCAAAGAAACCACATGGGTAATACCAGGTGAATCAGACAAATAACACAGGAGGGAGAGGGTAAAAGAGAACAGAGGCAGGAGGGCAGAAAAAATATGTATTACCAATTTCCTCACCAGTGAGAGTTTTGTTTTATAAAAATCTTAAATGTCAAAGAACAGCCTGTTTTGTCCTCCATCTTTAATCCAATCTCTCATTTTAGCGAAGAGGTCGAAGAACCTCCCGTGCAGGAGTGGGCAGGAAGCCCAGGTTCACGAGGTGCTGCGGGTTTAATAAAAACAGAGACAAAAGAGTTACTCACGCCGAGGAATTTGGAGAGGAGCTTCAGGATTTGAGTGGTTGTGTTGTAAACATCCCGCCAGTCTCTGGCTGGCGCGCCTGGTGGACGATCCTCTGGGGGGCCGTTGTAGAGGAAGTTGGCGAGCGTTTCGGCTGTCCATGATGAGCCGTTGAGACGTTGGTTGAGGGCAGCAGCAAACACAGGATTAGCCAGCAAAGCCTGGATGCAAAGGAATTCAACGAGTGAGGGCATTATTTTAGATTCATCATGGATCAATTTGACTTTGATTCTTCAAAGGCAGAGTCTGCAGGAATTTCCGTTACTTGTTAGTAAATACAAGATTCAAACTGGGATCCTTCTCTTTGGCACAGTGGCAGTGGTAGTGCACACCCACAGCCTCTGACCATGACAACATGAACACCATTCACTAGCCCAGCAACCTGCTTCAGCATCAAGTTCCTGCATGGGAACCAGGGTTTTCCCAAAAATTAGAGAGATCAGATCCCAGGTAAACACAATTAATTTCCCAGGAATTCTGGGAATCCCACTGAATTGCATTTTTTTGTTTTACGTTTTTTTTTTGCAGCCAATAGGTCTATGTGTTCCTCAATCCAAAGATGACATTTTTTGTATGTTATAATTATCATTTTTCGGGCACAGGAACACAGTTTTTGTCCATCCACACAGGCTATGAATGAAGAAAGAGACCTCTGTGCGTGTTGGGAGACTCGGGAGTCACATATGCTGCTACGCTAATTATGAAAAGCCAAACAGACCTTTTGTGACCGGTCTTCTGAAAAGCTCAACGCAGCAAAAAGCAACCCTAATAAAACTAAGATTTGACAGAGTTCCTAAACGAAACATGTAATGATTAGCTAAACTATTATGTAAAGTGCATTCTTCTGTGGCTGTTGAGATTTAAGTTTTAAGTTTTAAGAATTAGTAGTTAACAAAATATTCCTTTTTTGTGCAAGGCATGCATATTTCTTTTCTTTTCTTTAACACATAGCATAGAGGTAACATCAAGCGGAAGAAAACTGCACAACTGCGCATTGTGCTGTAACAAGAAAAATACATACTGGCCGCAATTTTAGCTCTGTTAAAATTTTAAACTAAACCACTGTATACAGATTAGAGCTCTACTATAAAAACTAACAAATTTGTTTAAGTGGCCTGTTCAAGGATTTCCTTTACCATTGCAAAACAAAAGTCAATTCTGTGGCTGTTGAGATTTTGGGGCGAATGGAAATAATTAACGAACAGAATTTGTATTTAACACAATATTTCCTTATTGGAGCATGCATATTTTTTGTTTTTACAAAATCATAGCCTACAATATAGCCTAAGTTGATTCTTCAGCTGTAGATTATGAGATGTATCATTTAAAGTTAACACAAGATGTTTGCTTCGTAAGCGAGCCTGTGTATTATCGTAATTACAGTGAAGCACTGCAGCCTGCTTTAACATTACCGTAACACTATAATAGAGAGGCAAATTTTTTCCCGGGGTTCAAGAAACAGATTTTATCAGATTTCTCAGGAATCCCGTCTCCCAGGGTCAAACCCTATAGGGGACTCAAGAGCCGTGCCCTGACTTGTGTTAGGGCGAATTTAAAGGCTAGACATACAGCTATTCATTTCATATGATATTTGTGAGATTTTAGTTGAGGTAATTTCAGCCAGACCTGCAGCAGGCTTGTTCTCGGAAAAGGTGCTTGTGAGAGAGGTCAGAGGTGAGTTTCTCAGCAGCGAAAAACAATACTCGAAACCTTTGCCAAAACGTTCCACCCTGATAGGGGAGTACAGGAAATCTCATGCCGTGACCAGTGGTAGTTTGGCTGGAGCCAAACTATCCCCATAGTGACGAGTTGGCAAAAACAGACACATGATGACATCACTGAAACCTTCCATAAAGATACATGTTCGAAGCTGAGGAGGGGAGTCTGTCCGTCCATCTACCATGATTGCTGTGTTTCGAGCTGTGTGACTTCAATAAAACCCGCAAAGGCTGCCAAGTTGATTCTGTCGTCTCGTCATTGATATATGTGTATTTGCATCTGGGAAATCCTTAACACTTGGCATGTTGGCATAAGCTAATCACTGGGTTATTTGACATATACATGCTTTGCAGAAAGCCAACTTGCGTCGCTCTTCAGCCAAACTGCTCTTTAAGTGCCTGAAAGCGAGTGAAAGCCGAGCCAAGCTTCGCTGTCTTGTAGGGAAAAAGCTTTTTCTATTCCGCTTTTTGTCTCGTCAATTTGGTTGTGTCTTTCTTGCTATATGCTATGTCTACTATAAAAGCTGCTCCGATTAGCTTCCGCTCACTAATCAACATGCATAGTCACTTGCGCAATGGTCGCTCTGTGATTGGCTGATATAACAGTGCTACAGTCCTCCACCCAGAAACGTCCAGAAAACAACCAAAACATTAACATACGAGGGGTGGTTTGAGGCAGACAGAGGCAATGACAAACATATATATAGAGGCCCAAAAGAGACGATTAAGCAGAATTATTCCTGTAAACATTGACATTTTATCTTTTCAAGGAAATCCTGCATACCCTACCATTAATTCAGAATTTTTAAGATGTAAAACTATGATGATTAGAGTTTGGAAATGAGCAGATGTCAAACACATAATGAATCAAACACACACACGCACGCATCAAGTGTACAGGAGTACACTTCCTAGAAAACTGTGGAAATGAATGCAAATCAATTCACTGAATCTGCACAAACTTAAACACACAAAAAATTCAAGCGCACACCAGAGAACCCAGCAAATGCTAATATCCTCATTTCTTCCACTAATATGACAGAATCATTTACCAAAGTGTCCATCCACCACCTCAGGTCATGAATCAGATCAGTAATCATTACGTGGATTAATACACTGATGTGGGAGCTAATATAGCCCAGGTACTGCTCTTCAGCCCTACACAGCTCATACACAAAACATGAATATGTATGTGTGCTACTGTTGAGGGGAATAAATGCTTCTGAGCTCGGGATGCAATAACTCTCGCATAATAAGGTACTTTTACTCCCACCTGTTAGTTTAAATGTGTTGCCCTCTATTTAACTGTTCGCCTCACTCCCACCTAGAATCTCAAATGTTTTCAGCTGCTGTGAAATTAACCCCAGATTATTAACACAGACTGCTCCTGTAATGAGTGTGCAACTACATAAACTAAAATTAAAGTGATTACAGAGCTGTCAAGAGAGGCAAGGGAGGAAACTAAACTAAATAAGATAAGTTCATTGGCACATCAATGCAGTGTAAGTGTAGAAGAAAAAACTACACCAGTGGTTTCCAAACCATTAGATTTAGTCAATTAATTTACAAGAGAGCTCTGACTTTTTGAGTCAAAAGGCAGAATTGGACCTCTACAATTTGGAACTCTGACTTTAAATTCAGATGTTTGGGAGCGTTTTAATGAATAAGAATGTGAGATTCAGGTTTATAGAGTCTTTAAAATGGTCTCTTTGTCTGCTTCAGTCGGCGACACAATCATGGGGAAGACTGCTTGTACAGAAGACAGTTGTTGACGCGCACCAATTGTCACTAAAGAAGCTGGCTGTTCACAGAGTGCTATATGGTAGAAAGAGTCACACAAGCAACAGCAACTGTCCAACAAAATCTATTGAAGAACTAGAAAAGCACTCAAAGAGCGCAGACCTCCGCTAAGCATATTGTGATTCTCTTAGTCCGACTTTAATGTTATACTCCCTTTCAGCAGACTGTCTGCTACAATTTGGTGTTAGTTGCAGGTATGTATGATAATTTGTTACCTGACAGTGTTGAATATGATGATGACCCAGTACATATTTCATAATTCAGATTTTAGTATCTAGAATATTGTCAGGATCTGGATCATATTTTTACATCTGTCAGAAATTATGGTGACCTTGTTTTGTATTGTTTTGTAAAGCAATCCGACCATTTATGGCAGAGTTATATACATATATGGTGAAAACAGCCCTATCTCACAATGATACATAATCCTTTAAAAAAGTCCTAGATCCAGACAGTGATCCGGATCACCTCCAAAATTTAATCACTTCTTTTTTATCCCATTTTGAACATTTCCTGAACATTTAATCAAGGTTTGTTTGTTACTTTTTGAGTTATGTTGTTCACAGAAAAACAAACTAGTGGGAACTTTACAAGAAGTGGACTGAGCATGGAGTCAGAGCATCAAGAGCTGCTCAAGGAATTAGGCCATTGTCATATTCCACGATTCAGACACCCCTGAACCAAAGACGAGGTCAGGAGAGTCTTACCTGGGCTAAGGAGAAAAAGAACTGAACTATTGTGTGGATCCAAAGTTAAAATTTTTCAGATGAAAAGGACAAAGAGTCTGGAAAGGGTGGGTGGCATTCTGGCATGACTTTCAGCAGATAAGTTTGTCAAAAGGTAACAGCATGACAAGCAGATTTCTTTGTGCTAATTATAAAATACTGGCTTGGAAATTCACTAAAACTTTTTTTCAGGGCTCAGTATCTCAAGTTTTCATTTCTAACAGCATAAAGCCATTCTCTACTGATCCAAGCAATGCAGATATGCAATTAACCCTCACTGATCAAAGAAGATTGAGAGTGAGGAAATGTGTATCTATAATACAGTCAATACTCAGTATGAGTAGCAAAATGCTACACTTAACATGAAATTAATTAGCTAGGGTCTGTAGTGTTAATGGTTTTCCACCATGAGTAGAAATGTTGAAAACACAAATGACATTGTTTGTTTTACATGTTATTGTTTGAGTGTTTGGTGAAAGATTTAACATGATTTTATCAAATTAAAATCCTTCAAACTTTGGAGTGCTTCTGTTATATTTGTTTGACAAGTTTTTATTAATCTAGTTTCTAAATAGCCGACTGTATTGTTAGTGACACAGTCTGTCATTATTATATTGTACTGGAGCTGCAGTACATGAGGAATGAAAGTGATCAATGCAAGTAATCAGTGTTATTTTTTTTGGTATTGATACGTGTCTGATCCTGTTTGTTTCCTTTCTTGGTTAACTGAGATACTTTTGTTCATCTTTTTTTATCTTGTGTTATTGTCCCAGGATGTTTTTGTTTAATTTAAATTCCTGTTTTTTTCTATTCATGTCCTTCATTGCAATATAACCCTCTCCTTTGTTTCAAACCTTCTCTATTGTCTTTACTGTTTCTGACTTTGAGAAACTCTTTTTCAACTTGATTGTTTTGGAAAGCGTGTCAAAGTTTGCACTGTATTCTATCATTCATTTCTAAGTAGCAAAAGGCATGTTTTATGTTGCAACTTCAAATTCAAAGGATTTGTGACGGCACATTGGGTCATGGATTCCTTTAAGATATAAAGGAGTTTATAAGTTTATAAGATATAAATTTCAAGCCAGAAAATATAAATATAATTAAAAAAAAAATTAAATTAAATAATAAAAAAAACAAAACAAAACAAATAAATCATTATCATACTCAGTTGCTCTTCTTTTCTTGTAGTGCAATTTCCAGGTCTGGCAGCCAGGCCATTAGTGTCTTCATTACAGGACAGTATCATGAAGATTTTGAGCCTGTTTTTTTTTTGGTTTAATTTCATTTATTTATTTATTCATTTATTTATTTAATTAACTTATTCATTTATTCATTTATTTATTTATTTATCTATTTACTAATCATTTATTTACTTATTTATTTATTTCATGCAACACTGCTTTTCAACCCTTTTCCTCAATTCACAGCCCCGGCCATCACTTAAAATAAAAAAATCCTTTATCGATTAAATCTGTTTTGTCATTACTTTAAATAATTTATCTCTCATTTTTTCAAGAGCTGCAGGTTTGCAAAGTTCTGCTTTTTGTATACCAGGTAAGGCCCGTCTTTCTGCTTCTGGCTGGCTCACACTTGATAGGAGCTACTCTTTTCATACACTGTGGTGGATGTACTTCAGCACCACGGCAGAATGGACTGGAGAGCTACACTTTACAGATGAATTGAAGAATGAAAGCAGAACTTTGTGTGTGCACGCCTACACACATTATACACAACATCACAAATACCCACATGCTGTAAATGCCGCCTGATGCCTAAATACTTCTTACATGTTAGAATACTTTTAAGTACACAAAAGGAAAGATACTGACTTTCATGTTCTTTGATAATTCAGATTTGTGTTTGTAAATCTTAATTCAGATTAACTCTGTCTTGTGCTAAATTTAAGCTTCACTCTTTCATCGTTACAAGTGACACAACTGATGGAAGTTTCTTCTACACTTTGTTGCTTCTGCTCTTAGGCTGGAAACAGGAAAAGGGAAAAGAGGGATGAGAAGGAAGGAGGGGGGTGTTGGGGTTTTAAAATTCATTTCTCAGGTGAGACCTGCCCTTCATATGGGGCTGTAAGTGTCTCTGGGACGTATTGATCCTCTCATGGTGGTAAGTGAAGAGGATAACAGGGCAGACAGACGGTCCAGTCTTAACAGATATTGAATGATACGAGTCTGTTCTGCAGCAGAGTAAGCAGGCACACCAGTTGCTCCTCTCTTATATATTTGACTAAGTAGCTGCTCCTAAATTCTGGGGCATGTAGTGTTCAATTTCCAATGCTGTTGCCATAGTAACCAAGGCTGAAGCAGAATCAAAGGATTATATCTGAAATGTGTAGACGCTGTATTTTTAAAGAAATGTTTTTAAAGACTACGGCTCCTCTCAGCTCCACGCTCTCTCTTCTTCTACTTTCTCTGATGTAGTTGTAGCAGTGATGGTAATTGGTCCATAAGCGTAAAATGTGTCTGCGACCTTGAAGGACCTCTGAAGATGACAAACCTCTGCAGCCACCAGCTTCGTGGCGAGGGGCGGAGAGGGAAAGCGGCGGGCTGGGGGAGAAAATGAAGACAAAGGAGGATTGCCGGCCCATTTGTGTAAAGGTTAGGGCTAGGGTAATGAATACCCTGGCTATATGGAGCTCCCGATGTCTGCTCCCCTCCAGCTGCCTATAAGCTCATTTGGAGTGACACAGAAGTAATGTCAGTGTCAAGGAAATACGGTGAGAGGCAGAGAGAGGGAAGGAGAGAGTCTATGTCCTCTACCTTCTATAGATAATCCTTTCTGCCAGGATGAAAATTATCCTGCACTTATCCATAATTACTTTCCTCCCTTGGATTCCATATCTAACAGACGGCGCAGCAAATTGATATACAAGTAACGTACATTCTCACTTCACAAGTATATAAGAGGCTCATCATTTCCCCGTTTTACTAATTTTCACCTGAAAAGGTGCAGATTTTATAAGAAGCTGACGGATTTTATCATCAACCTGTGACTTCTGCCTTGGTGGGTGTAGCTGGGTAATCAGACGGATCCGGAGCATGTGTGTGCGGTGTTCCCAGTTCTTTTAGAAGTTGGAATTCAACTGCTATCTATACAAGCAGTGTGTACTGATTTAGTGAAAAAAATGCTGTAAAGTATGTGAAAAGGAGCAAATGATGACCTTCACTGTAGCAGTAGGGGGTAGAAGGAGCTTTAACAATGTGTCTTCATTTTTGGGGAGCTTGCACGTCATAAATCTCTTTGTTATTGTTGCTAGGCACCCTGTTGTGGCTGCCTGTTACAGAAGCTCTCTCTTCCTTGACTATTTCTTACAAGTTTTTCATCTCTTTTTCATCATTTTTGTATTTGGAGTGGATCATTACTTTGAATGGCTCTTTTGCTGGTTGTGGACACCAAACTGGTTTTTTCTTTAGTGATGTTTTTGCTGTTTTTGCTCCTGTGTTTGTCTGGAGATCCTATGTGTAACCAGGGCCGCATTGTTTACATGTGAAATCAGCTGTTAGCAGCCTGTAGCAGGAGAATGCTAACTGGTGCAAGGCCAGATGTTTCCCCGCAAGGTGAGGACAAGGAGGTGACAATGATGTGCTGGTTCTGAGGTGAGAGCTAAGAAGTGACGACATTGACCTGTCCTTCCATCCATCGTTATTGGGAACGTAAGATCTATCTCCAATAAGATGGACGAGCTAGCCATGCTAACCCAGCAACAGAGGGAATATCAGAGGGCAGAGTAGCATCATGCTATTCACAGACATGGCTAACGGAGCTAACATCAGACACCAACCCCACATTGGAAGAACTTCACCTGCTGTGAGCAGACAGGATCAAGGAGACAGAGACTGAACAGACTAAATTTCCCCTTGGGGGAAAAACAAAGCATGTTCTATTCTATTCTATTCTATTCTATTCTATTCTATTCTATTCTATTCTATAATGTTATGTTAATTGCTGAGCACAGCAGTTCAACAATAGAAATTCAACTTTGGTCTGTACTTTTCTTTGCTCACTGATGCAACAAATTTTCACCAATTTTCACCATTCAAACTTTTAACTGTTCAGCATGTTTTTTTTCTACATTTTTAACTCTTGTACTTTTTAAAATATTAAATGTTTTCTAAACTTTTTGGCCCAAACAAATTGTGGTGTCCCGTCACCAAAGAAACCACACAGCTGATGATGTCATAAGGGTTTTTGAGGTTTTAAAAAAGGACTGATGTGCTTCACCCACATAAGGGGTTAGGGTTAGGGCTCAGCATTTCAATTTTCAGCATTTGCTGCTTTGTGAGGACAAGCAGGCCCCGCCTCCAGAATGAGACTTTTGTCCACACCTTTTTGATAGTGACTGATTTGAGTCTTACCCGTATCGTATTGACTTGTGTGCTGTTGTCAAGGAAGTCCCAAACACGTGGCCCGAGTACATCCCACGAATCTGCTAGCTCTTTAAGCATCGCCAAGGCGTTGAATGTGCTGTTTGCCTGGAACACAGAACAAAAGCATGTTTTTAAAAAACACTTATTTCACCTTTCCCTGTCTGAGAGAATATTCACTGTGCAGCTTCAACTCGCTCTGAGCAAACCCAGACATGAAAGTACTTCACATCTGCATATTTCAGCTAATCCCTGGAGGAGCTCATCACATTGCAACAGTGCCACCCCCTGTGGTGACTAATGTAAATGGGGTTATTTACCCCTGAACACTGACTTGTAAACAATCCGACTATGTCTGGAGTGAGGAGAGGAGCCTCCTCCGCCTGCACCGCGCCTCTTGCTGTGAACTCATTATGTATTCTCCATGCAAAAACCTGACTGCCTGCCTGTTGTTTGCTTTGCTTATGCGGTTATCAAAATGATGCTAATATCTCGGAGAAATGTCATGTCATGAAAATACATCACACTCGCCGCAGCTTCCTGACTAACGATTGTATTATTTTTACTTTCTTCCCTAGGTGGTAATATTGTGTGACATCAGTTGTTTTTCTTTCCTCCTCTGGAGGTCTCTTCACATTTCACACAGTTTCTGATTAAATTACTTTTACCCGCATGGTCCTGGGCTCACAATATATTCAACACCTGCACAGAGGAAAGTGTTTGTTGTTACCACTAAACTTCAGACTCCAGCTTTTATTCCAGTGCATAAGGAATCAGTGGGTCCGCATGGTGAATATTCAAGCCCAGACTTGCCTCCTTCACTATGCGGCGAGCAGCAGGTGTATCAGGAGCGTAGAGGACCTTCCCTTGCAATAACGGCTTGAAGGTGCGCCAAACGTAGCGCAGGCCAGGTGTGTTCTCCAGGGTGTCGGTGAGATTCTGACAGAAATTATCTGTAGAAAAGAGGAGCAGAGGAGGGGAGACAGGTAAAGTCAACACAGGCCCAAGATGAGAGCTTTATGTCTGGTGCTGAACCTGGTGTGTGTAACCTGAAGGACAGCTTCTCCGCAAAAGAAACAAGCCGTTAAAATCTGTAACACATTATTGAATTAAAAAAAAACAAGTTGAAACATGATAAATATTGAACATAAGCTTGAAATGTACATGTAGGTACAAGCTCAAGCAAGCAAATATGAACAGAATTGGAGTTTCTTGACCTTTGAAATAACATCCAATAACTAACACCCACACATAACTCTTACACTCTTCCTAGTATGTTAGAAATTATCCGTTTGGCCTCTTTTCAGCAAGTATACTACACATTCTTCCTCTCTTCTTAAAGACAACCCTGACAAACTCACATTATTTCAATCCACAAATCTGAATCATCATATTTAACAGGGTTCTTGCACCATTTAAAAAGCCAAAATTAATGCTTTTTAAGACATTTCTAAGACCAAAACAAATATAATTTATGACCCCAAAATTTCATTCTGTCGACAAAAAAAGTCAATTTTTTTGCTTTTAACACAATCACAACTCACAGTTGTCGTTTTCTCTTTTTTCCACAATTTTTTTTTTGATTGTGATGCAGAAAAGAGCCAACATAACACACAAAAGTTGCATTATGGTAAACAACACACTACATTGCACTTAAGAACCATACACAAGAATAAAAAAAATCCAACCAATTTGGGTTGAATTTACATTTCCCCATGTCTGCATCCTTTCTTTTGACATCTGCAAATGGCATTAGTCGTGCATACCGACGCTGGCGGTACATCGCTTACGTCACTGACGTCACCATCGTACCGTATCACATATATTATTTGCTAACTCTCCTATGTACTTCAATTTAATTAGTGAAACAAATCGCAACAAATACTAACCATTAGAAGTTTTACGGCAGGTCATAGTGCTTTGTCATCAGCATTAAACACATCGTCCGGAAATTTAATACCTACAGCAAATTTAGGGTAAATTCAAGATAATTTAGAACCTTAATTACCTGGATTTTAATTTAAGACATTTTAAGACCCTTTAAGGACCTGCCAGAACCCTGTTGAAGCAACTGTTACTGTTACTGTTTTAAAAACCAACTTTTCTATTGCAAGAGACAAAAATATGGTTTTCCTCTTTTCATTCAAGCTGCTAAAGTACGACAGAGTGCTACTACCGTGTTACTATTTACAGTGAAACTGAGACTAGAATTTAACAAACAACTTAAAGTACCACAACTTCTTTTGTAGACGTATCCAAATAGAGATTTTTTTTTTAATGTCCTTTGGCATCACACAGTAGGTATCATCCACAGAGGATTGCTTATGGTTTCTGAGATCTGAGATCAGCTTTCTAGATTTGACTGGCTGATGAGCAGATGATGGTTTAAGCACAATCTCTCTTAAAGTTTCTTAATATGCTTCAAATGGCTCCATTGTTTGGTCACATTATTTTCCACCAACATGGCTCCAAACTGTATCGTTCACCTGGATCAATGCATGCAAATCCCTGAGGAACTAGGTAATTCAGGAAATGAACAAAACAAATAAGTGTCCTTTTTCTTGTTGTAACACTGGAACAATGAGGTATTCTTTTGACATGATAGGATCCAGCTCTCCTGTTTCCTTTGGCATAACTTAGAAGTTTCCCCATCCAGAAATTCAGAAGTCTTAAAGAGGAGTTTTGGCTGTTTTCTCAAGCTGCTTTGTCAACACAAGCCAAACTCAAGGCCTGATGTGGTTATCTTGGAAAAGCAGCTCAGGTTCTTCAGCCTATTCAAGCATTCATCTGGTCAAAAGAGATATAGTTGAGAAAGCTAGGAGGATGAGTGTGAGTCATACTGAGGGTTGACAAAAAAAAATGGAAAGTTAAGATTATACCTCAAAAAAATGGAAACGTTACATTTTAGATTTCCTTACTTTTTTGGGTTATTGCAGCCCCCTGGTTGTTTTATATTTTTTTGTTTTTCTTCTTTGTTATTGACTGTTCTTACTCATTCTAATATGTTTTGATTAAAACAGCTTTTTTGAGACACTCTAATATGACAAAGACAATTTTTGGGGTTCCCATTTTGAGAGGTTCGCCAAGGCTTCTTCCTCTACCATTTAGCATAGCTCAAAATAAAGTCTCAACTAAATACAAACCATTAAAAAGCCAAACTAAATTAAGAAATATAAGCATAACATATTTATATTTATCTCTTTAAGCTTGGTGGTGTCAAGAAAGTAAACTTTCTATTCATGTCAGAAACATACCAATTCTGCTTTTCCACATGTTTTCATAGATCTCAAACTATTCTTCAATATGTCCCACCTGTACTCATGGATAAAAAAACAGCAGGATACTGGGGTCAGTCATGTCTTTATGCAACAGCAACCAGATAACTGAAGAGTGGATGTCTTTACAAAAAGCTATTAAAAACACACAAGCAGCAGAAAACAGGCCGAGCACAGAGTTCAGTCTTCAGTTTATAAGGACAAGCTTGTGTGGGGCAGAGGAAAAGTCAATATGCTCAGCAGCGGTACAATCATTACTAATTTAACTTATCTGCCAACGTGAATATCGCCGGCTTGGGAGAGCGATGAATAGGTTACACGAGGACCCATGCTGCATGCAGCCTTGTGCTTGTTTTCTGATGACTGAAAATATGAGATTCCTCTGGTGTGGCGGTTAATCAGACGATCGATCAATCCAGTGTGTCGCCTGAAAGTCAATATGACCGTCTGCCGTTTTGATTTGGAGCTAACTGTCCCTCTGTTCAACACCTGTCTTTACATGCTGTCCTTTCACTGATTTTCCCCGGTCAAGGCAGCAAGAAACCTCCCTCTGTCCTCCTCGATCTCTCATCTCACCAGGGCAACCGTTTCCCCACATCAGGGAGATTTTAGCAGCCATTTTCGGCGCAATTAAATGTTAGCCTTTCTGCCTGCTGGCCTTCTTTCCCAGGTGCTCCTGGGAGGTCTGTGTGTGGGCAGCTAATGGCTACCCCTTAGTCGGAGTCTGGCCAGCTGTTCCCTTCGCAGACTGCACACTTCACAGATGCTACTTCCTGCAAACATTGCACTTTAAAGACAGGAAATGTGGGGGAGTCGCAGCAGTTTGTTCATACTTAATATCATAAATCAAATCAAAATGAATAAGTAATTGTAAAGTCACACAGGTGATGTTTTAAAAAAATGACACCAAACAAGGAAGGATAAACAGTTTTTAAGGTGAAATGTAAAGGTAAACTTAAAAAGTGGTCAAAAACGACCAACTGACCCCTAGAGGTGGGTACTGGCAATAACCTCATAATACGCATCACGATACGATAATATCCCAATATCCCAATATTGTGATATATTGCGATACTCTACACAGTTAACTGTTTTAATTGAAAACGGCTTTTCTAGTTTATTGTGCTTCGTTCATACACTTAACTAAAAAACATAAAGTGTGCCATGTTTGTTGCTTAAATTACTGGCACATTAAACTAATGTTGCAAAAAAAAAATTGAGGTGAAAGACGTGGTCAGTTGGTGAAAATTATAAATGTCACTTGGTGCAACCAAGTCACTCTTAAAAATGTAATATTGCGCAAAACGTGACCATAATCATTATTTTATCAGTCTACTACACTGTAAAAATTAAACTTAGAATGATTTTAAACAATCATCAAGTTTAGGAATAAAATATTTTGAATATACTTTAAAATTCTATTATCAAACAGTTTATGGGCAAATTAAAGTGGAGTAGCTCTACGGCGCCACCTATTGCAGTGGAGGTACAGAAGACGTATTGTACTTCCAACTCACCTAAATTTTTTTTAACAAAAGTATCGATATTAAGAATTGAATATTTTTTCCCAGGTTAAAGTATTGTGATATATTGCTGTATCAATATTTTTTCACAAGTCTACTGACCCCAGAAAGTTAATACAGGCGCCTGTGTGACATTTGGCACAAGGATGCAACCCTTCAATACCTCTGGGGAATTTGTGGTATTGATTCATAGCATGATATAACCAGTAGGACTGAGACAATTTGCTATTCTACCGATTTGATTCTGTTACAATTTTTGGGGTGCCGATTTGATCTGATTTGAACTGGGATTCTTCAATACTTGTGATTTTTGCGATTCTTAGTTGGCCTTTTTAACACCAGACCATGTGAAAAAGTTAAATAATGATGATGACAATTTCTACAGACTGTATCAGGAGCCATATTTTCCATAAAATACACGTCAAATGAGTCAGAGGGAAAAAGGAAAGTGATAACTTTTTTTTCCAATCCAGTTTATAAGCAGACTGAAACGAGGAACTTGAATTTGAAAAAAATAATAATAATAATAATAATGATTCCTGATTTTGATATTGTCAAACAAAAAATCCCAATAAATTGATTTTTTAATTTTTTTTCTCCCACCCCTAATAGCTAGTCTTCTTGTATGGTATCGTACCGTCACGCATGGTATTATTTTGTTTTGTAAGTAATCTAGCCAATCCAACCCATAATTCATAGGCATAAGAAAGTTTCACCTGTTATTCTACACAAAGCGTCCTTGCTTTTTGATAATTTGGATCCTTCTTGAGATCATGAGAACAGAAAGCTATTCAAATAAACCTGAAAAATGTCAGACAAAACACAAAACACAAAGATCAAAGAATTTTGACAACAACTGAGTGCAGAGAGAGACTGACAGATCAAATGCATCACACTTGACTTGAGAGATTTTTTGCATCAAGGGAACGACATATCAGTCCTTGATACTTGGTGTGCAAAGGGAGCATCGGATTACAGAACTTAGACGCTCTCATGAGGTGTGGGATGTGAGGGTCTCTGTGACAACAGATCTTTTCTTTATTATTACAAAGCAGCAATATGAAAGACCAAGAGACTCTGTTTTTCCACCGCTGGTTCAGCCACAGTCAAATAATTGCTTGGAGCCCCCCAAGTCGGCCCCTCAACTTACCTGGCAAATTTAATCAATCTGAGTTGCACCCTGGAGAGGGGCTCAATTTGACACCACTGTGAGTCAGTGCCATCACAACACTACACACAAACAAGCGCGGGTGCAACTACACATGCAGGTATCACTCAAGATTAGCATTATGCATGTTAGGTGTAACACTTCATGTCTGCACACTTTCTCATGCATCAGTGAAACAGCATTTATGTGCTGTTAAGCACAAAACCAAGAGTCTAATGAGCATGGGTAAATGTCACTGAATTCTGTCTCTCCTGAGAGATCAGAAGAGGAAGCTTTGAATATTAGAGATAAATGGAAAGCCAAGATTTTAAAAAGGAGGTCCATGAAATCACATCGATAGACACAGAAGCCTATTACTTTAACGAAACAAGTCCTCAAAGGATGATGTGATGTCTCCAGATGATTAGGAACCACTGTGACAAAAGTTAGGTAAATGACACCAGTGGAAAAACTTTCCAGTATGGCCCTTTAGCAAGTTATATCAGCATTTTTGAAAGTCCCATATTATGCAAAAATCACTTTGTTAAGTCTTTTAGTGAAATTTGTGGGTTTTTGGCTTTCTGCCCAGCCCACAAGATGTGATATTTAATGGCAAACTTGTACTTAGTAGAGCTTATGAATTTAAAATCCTGACCTAAAACAAGCCTGAGGATTTGGGGGTTTTGCCAACGTCAGCGATTCCCTTTTTTGACCAATCAGGAGCAAGTCTGACCTGATTGGTCCACCGGAGCAGACACCCCCGAACCTCCTCCCGGCCCACTCCCCGAGCGGGGAGAAGAATGCCGAAGGTGAAGAGCCATCACTGCTCTGTTTTTGGCTGTACACAGCCACATAGTTTCATGCCCAAGCTTCCCATCTCAGAAGAAGACAAGACTAAGTGGCTAGAGTTCATTTATCAAGGAAATGTTCCAGCTACACTCAGTAAAACTGTGCATGTGTGTGCTAGTCACTTCACGGCCGACTGCTTTTTCAACTTTGGACAGTACAACAGAGAGCTAGAGAATAGACTGGTCCTGAATCCAGGCGCATTACCAACCATCCACCAACAAACCTCAGACCCTGGAAATGTGAGTATTCTAAATGCTGTGTGCTGTGGAGCAGATGTAAGAGCTTTTCCTCAGTGTCCCCCCTGTCACTGTGTTAGCTTCAGAATGCTAACTTTAGCTGCGGTTAGCCTATCGTTTCAGCCTGTAGTGTTACGGTAAACGAGCTACGCTGTTTTCTAAACATTGTGCACTCGGAGCTCTTGGCGCCGCTCTCAGTGACGCGGAAGAGCGGGGCGGTATCAGCGGCGGCTCATTTACATACGAAGGTCACGCCCACTAAATCAGAGCGTTCTGAACAGAGGGGCTATGAGAGGCTGGAAACAATACTCCTGTGCTTGATTTATTGGCTTTTTGGACCAAAACATGTCACTACCATTTCATGAAGACATCGATGATCCATATTAAACTGCAGAAAATGAGCAGAATATGGGACCTTTAAAGCCATATCTCATTGTTTTCTCTTCAGAATCAGAATCAGAATACTTTATTGATCACCAAGGGGAAATTTCAATTCAGTTACATTCCTTCCAAGACAAATAAGAAAACAAACGGTGACACGGGAGAAAAAGGAATGGGATAAAACCTACGAGCATGCCCAGCGCCCCTTTGGAGTAGATTAAAAAAAGGCAAGCCAGCTGTCTTAAAACCTTCATATGAAATAAAAAAAAATAACACTGAGGACAAAACCTTCTGAAATGAGCAGGTTTCAAATGTCCTGCAAATCTTGAAGCAGACTTTTCCAAAAAGGGTATAAAAAAATGCTTATCTGCTGTGCAGAGTCTAACATTTTAACGACTTAAAATTACAGTTTACTGTCACAGAAGAGCTGTTACCCACCGCCCCAGCTATTAAGAGAAGTGACTCAGACATTTTCCTGCGCTGTCAATGATTTATTTTTTTAAAAAAGAACAAAACCTCTGTGTTGACTTTTATTAGCTATCCCAATATTCCTCAGAGTGTACTTTTGCATGTACAAAAGAGTTGTAATTGGCCATTATGCAGAATCTCTGCATCTTCATCACATTCACTTAAGTGTACATAGAGCGACACGGTGAAATGCCAAGGCAAATTCAAAGCAGCCATTAGCATGCTAAAGGAGACGTTGGTGCTTATTTTGAATGGATGACACAATGCTTTGGCTAATTTGCTCTGGCACGAGCATGCATTTCCACTTTACAGTGCAACTTTATTTCCAGGGAGCAGAGGGCCGCTTATTAAAATCTAATTTGGTGAGGTTGTCTCCACAGAGCCGGCTTTTAATGAAACAGGAATGCGAGGTCCCACATGAGAACAGGGCTAAAAGGAGCTATGCTGTACAGCTAATTCTTCAGGGTTTGGTTTTGAGCATATTCAGCAGTTTTTAAATGATCATGCATGTACAGTTTTAATGTATTCTCCCCTTAATCATGACTGCTTTACTCTTTCTTAAATCTACACATTTCATAATCAGCTCAGTGCAGTATCAAATTATTTTGAGTGGAGGAGTGATAAATAATTCTGTGTATAAGACAACATATCTTTGTGCGTCATCCTGTAGAGTTCCCATTCCATCAAACTCCCTCAAGTCAAGAAATTCAGGGCAGCTTTCAAGAAAATACATATAAGGAATTCATTTGAAAAGCAAATGTGTGAATAAACAATTATTTTTTTGCAGAATTAGGCCACAAACTTCGCTTGGGAATTTCACAGGCAGTCAAAACAAACAGAGGTGTTTATCCTCATGTGGAAAACGTTACCCAGCCGCTAATGACTAAATATAACAGCAGGTGCAGTGAAGCAGGTGCAGATGAAAAGTTGTTCCATTTTGAACCTTTACATCAGAACCAATCACAAGGCATGCTCCAAACATTTAGACGCTGGTTATTAACAACATTTTCTCCTCAATTGCACAGATAAAACTATAAATAAAGAGAAAAGTAACATTTGACAAGCGAAGAGTTTTCAGACTGCTGCCTCTCTGTTTGGATGAGGTCATCTTCTCTCATCGATTGACTTCAAACACTCTCAAAAGGTTTCAGCAAGTCCAGAGTAGCACTAAATGATTCAGAGGTAACTGCACAGCTACTGTCAAAGCAAGAGTCAAGTGTAACTCCAATTTCACCAACATGGGCACTCGAAATACTTTTCCAGACAGCATTTAGATTATAAGGCCTGCACCACAGTGAAACTGTGTTTCACTGTGGTGCACAAGATCAAAATTAAAGATGGGAGATTTAAATTTACCCCCAAAAGGTTTACACTTCAAGGGTTGAACTTTATGAAGGTAACACAAGGGGCTTTTCAACCAGTCAGTCAAGAACTTTTAGTTCCTGGTACAGTGACGCTTTGCCTGTTTCTACCAGAGGCTGAAGACCAGGGTGGAATATACAAATCAAGAAAAGAGACATGGAGAAAAAATTATTTAGAAATGTTCAGGTCCCATTCCCCATAGTTCTTACAAGCTGAACAGCACCATCCCTTTCCATTCTGCAAACAAAATTTGCTTCCTGCACAAATTTATATAGAAGCTGGCTCCTTCAGTCGAACAGTACTTTTCATCTCTGGGTTCTGCAGTGCCAAATAGTAGGGTCATTTAGGAGTGAAACGTGACCGCGGTGAGCGAAGGTCCGTTTCTCAATGGATTTGTCATCTAGGATGGTTAAAAAACAAATTTAGCCAATGGCAGGGAAACTTTTTTAAAGGCCAAAATCCAAAATGGCTGTCATGGAAATGATCTCTTTAAAGGCTCGACCTACAATGATGGACAATACATGTTTTCAGACCTTATTTTTGTTGAGAAATACATATTTCAGGGTTACAGAATGATTTGACCTTATCTTAACCTTCAAATTCAAGATGGCTGCCACTTTTGGTGTTTTTTAAAGATTTTTGGGGGGAGTTTTTGCCGTTTTTGGGGCATATTTTTTTAGTATTGTTACAGAGTCTCTATAGGGTTATAATGGAAGCTCTGCTCATGATGAGTTGAGTGATATGCAGTTAAAGTTCACAGAAATAACATCTGAAGTCAATAAAGTAGATGTTAATGTGTAAACAACCCTTGTTGATTGACCATTTCCCATTAAAAAGGACTATGCAGAAATGACTTTTCAGGTCTATATCCCAATATTTTTGGCTCTATTAAATTCTTTTGCAGTGTCAGAACATTGGAAATGAATAGATTCCTTTATTTCGCTCCCATTTAAATGAATGGAGATTTATCATCACCATGGGAACCACTGGAACAAAGCTAAATTTGTTTTTTAGCCATCCTAGACGACAAATCCACTGAGAAACTGACGTTCGCTCACCGCGGTCACGTTTCACTCCAAAATGACCCAACTGTTTCTATCTATCTATCTATCTATCTATCTATCTATCTATCTATCTATCTATCTATCTATCTATCTATCTATCTATCTATCTATCTATCTATCTATCTATCTATCTATCTATCTATCTATCTATCTATCTATCTATCTATCCAACATTACACATCCTCCCATCACACAGAGTCCATCAAGCATATAGAAAATGCAACCTCAATTGCACCTACCCCTATTGCACTGGATGTTAATATAAATATGTGCAATAACATTCAGTGCAATCGAGGTTGGTGCAATAGAAGTTGCATTTGCTGAATGCTTGATGGACTCTGTGTGCAATACTTATGCTTGGGTTTCTTTTTTACTTGTCTACTGAGCTCAGGTTTGTCCTACTGTATTAAGTGTCTTGTATGTATATGTAACCATCAACCTGCCAGGGGGTCTGCAGATGGAAATTAGCCCAAGGCTATGATCTGGCATATTTACATTTGTAAAAATGTTCCCTCTTTAAAAACGAATCAATTAGAAATGGTTTGATCAGCCAGACCTCGTGTTGACGCCATGTCTTGTCATGTGACATGCCTAACATCAATCATACTTGTCAGTCAGTAGCAGAATTTCCAAGAAAATGACGGACAGATTGAAGCAATCAAAAGCTTAGCTTCACTTTACCAATAGCGATGCTACAAACGCATAGTGCAATTTGTGCAATGCTGTAGTATTATGCAAGGGCTACACCACCTAGGTGTTAAAATATTTTTGGATGTACAGCATTAAATACCAGGGGTGTCAAGTCATGTTTATTTACTCATAAACTCAACAGACAGAAACCACAAAATTCACAGGGAGAACTTATAAGGTTAAAGAATCATATTGATAAGTTGAATCAATGATTTAATTGTTATCAATAAAATCTCATCAATACCCATCCCTGTGTATGCAACAGATCTGTTAAACGTCCAGTCTGGGTTCCTGTTAGATGTCAGTAGGCCCCTGTCTAAGGAGCTGAGAGATTTCCATAGTGTAGGATTTTCCTTCATGTCCAGAGATTCAAGAAGACAGCAATATCAACCTCACAATATTATTACAGCACTGAGGACAAATCATCTTCATCATGAATCTGACTGTTTCCATCCAGTATTGGATTCACGAGAAATCTTCCCTCTGTTGCATAACTGACTCACTTAAACCACAACCATCTTGATGTATGTACACCGTGGGTATTTTACTTTGATATCAAATCCTCGCCCACAAGACAAACCCGTGTGTTAGAATCCCACTTTGAAGCAGTTATGCCAGCAAAGCAGAGTGTACCGAGTAGGATCAAAGGGTGATTCATGTTAGCGATCCTTTATATCTTTTAATCCACATGCTGTAGAATCCATATTTCCTCTATATTAATGGAAGCCTTGAAGCTCTGTGGAGGCTTATTCACCTACTGAATTTGGGTGGTGCTGTTCATATTTTTAAAGCAGAGTGAATATACCACTATTACTTTGATGAAGACATCTGGAGCACATCTTTTATTTGTCATCAAAGGCTGCTGTTGGAGGCTATTCGACTTGTTCAGTGCTTATTGATAGGAGTATGAGATACGATGACCAAGCATTAGTGAGACGGCTTTAGGACTTTTAAAAACTGAGACTCGCTTTGCTTTTTCTCAAAAATCTGAGCAGGCTTCTGTGAAATCAATACAGCATTTGGGAGTTTGGCTACAAATGCAGACAATATGGCCGCCCGGGTGGTATTCTCCAACTGATTAGCACAAAATACCAGTTTAGAAGACAAAAAAGTGTTTCAGTGACACCATCTGTCCTCTGTGAGAAGTTTGGGCTGCCATATGTTCATATTTAGGATGTAATACGTTCTCGCCTTGTGACTCTGCAAAATTCACACAACAGCATCAGTTTCCCACTTAGGAGGAGACGATCAGGACTTTTATTCTCCATTTAGAAAAGCACATTATGCCAGGGTGGGGAGTGCACAGCCTTTTAACAGGGTGAGAGGAGCTGATTTGATTGGCTACGATTGATGCCAGCCCCTGACACAGCCGCTGATAATGAATTCCTAATCAAACCAGGTTTCCAGCTCTGGTGCAGGTGCCAACTGTGCTGCAGGTACTAGTTTCAGGGTGTGCAAAGGAAGTGCACCCTGCACAATTTACAGATATGCATAGCTTGTACATAAAAATGGATATTACGCTCATCTTCAATCATATTTTGAAACAAGCATTCAGGTCTGCCTTCATTTATTTTTGTGTGATCAAGCAACACATCTCTATCATACGCATGCCAACTGAGCTTCACTGGATTTGAATTCTTTGTAGCAAAGTTTCAAATTACCAAGTGAGACCATACACCATGCCAACAGGTTTCCAAACAAACAAGCCATTTACTAAACAGTAGGGCTGAAATATTTTGGAAAATAATCTAACATGTTAACATTTAAACAAGTCTTTTCTGAACTTTCAAACTGAAAAAGAAAAAAGGAATACTGTGAAATTTCACCAACCACTAGTTGTCAGTAGGAGTAACAAACCACACAGGGGAATGGCTCTGCCAGCCACAGTCATTCTACTGTATGGATCTCTGTAGCTCACAGGGTTTTAACCAAAAAAAACCCCCCATAAGACTGACTTTTGCTGGTTTTAAGGAAGAAAGAGTACAAGTTACTATATTTCCTCCAGGTCTGTGTGCATGAAACTTTTTTTTTTTTTCTAATAGCAGCATTTGTGATATGGAAATTGCATCCTTTTACATTGTGATGTCTGTTTCGAATTGATTAATTGTTTGGACCATAGACTGTAAAAAAAATTGGATGTCCGATTGCTCGGCTCGAAGTAAGGTCTCCACAAAAACTGCTCCCCCTGGTGGCTGGCTGCAGTATAGGTTAAAAAATCCTGCTTTCCAGCCATTCTAGATGGGCTGTGGTCAAACTTTAAAAAATGAATACTCCTCGTTAAAATGTTTCCCTCGTCTGATTGTTGTGATGATTTGAAGGTATCATTTGGCTGTCTTGTATTCAAGTCCTCTTTTTTTCTGAAATTTTCATTTTCATTAGTTATACAAGCTTAAAAACAAGGCTTTATGTAAGGTTTAACGATGATTGACAGCTGCCGTTCTCATGTATTTTTTTCGGGGGTTGAAAAATGACGGGAGGTAGAGTCAAGAAGTGATTAAACTCTCGAAAAAAAAAAAAAAAAAAGTTTTTGTCACCCTGCTCCACTCAGATTCTCCCAGAATCCCTCATCGTCTCTACTGCTCAGACTCTGGCTGCAATTGCTGCCAATGGTGGCGCCTATGATAGGGGAATTTTGGCTTCAAAACTGTACAATGATAAACGGCGGCCACAGCCATGCTGTCCACTCTATATACAGTCAATGGTTCAGACCTACTACACAAACCTGGAAAGCTAAACCACAGAAAGATCTGTGAGAGGATCAGAGCATCAGTTACCTGGATTGTCCTCCATGATGGACATGAAGCTGTCTGCCATCTGTCCAGATGAGCGTGAACTGGTGTACGCGTTGGTGGAGTTTACGTTTGACTTCCTCTCACACAGAAGCATATTCATGCTGCCCATCATGTCGTTTTGGAAATCCAATGAGCTCGCTGCCTTGAAGATCTTAGAGTTCTGCAACCTGGCCACCTTAAAGAAATATGAGAATTTTAAGACTGTGTCTCCAAATGAATTTGTTTGTTTTCAAACTTTGTAAAAAATGTTTCTTTCCACTTAAAAGTGATGAAGCATACCTCCTCCAACAACGGTCTTGCATTTTGAGCAGTTTTCCTGATCAGAGCGGCTGTGTCGACTGTGTTCAAATCCAAAGCTGAAGGAATCTAGAGGAGAGGCGGAAAATCTCAGTTTTATTAATGAAGTAAAAAAATGTGGCCAGTTAGTCTAGTACAAAAAAAAAAAAGGAATTAAAATGATTTTAAACCAACTGACCAAAAAATAGAGAGGAAACATTGATGTCTACAGCGTACTGACTTGCTCAGTAAAACAAAGCCCATATTATCAAGTTCAGAAATGAAATATTTTAAATATACTTTGAGATATTTAAAATAGGCTGTAAATACGTTAATATCTGCTGTGAAAACTGTTCTTTTGGCTTGGTGTGTATGTGACTTCCTGTACTCCCGGACACTCGAGAAACATCAGATTTGAGCACTTCCACATTGTTTCATATTTTTAGACTGGAGGTTGTCGCTTGGGTGGGACTTTCAGTGTGGAGGAGACACCTTTGGGAGTGAGGAGCAGAAATCCTCACCGTCCACTCCACTCACACACTCTGCCTGAAACCAGCACCAGCTCTATTGAACAGGGGTTTCAGAGACACTGAACAACTTCAACACATGTACTGATGCTGGCCTCTGACCTGCAACTTGTTAACTATCATTATTTTCCTGGTAGTGGTTGTTCAAAGCTGTAACAAGTCTCTGAGTGTGCTGCAGTGATATTATGTAGGTGCACAGCATGTGTCCAATTAGAAAAAGACTAAATGGCATGCCCTTTTAACTGCTGTCATATTCATGCATCTAGTGTCAAGTACAGACTCAAGAGGAGCATCTGGACTGTCTTCAGCAAATAAAATGACAAGACTGCAACTAAATTTAAAAATAGAAAATAAAAACAGGGAGAAGGAGGATGGGAAGTGGAGAGACCAGAAGGCTAAAGGGAGGACATTTTATTCCAATTTTAGAATAAAACACTCCTTTGCAAGGCTACTGGTTGTGTTTGGAGTGCATTCACTCAGGGTCACTTTAACTCTCTTTGTGTAGTGGAAACATGAAGAGGAGGACAAGAGGTTCCAACTATTTGAGCCAAAACTGCAAAAAAAACTGGACATAACGAAAGGAAGAGTATTCAAGTAAGCAGTGATCTTGAGATAAGAAGAAAAATAAATAAAGCTCAACAAGGATTTCTCAAAATTACAGTTCTGTACATCCCAGCAAGATCCTTTCACTTCTTCTCTGAGAGCTGCTCGGCTTATTGCTTATTTTCCAACAGTTTCAGCTGATTGGAAATAAACACTGCAAGCTCACTTACAGCGATTAACACTTTTATGGTTTTGTACAATTTATGTATGATATTTCAAGACCGACTAAAAAAGACATGTCTGACATTTGAATTACTTGCGTGGAGCTCCATAAATAAATTGAACCCTGTGTTTACTGCCTGTCTCTGGATTCTGAAATGACTCCAGGAAACACAAACATAACACTGTGGAACCAATGTCTGAATCTCACTCAGTGATAAACCCTGACTTCCTCCCTTGTCCCTGTCTTTATGTTGTTGTTCTTATCACAATCACTCAGCAACGTCAAGCTTTAAGTGTGAAGGCTTGATGTTCTTTTCCATCTATTCGCCCGCAGCACTGAAGAGCTTTTGCTTCCATATCTTGTCTGGCCTTTTCTTTTTTTGTCCTCTCCTTCTCTCTCTGTCTGGAAATGCCTGTGGGCTTAAATTGTTCAAATGCTCCCTCCAACGAACTTCCTGCCTTATAACTTATTTATTGGATTTGCTGTCCCATATATTTTTCCTCAAAGATAAACTCATGGAAAAGTGCATGTTTTCATCATCCCAAAGGAACTATGGGACTTTACAGAGTTCAGGGAGAACCTTGGTTCTAATTCCCGGATGATTGCTTCATTCGATTAAAATCACTTGAAGAGCGCACATGACCGTGACAGCCTGTAGAAAAGCTCAGAAAACGACATCTCACTTGAAAAGGGTGAAATAGAAACACCTTGAGAAGATGGTGCAAGTGTTGTCAGTATTTTCAGCCTCATGACTGGTTTTACTTTGAAAGATATTTCTACGTCTGTCTTGTCAAAGAGTCAGACAAGCATAACATTCCGTTTTTAAACTGATTAACCTCATTTGGCTGGCAGAGCAAGCCTGTGTCTTTGAATTTAATTTCCTGCAGGAATGAAAGATCATACAAATTGTACTAAGGACCGTTTTTGTATTATCTATCAGTAATTAGAAAAATGTCAATGTTGGACGTTACCTTGTGCTGCTCTGTTGGCATTTCAAATTAATTTCTCAATTCAAGAAAATAAATAACTCCCGTATAAAAACTGCCAAGGAAAAACGATTACACGGCTCATTCTGGCATACCAAAAACAACACTGACAAGACCTCGGAGATATATTTTCCAAAAGGACTACATTCAACATTTTTAAACTCAATCGTTAAAAGCTTTTGCACCCTACAAGGAAGTTTGATTCTTTTGGTACCAGGTCATTGAGGTCAAGCTCGTCCCCTCAGATCAGTCTCACAGCAGCTTTGGAAGCTAGTGTCTGAGTGAGATTCATCAGCTCCTGAGCTACACTGAAAGACAGGCGTAGACTTAGTCACTGCCGGACAAACTTGTCAGACAAGCTGGAAGGTGATGGAGCGCTGTGAGGGAGAGGCAGCCACAGTGGAAGTGCCACTTTGACTCCCAGTGAGACATTTTGATAGCACAAGGCCAAGGACATGTCTTGTTTTTGTCACTAGTGGGCTCAACGGCAGCAAATCCATGGTCACAAGTCCAATATGTCAACCGTGTTCTATTGTGTGCATATTATGGCCAAAATTAAACAGTGGTTAATTAAACAATCATCACATCTTGATAAGAGTTTTATTCAGCTAAATATACCATAATACATTTTTCCCACCATACTTTAATAACTTGTCAAAAATAACAGTGACAATCTAACAATAGCTGCGTTTCCATTGCATTTTTTGCAAAGTAAAAGTGATATTTCTGAAGTTTCTTTAAAGTTGCCCGGGTTTCCATTACGACTAGGCGTGCTCAACTTGAGTAAAATCAAATGTTGGAAGAAAGAGGGGGGACTGTAAATGGCCATAACCATGGATACCCCAAACATTTTAAAGGCCAAAACTGTCATTTTAATTGTGTCACTGTTGTTGCTGATGTTGTGGACACACAGAGTCAGGGGGTGTTTAAATACTGGAACATCAAGTGTAGTGTTAGTTCAGGCAGTCTAAGAATATGAGACAATGATAAATCTGCTGTTTTTCGAAGGTCTGCTTGTGGCTGGCCCCGGAAGTAGCAGAAGTCACATACACACAAAGACAAAAAAAGACATTTTCACAGCAGAAATTAACCTATTTACAGCCTGGTTCAAAAAACGTCTCCTGCCTGGATCTCTAATTTTACTATCAACACCGACTGTACAGGGGTGATTTTTTTCCAGCTCTGCAATTTAGAGGATATTAAGATCCCAATCAGAAGCACATCTTAGCTTAGCTCATGTGACTGACAGGCTCCCTATAGCTGTACTCGAAGCCCTCCTTACTCCCAGTATGGCCATGATAGCCGATCTGCTTCAAAAATCAGTTTCAGAAACAGACAAGTGACGTCAAGAAGACTATGTCCATTAATTATACAGTCTAAGCTTCTGAAAAAACAGCTAGTGAGAGCTTAAAATTCTTCTTAAAATTTAAGCAATTTTTCAAAATTTTGGTGTTTCCATTACCATTTTTTATTGCAATATTTAGGTTTAGCACAATTCTAGGTGTAATGGAAATGCGATTATTGTCTCAGTTAAAGCAAAAAATAAATAATGTAGCTTTTTGTTGGACAAACTCAGGCCTTGTTATTCCTCTATGGCTGAAGCAGAGACATCATAGACACTTTAAATCCACAAAGTTAGTACAAGCTCTGTCAGTGAAATCATAGTGATTTGAAAAGACGCCAAATGAGGGTGATTCAATGAAAACATGATAGCATGGATTCAACTGCAGTGTGATCATGAGGACAGTTAGAGAAAACATATAGCCTCAATAATTTAACCTAATGGGTCTGACTGGGTTTGGTGTCTCATGTCCAAACTTTAACCATAATCAAACTTAAATCAGAGAGCAGCGTGTGAGGGTTTTTGGATGAGGGAAAGCTCACCTCTGAAAGAACTTTCCTTCCATTCAAGTTCTGCAGGAGAACTCGCTGGGTGTTAGTCAGCTGCTGGGGAGTGAGGGAGCAGCTGACGTTTTGAAAAGCCTCCTTTTCGACTTGGCTGCTAAATTGGACATACTGATCCAGATCTGTCCCCTCACACAGGATGCTCCTCAGGCTGGCTGGCCGTGCAATGCCTGACATCTGAAAAAAAGAAAAAAAAAAGAAGATAAATAATTTTTTTAGAGAAGTTCACAAACAAGAGGACTTTGGATCCAAGTTGCATGATTTATTTATGTGTTATGTTGTGCTGTGGCACATTTATGCAAAATTACATTTCAAAATCAGAAGTTGTCACACAGGACTCCATGAATGCAAAAACACAGACAGTGAAACTTTTGGCAGTAAAAACAGTGACACACTCACAGATGCATACACACATAATGAATCACACCAGAATGAGACCAGACAGACTCGCAGACAAAGAATGGCTTCCAACTTTCTCTTTCTGAGCACATCACTGTCTGCAGCAAAGCCCACTGCAACCATCAGAACCAATCAGACACTGCGGGGATCTTTTAATCAGCGCACATTGTATTTAAGCATCCTTGTCAGTGTCAGTAAAGCATAATTACCTCCTCGCAGCTCATCTGATATCACTCAGTACATACAGCAGTATCAGTTGGGGAACATTTAGAGACAAGACAGGCTTATTGCCGTTGCGCGTTTCATTCTAAATTACCTTCTGAAGGCAGTTTCAAACGTCTGGAATACTTCAGTTTGCTTTGATTACGACCATCAAGACAAAGAGTCCCACAGGCAGTTCTTGGCCGGGACATTTTAGTTTTAACTGTTCAAGAGCAACACTCTTGGCACATTCAAACATTTTAGTCACATTTAAATTCTTTCATTTAAAAAAGGAGGCAGGAGGTTTGTGTGCACTGCTTTTAGGATGTGAGAAAAGAAGAGGAATTACACTCACTGGGTTGAGTTTTATCCGTGAGTTGAGGAGGCTTTCGATCACTGCTGGTGGCACGGACAAATTGTCTTGAAGATGAGATGAGAAAGTTTCGTTGTCTCTGAGTACAGTCCTCAAGATCACTGGTTGAGCTTGAAGAAAATAAAAGAGAATTTGTTACTTTACAGGACAAAAAACCCCCACAAAATTTAAATACAATGCAATTAAAGAGGAAACAAGAATGACAATTTTAACCCTTCATCCTCCTCCCTTTGCCTTCACATTTCTCTCATTTTCCACTCAACCTTGCAGCCATCCTCCAGCATTTCCACCCCAGTTCCCAAATGAGGACTAGGTGCATGTAGAAACACATGTGAGACTTGTGTCATTTGGCCAAATAGACACCTACGCCAACCATGGAGGAGAGCCTGTTGTGTAACTAATAGGACAGCAGCTCCTCCACTGCCATGGAAGGCTGGTTTAACGAAGCACCAGAGGATTCATTCTGTTGTTGAAAGGACAAGGATAAAGATGAAATCTGTCTTCAGGATCACTGTCCTGCAGCTACTGAGTACATTTTTATACCAGCCTAAAGAGACAATGATCAAATCTATAAAAAAAAAAAAAAACCCGTACCAGGATTTCAGCAGATAGCAACGACATATTTCAGAATCTGCATTTTTGAAACATGTCGAGAAAAGAAAAGAGGAGGTCCTGTATTAGGGGTAAAAAAAAAGTGGCTATTGTATGATGCTTATTTCAAGATGATGGTTGGCAATAAAGCAGAGTGTAAGGGAAGAATACAAGCAGAATTAAAGATAATCTTAGAAAGTGAGCATTAACATGGGACACAGATGGTCCAGTGGTCTGGGTGGCGCCCCATGAGGTTCACCCTCGAGCTGGGGTGGACTGGGTTTGGATCTGGCCTGTGGCCTGTTTCCCATATGTCATTCCCCATTCTTGCCCTGTTTGCTGCTCGATTCACTGTCTTATCCTCTCTGATTGAAGGCAAAAGTCCACAAAAAAACAACACTTCACTCCACTTCTTTCTAGATATATGCCTGATTGTAATCCACACTTTAAAATAAGATTATCAGAACCAATATTGCTGGCAGAGATCTGTGTTTTTCCCTGCTAAAAATGATTTCTGTGATTAATTTTGTAGTGGTGGTGGACACAGGAGCCTAACTGACAGAAAAAGGACAGAAAAGCAGAGGAAGGCTAAACGGGAGAGTGATACAGCCCAAGCTAAAGGCTAATTAGCCTTTAGCTCGGGCTGTATCACTCTATAACACAGGGGCTAAACTTTTTGTGATAATGTTCATTCCAACCCACAGTAAGCAGTTATTCTACAGTGGTCTGTTCAAACTTGAGTCTATAAATAAAATGAAAAGTGAGGTTACATTAGCTCGGATTGGTAGATGACTGGCAGAACATAGCTATTGCGATGTCGCTAACTAAGCTCGTTGTCACGTTTCAAACAGCAGCGCTACGTTACTGTACTATCAAGTCCCTTACCTTGGCGCGTTGTATCCAGTTAAAAGTTGTCTTGAACAAACACAATTTATTTCGATTCGATCTCCATTTTAATTCCGAAAACAAACTGGCTAAAAGTAATTTACAACAGTGTGTCGAGACGCCAGACCACAAGGTGGCGAGGGAGTGCAATTAAAACAGGTCATCCTCTAAGCATCTTTTCAAAAAAATAAAAGAGTTGTTATATTACTTAAAGTTTTACAAAAGTTTGCCTGTCTCAGGACTGGCTGTGATAATTTCTGTATTTTCTTACTTTTTTAACCCTTGTGTTGTCCTGGGGTCATTTTGACTCCATGTGAAATATTTTTTCATAAAAAAACAGCTGTCTTTTTTTCTTTGTAAACAAGGTCTTGAGGCCCTAAATTCCAAAAGAGGGGAAAAATTGGGGGAATGAGTTGGACTGAAGTCAGACTACATGTGTAACACAGAGTTGATGACAATTTGTACTATATGCTTAAAATCACAGTAAAACGGGTCCGTTTGACCCCAAAAGACAAAATGTGGACATTCACAAAGTTATATGCCACCTGGCCAAGAATCATTAAGTCATTGCTCTGAGACATGTCCATAATATAGCATTTAAATAGCATTTAAGAAATAACCTTCTTTAGTGCAGATAATCTTATTTTAAATTGTGGATTATGATCAAGCATATATCTTGAAGGAAAACTTTTCAAGATCACTTAAAAGCACCTCATGGTCCGTTCAAGTGAGGCACACAATTCAGAATTAAGGATTCTGTGCGTGACATCGTAAGTCTGTCGGCAAAGACTGAATTTGACATTTTTTTAAGCATACCAACAAATGTTCCAGTATTTTTTTCTGAATTCTCGTTTTGTGTTACATGTTAATCAGACTAACCGATGATTCTGAGCTTAAATTATGCCTTTTAGATGACTGCTGCAATTAAATCCTTAAATGATGCAAATGAGGGTTAAACACTCGAGTCACACACACACATAAGAGTGTGAGAGGGGACTATTTGTTGCTCAACATGCAGCAGATTATTAAACAGCTATTTTCACCTGATTAGCTGCCCACAGATATTAGGAGGGCCGGGTTAAAAAGCTATCATGGTGGCTGGGATCCCACTCATACTGTATCTATTGGTGGTGTGTATCTTCTATGATCCCACTCTGAGCTGGTGAGATGATGAAGGGGTTGTGTAATTTAATTAGATTAGTCCTTAAGTGAATGTAATACATGAAAGACGGCCAATGAAAGGGATGAGGGTGAGGAAGTGACTTATATTGAGTTAACTGATGTTCAATAAGAATGTCTGTTTGGGAAAAACAATCATTTGACATTGTTTGGAAAGAATAACGCTGCTCACACTCCAGACAATGCTTAAAAGCATTATCATGCTCCCCAGGTTTGCTGCTGAATCAAGAGGGTCAGATTATGTGTCCCGACATGCTCTCTGCTCTTCCTGAACAACTCGTCTCTGATTGAAGTGACCACCCGAGTCTTTTAATCAACTCTTGGTAATAACAGAAAAAAAAGAAAGGACAACACAATCGCCTTTGCCATGCTCCTCTTTTGATACCACTCTATTCCCCATTCTTGTTCCTGACCTTTTGTGTTCGCTCCTCCGACAGAGAACGCCGTTAATTACGCCCAGGCTTGGATCTTTGATGGATTTAATCTTGCATATTACAAGCCAGCGACCCCAAAATGCAAATGGACGACACGCCGTTTGCTGAGCACCAGACCCCCCCCAACCATCCCCCTCTTTGTCTTTTTGCAAATTAGGCACCATATGAAAATCTGAATATCATCAGGCTAAATGAGCCTAATGCAAAGCAGCAAGTTATCAAGACAAACGATCTGTCAGTCTGCATGGCAAATTGCATCATAAATAATGGCGCCATTGTTTTGGAGGGATAAAGGGGAATAACAAATCCTCCAAGTTGTCATCCACATGAAGGGGATACTTTCTTTGATGGAGAGTACTTAATAAAGTCACAGCAGAAGGATTGCTGTTCGAGCTGCTATAGACCAATTATTTTAGAAAAGCAATCATGCATTGTTTTCTGGGAGACCGATCCATACTTTAAATTTGTTTCTCTTTTACAGTGTTAAAAAATGTGAAGCCAGTCTTCAAACTCTCTTACCGTTACTGGGGTCTGACTGTGACAGGACTGTAGACCACTGCTCAATGTCATCCGCCATCAGCTGAGCCTTGCTGAGCACGGATCTGTCCACCACGAGGGTTTGCAGCTCTATCAACACCCCAGAGACTCTGGTTCACAACAAAAGAAGACACAAGAAGAAACATGATTCATAAATGTCAAGAAAACAGAAATCAGCTGTGCTCCGATGGTGTCTCTGAACAATGGACAACACAGTTTTCAACTAGGACCTAGCAATGAACAACTTCCAGCTTAAGGTCTGATGATAAACACAAGTATCAACTGTGTACTTTGATCAAAACTGAAATGGAATGATCCAAAAACTTCTTGATATTCCAAATTCTTGGAGAAGCATCCATTTATCTGGTTTTTTTTCTGGCGAGTCTCAGCTTCACAGTTAATAGCAGAGAGATGACTGTATATACAATATGGGTGACACACAAACAAATGTGTCTTTGATACCATCAAAGAACTGTGATTATATAAAAATATAAACTTCCAAAAGAGGTGTTCTTTGGTTTCATCCAATGTGCTTTCTTTCAGTTTTCCAAAATAACTTTATGGTGCACATTTTTCAAAAGTTAATGTTTTTCATCAAGTTTGTCTTCAAAGAGAGAAGACAACCCGCTTCAAGGGTGGATAGACTTTAGAGCTCCAGAGCATTTTAGAAAGTTGGGTAGATCAAAATGATGCCTGGCTTGAGTTAAATAACCAGATTTACTGCTATAGTTAATTTTTTTAAATATAAATCAGATTGTGAGCTGCCCCCTGATCAGATACCTGCAGAGATAAAAAAAAAAACAGTTTGAAAACTTTATGAAACTACACTTCAAAGTTCACAACTGCTTTCAAGCAGAGGTGTCAAAAGTATTCACATTCATTGCTCAAGTAGAAGTAAAGATAGTAAGGTTTAAAAAGACTTTTGTAGAAGTTTAAGTATGGACTTCAGCTTTTTACTTAAGTAAAAGTGTAAAAGTATGGGTTCTGAAACTACTTAAAGTATAGAAGTATAAGTAATAAAAGGGGAAAAAATGCCATTAACTCATTCACTGCCAGCCGTTTTAGCGCATTTTTACCTATCTTTCAAGACCCACAGAATATTGAGTTCTATGACTCGGTAAACACAGAAACTACCGAAATAAAGAGTAGACTCTCTTTTTTCATCAAAAAAAAGATTGTCTTTACCTTTTTCTGTTCTTTAGCGGGCAACGTTCCGCACTGAAATGACGTCTATGTACATCAATGGCAGTGAAAGAGTTAAGGACAAAATCTTAGGCCGCACCACAGGGGCTGAAAGCGCACTCTTAAGGCCATAATGACCAATGAAATTTTCATTTTCTTTAAAATGTTAATGTAAAAAAATTTGAAGTAGCTGGTTTTGACCAACACTTAACAGGAAGGCAGATTGCTTTAAACTAATCAAGGCTAGCCAAAATGTTTGATTACTTTATTTTGATACTACCACAACACCCGCAGTGTTTCCCCTATGATTATATTGGGGAGCACTCAGCCAAATGAATTTCATTTTCCACATAGTGCCAGACCAATGCATGAGTAATTTAGGGTTACTGTGGAGGATTTCCTAATTTTTTTTCCCCCATAACAGCCACCATAATTAGAAGGCGCTGTTTCCTGTTTTGTGCCAGCAGAGTATGGCACTGGGTCTTCTTCAAGTTAAATGACTGTCATGATGCACATTGTGTTCACCTGGCGATGGTTGAATAAATGTTTCAAGAGAGAACTTCACTGCCTTATTATTCCAATTCAAGCACCTCTCATCCAACCACAGTCCAACTCATTCTGTCTGAATGGTGCAATTTATCTGGATAGGTTTTTATTTTTTGTGTATGTGTTTGTGTGTCCTTTTTTTTTCCAAGCCGAAAGGAAACAGGAGTGACGAGACTATTTCTTAAAACGTAGGAAGGAAAGAGTACAGATATTTGTCTGAAAATGTAAAGAGTAGAAGCAAAAAGTCAGCTAAAAAGTAACTTCTCCAGTAAAGTATAGATATCCAAAACTTCCACTTAAGTAAGGTAACAAAGTATTTTTGCTTTGTTAATTGACACCTTTGCTTTAAGGTATCAACAAATCTACACAACTGGCCTGATTAACATCATCAGCTTAGGTTTTCTCAGGAAAAAAACAATGGGCCAAAGGAACCATCTAGTTCCTGGGAATCTTTTACCAAAAGTGAAAAGTTCCTTGACCTTCTGGTTGAAAAACACCTTTTTACACCAAATCTGCCACAAACAGAAACCACATCACACCCCATTCTAAAATCCTGGTCCTCACTTATAGATTGAAAGTATTCACTCTGATATTCTTGAATAAGCTCATAAAAGACAGCAGAGGAAGCGTCCAGTGCTCACATGGAGTTGTTGAAGTTGTTGACTTGGCCTGGTGTCTCCCCTGGCGTTGGGTAGTTCAAACAGGGATTGTCGATGTTACACACCATCCCTTGAAGCCAGGGCAGAACGCCAGCCGATGGCATGGCTTTGTTTGGGTAGTGGCCTGGAGGAATAGAGATGAGTGCTTACAGTCTGCATTTACCCAGCTGCACAGCAAACACACTGATGTTTTGAAGTATAGAAATAAAAGACTGGCTTATAACTTCCTGGATGCATTATATGTTACTCAAACATTAACTTTGGGGTACTTACATTGTCCTTTGTAGATTAGGTCGGTGGTAGTGCGCACCCACACCAGTATGAAGAAGAGAAATAGAGGCCATATCACTTCAATGACCAGCCGCACCTGCAAAGAGAAGATTATGAGCTTATTTCTGTATTTGTTTGTTAGAAATGTCTCTGGATCACAGAGAGGAACACTTCAGGGGTCAAAGATCAGATCTGCAGTCTAGTCAACAGACAAATAAAACCATGCATAGTCGTGTGAGTGTGTTCATAACAGAGGTACACATCCACATTCCCCTCTTAGTGGTGCTCCTACTCCAGGCTCTCACAGGATTGAGAGAGCAACCTCAGCTTGTGATTCCCCAAGCCAAAGCTATCCCACACTCCTTATCATCTCCTCGCCACATTTAATCCTCTTCTGGATGAAGAGCACCAACCGCTTCCTTCGCTTCAATACAACCACTTTAGTACCTGCCAGCAGGTAGCGCCCCATGTGACACGCCAGGCTTTTATTTTAACCTCAGGGAATGGGTGAAAAGAGAATCCTACAAAGCACAAATGGATAACCTCAAGGCTTTACTTGTTCGTAGGTTTTTTTTTTTCCTCATATTTTTTTTCCCCTTAGTTTGCCGTGAGGGATGTTCAAGAGACAAAGTACCAAGACCTTAGAGTGAGGAGGTTATTTCTGAAACACCTTAGGTTAAAACAGGTTCAAGGCTCCACATTTAGAAAACACACCTACATGCTTTATTCTTACTGCAGCAGCTGCTCTATGCATAATTCAACAAAACGTGCGCCTCGAAAAAAGCGGAAACATTTGTAGAGAAGTAGATTTTCACTCCATCAACCCTGCGTTCTACAGGAGGTTTTATTCAACACAGCAGCTCATCCTTCCTTGACTCTTGAACCCCCCCACTGTTCTCCATGTAAGCTTTTATGCATCCCTTGGTGCACCATCACTCGACGAACCCATGAGCCCTCCTTGCTAACCTCAGCTGACCCCATCCGCCTGAAAACTCACCCCCTTAGATCATGTCTGGTGAAGTGACCTGTTTAGAAACTCCGGTCTGCTGCTTCTTCCAGGAACATGGTGAGATGGCGAATTTGATTTGACATATGAGCAGAAACAATAAGAGAAGGCGTTGATACTGAGGTTGTTGTTTTTATGACTAATCTAAAGAGCAGGTAGAGGTGAAGAAAATACATAATTATGATAATTTATTCTGTCAGCTAGGATAGGCTACAGCCTTCTGTGACCCTGAACAGGATAAAAGGTGGAAAATGAATGATTGAATGACATTGTTGGTGCATCACGTCAATACAGCAACCTCATTGATTAAAGTAAGCTCTTTGCAGTAGCATATCGAGGAGATAGTGCCCAGGATAAATTTAGTCTGATGTATAAACTTAGCACAAAATTCAAGACGATTTGTGTTTGGTAGATTATCTCTTTGTTGTAAAAACGCCTCTTGGCAGAAATGTGAACAAGTCAGTCATAGGGAGAGCTTTTTGAGTCTAAGTTGGCCACATCAGTGGCAATGATAACGTGCAGTCAATATTTGGGTTAAGGTCAATATTCCGGTTTCTGAAACATTAGGAAGTTTACATGGTACACCGATCAGAACAGCAACACAAAGACAAGTCGACATCATGACACAGTGTGCGTTATTTCCACTTCTTTTTACTGAATCCATCCATCCATAGCAACAGCAGCACGGCAGACTTCCTGTACTCAACAGATCATGCGCAGAACACAAATCAATTTTCCTTTTAATAGGGATATCCCATTAGGTGCGTACATGACCAAATAGTTGGTTTAGAAAAGGAGTAACCCGAGGGGAATTTTTTTTTTTTTTTTTTTAAACCGGGATATGAGGATATTCCAGTTTTTCAAAAGGGTATTGGTGTTTACACGGCCCTTGCGCAACTAGATTACTGCTAATATTCCAAATATGAAAGGGTTACTGACTGCAAGCAAGTGCAACCAGTGTTTCCCCTACTATTATGTTGGGGGGCCACCCCAATAAACACACCCAACCCCCCCAAGACAAGTTAATTTGATTTTCTTTATAAAGCCAGATCTGTCATGAATCCCAGGAAAACAAGAGAGGAGGACCCAGATGTAGATAGAACAAAACTTTTATTTTAACTAAAGTAAAAAATCAAAAACTCAAGGGACTCTAACAAAAGAAACAAAACCAGAAACATTTTAAGAAACTCACTGCAAGCACACGAGACGGGGACAGCCACAAACGACGATGATAGCGACAGCAACAATGAATGCACAGAGAGCACGTGGAACACACAGACTATATAGACAGGAGAGTGATAAACACAGGTGTGAAACAAGACACAAGTGAAACACATGAGGAGGAATCAACAAGCAGGGAAACGCAAGGGGAACTAAACAAACACAGGGAAGCTCAAGACAGAGACTAAATACATTAAAGACACAGAAGCACTAAGCATAATCACAAAAAGGCATACATATGACAAGCACAAAATCAAAACCACAAGGAACACAAACTAAAGACAAAAACAAGATACTCAGAACACTCAACAAGAATAACTAGGATTAACACAAGAGACACAAGACACAAAACCTAACTGAAAACCCAAACCATGAAAGATCACTTCATAAGTAATTTAATGTGTCCTCTTTCATAGATTAGGTCTATTCTCTTTTTTATTTTTAGCCTAAACAGATTTATGTTTTTTTTCTTTTTTATTTGACGTGTCAATTCTCACTCTACATCGTCATGTTCACATTTCTTGTATGCAGTCCGTATCACACACTGCAAAGTTTTTCCCTACGCATGCACACACACACGCAAATGAGCACAACTCTGTGTAGCGGACAGAGACTTAGTGACTTACTGACTTAGTTACATGTACCCTTTTTTTTCCTTTTTTTTCTGTGCTGTGAAAATGTTCATGTGGGGAAAAGTTGTTTTGCATGATAGTTATCTTTTGCTGAATGTGCCACAAAGTTTTTTTTTTTTTTTTTTTTTTTGGGGGGGGGGGATTCACAAATAGTGAGCATGGGGATATGGTACCACTTTGTTAAATCTTTAAAATGAAAACACAAGCTGAATTAAACTATTATCAAAATTTCAGAACAATATCCTCCAAAAAAGTTTATTTTGGTGGGATGTGAAAGTTTGGTTTATTATAATAACAGGTCACGTCACTCATTTATTCTGATCTCATAACTGTTACCAGCAGTTTTTGTTAATGTGCTGCTCTTTGTTCTCCTAATTGCCTCTTGTTGATGAATAAAGTATTTTTTTCTGATTCTGATTCTGATTGGAATAGAAATCAACAGAATTTACATTTATTTGTACAAGATTCATTGTGCTAAGTTTATATACACTGGGAACTATGGGAGAGAAAATCACAAAAGATCCCATTTCATTTATTCCAGAGCAACTAGATGGAATTTCTAAATCAGCCCTTTAATTCCCCTCAGTATGTGTGTGTGTGTGTGTGTGTGTGTGTGTGTGTGTGTCAGAGAGGATGTAGTTTTGCTGAGCAGCTGAATTATCATAATGTATTCCACAGAAAAAGCATGGAAAGGGAACACACAGATCATGCGGACTTTCTGGATGTCTGGCTCCCCAGGCTCTTGCCGTCGGACACCGGCGTCTTTGTGAACAGATTATCTCCTCCTATGAAATTATGTGAAATACTGGACCATAAAATCAGTTTCATGCCCGTTATAAAACCTTAAAATGCTTGGTGAGGCATTCATATAATTGGTCATTAACCTCCACAAGCCCTCCAGAAGCACCATTGTCCTTGCCAACTCCCCCTGGTTTTGTCTAATAACAATATTTCATGTTGACGTTTGCCAAATATCTCACATTCCACGCACAAAACTGCCACTGTCCGCTTGCATATTCCAGAGACAAAGTAGGCCAACATTTCCTCCACATACAAAAAAAAAATTAATAAATAAAGAATACACCACCCTGTTCTTCCTGCTGGTTGATAAAATTAACAAGGAGAATATTTCCGAGATTCAAAGAAGTACAATTGCAAATGACTTTGCCTTGAGTTATTCCGAGAAAGTATGAACTCTGACGAGAGCCGAGTTCGTCTGTGAAGATCTCCTTTGTTCTACTTCCCCGACAGACACACCACTGTTTCTTGAACCCCTAACAAAACAAGTGGGTGGATGTGGCTCCCATCAGTGCTGCGAGGGTATAAATCAAAGTGTGCACACACACCTACACACACACACACACACACACACACACACAGCTCTTTGTTACGTCTATATCTGCCTCCATAATGACTCATCAGGCTAAGCAGGTTTGACGACAGCCCCCTCTGACCCTTGAGATGAAGTTATGACACAAAGTGTGACTGTTATCTTCCTGCGACATGTGACCTCACCAGAAGCAGTCTGTGTGTGTGGGTGTGTGCAGGTGAATCAGGAGCTGAAGCACGTGAGGGCTCTGGATTGCTGCTCTTAATGGATGACATCAGGCTCCTGCTGCTGCCACTTCTTACAGAGCAGTCTGAGTATTATAAAGTTCTGACATCTGATCTCTAAACTTTATAAAATTTTGTGTTAAAGTAGGTCTTAGTTTGGAAATTGTTTGTTTGTTCTTTGGTTAGATTGTGATGGAAATTGTAAATCATTCACCACTAACAACCTCTACTCACACTGGCTGCATGTTCAGTCTGACGGTTGCAGGACTGTACAGACAGCTGGAGTCACACGACCAAGGAATTCCCGCACATACCACTTTACTGATAAGCCTCTCCTCATTTATGTTGGGCTGTTAAAACTCAAACCTCCTAAATCCTGGCATTGCTGCACTCACCATGGCTGTTTGTTGTGATAGTCAAGCTAAATACAGTCCGGTTTTGACCAAGCAGCAACCTCTGGTTTAAAAATATGAGACAATGCTGTTTCTTAAGTGTCCACTAGAGGCTGGCTCCAGAAGTACCAGACGTCACATACACACCAAGCCAAAACGCAATGTTTTCACAGCAGGAACACATTTACAGCCCGGTTCAAAAAACGTCTGAATCGCCAATTTCACTATCTGCACACTCTGTACAGGGGGTGATTTTTTTCTCTAACTCAGCAGTTGAGAGGTTATTAAGATTGCGAGCTCACCCAATCAGAGGCACAGCTCAGCTCACGTGACTGACAGGTGTCCTATAGCTGTACACAAAGCCCCCAGCACTTCCAATATGGCCACATTAGCCTATTTGCTTCATAAATTGGTTTCAGAAACAGACGGGTGACATCAGGAAGACTGCGTCCATTAATTGAACAGTCTATGGTTTTGACATGTCTGAATAATTTTGATAATATTCAAATTTCCTGTTCTGCACAATCTGTGTTCCATTAATTGATACATCACTGCTTTGGCATCCCACAAAAGAAGTGTATCTGCTGCAACCTGCTGGAGCAGGGAAGCAGCCAGACCACAAATGAGCAAATCCAATGTGAGTTGACACATTGACTTGAATCTAAAACCTATCTGACCTAGTGCCATGACGGACCAAAGACTGACGCATCTAGTGTATTTGGGCAACAAGAGGATTTTGCCTCTTTGTTTGACACTTTTTATCCAGTTGGTTTCTTTAATTTTTGCTTTCAGTTAGGAAAAATCAGCATTTTATTAGACAACCTTTTGTTTATCATTCTGGCACAAACAGCTCACATTCAAGACTTATCAAACTGCTGCTTATTTAACTTGACCTTTGAGGAGCACACATGGGCGTAAACATCATTATCTGTTCTTTAAGTTTTTTCAATTTGTTTTTATCACACAGTACTTCTTTTTACTTTACTTTGCTTGATGTTTTTTGTTATGTTTGTTTAAGTTGCAGAACTCCATTAACTGCAAACCACAGGAAGCTACTGGGATACAAAGACAAAGACAATACCTGTGTTTATGGCTTACCCCCCTGTGAATCCAAAGTTGATTTAAAGGCTTGTTTTTTTACCACCAAAAATGGCCACATTTAATCTGAGTGTCCTTACCAAGATCCTTACCTAATAAGTAAAATGTGCTCATTTTGAGTAAGAAAGTAATGATCATTTACGTTTAAAATTTCAATAATTATGCCATTGTCCGCCGTCATAAACAGTTCAGATATGGGTTTTGTTTGCTACGACAGGCTGACCAGTGTCTGGTCTGTCCATCTCTTTACCAGCCTTGGCCAAAGACGTTTGCATATTAACTTGTAGAGCTCTGTAGCAGCTACAGAGCAGCTGTTCATTTGTCTCCTCTGAGCAGCAGAGCCTCTGAATCCAACAAGTAACACATTGGCTGTGATCTAAATAATTAAAGGGTTATGAACCTAAGAAATAAAGCTGTGAGTACACTGAGATGAACTGGTTAGAAATGTCATCAAGTGACTTCATTTTTCATGTCTGTCTCCAAGCAATCAGTCAGAAAAAGCTTGCTTTAGTATGCACACTGGCTTTCATGACAAAAACAAAAATCTTAACAAGCATATGACCAGATATGTCAAAACATCGCAAAGGTCTGAAACGTCTGTCTGTTCCCAAACTTTTCCTGGCTTCCTACTCTTCTGCTGAAGAACAAATAAAGTTAAAGACTCAAGCGTTTAAGTGTTATTCAGTGTTTGAAGACAGTTGCTTCTAATTACAACAAAGTTTCAAAGTTAAAGCACTTGTAATTTAAAAAAAGGAAAAGCTTTTAAAAGTTCTTAAAATGTGTTTTTGAACCAATTTTCAAGGCAAATTAAAGAGTCATCGAGTAGGAGTGAGCTGAATAAAATCTGAAGCCCTGAAAGTAAAACAAAGTTTTTGATGTTGAACATTTAAAGCAGGCTCAGCACTGATATCAATGTATTTAAAAATAGCATTATCCTTTATTTGTTAGGACTTGGACAGCACTATCTGGCTTGAAGTTGCTGGTTCACTTTGGTAAACTGCAATGAAACCCCAGAGGACAGGCGCTGACAGTGAGTTCAGAGGATGAGCCAGGAAGAGTACATGCCCTTCAAACAAAGCATTCAACATTCGTCACTCCCAATCCTTTTCTATTAAGCCACAGTCGGCCTCTGTTAGGACTAAAATACAGGCAATGTGACAAAAAGTGCACGGCGGATAGATCTCCAAAAATTGAAGGTGACACTTCAAATTGGCTGGCATTAAGCTAAGATTGTTCTTGTTCTCCAGTGGGAGAGTTGAGGGCAGCTTACTTCTATAGGAGACAATCTTCATTGTAAATCCCTCCTATTACCTAACCCCCCACACACCATGAATAACTTACTCGCCCTTGATAAAACAACCCAGGGACCATATCCTCGTTTTCCCTGCTTTGCTGACCAATTTAAGGAGATCTTGCTTGATTTGCGAGGGGCGGGTTTGTGAGCGTGAGTGAGTGTACCTTTTGTCTCTTCCGGAGAGTGAAGTTCTTCCACAGGAGCAGAGTGAACTGCGTCAGGAGACCCATTATGCCTGATCCTGGCAATATCCTGCCAAAGCGTCGCTATGGCAACTGGCCCACTTAATAAACCCTGGAGGGAATAAAAAGCAGAGTTTGGTTTTAATACAGAGGAGCAATGCATCTTGGGGGAGTGCCACTAATCATTCACATCCCCTGGCCTTGGGGCTTATGGTGCAGCACCTGTTCGAAGAATTATTATCACCTGCACTCAGCACATCTCAGGATGGGGCACCGTGTGACTTAGAGGAGGTTCTGCAGTTTGGATCCAGAGACGGATTCTTTATTCATGTGGTTGTTTTACTTAATGTACTGCATATAAAGCTATTAACACGAGCTGAAATCTCTTTTCTTTTCCTCTTAAAGGGGGATGAGGCAATGTAAACCCTGCTCCTTGTCTCATTAAGCACTGCTGTGCTACAAATTCTCCACCAATTAATTAAACCATTTTGGGAGCGGAGTAAAATAAAAGACAAAAACTTCACGGGTAACTGCTTCACTTCTTATGTGCAGCAAAGATGGCTGTAAAATATTTACTGCTTGTTTTATCAGCCTCAGAACGCAGATTACACAGATAATAAACAAACAGAGCTGAATGACATTTTTACACAGCTACAAATGTGACCTTTAATAAAAAAAGAAAAAAGAAAAACACCCATGGCAGCTCAGTCATGACCACAATGATGGGAATTTAAAATGAAGCAAAAGCTTTCATACGCTCAAAAAGAAAAGAAAAAAATCATGTAGAAAAAAGATGTCCATGAGAAATACACATGATGGTTCTTCATTGAGGTGAAACCTTGAATCAAAAATGAAGAATGAAACTTGAATGTTATTTTTCTAGCTGAGTCTAAATAGATTTTGCATCATTTTGCTTTTTCAAACAGTGACAATAAACTTTTACAGAGATGAAAAGAAGGACAATTTAAGTTGTGTAAATGGTTCGATACCATTACGATACAAACTAAATTAGCATAAAAAGTAAGGTAAATTGTTTTGTTGGATTATTTCTTTGTTGTTTGGGCAATAAATATTACACTGTTAGAAGGCCTGATTATTTCCCTTTTAAATTAAACCACATTTGAGAAAAACACGCATTTGTGGGACAGATGAGCGGCAGAGCTGAGTATCTGGGTTGCTCCCGTAAAAAAATGCCAAATCTCTGCCAATGTCAAACAGCTTATTCTTCCATTGACTCTTATTTGACGTTTCTGGCACTGCAAAAAACTGAAATCTAATCAAGTGAGTAAGAATCATCGTATTATGCTTGATATGAGCCATATTCAACTGACTAGTCCAGAAACATGCCTTATTTCAACATACAAAGAGACAAGAATGAGGACTTGATTTCCTTTAACAAGTACAAAAAATCTGTCATTGGGGTACGAGAAATGTGCTCGTCTAGTTTCTTGAAATGAGATTTAACTTCTTGATATAATTAACTTTTTCTTACCTTAAAGCACATTTTTAACTGATAATAATAAAAAAAATACTTAATTGGATTTCACTTTTTTTGCAGAGGGGAAACAGCCTGTCAATCATCAAGCAGGTGTCAGTGGCTACTGGGAACACAGTCATGTTGAGCAAGGCTTAAACTAGGCTTTAACATAGTTTTCACACAGTCATAAAGTTCTCTAATTCCATGACTGTGACTCACTCTACCCCTAAGGACAAAGTGGAGAAGGGTCAGATGAAGTGCTTCCTGAACAGATGAGTTTTCAGACATCTCTTAAAAGTAGAAAATCTGTGTATCGTGTAGAGTTAGGTAATTCATTCCACCATTTGGGCACAACAGAGGAGAAGAGTCTGGCTAGAGATTTGGAGCCACGCTGGGCTGTGAGCACTAGGCGTCTTTCACAAGCAGAGCATAGTGGGTGAGAAGGAGTGTAGACCTGGATAAGGGACCCCAAACTACAGTACAAGTACTGGATTTAAAAAGTAGGTTTGTTATAGCCAGCTGATTCACAGTGCTGTGAACGAAAACACCGCCCTCATCACATAATGTTAAGTGCTAACTAATCATGTTTGTTCCACAAAAATACTGAGATATTTGAATAACCGTAACATTTTTTTTTTTTAGGGATACACTAACCTGATCCTGGTGTTAGATATCAGTCCCATATAGGCTCAAAAAGTTAGACCGTGGTATTGCTGACGAAGGGTTGCTCTATCTTCTGTGTTTACTACAACCACGGTCTAGTTTTGGAGATTTGCTCATAACACATTTGTAATCCTGTGAAATTTTAATATCCTCACTGAAATTTATTTCATCGATGATCATTTTGATTTTTAAAGCTAGAGAAGCATGAAGTTGCCACACCATAATTTCTAGCCTCATCCTCATCTCTCAGGTATTGTCAGATACCAAAGTCTGGGTATCAGTACTGGTATTGGATTTAAAAAGTAGGTTTGTTGCATTCCTAACAAATTGAATATTATAACTAAAATAACTCATCGTGTTGTAAAAATTAATCCTGGAACATAAGTGGCAAATATCTTTCTCAAAGTTGAATATATCCATATACTAAGGATCTGAATGTGTATCTTCACAAAGAGTCTCCCTGCTGGGTTTAAACCAAGCTGGAGAGCAGTGATAGCACCAATACTCTGCAGAGACTGCAGAGATTACGTGTTGTGAACAAGGTAGAGCAGAAAGGGATGGATGGGCTTTTTAGCCCAAGGGTAGTCCTGACAAATGTGCCACCTTTTAACGCTCCATTTCCTCTTTCTGTACTGGTTCCATCTTCCCTCTGTGTGTTTACATTATTTACTGCTTACTCCACGGATGTTTTATTTACTGGACTGAGAAAGTTGAGGCTTCCAGGCATACAGATGGCTAAAAAAGTGCTCTAATCTATTACAGGGCATACGTGGAATGGCTGATACTTCAAGTTGTTAGGTATACCGACCTGTAATATTGAATTATGCTATCATGCTCATCAGTTTTCCTTGTCATTCACTCTTGCCTCTACATCCTGGCTTATATTGTAAATGCTCCAAAAGAGATGTTTACAATCAGACTACATAAAGGTAAAATGGACAAAGCAGAGCACCCACAGAGGCCTGGTAAACGCATGAGCACTCGGCTCCATCAGTGCTTGTATAATTGAGTATGTGCTGCTTTCGCTTGCACAGCTTTCAGGCCTCGTCTTCTCTGGGATGAAATGCACCAAAGAAGGACAGCTCGGTACCACCTCCACTCTGAAATCACGTCAAGCATGAAGGGTAAACAACATATCCAAGAATATACTCAAGCCGTACGTCTAAAAATGTATGCGCAAACTTGTGATAAGAAAAGAGATGTGTCTGTTAAAGATAGTGTGCTTGAGTGTGGGCGAGAGCTGTGGAAAAGCCCAGCTCAAGGACTCTTTTTGCAATTTCACATCTGAAGAGGAGATAACGAATAACAAGAGGGGGTATGATTGTGATTTGCATTGCAGCCGCGGTCCCCCAGAGAACAAAAACCATACAGTGTGAAGAGTGTTTTCCAGATCGTCATTCTAATCTACCACGAGGAGAACAGACAATAATTGAAATGCGTTCTCTTCAAGCTGTTTTTTGGGTGTGTTTTGCTGTGGACATCAGGCACTGGCATCAGCATTTCCCTGTATCACTATTTTCAAAGAGAGCCCCATGAAAGCATCAAAGAAGGGAGGGAATGCAGGGGTATGAAAAGGAAAGTATTGAGAAAATCTGAGATTGAATGCATGCTCTTGGGGAGCAGAGAGCGAGCAGTGTGTTATATCAGCCCCTGGGATGATGGAAACAGTAAACAGAAATTTGTCAATGGGATGAGAGCAGAGGACGGCTGAGAATGTCGACGACATCCGTTACGACGGGGCCACTATAGCCCTCTGAAGGGTATAATGGTCCCTCTGGTCCTTCATTCAATCTCTCCTTTTTTATTTTCCAACTCAGACTCCAGCAGAAGCTTCTCCACAGTCTGGCTGCAACGAGAACCTCTGCAGTACACTGTGACAAGATCAGTTCAAGGATAAATTCATCTTTCTTTTTTTATTTTTGTTGGGTTACTTGTAGGGGTGGGCAATAAGGGCAATTATATCTCGGTTATTTATTTCAAATTTTCCAATAACAATAATCTGATGATATTGAACAAAAATACTTTAAAACTACTTTCCTATCAAGAAGACAACTATACATGGACACAGCATTTCAGAACAACAGTTCTTGTTTATTTTTAAAGTGCTTCATACATCTCTGTAAAACATTGCCCAACAATATTCTATGGCAACTTGAAAATGACAGTGTTTCCTCAATCATCTTGTCATTTGTATATCACCATGTTCACATTTCTACTTGCGCTGTTTCATGCTCGGTGAAGTTCCACCCTGACATGTTCACAAACACACACAGACAAGCTCATTCTGTATAGAGGACAGAGAGCTGGAAAAACTACCACAAGAAACATTTCCCAGCGACTTCTCTGTGAAGTTGCAACACCCGCTCCACAACATTCCCAGGCAAGGGACGTGGACCCACGCTGAGACAGGGGACTCGTGCATTTTTCCTCCATGTGCGACTATGAAGTGTTTTGGTCTCCACTGAGTCATGTGCCTGAACCCTGTCCGCTGATTGGCTTCTGAGCCAAGCATTCAGCGATTGAGGACTATCAAGTACCTATCCTTGCACATCCTTAAAGCAACATTTTGGATAATATCGTACACGATATATATAGCCCATCCCTAGTTACTTGTATGACATGATGACTAATCTCAGTATCCTCCTCCATGGATGGAATCAAGAGGTTTGTAGTTGAGCAAATAAGCTGTTGTTTGCTTCATTTTATTCTTCATAAACTGATTTTACACAAAAGTATGAATTTAGTACTTCAGAGTCAAGGGTTGAAGAGGCTTTGACAGGGGTAACAAGCTAATATCTGTAGTATGTAAGTTAAAAACAACTGTGAAGGTACGCTGTATCATTGTAAAAGCATATCAACAAACTGGAATCTCTTGCACTGATAAAATCAGCTGTTTTTTCCAATACTCCTGCCCAAGTTAGGTTTGTGTTATGAAATCCGTTCTCTGACCGTGACATGTCTATCACTGCATTTTTGCCATCAAAGAGGGCAGTTCAGTGTATTTTGCCAACCAGGAGGGCACTTTTACACATGTTTTGGCTCCCGGGAGGTCACTTTAAGCGGGGGGTTTTCAACAATTTGGCCACACGACTGCCTTGGAGGAAACAATTTTCTCAAAGTTTATGAAATGAATTATTGGGAAAGTATAAATGTAGCCTAATTATATAATTGCAAAATACGACACATTACAATATGACAAAGTATTCATATTAAGCTAATCACTGTTAGGTTAACAGGGTGGGGGGGGTCTAACCTGAAAGGGGTCCACAGGGTAAAAAAAAGTCTGAGAACCCCTGTTCCAAGTCATACTAACAGTTTACAGTTACTAGTAGGCTTTGGTGTGTGGAAGAGAAACAGTATGGAGAGCAAAATCATGTCTGAATTCTCATTATTTAAGTAGCTGTTTTCTCTTTCTTGAGAACAGACCTGACAAAGTTTTTATTTTTACTTAAAAAAAAAAAAAAACGTGTCTCAATGTTATTTCACCAAACTAAAATCCAGTTTTTATTGCTTTACAGTGAGTCAGTCACAAAAACAGGACTTAAGGACACTGTGAAGACTTTATAAGTGACAGTGAATTAAGGCTGAGTTTTGAACCTCAAGATTGAATTGAAATGCTTCAATGTAAATTTAGCAGTGGAAATTCACGGATCATTAGAGTTTTTCTTGAAATTTTTTAAATGTTTATTTCCATCCCCATATAAGCAAATGTAAATATCATCCCACATTTTAGAGCTACAAAACAACCGAAACGTCAGACTTAAAGTTGAAGGAGCTGGCTTTACACTACGGAGATGAGCACTGGTAGGAGAATTCATAAACCTTAAACGTTACAGACACACTCAAGTTACTAGCACGTTTTTTTTCAACTCATGAACAAGCATCACATAATTCTGTGATGAAAACCACAGTATAAAGTAATAAAGACCTGACAACAAAACTCAGCTTTATGACTCAGAGCTAAAGCACGTTTACATGAAGCTAAAGATGTAATTCAGGACGTATTGTAAAACAATAAATTCTAACCAAAGGAACATAAAAACGGTCTCAAAGGTCAGTGCAGAATCAAATAAAGAAATGTGAGAGTCAGTCATGAGTTGGAACAAGTCTCTGCACGATGGTTACAAAACAACATAAACATCATCACGGTCATTATGGGGATGTATGAGTAGCAGTAGTTCAGAATGACGATGACATGGCTCTATGGGCTAAAAAAATATCTTTTTCAAGATCTGCATCAATCCAATGTCTCTTCAGTTCAAATGCTCAAAATGTTCCGTTAGATTTTTTTTCCAAATATAGTTGAATGCATGGCTGTCATTGACTTCTCCATTTTGAAACTATGAAGCCACAAGTTCGATTTCTCTGTCTGATTCAGCAGCAGCTTTTCACAACTTTCAGCCCCAGTCTGCTGAGTTCCACTATCACAACATCCACACACTGTCCATCCACAGCATTCACTGCATTATCTCCAGGCAGTGCTACGAAAGCTTCCAGCTGACTTATTCTAGCTATCAGCTGCACCCTGCTCCCCCTGTGGCATCTCTCTGGCTGGTCCCTGTGCCAGCTTTGCTAAGCAAAAAGGAAACAGAGTTTATTGACCCAGAGATGGATCTTGATTATCTTTTGGACCCTCACACTGAATTCTCTGCAATTTAAGTACATTAAAGTTGCTCTGACTGGACTTCACCGTCTGGTCCAGGAGGAAGTTCATCTAACATACTAAGCCTCTAACTGACTATCTATTAGGGACTGTATTATCTTTATTTTAAGCTCAGAAATGCACAATTATTTCCTACTTTCAAAACATTTTACAGTTTTTATATAGGACTGCAAATTTAATCTTTAAACTTAAACATGTTGATTTTGATTTTGTTATACGTAACCATTTTTGAACATTTTGTGTTCTTCAGTTCACTTAAATATCATAACTGGTAATTTAAAGCTGTACCATACTAATACTATTGATTGTTGGTCAAGGAGCATGGGCAATGAAACGGTTTTAAAACAAATCCCAAATGGAAATATTGTAAGAGTTATTTATGTGCTACACTGGCAGAGCTTTAAACCACAATGACTTATTTGACTGTAAAATTATGACATGTCTTACATAATAGATTAGTAATATTTGACTAGTTCACTCTGACATTAGAAGAGTTGCAGCTGTGCATGATTTGCTCTCCATTCACTGGTTTCTTTTGTAAGAATGGAAGTTAATGCTGATGTTTTTTTTTGTTTGTTTGTTTTTTTAATAATACATTTTCAGATTATTTGGAATAGTTTTTCCTTTAACTTTAATGAGAAGAATCTGTGGAAACACTGTGTTTCAGGTAGACCTGCCTAAACCCACTTCTTTGTGATTATTTCACGCGTATATGTTTTAATTGTATTCTTTGCTATAATGGCCCGGTTTCACAGACAAGGCTTACATTAAGCCAGGAGTAGGCCAAAGTCAGACTAGTAAAGATGGATCATTTAAGAAGCTTACATGAGCACAGCTTACATTTGTTTTAGTTTGTCCCAGACTATGAAGTCCTGGAGTCAGCTTCAGTGACAACACTTGCGTCAGTTCTCATTAGCCTCAGTGGGAGCACAGCTCATTAGCCTAACAGTGATGATAAAAAGCCTGAAATGGAACTGAGGGCAGCTATGCTGGAGATACACCAAATACTCCATGCTACCAAACCATTTGTGTGCTCCCTTTCACAAACTAAGGGAACTAAGGGTACCAAACTGAAGTTAAACCTGCCTCCTTGCAGACAAAATCTATGACTATTTTAAGATTAATCTGTGCAAGTGATTGAAAGTGAAGCCAGCTCAAACTGCATTTTAGTCTTGGACTGGGCTTGAGTCATGTCTGTGAAGCCAGGCCGTTAACTTTTAATCCACAAAATCCTTCTTTTGTATTACCACCTCTTTTGTTAATTTATTTTTTTCCAATTTTGAATTTCTACCAAAATTTCAGGGGCGATCAATAGTCAAAGTTCATCACATGACTGTCCAAGCAGGAAGCTACAGAGGGAAAATGATAAGCATTTATAATAGCTTAATACAGTAAGTATAAAAAGTATAAAAAGGTTTACACTAAAACTGACAAAGTTTAATCCTCAATGACTAAACATTTTTTAAAAGTGTTTAATTCAATACAAAACATGCATCTCTATAGAGTGCAGGATTACTTTAGAGAAATACAAACAGAGACACTAAATACTAAGAGTTTATAATTAAAGAAGGGATATTGTGCATTGTATAGGCTTTATATTGTCCCACTGGTACACATTTATTTATCTATTTATTTATTTATTATTTATTTATTTATTTTTTCCAGTCCCTGTCTGAAGCGTTTTGTTGTAGCTGCTGTCTCATTAATGCATCTCACTCCACACACACACCACCTTCATCCTGACGTGCCAGTCCTCTGGTGGTGTGTTGAGAGCAGAGAGAGCAGAGCAGCAGGTTGATATAAGTGTTTATGACTCACTCTGGTTCAGAGTTTGTGATGACCTTATCATTGTAGCAAGTCTTGTAAAGATCTTGTGAAGATCTTGAGAAAACCTTATGCTTCTTCAGCAGATACAGACAGGTTCAGGGATTCATACAACATATGAATACAAACATGTTAGGGATGGGTACCTTTTACATCTGAAACAATATGATACTGATGCCTGGTACCTTGCAACAAAGGTACCAGTTGCAAGGTACCAGGCTCAACAGTACCAACGGTGCTCAACGGTACCAATTTTCAGTACTTTTTTTGTGTTGAAGTGGTAAAAAGTATAAACTTTTTTAGTAACAAAATTAAAAAAAATAATAATTTAACATATTCATTCCTTGATATATAACCTTGCAATGCTGTGTTCATGTCCAGTATGGAAAATCTCCTACTCTTTCATTCCCTCACAGTCACAAGGATGCATTTGGGTATCTAAACATGGTACCCTTTGGTTTTACATGAATTGGTATGTGGTACTTTTGACAGAATTTGGTTGGTTCCAATAAAAGTACCTCATTTGGTACCCATCCCTTAAACATGTACAGCCTGAAAATGTCCATGCCTAGTGTGGACATCCAGTATTGATACTTTGTTTACAATATGGAAAATCAAAATATCTTTATAATATCTATTGCCATCGTAGTGCCAACTACAGCTATGTAAGGGATTGTCAGTGCAAGGCAGTTATGACCAAAGGGAAAAAAAAATGTTAAAATAAATACAGAAATTCAAATTGTAAATAATACTTTAAATACTTCTTCAAATTGTAAATAATACTTCTAAATACTTCTTTAAATTTCAGGGACCTGCTACCTGTCAAACTGGCACGTGTCGGAGTGATGACACATATGAGTGAGCCATTACAGGTAATTAGTTTCAGGCAGGCAACATTTCTCAGCATCTTGTTTCTTGCTTCCTGGGGAAACCTGTCAATCACTTTTTAACAGCTAATTACTCATTCATTAGAAACAAATGAAAATTATAGTTTAAAAAAATCAGCTTAATGTTTGCATTTAATTACTCATTAAGACATGTCATTCAAGAAGAAATGGTTTCCCACGTACAGTTCAGAGAGAAGACACGTGAGGCGCTTCCTTTTTACCACTTGTTATATCACTCCACACTCAGGGTGAATCATTAGCATTGGTGTATTGCTGCTCAGCTGGGGCTAAAGTTCAGTCTCTGCCCTTCTGACTCAGCAAACAAACCGTGAGAATGTATTATGAGCAAACAAAACTTCCTGGCATTCAATAAATTTAGCCAAAAGCAAAGCGGCGAGTGCTCAAATTTGTTTTGTTTTGATGTTAAACAAAGGTGTCCATTAGGGTCTCTTTTTTTCTTTTCAGCTGCTTTATTTTCATTTTAAACGCAGCCAGCCTGGAGACGAGTTCATTAAACTCTCTCAATAAGAAATGCTACACTCAGGGCTCTCTATTTGATCCACCTCTGACAAGACAGACGGAGAAAAACAAAAGACGAGTGAACACACACTCAGGCCTGTGTCGGAGTTGGCCCTAGGAGTAAAGAATGAGCTACAAAAACAACAACAGAAGAAGAAGAAGAAAAGGCAGCGTCACAGGAGGCCTGGATACAAACATGTGTCCTGTTGAAAGACGCTAACCGTCAAAAACAACCTACCTCTAAGCTCTGAGCTCTTCACCATCAGCACATCCTCAGGCCGAGAGATGGATTTGAACACCTTCAACTACCAGGGCTTATGAGTCAGGCTAAACAGCGTGCTTTTATCATCTCTTCTCCTCTTTCTCTATCTCTCTCTCACACACACACAGTCCCTGCCTCCCTCTAATGGTTGCTATCTCCTTTACCTAGAGTCATAAAGTATGCAAATGACCTCTGCTGGGCCTGTCGCAGCGACTGTAGCCACAGTGATCCCGCAGCCAGGGAGGCACACAGGTGGTGTACGTTACACAGCATGTTCCCTTAAGCTCGGCCCCTGTAGCAGGACGCATATGTCTGCTACTTGTAGTCCTGTCTCCGTCACCTGAGGAGGCGAGGAGGGTGAAGAGGATCACTGCCCTACATTCTGCTGGCCTTGTTTGAGCATTCACAGGCTGCGTGAGCTCCCATCTCGGGGGGTGTTTTCACAGCAAACTTTGAAATGTAGTCACCTGTTGAATTAGAACAAATTATTCATAAGCTAATTAGTCTTTGAGTAAACTTTTTTTTTTTTTTTTAATGGGGCGTCAATTAGAGAGGTAAGAGACCAGATGGGATAACGCAGAGTGGGTTTATTTACTGCGAGCTGGAAATATTGAGCTAAAGTAAATGTGTCACACGGGGGGAGGAATGGGGGGAAGGTAAGTGCATTGGCGGTGGGGTTTTATAGCAATCATATAATTTGGTAACGGGGGGTTAAGAGTTTATTATGTGAGGTGATGGAGAATAATACCAAAGGTGCACTGGGAGGTTATAATTATGCAGATGAGGCGGGTGTTCAGACAGGAAATAAACAAGACAGGGAGATATTTCTGGATGTACGTCAGCAAAAGATGTGTGCAGGGTAAGACCACTGCTCATAAATTTCCTCTTTAAACAAATCCTCTTGCACAGGTAAATACAGACTGCAGCGGGGAAAGAACTTCTTTCATTTTGTTCAAACTTGTGTCCTTGCTGCTCTTTCAAACTACCACAGGAAACTTTCATTTCCAATCACAGTGGGGTCATTGTGACTTGTTCATGAGGTGTAAGACCACGGTCTCTATTCGTTACACATGCTCATGGAACTCAGGTGAAACCTCAGCTGCCCAAAAGTAATTGCCTCGACTAATGAAGTGCTGCCGCTCAAAGTCGCCGGCACAGTCTAGCACACCTGCTGTTCCCAGGTCAGTAAACCTGGTGTTAGTCTTGCCGTACTCATCAAATACAAAGTACAGATTTGCCTTGTGATGTGGTTCTTGAACACCTTACAGAACAAGTGATGAGACACAACCAGAACTGATCTTAAGACATGAGTCAAGGGTGAAAGAGTGAGGGACTCAATGTTCTTTGAAAAAGTAGATGGTGTGGAGGGGAGGAGGGAGTTTAACGAAACAAAATCTAAAAAAGGCAACGATCCACATTTCATACTGGTGGATCAAAACCGTAAAAAAACAGAAACAAGAGCAAGAGATGAAACATAGAGTAGGTTATTTATCAAAAAGTGCATTTAAACTAAAACAGGCCATTCATCAGCTGGTCAAAGGTTTAAGACTATACCCTAACAAAGCCCAAACAGAACAAAAATTCCATGAGGCTGATGGAAATGTTTCTCCTAGTGGTGAAGATGGCTTCGGATATTCATTCAAAATTTGGAAGTGACGCCTTTGTTTGTTATTTCACTAAATGTAACACACAGGATGTTCCAAAAGAGCGACTATATTCTTCTGGACAAAGTACTCTGGCAGGCATGCAACACCACATTATGGAATAATGCCCCAATATGTAATAATGGAATGAATTTTCACTTCATTATGTCATAATGCTGCACTTTTTAATAATGAATGAATGAATGGTTGTTTTTGTTTTTTTTTTCAAATAAAAATAATCTGCTGCATTTTGTAATAAGTTCTTACCATAGACTGTAAAAAAAATGGACGTCCGCTTGTTAGGCCCCTGGTGGCTGGCTGCAGTATAGGTTTAAAAATCCGGCTTTCCAGCCATTCCAGATGGGCTGTGGTCAAACTTAAAAAAATTATTACACCTCGTAGAAATGTTTCTCACATTCGATTGTTGAGGTGATTTGAAGATATCATTTGGCTGTCTTGTATCCAAGTCCTCTTTTTTCTGAAAAGTTTCATTTTCATTAGTTATACGAGGTTAAAAACGAGGCTCTACGTAACGTTTAACGATGATAGACAGCTGCCGTTCTCGTGTATTTTTTTCGGGGATCGTAAAATATGTCAGGAGGTAGAGTCAGGAAGTGATTAGACTCACGAAAGAAAAATAATAATTATTTCTTTTGTCACCCAGCTCCACTCAGATTCTCCCAGAATCCCTCATCGTCTCTACTGCGCAGAGTCTGGCTCCAAACTGCTACAACGGTGGCGCCTGAGACGGCCAAATTTTGGCTTCAAAACTCAAAACAATGATTAACGGCGGAGCCACACTGTCCACTCTATATACAGTCTATGGTTCTTACATAATGCATCATTTATCAGAAAACCTTTTGCCTTTTGCAAGAGGTCAGGCTTAGATTTTACCTGATAAAGATCCACCAGTGCAAAATGCTAATTCTTGCCTCGGTCTTAAGTTTTTGTTTGGGGATGTATCGAGTTCGACCTCTCATGGACCTCACAGAGGGGTGATACTGAAAAGAGCAAAGGGCTTTCATATTTCTGTGTCCACAACAATGAAGCAGCCTGGACCGACCTGGACCAAAGAGGTCAGCAAAACTCTGCATAACAACTTTAAACCATCAAGCCTCCTCCTTAAAAAAACAAATCAAGCGTTTCTTGACATTTAGTCATTATTTCATGTGTAGTGATTGCATAATAAAAGCAGCATTTTGTGCGAACCATAAAGTGAATTTTCTGAGTTGAAGTGATGTATGTTCATTATTTACCATCCTTTCAGATGTCTGTGTGGGGAGATAGACTATTTCTTGTTCCAAAATAGAGAGCAGGAAACTGAAATAATTTACAAGCTGAAACAGCGCTGGAACAAATGTTCCTGCATACTGGATAATTAAACAAACTGGGCCAGTTGGATTAAACATCAGATTCTTTCTCTGTCTGGAAGAACTGATGAGGAAAAGAAAGCAGGGAGACAAGTTTTCCCAAAGCAGCTTGATCAACTTCTCTCTACACTTACTTAAACCCTATAAAGCGTAAGGAATACTAACTGGCGCTCAGACTAACACCTTAGAGACTGTTGCATCACTCAGTCAATATGGAGTCCTGATGTGGGGTAATTGCTCAAATTACACACAAGCAATGGTAATAAGTAACACGCTTCTTTGCAATCATTGCTAATTTTCTCACAGAGCAAGTACAGAAAAGTTCAACGACTTATTTATATGCATCAAAGTTCAAGTTGGAACTTTTGTTAGCTTGTGTACTTCAGTCAAACATGAGATCATGTTTGAGCAACAAAGACAATCCAGAGGATTTTATGGGTCGCCACAGAGAGGTGTGCTAATGACTTAGCTAGCAGGTGTCCTTGATAAGGTGAGGAGTAAACACAAGTGTTTGTTCATCAAGTCAGACAGCCAATGGACGCCGGGCAGGGATAAACCTTACACACCCCTATAGGGTCACAGCTGGCATTTTGGCTCTCCATTCTGTCTAATGTTTTAGTCTTAGCAGGTGGAGAGTTGTCCTGGGGAAGAGAAACCCAGAAAAGTTGAGAAAAACAAATAACAGCCTTCCTCGACAGATGCTGCTGCCTCTTCCTGACTGCTGGCCACGGGTACAATTGTGTTTGTTTTGACTTCAGCCAGCACAGCCCACACAGACCGTGCAAAGGCAGAATAACACTTTTTTTTTTCCCCCCATCCACCGTTCTTGTCTGTTTTGACATCAGCACTGCAAAGACTGCAGTGAAAAATGGTGTGGGGAAAAACAACACCTTGAAGTATGGATTTACAAGGCCATTAGAATCAGACCCACAGTCTGTTCAATCACTACTAAGCCTAATCTTTAAAACTCCAAAGGTTAATTGTATCCATTACTTTTTGTTATGTGAGGAGAATAACAACAGCCTGAGGTTTAACATGCATGGTTAACAGAAGGGGAGAAAAGGACTGGGGCCACTGATATTGCTTTAAACAGTTACGTTGGCCTGAATGTCGACATTTTTTGAGGCCAGGAGGGTTAAAGCTTGCCTCAAATCCACCTCTTTGGCTGTGCCTGGTTTGCCCAAAAGGTTATCCATCTTTGAGCTTCAAAATGCCTCTTCAGGAACCAGTGGGTGAAATTCAGGAGTCACAGCAGCAATCAAGAAATCTAAAGTAAGAAAGTGTATAGAAAGTGTAAAATGGTCCATAACAAAAGTGATGATGACAACTTGTCCATCATTCTCCAGTTCTGGTGTCTGGTGTTAGCTCTGTTAGCTATGTCTGTGAATAGCATGATACTACTCTGCCTTCTGGTATTCCCTCTGTTGCTGGGTTAGCAAAACTAGCTTGTCCATCTTATTGGAGATAGATCTCATGTTCCCAATAACGATGGATGGAGGGACAGGTCGATGTCGTCACTTCTTAGCTCACACCTGAGAACCAGCACGTTGTCCTCACCTTCTGGGGAAACATCAAGCCTTGCACCAATTAGCATTGACATGCTACAGACTGCAGCTAACAGCTGATTTCACATGTAAACAATGCAGCCATGGTTACATGTAGGATCTCCAGACAAACACAGGAGCAAAATTAGTAAAACGATCACTAAAGACAAAACCAGGCAGCCTGATGGCAGCATCACACAGCTGCAGCAAACTGTCACACCGACTCTGTATTGTATAAGTACGTTAAAACAGTGACATCTAGAGTTTGTATTCCAGTTTCATGACTGCAGACTCAAAAGAATTCACCTAATTTTGAAGCTTAAATTCAGTCTGCAGATTATTCCACACAAAAGGAGCAGAGAACCTAAAGGCCTTCTTTTCCCAAATCAGTTCAGACTCTGGGAACAACAAACTGCATAAAGCTCAGAGATCTCAGGTTGTGTAATTCATCTTTCAAAATTAATAAAAGGAAAGCTAGCTAGGATTTTTGCCAAGAATGGCTTTGTAAATGAACACGTATCAATTTCCAAGATGAAGTGAACTTGAAGAAGTCCATCTGACTTAAGTACAGCGATGAGTCAGAAATCCAGCATTTGTGATGAATCTCAGAGCTCCATGGTACACACTGCCCAACATCTGTGGACTCTGAGCGGAAACATTCATGTACAATACATTACCATACCTTTAAGAAGAGGTAAAAACGTGGACTGGACCAGTCTCTTTTTTAACATTTAAAGAGAAACAACTTGTAACGACTTGTTTCTGTACTTAAAAAAACAACAAGTTAGCTTTCTAGTAGCAACCTGAACGTGCTCTTTAAAAGACAAGTTGTCAGGTAAAAACTATGAAACTTAAAAAAAGATACAAGCTTAATTTCTTGACCAAAAATGGTCACAATTTTCTCACAGTGTTCCCTTTGTTGCTCTTGCAGATGAAAACAACATTAGTTAAGTTTTCTCTACATTGAGAACAAGTTGTAGTTGGCTAAGCTGAACTGGGATAAGATCAAAAGCACGTTGTAGATTCCCAAAATCTTGGAAAGACATCGGTGCCATATTACCTACTGGTACTGATGTGGATTCAATCCAATACCAACATTTGTATTTAACATTCTCTGTAATTAAATGCTTGAAAGAAGACAGGGAAGTCACTGACAGGGAAAATCTTATTTCAGGGTCCTACAGAGAGTGAAGTCTCGGTGTGACTTACTCATTACAGTGAAGCTGAGACTGAAGCTCTGTGCGGACAAATAACGTCATTTTGGTAGCCTTGCCCCCGCATACAGTCCTTCTTCAAAATCCACATAGCGCACATCCAATACTTTCTAACTGCAGGACAAGGACACCTACAATAGTGGGAAAACAGGAGCCCCTAGTGGCTGAAGTACAAAGATACAGGGGTTGATGATTTGTCATACTGTGATACCTGTGTGATGATCAAATCCTGCCACTAAATTGCAGTCACACTAGGCAGAGAGGAGGAATTGGCAAAAAACAAAAAACAAAACAATGTTGGTGGTAGACAGGTGAGTACAATACACTGCCCCCTGCAGTTTGGGAATCGCAACAGACAAGGCCACTTATATTCCCAAATGCTGGTCTTGCACGTCTGATTTCCATGTTTGTGCAGACAATAATATGAGATTGACTGCCAGAAAGCATCGTTATAAAGAAGTAATCAACCAAACACAAGTTCCCTTAAGTTTTATGCTAAATGTAGAAAGATGCAAAAGGTTGCAGTCAATACAACAGGGCCTGGAAAACCAGAAGTCTTTTATGCTAACTTTTTAAACACCTGCCTGACTGTGATGTTAACAACCGTGACACAACTAAAGTGGCCTCTGCTGCTTGCAAGGCCATCTAAAACAACTTGGGGCAGGATGGACAAGGCTAGCATTAACCTCAGAGGACATTACACCATCAAGCAAAGGCTACTTGCTGACAGCTGTAAATCTGCAAGAGACAAACTGTGGAGACAAACGGCTGTGCCTGCCATCCCTGGACCAACAATGAGTGTTAGCAACAACAGGGATTACACTGTTTAGGAAACTGGCCCAACCAAACTAGAGGAGTAAAGAATGTTTTTTTTCTCTTTGAGAAGGTGGACAGTCTGTGATAAATGAGGTAATGGTTCAATGCCAGGTGTGGCACCTGCTACCATACTGGCAAACACAACTGCTGGAACAACAGTGCCAACCCAGCCTGTGTGCCAGCATACTGATGTGGCCAAAGTCAGCAACGGTTATCATCTGCAGTAGTTACTCTACTTCAGCAGCTCGGCTGGATGGAGAGTGACTTGTATTGGTGAGTACTGTTATCAGACTGGAAGGCTGTTAACATGGATTTTGATTCTGGGGTGCAGTTCAATCGAGTAACTGATAGCTTTATAGGTTTATTGATATTATTTGTTCAGGGGGATGAGGGTCTCAGGCAAGAACTACACGTTTCATCATTCATGTAATGTCTGTGTTAAAAAATCCAGTCTCTTTTCCATTGTCTCCAGTTAAAACAAAATTCAGTTCCTTTGGAAAAATATGTCTTTGTTTAAGATCGACAAAGATGACTCATTTACAAATCATCAGGGATAGACTGGCAACCACAGGTTAACTCGCACAGACCTTTGTTTTGAAGAACACTTTCAAAAGTAGGAGTGACTGCTATCATCTGGCACATTGTTCCAAGCTTTTAACTCGAGGAAACATTTCCCAAATGTAACACTTTTTCAAAGCACAGTAGAGACGGTCCAACACTGGCACAAAATAGATAAAAGCAGCACTAATGAGTGCTTGTGCTTTTTATGTGTATCCCTAATGGAAATACACGCTTGGTTCACTGTTGAATTGTATGCCTGTGTTATCTGGGAATACCTACTTTTCTATCTCAAATGTACTGAACCTCAACAAGTACTGAAGATATGACATTCTTAATCTTTAAATATCACACATCCAGTAAAGAGGAACATAGGATTTTGTTCGTACCAATGCCAGTACCGATTCTGCTCATCGATCCAATTCTGTATTGATTCCCTTATCAATTCTAAATGTGAATTTCTCTGCATAAAAAGTCAGTTTTACAGGTGTTCTGAGTCAACATTTGACTGAGTTTTGATTAAATTAATATGACATGACTTGCACTTTAACAAGGTGTTGCCAACCTTGCATGTTACTACAGCCTAGCACAAATTGCACGTTGCACTGTGAGCGTCCTTTTTGATGAAGCTAAGCCAAGATTTGCACCGTTTTAATCTCTCCACAATTATCTTGGAATTCTGCTGCTGACTGACAAGCTTGATTGCCGTGTTGCACGTCACATGACGTCGATGTAAGGTCTGGCCACCCTGGCATAATGTAAAGAATCCACAAAGATATTGTTAAGCATAAAAGCTAATGATGTTAGGAGTCAGCCATTTCTAAATGATTTGTAACAGGAACTGGTTATTGATACCCGGTTCTAATTCTAACCTCCCTTTAAGGTGCAAAGAAGAACATCTGGAATCTATCTGGGAATCTATCTATTAGGGGCTGTTTACACAACAATGGTTTTAGAGTGAAACGCAAAAGTTTTGTTACGTTTCCGCCTTGCATTTACCTGATCGCCACAGACTACTATGTTGTGCTTGTGCTGCTCAATCTGCTCAATCTATTGACTGTCTTTCAAAAAAATGTGCATCTGTTGCTCAACGTCTGCTCTTAGTTATTCCCAATACACCAGATGATCAGCTCAACCCCACTTTGGTGGAGAGCTAACCAAAGCCGCTTCTGGACTAGACAGTTATAGTGCAGACTACAGGCCTGGCATGCTTACTATAGCGTTTTTAGTCCCTTAGTGTTTCCGTGTAAAAGCATATTTTTTTTCACTGCATTTTTGTGTTTTTTAGATGAAACGTCGTGAAAACGGGGTCTTTAAACTATGGTTCTAATTGAGTTCACAATATTTACTTGTTGTAAGATTTTAAACAGCAGCACTTTGTAATTACAAAGAAAGACACTACCTTATAGCATTGCATCCTACAAAAAGTTGTCTCAAACAATGAAAAGTCATGGTAAAATTGAGATTTATTCATGGGAAACAGAGTATCCTGGAAAACTACTTCAGAATCTGGCCAAGGTAACCACTGCAGTCAACAGCAAACAATACCAGTGTCATCAAGCCTTCAAAAGTCTGAAGATGCTTAAGTGAAATTCTAAAAAGTCCATCCAACAATAGGAACAGAATGAGAGGCACTGTTCATAAAGGAATAAGGTATAACTGTGTTCACATAAACCTGAGGTATTACAGTACACAGTGTTGGAAGTATGACTAAGTTCAAAAGACTATAATTTAAATCTATGCAATGTTAGACTTCCGAGCTTTGAATTAGACTGCATTGTGTTCCAAAGTAGAGCAAAACAGCTTCCATTCATCATCAACACCTGAGGCACAACATGAAGCCTTACCAAAGACCAGAAAGGTGATTCAACACCTCAATGACACGCTGTTCTTTACATTATAAGCAGCATAAAAGCTGCATTTACTGCTGAACTGCTCTGAAAGACATTATTTTGTGCTGAATGTTCCCGTTATGCCCCCCTATGTGACTTTGCCTACAACGTGAGAGTGCTAGCAAATTGTTTCTTTACAGGGCGAAATAAAAATAACAGCTGATTGCGTATTGATTACTGCCAGCCCAAACAATTAGAGAAAGGCATTTTGTCCCTGCAGTGTGCTTGGAACTCATCGAGACTTGTAGAGATAACAGAGCCCTCTTTTTACTGGTTTGTAAAGACCTTATACAACAGATAGGATGACGGGGTCACTGGATCTTTTCCACCTCAGGCTTTAATTAAAGATATGAATGGTGTTTGCAGTGCATGCACTGACGTATTTTCTCCTTGTCACATTGGTGCACAATGGCAGTCCCAGTATTAAAAAGTAATAATTATCACAGAATGTCAATATTATCTGTACAGGTGACTGAAAAACAGGTGAATTAATGAAAGGTTTAGTTGAAATAAAACTCATTTTTGTTAAATAAGGCAGGCTCAGCTGTCAGCAGTCAATTGGGAAACTACAAGACCCACCAAGAGACAAAAAGAAGAGTCTCTAATAATGCAAATACAAAGGGAGCAGACAGAGGAATGGAAACGTTATGGAAATTTGGTCCTCTATTGGGTCAGGACACATCACAAATCGACTCGTTAGTTTCTATCTCTCGCCTCTCCTGCAGTTTATTTTCATCTATTGTGCGAGTGCTTTGGTTCAATATCTAATTATGCTACCAAAACTGATAAAAAATAGCAGTCCTGGGCGCAGGAGATGGGATGCTGTGTTGGGGAAAGAAAAAGGCACTGTCTGATCAATGACACTTTGAGGAGGTACATTAAGGTTTCTCATTATTCGGTGTAAAAAGAAGTCACAAAATTACATGATTGAAAAGACACTCTTCAGATGATGTACAGCAGTGCACATAACTCTGAAAATGACACGTTTTCTCATACCGTAAAGCCTAAAAAATGAATTAATGTTTTAATTAGATGAGTGGTGTGCTGTTTATGGCGCCATGGGAAAAGAAATGAGTGTGAGCAGTGGGTCATGTTCACACAGTTAACTCTCCACCAACACAGATGGACATGTATGTCAAACAGATCAATAGCAAAAAAGGTGAAGCACAGGCAAGATGGTGCTCTACAATTTTTTTTTTTTCAAGAAGAAATGTAAAAAGATTAATTTTGAGGCTATTTAAAAAAAAAAAAAAAAAAAAAAAAAAAAAACATCTTTTTAAGGTGGCTGTTGCTTCCTTGATTTTTGAAGGCATTCAAAAAATTTCTTCACATGCTCAAAACCTCACATTTGACACCTAAAGGACATTAAATAGAGAATGAACCATTTGGCTGCGCTTGAGCTTAAATTTGTTGTCTTCATATCAAAAGACAATGACTAACAGACAGGTTTTTGCAAAGGTGAATGGAGTTCTGTGAGTCTACGCTCAGTAACTGGTCTTTACGGATCGGAAGTGTGTCCATCCATCATCCATCCATCCATCCATCCATCTTCAACCACTTATCTGGGTCTGGGTCAAAGGTGCAGCAATGTCATCAAAAACGTTCGTTTTAAAAAATACTTTTGTCCACACGCAGCGGGTAAATCCGCCGGTGAGTGCGGCTCCAAGCACACCAAACCCATAATGGGGTGTGTTTTCCACGCGTAAAACCAATACCAGCCAATCAGAATGAGCCCCCGTCATTCAGCTGTGAGGTTTGAGAACCAAAAACTCTGTTTACCAGTGTCCACATGAAACCATGAAACCAGAGTTTTCCAAAATCTTCACTTTGGCCAGAGTTTTCAGAAAACATTGTTTTTGGTAACGTAAAGCTGCAGTTTTGTGTGGACGACAGACGTAGACGTATAAAAATATATGCGGTTTTCCAAATACCCGGCTACGTGTGGACATGGTCTAAGTCATGCCAATATATCTGAAGGAAAAAAAAACAAGAAGTGCTTAAGTATAAAAAAAGGACTAAACTGACCAATTCAACTTTAAAATTTATTGACTTTCTTTGAGTAAAATTTTAACTGCAATCAATCATTATCTTACTTCATAAAAAGAACATGGGTAAAGATTTCTAATGGTTTATGAAAGAGCTGATGTTAAGCACGCTGATTCAAAATCAGAAAATCAGAGTCAGGCAACCATTTTTCTTTGTCTTGCATGGCATAACCTGTGTACTTGAAGTAAATTCTGGAACCGAGTCGATGATAGGGTGGGTAGAAAAAGGCCTTATCTCCACCAAACATGTGACTTCAGGTGTGAACACAGTGAATTTTCTTTGCAGGACTCATATTATGATTGCCAAGCACTGCTTTCTTACTAGGATCTATGAGCAGGGATTATTTTAGCTGCACCACAGAAGAAAAGAGATGCACTCGAGATGCAGGACTGCTAACAAGCAGTTAACTCATCAGAAACATGCGCTGCACTCCCCAACATACAGCGGGGCTAACGTAAACACAGATGTTACAAATTGATCTCAGTGTGATGTTACAGCCTTGAGCTGGAGCAGAGAATTCAGGAAATTGACTTGTAACTTTTCATGCTGTATTTGAGAACAAGAGGCTGCTGTGATTCACCTCACTGCATGAGGGAAAAGAGTCGATACAAGGTGGATAAACTGGCTGCAGGACGTTTGCACGCGCTGCATCAGTCTCTTAATAAAGACCAGCCCTGGAGGACGCTGTTTGCAGCAGCATCTGCATGCAAGGCGTTTTCCCTCCACTTTACAGGATGGTGCTTTCCTCACAGCGTACTGGCAACTTTAAATGTAAAGATAAGTCATGCCTTGTCTTGTAAATATATGGCACATCTGCAATGCAGCACAACACTGTACTGCACCAGCGAAAGACGAGGTAAGCATTGCAACATCGAGAGGAAAGAGGGGGTAATTTTCTCTCATTCGTGGTGAAATGAGATCTTTGTATGTCTTTCATCAGATCCAAACAGTACCCCTCTACACATGAGCTCTCATTTTCTAATGTGATGATATAAAAGAAGTGTTGACAGATGAGTAAACTGCTGAAAGCAAAAGGTCAAAAACACAACTTTTAACCTTCCATTAGACACTCTTACAACGTTTCTTTCTTGACATATTTTTATCCAGACTTTCAAACTGGAAGACTCTTGTGACAATGGATTTCTAAAAGCTTTGACCTTGGATGCACACCTTCGAGAGCAGACGGCTCAGGCTGATCCAAATTGCCCTCTGTTCAAAGTCTGATTGGCATTTCAAAAAACAGTCCATCGATTTGCCCAAGTTATTCCCTGCACTGTGACACACTCCCCGGGCTGTTATCCCAGTGGGACGCTGACCTGCGGCTCAGTGGAAGAGACGTCAGAGCGAATAGGCTAAAACCAGCACGATACAAGCTGAAACAAACAAAAACAACTTTTTATTCAAAGCTGCATCATTTTCCTAAATAAACAAAAGGGAAATAAAAATCTTGTACAACTTTCAAAATTCCTTACTTGATATGATTCCTCTCGGGCGTCCAGCTTTGTCAGGCAAATAAAGTCCAATAAACAGTAACAACTGTCAGATCTTCCACAGGACGTGGACGAAATCTATCAGATCAACTCAACTTTTTTTGTTTTTTTGGTTTTTTTTTGGAAGGAGGAAAAAGCCTTAGCAATATGGTTATGATTTTCTGCTGGCTGCTCTTAAAAAAGATGGTTGAACTTGGCAATGGGTTTGTTTTTTATTTTTATTGATTCTGATTCCAGTTCAGCCAATCCAATTCTGGTCCTTATGGGTTGCCAGTTTAGATGCCAATGGAACCATAAAAGAGTATAATAGCCAAATTTTCAAGTGTTGACTAGAAACTACGGGAGAAACCTCAACCATGTGTGGAAATAAGAGTTGTAATGTTGAGATGAGCAGACCCATTTGAATTGAACAAAAGCCCAACGCTTCCACAGGTCTTCTTTCGGAACACACCAATAGTCCCGTGAAGAATCTAGATTTTTATTCCTAAAAGACAAATCGAAAACTCAAAATCTGAAATCATCCCTAAAGAATAAGGTATTTAACTTTGACATTGCTCACAACCTTTGAAGTGTATATGACAGCCTTCTTGTATCTTTTCTGTTTTGGATAAAAAACATTTACATTTGTCCTTTGTGTCTTGTGATTGCCCACAACAAGGTTGAACCAAAGCCAAGCACTTGCCGGAAGTCTGTCTTTCTCGAACACTCTGTTCAAATCCAAACCCAAATGAACCCTTCATCCTCATCTCTCCACTGTAAAGCCGCCGGCCTGACAAAAATATTTAGCCCTGCCACTCTCTGGATATTGGATATGTCACCCTCCATTGCCTGTACCGTGGACCAATGTCGGAGCCATTTGGCCCGCGGTTATTTTTCAAACCATGAGCAGCACAACAGCTTTGTGGGAGATGATGCTGTCCACAGGCAGAGTAAAAAAAAAGGGTTAGCATAAGATCTGCTCAAAGGGTGAAGCCACCAATAATTGTACTGAGGTGGGTATAAGGGGTGTTCTCATAGGGGCGGTGTTTACAAGTGAATTTATTTGTTTTTCACCATGTATCCTGCTCAGGGTCATGGGATGCTGGAGTATACTCCAGCTGTTTTCATCAGAAAAGAGGCAGGGTACACCCACACACGGACAACCTTTCACACTCACATATATGGGCAATTTAGAATCACCAATTAACCTGATCACCTGATCATGTTTTTTAAATTTGTGAAGAAGCCAGAGAACCTAGAGAGAACCCACGGATGCATGGGGAGAATATACAAACTCCACACAGAGAAGCCCACCTTGCCCAGGGATGGGTACCTTTCAAATTTGAATTGTCATTTGAATTGGTACTTCCCAATTGGTATTGGTACCCAACAGTAACAATTGTCAGTACTTCTGTGTGTATTTATGTGGTAATAAATATTCATCATCTAACAATGAAATCTCAGTTTTAAACTTGCAACGCTGCGCTCATGTCCAGTAGGGATGGGTGAGTACTGATACCAGGTATTGGTACCAGACCAATACCAGCCCTATTTCAAGGTATCAGTACTTGTAAAGCCTGCCGATACCAGCAACTGATGCTCAAAGCAAAAAAATCTTGCATTGAGCAAGTCCTCCTCACCAGTAGTTGGCGCTACATTGCTGTGGTTTGATACCATGTGTGCCAGGTCCTGTTCAGACAATATGAATGAATGAGGGAGAGTTAACAGTTTAACTGCCGTAAGTTTGTTGTTTTTTTTTTCTTTTTTTTTGCACTTGTTAATATATAAAAAACAAACCATAAACTTAAACAGACGTTTCTGTTTAATTTTGAACTTCATGGCAGAGTGACTGCGCTGTCTTTGTTAGAAGTTATTTGTCACTGTTAATTGAAATTTTATTTATCAAAAGTATTAGTGGTATCAGTACTCAGTATTGGTGAGTGCTCAAGAGAAAGTACTCGAACTGGTATTGGTCTGAAAAAAGTGGTATCAAACATCCTTATGTCCAGCATGGGAAATCACTTCCTCTTCTACTACCTGAGAGAGAGTGACAAGGATGTGTTCAGGTACTAAGACATGGTACCGTTTGATTTTACGTGAATTGATGCTGGGTACTACAGATGGTATTTCGTTTGTTCCTAATTTGGTACCCATCCTTAGCCTTGCTCAAACTGGGGTTCAAACTGGTGACCTTGTTGCTGTAAAGCAAAAGAAAGAAGGGAAGTAGAGTTTACAAGTTGAGTAGAATAAAAAGCATTTTGCTGGGTTGATAAATTTGAATGCCTGGGTGCCAAAAACATGGCCGACAAACAGTACAATACTTGATAAATTATAAATCCTCTGTGGTCAAAAAACTGTCTTCACACTCTCCTCATTCACAATTATTGCGCCATGTTGAGTTATCTTGTGATGGAGGAAGTCAAATTGGCAGTGCCTTATTATGTGTTTAATTAAAATATCAACAGTCAGCCTTTATAAATTAATAATTTTAACACACAGGTTAGGATGTTATTTATTGGCATATCGATATTCTGTCCCAGCCCTACTATGAAAGCAGTATGTGTGCTGTGCTCCCGTAATCAATAATAAGAACCCAAAATACAGATACGGTACTTCAAAAAGACAGTAAATTAACACTAAATTAAATATGCCAAATAATTCAGTATTTAATTCACACCACATCAGTACATGAAGTTCAGAACAGCCAAGAGTATAAATCCGTTCAATTATTCAGTCCATTCAGTGATTCAGTCCTCCTCTAGTTCTACTCTTTTATTCCTTTCAGTTTCAAAAGAAAAAAAAAGGCCAGAGACCTGGCTGGATAAAAAGACCAAGAGGTACAAAGAGTAAGAAAGGGACACAGAGGGTACAACACCGCCAACACAGTGACAACCACTTTGGCAGAAAAACCACTGCCTGGCTGTTGCAATATGATATTTCATCAGGGGAAGGGAACTTTACATGAAATGTCAGGGCAAACATTGACCATGATAGGTGGACCATTGAGGTAATCCATTACTGGGCTGAGATAATGGTGCCACTCATGGTGCATCCAGAATTCTCTGCGAGTCTCCCTCAACACCCTTGTGGGTTGGGGGTGGTGGGATGACTGTGAATGATGCTGGTGATGACGGTGAAGATGAATGACTGGAAGCGGAGCCAAGCTGGAGCAGCAGGGACGGCGCTGAGACTTAATACAACACCTTCAAATACGCAGTTTTAAGTCTGAGAGCCAAGAACAACCCATCTGCTTGTGTTACTGTGCCGTCAGGTGAAGCGTGGTTGAATATGCAAAAAGAAAACTACTGCAACAAAATCATAGAGTGCTGTCTGCAGAAGTCATTAAACTGAAACCAATTGACTTAAATCAAAATAATGAAAGGAAGAGAGGCCGTTTAAAGGTCATATGTTGACCGCAGCAACAGCAGAGTGATACTGTTTTATTCCCAATCATATGTTTTTAGACCTGCTTTGTCATTTCATTTTTGAAGCACATTAGGTTTAAATTAAATATTTTTGGTTTTAGAGCTGCCCTCTGTTATAGTATGAATAGAGGGCACTTTAAGTTGATAACTATTTCTATGTACACAAATCTTTCCATAACACATCTATGGTTATTTCTATTTTATAGTTGATGTAGTTGTAATGTTTTGTGCCTATCTGATCACAATTTTCAGAGTTAACAACAGAGTTCTTGTTAATAAGGAATATTTCATTAATCAAACACCAGGAGGGCAGCACTGTGTTTTACTTCCTTTTTTTCCATTTGGGGTACTTGGCTGAGGAAAAAAAATCCCAGTGGGTACATAACTGAAAAACGTTTGAGAGCCACTGATTGAATATTTATGTAATGAGGATAATTTGACACAGAGAAACTAAGATGCATTCTGTTGTTTCCCAACAGCTGTTGTAAACCAACATATCCAGTTTTCAGGGTCACTCTTTATACTGTGACACTGGTTCCACACAGAGACGCATTCGCACTTTCAGGCTCAAAGAAGGTGATGTTCAGGAGTCACTCTACTAAGTTGACGACAGCTGTGTTTCTAATGTTATTGCAGACAAAGGGTGAGATAAAAACACTTTTCAGCTTGCAGGCACCACCCTCAAAGTCCCTGGACATCTAGAAAGTACTACTTTACAGGCAGGCAACTTATCAGCCCAGAAACAAATTTAGACCCTTATAAAACACTTTTGGGACACAGTTGATTTTTGTGCAACATCTCATCATCAAATTTTACCACATTTAGCAAGATATTCTTTTTTCTTTCCCCTGCCTGAGAGTCAGGATTTCCAAATATTTTAACTTGGTCATTAAAGATGCTATGAGAAGGATCTGTTTTAAATGCACTCCCTCGCCACCTTCTGGCCTGGAGTCTCCGCACACTGTCGTAAATGACTTTTAGTGAGGCGTGTGTTTGTTTTGAAATTAAATGGAGATCAGATCATAACACATTTTCTTTGTTCAAGTCAACTTTTTACTGGATACAACAGGCCGAGGTAAGGTATTTATCGGTACAGTTATGTAGCGCTACAGTTTGAAATGTGACATCAAGCAAACGTTGTGGCAGCTGGCCATATGTTAGCCCAGTGCTCCGACGTAGCTGTAGGCTAACATGAAAACAAGTAAACACTGTCAGTTTGTAAGTAGTTTAGTAGCCGTACCTGGCAGCCGGGTGCTCTAAGACATGTCAGTAATGTGTAACGTTAGTGAATCCTGGTTAGCTGTGTCCTGCCAGTCATCTACCAAGCAGAGCTAACATAACCTCACTCTTTGTTTTACTGATAGACTCTCAAGTTTGAACAAACCACTGCAGAATAACTACTGACTGTGGGTTGGTTTAAATATTATCACAAACAGTTGAGCCCATGTGTTATCGAGTGATACAACCTGAGCTAAAGGCTAATTAGCTTTTAGCTTGGGCTGTATCACTCTCCTGTTTAGTTTTCTTCTGCTCTTCTGTCCTTTTACTGTCTGACAGTTTGGCTCCTGTGTCCACCATCACTACATAATTAATCACAGAAATCATTTTCAGCAGAGAAAAACACAGATCTCTATGTTTTATCTCTTCTCACTACTAAACTTAATCAGCTGGCGTGGTGTTGTCATAGAGACCTAGACGTGCTGTAAACCAGTCCGGTCCTGGCCGACCCGCACTGGAAACTAAGTAGTTCCTTAAAATACTCTGTAATTAGCAATATTGGTGCTGGTAATCTCATTTTAAAGTGTGGATTATGGTCAGGCATCTAGAAGGGAGACTTTTTCAAGATCACTTTCAAACAACCAACAGCCCCTTTAATTTATAAAAAGTTCATGTCACTACTTTTCTACCTTTGAAAATACATTTCTCATCATTTTCACGAGGACCTGGCTCTAAAACTCGCACACATTGATGGAAGCCCCTCTGAAAGCTGTTTGCTGTCAGTCAAAAACAGAAGAAGAACAAAAAAGCATTATTTTCTGGTTCTCGCGAGATTCACTTATCAAAAGACTTTGCAAGGATAAACTAGCATTGTATAAGTTTGTCCACAGAGAGTGAGGTGCACAGCAGAAAGGGCAGAGATTGTTTGACCACTTTAGTTTAAACACCTGAAATGCACAGCACTAACAACTGGCAAGGTGGATTTGCATTTTCCTCTTTTTGGAGTGAATTGTGGAGCTAAAAGAAACAGGAAAAGTTAATTCACTATTCACTCAAGAATTTAGCCTGTGGAGTCTTATTTAATCAATGCTGGTTTAAAAACTGTGAAGTGTGTCATCTCAGAAACACTATGTGAACACTGTTAGAGTTAAAAGAAACCCTCATGAAACCACATATGTTGCAACCCATCAACCCATTTGCTCCGAGTGCACAAACAAGTCAATTTCCTTCCCCACAGAACGAGTTGAGCTGTCAAGATTTCCTTTAAGCATTGATCTACATGTCTGCACTGTGCAAGGGCACACAGATGCTCCTCCCTCTCCTTTTAACAAGCTCCATTCAGTCTGCAGGATAATTTTGTGTGAATATTTTAGCACATTTGAGTACGCAGGCTGCAAGTGTCTTGACTGACAATCAAGAGCGAGAGAAAAAGAGAAGGAGTTGTAAAAAGAAGAGGACGTGTTGGAGCTGCTCAAGTTGCCCGCCACGGCGGTTCCTGTCATCAGTATTCTGGGTCACTCAGAGATACTCTTTTATTTATTTTATTCTGTCTGTCTCTCACTTCCCATTCACAGGGTCTGGAGCTTTTCATATCGCTCTGTGTGATGGAATGTACCCATTGTTCCCCCCTGGAGATTAAACTCCATGAAATGTCAATTTGAAATAAACTGTGAAAAAAGCGATTCAAAATTCGACCCAAGAGCTGGGGAGGGGAGTCAAAGTGATGGCAGAGACTGAGACAGAGGGGGAGAGGGGAATATGAAGAAGAGAGGTTTTAAGATGTCTTTCTCGTGTGTCTTGGGAAAAAAGGAAGGAGTAAAACTAGAAGTGTTAAAAAGTCGTAAAAAGCGTTTAAAAATTTCCGGATTGAGCCGCCAAGCAAATCCTGTTTTATTCCCCGAGCAAAACAGCCATCTTGGAATAAAAAGTGTTTAATTCCTGCACATTTTCTGCCACGGGCGATTGGAAGAAACCATCAGCCCAACGCATTGTAAAGTGCCACAGGAAGCTCGGGTGAGGAAGGTTAATGAACCCACCTCTTCCATCATTCCCGGTGGGCGTTTTTATAGGAGAAAAATTAATTACTTGTGACAAACACGCCAGTGCCTGGACAAGCTGCCATTTCTGCCAGGCAGCCTGTGAAGAAAAACATTTTTCCAGTGCGGTTATATTAAGCATGGAGTCGCCGGCTAATCAGGACCCTGTGCAGGAAAACTCGTGTCAACACTCGCGAAAAGACAGAAAACCAAAGCTGCGTCCCCGGACTCCCTGACAAAACATGACAGCACATAAAAAATGTAAAGTTCACAAGCTCTGACATTGATGGTGTGTTGTTTCCAGAGTAAAACACTGCACTCTCTCTGCCACTCTGCCTGGACTCGCTGGGGAAACAGGCATGTGAGATGACAGACAGTCTTTGTCCCGAGCACAGGGAGAGCTGCAGGGTTTGCTCGGACTGGAGCGAGATGCTTAGAAATGGTAATGGAATAATTTGCTCCCATCTCCCCCCACAAGCATTGCCATGATTAAAATGACATGTTTTAGTGTCCCCCGTTAGCAGCATATTGACCCCATTAATCACGCTGCTAAACGCTGCTTCCTTTTCCGGATCGGTCAGTTTGATGAACTGTTCATTGGCTTCATGCGTCCGAGAGTGCTGGGGTCTGAACGGGAGCTATTAGGATAATAAAGAATATGGAGTTTTAATAATTAATATCATGCCGGCTTATGATTGTATTCATTGTTCCTAGCAGACGCCACCAAGGCCTGATTCTGCATTTAAATGACGAATAAGCTGCACTACTACATAAATGTAAAAAAAAGGGTTTAAAGTTCACGAGGCCCCAGTGAAAACGGCTTTAAACGTTAACGACCGCAGCTTTTTTCTTCAACAACAGCCTCGTGAGTATCAATAACACACTTAAGAAAAAGCGTCTTCTGTATATGAACTGAAATCCCTTGAGCCGGCTGAAAAGAAGTATCCCTGAAGGAGAAGATTAGCCCTCACACGTGATTCAAACCTTTGAAAGAGAGAAAAAACAGAAGGATGAGAAGAAATTTGAGCCAAATAGAAAAAAAGAGAAGTATTTAACGTAGATCTCCAATCAAAATAAAGCAGAGGAGGTTACTGCACCGGGCTGTCACTGAAAGCGCTGAAGTATAGCCACAGCAAGACAATTAAATAGCTATCCATTCACTCTAATGGCTGCGTTTCGTGGAGGAATGACAAATTAGAATCCAATGAAGTTGTACTTATTATAGCTGGATGCTTGCCTTTTAATGTCTGCGCAGTGCCACCCTGAACTCACAGATAAATTACCCAGAAAACCACAGTGATGAATTATTTATAAAGAGAAATTGGATAATGGACACCTTCAGTCGAAACTTTTACAAGACAAAGGGTAAAACTTGTGAAATGTCAACCGGCTCAGACCTTCAAAGAGGCAAATAAACCTCACATATACTCAGCATTTACATAGGACGGCAGATTTAACGTATCTGTTGTTTAAACATTTCTCGCTTGCACTTTTCTCTCTACACAAATTCACACTCTTTCCAAAAAATGCTACTGAAGCAGGTTTCTTAAAGTTTCTTCACTTTCAGCTTTCACAAACTTCAAGCAAAAGGCAGCAGTCGTTTAAATCACCCTGCCAGGGCTCAATATTAACCTTGGCCCAATGGCCCAGAGCCCACAAAAGATACTACAGAGGCTGTAAAGTATTACAGGATGTTATCCCCATGTGGCAACACAGTTTTATTCCCATATACAAAGCTTTGCCAACACAGCGATGGAGTTTCTAGATCATAATTTTGTTTTGAAGACTTTCAGTGATGAGAAATGGAAAAAAAAAGTTATCATAGAAAGTTATTTCTGTTACTTTGGTTCGTTCCCCATACCCATTAAATGAATTCAATCTTAACATACGACAAAGGCTGACAGAGATCTCTCCCATGAAAATAAATCAAAAAATAATAACACTAACCATCCCTGCCTTTTGTTGAACTCTTCAGCACAAAGTCGTCTTTTTTTCTTCACTTTTTGAGGACTGTGAGATGCTTTGTTAGTTTTCAATTCAGATCATAATTTTACTGATTTTTGGTTCTGGGTTGCATCCTGTAAATTCAAGCATCAGAGAAAAAGGGGGACAGCTTAAAAGTCAAAAAATCTTTTTCCAGATGCACCTGGAATTTCAAAATCTAAAAGGCTGGTAGCTCACAGAGCCAGTGCTGAACCACACAAACACTCCTTGTCCACTTTTTTAGACTTTGCTGTTACTGGGTTAGACCACGTTTGTCTTCCACTGGCTTTGCTGTTTGTTTGCTGAACATCCATGATGAGAATGTCCTGTTCCACCACATCCCAAAGGAGCTCTATTGGACTGAGACCTGGAGGCTGTTGGAGTATGATGAGATGAGATGAGATGAGATGAGATGAGATGAGATGAGATGAGATGATGAGATGAGATGAGATGAGATGAGATGAGATGAGATGCCATGAGATAAATGAGATGCCATGAGATGCCATGAGATAAATGAGATGCCATGAGATAAATGAGATGCAATACGATGCGATAAGATGGATGGGACGAAATGAGGTGAGATAAATGAGATGCGATGAAATGAGATGCAATGGCATGAGATAAATGAGATGCGATGAGATGCAACGCGATGCAATGTGATGCAATAAAACAGATGAGATGAGATGCAATGCCATGAGATAAATGAGATGCAATACGATGCGATAAGATGGATGAGATGAGATGAGATAAATGAGATGCGATGAAATGAGATGCAATGGCATGAGATAAATGAGATGCGATGAGATGCAATGCGATGCAATAAAACAGATGAGATGAGATGAGATGAGATGAGATGAGATGAGATGAGATATTGTCCCCAAAGGGGAATGTATCATGGCCATAAGTGCAGTGCTGCATCATTCACTCGTTTATACATTCATACGGATCAACAATATACAATATAAATTACACCTGTGCGCCTGTTGTAAATAGATAAACAACTGAGTAAAAACTGTTGACTGTGGCAAAAAAAACTAAACTTATCATGTTCAGGATGTTTTGACCTTTGCAACATGGAGTGTTATCCTGCTGGAAGTCACCATCAGAAGAGGGGCACTCTGTGCTGTGGACTTGAAACTATAGTCAGGTAGTACCATTGTCCAGGTTTGGTGAGCCCATATGAATTGTAGCCTTAGGCCTTGTACACATGTAGCTGGGCATTTTCAAAAATACTTTCATCCACACGGAGTGGGCAAATTCACTTATTGGTGTGGCTTGAGGTATGCCCAACCCATATTTGGCAGTGTTTTCCAGTCGTAACATTTGTGGCAGCCAACCAGGTTGAGCCCTTGTCATTCAGCTGTGACGTTTGAGAACCGAAAACTCTGTTTATCGGGGTCTACACAAAACCATGAAACTGGAGCTTTTCAAATTTTCCCTTAGGCCAGAGTTTTCAGAAAACATTGTTTTTAGTGACGTAAAGCTGCGGTTCGTGTGGATGACAGGTGTAAACATATAAAAAATGTATACGGTTTCCCAGATACCCAGCTACGTGTGGACATGGCCTTAGTTTCCGGTTCTTGGCTGACAGGAGTGTCACCTAGTGTGGTCGTCTACTGTTGCAGCCCATCTGCTTCGAGGTTGGACGTGTTGTGTGTTCAGAGATGGTCTTCTGCAGACCTTGGTTGTGACGCATTTGAGCTACTGTTGGCTTTCTATCATCTTGAACCAGTCTGTCTACAACTGTTGTAAAAAAGCAAGCAGTGAAAAGTAAAAAGAAACGTAACAGTAAAGGTTGCGTGTGAGAATCCCATTAGATCAACAGTTTGTGAAATACCATAACCAACAACCATGCCACATTCAAATTCTCCTACATCACCTTTCTCCACAGTTTGATCTTCAACAGCTCGTCTTCACCATGTCTACACATCAAAATGCATTAAATTTCTGCCATGTGTAATAAAGTGGCCACTCAGTGTGTAGCACTGTAATGTATACTTGAAAGGCACTACGGCAGAAGAAAACTGCCTTGTCTGATCAACTCCAAATGTCAAGGTGATGCTGTACGAAGACAGAACTGAAGCTGAGAACAACCTCTAGAAAGCTGCCAGAAGGAATGTCAGAGGACTAAATTAGCCTATAATTTCATTTCCAGTACATCAGACAAACAATCAAAAAAATGCATTCGAATGTACAAACTAATCAATCTACTTACCGTCTAGGTGGCCTGTTGGGAAGCACACTTAATTGACACTATTTGTGCAGGAATACTAAATGAGCAATGGCATAGATTGCCTTTAAAGCTCTCTTAGTGGGACATGCATAATTATGGAAACACAGACACAGATGCTCTGGGTGATATGATGGCATCAGAAGGCTCACTTAATTTAATGCAGGCACATCATTTGTCCTGTGGGAGCTCTATCCTAATACGGGAGCTTATTGCAGATTTAGTTAGATACTAATTTCAGTCATCACTCACATAAAGGACACAGCCAGGGCCTCTACTGACTGGGATGTATAGGACACTCGTGAGTGTTTTCTGTTTGATTTGATCCCAAGAGGGATGGAGGACACAACCTGCCTGAAAGACAAATTATTAGATGTTTATATTTAGATTTTCTTTATATAAGCCTGCCTTTTTCTTTACACAGTTCAGTCTATAAGGCATCATTGTCAGGAAACAAAACAGCAACACTGCTATTTGTGAGGTTGAAACTATATATACTTTTCCTTTTAAAGCAGTCAAAAGGAGTATATATTTGGGTTGCCAGACATTCTTTGCCTCTTGGATATGATAATACCTGCAGAGGCTGGAGAACACTTTCTACTCAGTCAGCCGTTTGCTGCCTTAAATTGCTTCCAAGACAAGGCTTTCTGGTTCACTCTTGTATGGCGTACTCCAAAGGGTGTGTTGTCAAAGGCTTGGGAGACTTGTCTTGCTTAGTCCCAGTGGGGGGAGAGAAAACCACAACTGTCCGTGGGATCAGATACAAACGAATGGCTGTACTATAGGACTGGAATAGGTCTCTAAGCTTTAGGGTCATTAGTTTAAGTTAGACGGCAGGAAGGGGAATTGACTCAAACTCATACCTCAAGAGACGGCGTAAGGTCACGGCCGCTGCACAGATGTCATGGGCGTGTTACACCATTTATTAGAATAACTGGTTAACAACAGTAGTGTAGGAGTTTTGTCTGACTGGAGGAACTTTTCCATACTTCAAGTTAGATTTGGAGAGACATGCTGTATTTCTGTCGTGTAAGAAGTGGGGATGTTTGAAGGTTCTAGAACCTTGTTCAAAGGGAATTTTGAAGTTTCTTCTTCAGAAAAGAAGCCCCCCAAGCACAAGAGGAACTTTGAGTTAGATGGTGAAATATTAAAAGTGGCTGGCCTCAGGGCAAGTGAGGGTTCACTGGAACAATGCAGGTAGTCTGTGAAGCAAGATCTTTAAGTATTCTTTGCCATTGCCTGGAACTGGACAAACAGTTTGAATGAAGACTGTTCATTTCTAATCAAGTCTGTTGATTATACTACAGGCTTGCGCCAACTTTTTTCAAAGAAGGCCACATTTAAATTTGTAAAAATAATCAGCAGCTCTTTTACCATCAAAGTATCAAAGTAGCATACAAATGCTTTATTTGCAAAGTCTTGTTTTATTTCAAAGTCCATGTAAAGCAAATTCAGACATTTGCTTCTAAACACATTAAATTGGTCACAAATATATTTATTTAAAACATGAAAAAAAGTCTTTCAACCATTAGGGTTTAATTGTGGAGCTAGACTCACAAACTGTGTTTCAAAATTTCTGTGTTCAGGATTTAATGGGCAGGTCAGAAATCATAGCCTTGTTACGTAACGGGGCCATCATTAGTAGGGATGGGAATTGATAAGATTTCATCAATACCAATGCTGTTAACGATCCTGCTAACCAATCCAATTCTTTAACCATTCCCTTGTCGATTTCAGCAAATTTTGCATGTGGGCAAATGGTCTGATTTTCAGTGGCAACAATTCCAAACATACATCCCAGTATAGATGACTGCTTCTGCAAGTTGCTGGTGTTTCCACTCACTTAAGGTTGTGCAGTAGGTGTAATTAAAATTAAGCCACAATTCTGACGCTTCTGAACCCTGACAATTGAATGGAATTGATTAGCAAATAGATTAATGATATTGATTCTTTGATGGAACTGTTTACGATTCTCAACTGGAATTGGTTTTCGATTCCCATCCCTAATCTTTAGCATAACCCTGCCCCTGCTTCTGTTGTGGTATAAATAAGTTCAGCATCGTTAGCTTTGGCGGTTTTCCGCTCACTCTTGAGTCTGGGATGGCATTTGTTACTAGACTGTGAGGAACACGGCTGGGCACTATCAGTGTCTGATTCAGAGTCAGATTCTGGATCTGATGGCTTGAACAGGTAGGGCTGAGTCTGACCGATTAGGCTGCTTTGAGACTTTAATTTATACACTTAGAATTTTTTTTAAACCTTTAAATTTGCCTCAGTGGTCATTGGCACATGTTTGTTGTGTGATAAACTCATAACACAAATTTATAGCTTCTTTACACAGACATACATAAATCTTTTGTTTACCTTACTCTAATGGTCTTTTTATTGACCTGGGATATGGGTGGTTCACACATCCAGATCCTGAAATATTGGGTGCTAGGGCAATGGCCTCAAGCGCAACTCCTGGTAGGGTTTTTTTTTTTTTTTTTTCCTTTTTGCTTACCTGACCTTAAAAAAGTCCAAGTGTATTTTATGCTTATGTTGTTTCAACGTGGATTCCAACAGTCACTATTTTAAAGAACCAAAGGTACATTAAAGGTTGGTTGTGATTACCATCAATACTTTGAGAGAAGTATGAAGGTGGCTCCCCAACAGAAACACACTGCAAAAACAGATATCCAAGCAAAAACAGAAAATAAACTATTATATTCAACTTATGAGCCACATTTCTCTGACAAATCTATAAAAATGTCTTATTTCAAGATAAAAATGAGTTTTCCTGTACTTATTGCTTCCTTTGTCTTGTAGTTTGGTTTAATATAGCATTGAGAAAACCCCTTTATCCATTTACCCATTTTCCAAAAGAGCTAAAACCTGTTGGCTGACAATTAAGTTTGGCCCGAAAACTGTTATTCTACAACCAATCTTCGTTTGAGCACTAGTGATTTCATTCAAATGACATTACATGGGTTAAGATGTAACGTAAAGCCAAAGGTTTAAAAAGAGAAGAACTACAAAGCAACATCTGCCCAACAAACATGTGAACCCCAAAAAGTATAACACTGTTTTTCATTTGAAGGCTGGGTGACATCACTTCATGGCTCTGACCTGAAGTGGCAGAGTCAGATGAAAACAAAACTTTCTTAAAAGTTATTTCTTCAGTCTTTTTAAGCCTTTAATTAATGAGAATGAGAATAATGAGAATAGGACAGTTGATAGAGAAGGGATTAAGGTGAGTGGAGAATGACGTGGGATTTTTTTTTTCCAATGCAACAGTCAAGGGTCAACGATCAAGAGGCTTAAAGGGACTTAGAAGACTTTTTAATTAATCTAAAAAAAGTCTTACTACTAGATATATACCTGGCCGTAATCCACAACTTAAAATGAATGCTAGTATAGGCTATTCCTAAATGCTACTTTATAGCTTCCCAATCATGTTGAGCAGGATCAAATTGATTTGCCCCATGTAGAAGTCTATATGACAACACCATGCCAGCTGGCAAAGTTTAGCAATAAAGACAGATGTCAAAAACAGTCGACATAGATATGAAACACCTATCAATCAAAAAATGGGCCTTATCCCTGAGCAATAAAATAATGGACAATGATTCAATCTCAAAACATAGTTTTCAAACAAGGATCCTAAAACTTGTCTTTGCCAATATGGCATCTCTGGAAATAAAGAAGAATGATTCAAGAAAATAAAGCCCCAAGACACAGTTAGAGAAGCACATCATTTCCCAAACTGTCTGCTAAGCACTAAGAAGCCCGCGCTGTTATCAATACACTTCAGCTGGGAAGGGGGGATGTGTGTGGCAACCTGCTGTTTATTTGAATCAGCCATTCCCCAAACCTGACAAGTGGTTCAAGCTTTTGATTTCAATGCGTGAAAAATACAAACACAGCATGAAAACTGTCACTGCCAGTGTGTTTGCTCGGTTCTGAACATACTTTACTGGCACTGTCAAACAGGATAGGTGTGACCTGACAAGCTAACAGACCACGAGCACAGGAAAGCTGTGAACGTGAACCAAGGAGCTGAGGAAAAGGAAATGCTTGCTCATTGCAATGTCCTCGCTGAACAGGACTTCATGCTTCAAAATGCAGCGGTATGGTGCAGTGTGGGGCAAAATTATCTCTTCATCAGCAAAACACTTGGTTTCTAGAAGCTCAAGTTCTGCCATTGGATCGATACTCGAGGAAAATGTCATAGTATGTATCTTTCCATTACACCGTGAACAGGAGCGAACATTTTTTTCAGCTTAAAGGCAGCTCCTAAGGAAAAAAAAAATCCCTGATATCTTAATAAAGCAGCACCATATTTTTGACTTTAAGGTACAGTGTGAAAAAAGTGGAAATATTCAGCAATGTCAAGTGGTCAGGCTCACTTGTAAAAGATGCAATGGTGTCCTTTGAATATGTTAGTTAAGGTTGATAGACTTCAAACAAGATGTGATCACCTCATTAGTTTCATCCTCATCAATGCTGGGCTGAGGAGGCCAACATGCCTTGTTTTACAGTTTCTCAAAACAATAACGATGTGAACAATAGACTGTATAATTTAAAGGTGTGCACATCGACTTCACCCATTTGTTTCTGATACAGAGTTTTGATGCCTTTTGTTGTTAGGAGCTGTAAGGAAATGCTAAACTCAGCCTCACTTTGTCTGAGTTTGGACGAAGGCAAAGAGGCTTGAACTTCTATTGTCTGTTAAGTTAGCTGCACCCTTATATGGGCAAAACTTGTGAGTTTATTAACTAAAAATAAAAAGTTTTATGAAATTGAATCCCCTATACAGTGTTTTCCGATAGAGATGTTAGCTTTTCAGACTCGTTTTCAACACAAAACTCAAAAATATGAGATCAGTGACAAAGGGTCTATCCAGGAGACAGATCTGTTAGATTCAGTTCTATGTTTTTCTGTGTTAATCAGCGCTGGGAAGAGTATGTTTTGATTGCTATTGGAGGTATTTCACACTTTTTATTGCCGACATCTTAGCTGGCAACTTGAAACATGAGCAAGTTTGATTCCTTCCTTATCCACTGCTGAGGTTTATACTTTCTTTATAGTTCCTGTTCACATTAGAGGTTTAATAAGAACACGTTTACACATTTATAATCCAATAAAATGATAATCAGTATTTTCTTTATGTTGGTCAATAAAGTTATAAAGTTTGACATTGCCAAAACAAAAATGTTCAACCCATCCACACAATGAGGTAAAAAAGAATGCTAAACAGATTTTTTAAATTCTCTTTCTTTTCTTCTTTTTTTCCCTTTTGCTTTGTCTTTTTCCTTTTATTTATTTGTTTATTTATTGAATTTCTTTTACATTTAGTTTTTTTTTTCCCCTCTGCATTCATTTATGAATATGAACAAATGTTTGTGAATGTGTGCTTCAATATGAATTAGAAAAAAAATGTTGAATTGATACTGGTGTCAGTTTGGATCAGTACTTTTTGAGTAGGGCTGCACGATTATCGCAATCGCAATCACAATGTCAGCACATGCAATTCAGATTTTTCTCCATGATAACCAAGCCAGTCTGTAGACTCATCATGACACAACTTTTTATATTAAATCGCAAGCACAATCGCAATGGCAATATTGTCCACCTAATCGCACCTTTTCCCCAAATCATGCAGCACTATTTTTGAGTCCCGATGTCAGAGCTCTTGGTAATGCTTAACCTTGCAGAGCAGATGGACCTACCGTATTCAGTTTCTGACATCCTGCAGATCCATCTTGCCAGGCTCCATTGACCAATGAATTCACTCGGCTAAATTTTCAACAACCCAATCAGGGAAGAGAGGCGGGGGCTGTGGAACTTGTCAGCGTTCCTTTGATTCTTGAGTTAACTTTACAAGAACGGCAGCAATCGTCTCACGCCATTATCACAGCTGTTTCTCATGTTCCTGTTGTTGTTTGTCTATTGTTTCTCAGCAGTGGCGCACGTAAGCTACATCATATCGTGGCTTGAAGTAGATTGGTCGGGTCGTCCAATCACCAGCTGCTGATTTTTCTGAAGGTCCTGCCTCTGAAAACAAATCTGAAGAGCTGCTACCCAGATGGACTAGTGAAATATTTCTGTGGCAGATATATATGAAACTGTCCGTCTCGTGTGTCAGGTTAGGAAATGCTGCCTGGACATAAAAATTTGGATCAATGCAATCGATCAATTATCAGACATTGTCTTTTTGTCCTGAGGTGGATGTTATTCCACAGCGGCCACACCAAAACTGAGACAGGCTATAGATGAAAAACTGTGACACCGTGCCTCTGGAGCTGTATACAGTGATAGGGCTGACATGATTTAGCATGATGGTATACGAGACAACAGCACGCAATCACAACCTTTCCTTTAGCTGCCTCATGTGTCATGTTCCAGTGCATCTTTAACACATAGTCTTAGTCATCGACTCCACATTTGTCATGCAAATAGCTTCTTTATAATATGAGCAGCTTACGGCTGCAGCTACAAACAATGAATCACCTTGATAACAGCTCACCAGGTACAGAAACCTATAGTCTCTCTCAAATACAGTGTTTCATCAAGAATAACTGCTATTAGGTGTGACATTTGCACAAGCAGACCCTCAGCATAAAAATCAACTACATTACAAAAAAGCTTTTCCTCCCTCTCCATCTGTCTGACAGTTCAATTTCCTGTGCAGAGCTTTAATTTGGAGCATCCTCCTGATGCTTTATCTGGAATTTAGATCTTGCAAGGTCACCCAGGCGTACAGAAGAAAGGGCCATTGTGCTGATATTCATCTGCAATGTGATTTCTTATTTTACCCCTGTGCCACAGAGAGCCCTGAGCAGAACAAAGCTTATTTAGAGGACAGGGTGGGGTGTGTGGGGGGTCACCTATATCTGGATTCTCTTAAAACAGCCAGTAGGCGTTAAGTTTGACAGGTGCTGCTCAGAGCTGACAGAGTGGTTACACAGAGCACTTACAAGAAACATGGTTCGTAACTAAAGGCCTGAAAACACCTCTCTATGGACCTCTTCTTATCCACGGAGGTCACAGCAGAGGTGAACGTAGACGGTTTAAGGGAGAATTTATCAAACAAAACACACTGATGGCGCTTAAATGGAAAAATACTGGAGTTTAAAACAAGCACAAAAGTATCTGTTGAGTTCCATCAAACCAAAGAAGCTGGAAACATTCAGCTCCTCATGTTTCACACACATACACACTTGCTAAAAGAAGCAGAAGTTGCGAGTTATTGATCGAGGAATGCGCTTTAAGTAATTGCCTAAGGTCAATCTAGCCAGATAAACTGTTTTCTTGCTTCATTAAAGGAAACCACAACTTCTTTCTCGGTCATTAAATGTGAGTTATTGACTCCTGGTCCCATGACATTTCGATACAAAAAGCAAAGTCCCACAGATTTTAGATAAACAGATTGTGTGCGCTGCCCTTTGTCTTGTAAAAAACGACTTTATCAGACCTGCTGCCATTTGGTTCTGCCACTGAGGCCTATAAATGCATTTACTTCCAAACAAGATGGATAGATATGACTCAGAGCCTGATATTCGCTCTGTAATGAGAGACAACTGCACATGTGGTACAGGAAAACAAAGTGTTCCTCTACTGCTTCAAATGCTTATAATCTAGATTATCACATCATGAAAAACAAAAAAAAAAGATTTTACTCAATCAAACGTGCATCTGGAAACAACTAAATGTGGTGAAGAAGAGCCACTGAGTCATTTTTAAAAATGTTTTCTTCTTACCCCTGAGATGGACAGCTGAACACGAGCGACTCCATCAAGTCTCAGGTTGATTTTCCTAGAAACAGCAAAGAATGGAAATCAATAAGGCCCCCGAGCAAAGAGAAACACATTTAATAATTCACAGCCACGAGATGTGTCAGTCATAATGTAAAGGAGGTGTGCTGTTGTCAATGTACTTGTCGACACTTAGCCATCATGAGGTGATGCAGACCTGTCACAAAGACCATCCTCTCTGGAGACAGCACGCTCTGGGGTCCACCATCATACCCTTGATGACAAGCCAAGTCCACCTTTGTCCTTGGTGTAAAAAAAAAAAAAAAAGAAGAAAAAAGAATACATCTCATATCATATGTGCATTATGCCATACTCATTCAGCACATGATAAAAAGGGTCTTCATCTACTCTGTGGGATAGCAGCATTACAGGGTATTACTGCTATCAACTCTTAAGAAGTGTGAAGAGCCAGAACTCTAACGGCCTTTCAAAACAAAAGCACAAAATGTTTATCAGATTTTTTTTCTTTGTCCTTTTTGCCCAGGCAAGGGTCTGCAACCCAGTAAAAACTGGTCTACAACTCGCGTTTCTGTCCCAACCAACCAGTTGAGAATGGGGATGTCAAGATTAACTGGTTTTACAGTTAACCACATTTTTAAAAAATCACTAATAACTTAAGGCTTTTTACCTCCAAGCGGCAACCTCCAGTCTAAGTGTATGAGACAATGCGGAAGTGCTAAAATCTGCTGTTTCTTGAGTGTTCGCTTGAGGCTGGCTCCGGAAGTACCAGAAGTCACATATACACCAAGCCAGAAAAAGCCATTTTCAAAGCAGAAATTAACCTATTTACAGCCTTGTTCAAAAAACGTCTCCTGTCTGAGTCGCTAATTTTACTACCGTTCAGAGGATATTAAGATCGCGAGTTCACCCAATAAGAGGCACAGCTGAGGGTCACGTGACCGACAGGCACCCTAAGGCTGTAGGCGAAGCACTTGCCACTACCAATATGGCCGCTATAACCGATGTGCTTCATTTACCATTGCAGAAACAGACAGGTGATGTCGTCCAGACTACGTCCATGTTTTATACAGTCCATGGTTTCCACCAAGTGGTTTCGTTTGGTCCGACTCAGTACGACACACGTTTTGTGGAGTTTCCACTGACTAATCCCAGGATGGATCTACTAATAACCAAGACAAGCCGTCCCACATTGGGATCCTTCTGTAGGGGTGCCAACCTAAACCGATCCGATCCGATCCAGGAAGGTGGAGCTGCAACACTGCAGACTGTTGATTGGTCAAAAGAATCATCACTTATCGTGGGACAGCAGTTGTATTTCTCCTCGCCGCTCACAGCCTTCTCTGAAACAAAGCTTGATTGTGTTTTGTAACAAAGAGCCACACAGAAATCACAAAGAATGTGAATTGCTGGATGTCTTCCATCGTTACATTTTGTTTACTGTGTTGCGTTTTTCTTCTTCGTTGCATTTATTGGCAAGGTACACTTGTGCGGCGCTGTTATGATGTCACTCTTTTATGTAGCTGACGCGGCTATCGTCATCCAGCTAACACGCTGCCTACCAAGAAGGGGAACAGTTGGCTGTGGAAACACAAAAAGGATCAGGCTTCACCAGTCCAACCCGTATCAAACTGTTTTGATCTAAACCAGACGTTTATCGTGAAGGCTCCACAACATTGTTTTTTCTATTGCCACGGTAACAAGAGGAAGTTGTCTTAAAGTTTAGCACAACTTGTAAAAACAAAAACAAAGTGACATCTTAATGGGATTTTTCTGTAATGAAAAGTGAGAGGCTGCTGCCCTGCTGATCAGAGTCTGACATGTTAGGGGTGGTAATGTTTAACCTAAAAAAATGGGAAACTGGGGAATGTGAAATATTCGCAATAACTGTGAAACTGTGGTAAATAACCCACCATGTTATCGCAAATCATTCAGACAGCTTAGCACAAAATGACAAAGAGGCAGCTGAAAATAATAAAGCACTATCAGTATCAGAAGTGCTTTTGTCAAGCAAGTCATCTCTTGGTGGTAAAAGTCACAATTAAGTTAGCAGTCCTTAAGTTTTGGAACGACTTTGGGCCCATGACGGCAAATGTATGATGTGAACATACTAAAAAAAATTATTCTACCTTTTTCAAAAAAGTTTCAATCATTCATTAGAGAAAGTGTCTCTCTGTCCTTCTCAGAAAAGCTGTTAAAAACTTTCTCTCAACAGCAGAGAGGGTTAAGTTGGATGGACACTGTGACCTTTAAAATTTCAATCAAACGTTAAGGTGCTCTCTCTTTGTGTCTCTGAGATAGATTTGGATAAGAAAGTACAAAGAACAAATAAATTTGAAGGACATGCTGGATGATTCTAGTTGAAGCTGGCCTTTGACCTTCTGGACAAAAATTGCAATCACTGTATCGACTTATCTGATTTGAATTTTTTTTTTTCAAAATTATTTGAATAGTGTATTATTCTCTATTTTTTAAGTCTCCTTTTGAACGTTAATATTGATTTTGACCTTTATACTCTGAATTACTCTCCTTGGGTCCAAGAGGAAAATTGGATTGAATTTGATGTTATTTTCTCAGGGTGTCTTTGAGTTTTTAGACTCTCTTCAACAGCAGACGAGCATCTCCTCTTGCAGACCTCTTTAACTCAGAGGGTTTTGAAATGACACTCAGTGTTAACATTCTTTGATTACTCTCAAATGTGGGGAAACAATCATGGCAACTGCCAGTGTGACCTTACATCTGCTTACAAAACCAGTTGTGAGGCTTTGAAAAATAATGATAAATGTGACATAATAGAGGGAAAAAACTGAAAAAATGACTCCACTGAAAAACATTTTGCTGCTTGTTGGTGGAGGTTTCAGCCAAACATGACAATTCAGAGAACTTTCAGATTCTATAGAATAGAATAGAATAGAATAGAATAGAATAGAATAGAATAGAATAGAATAGAATAAAATAGAATAGAATAGAATTGAAAATACTTTATTTATCCCCGAGGGGAAATTCAGGAGTCACAGCAGCAATCAAGAAAACAAAAGTAAGAAAGTGTCTAGAAAGTGCAAAAAGGTCCATAAGAAAATAGATGATGACAGCTTGTCCATCATTCTCCAGCCCAGCCAGTCTCCACCTCCACAGGGTCCAGGACTGAGCTTCTTCAACAGTCTGTTCAGTCTCTCTCTCCCGGATCCTGTCTGCCCACAGCAGGCGAAGCTCTTCCATTGTGGCATTGGTCCCAATGTTAGCTCCGTCAGCCATGTCTGTGACCAGCACGATGCCACTCTGCCCTCCGGCAGCCCCTCTGCCGCTGGGCTAGCACGGCTAGCTTATCCATCCCACCAGAGATAGATCCCACCTTCCCAACAACGATGGATGGAAGGACAGATCCACGACTTCACCTCCAAGTTCACACCTGAGAACCAGCACATTGTCCTCACCTTATCCTCCTCACCTTGAGGGGAAACATCAGGCCTTGCACCAGTTAGCACTGACATGCTACAGGCTGCTAACAGCTGAGTTCACATGTAAACAATGCAGCCATGGTTACATGTAGGATCTCCAGACAAACACAGGAGAAAAATAGTAAAAATATCGCTGAGGCCACAAAAAGTTTGGTGTCCATGACCAACAAATGAGCCATACAAAATAATGATCCACTCCAAATACAACGATGACGAAAAAGAGACGAAAAAAATGACAAGAAACGGACAAAGAAGAGAGTGCTACTGCAACAGGCAGCTACTTGGGCAGCGCCTAGCAACAACAAAAAAAAAAGGCCTATGCCTATGCCTCGGATAAAAAAAAAAAAAGGAATAAATTCTACTGTTTAATCTGATGGACTCCTACAAATTTTATGGTTTGATGTCAGAGACAGAAAAAAGAAGAAAATCAAACATGTCTGATCACAAGAAGTAGTATTATGGTACAAAGATCAGAACAATTCCTGATAGAAAACTATCAGACTGGATAAAGCAGCGTGGGTTTTGCATCACTTGACTCAGTGTGTTTCTTCTGAAAACCACGGATTGAAATTAAGCCAATTAAGAGTGTAGAAGGAGATCCGGGCAATTAGTGATTTTGACGCTTTGTTTAAAGCCTGAAATCAAACCATTTAATCATCCCACAAATCCTCTCCGATACACTCTCCTCATGTGTGGCATGCAAAACGTCTTCTCTTGTGATTTAACCGAAAACTGAGCCAACTTAATAAAAAGGAAAACAGATAACACAATAAAGTTTAATATGAGAGTATGAGACATTTCATATTGGAAGTTTAAGTCCTGCACAAAGTGAACGTGTAGTTCCCAGAGGGCAGCTTCCCTTCTCCGTGAAATCCAAGACTCAGCCAGAAAGCTGCTGCTCAGCGACCCAATTAGACAAACACGGCACTTTACAACTTCATCACTTACATCTAACTGTGTACCGCTATGAGCTAGCATAAAAACCCCGTGTTGGTATTAGCATCCAGCCATATCCGGCCCCTGCCATGAAAGCAGATGTGTACACATTAATGGGAGCATCCCTTTAGGAGATCTCATTAAATTGCTGGATCACAGCAGCGTCCAATCAACAGTATCCACAGAGGATCCAGACGAATATATTTTTATTATCTTAGCGGGGGTTGCGTGTCGAGCTGATTTTCTGGTTTTACCCTGCAATTAGCACAGCAACGGGAGGCCTTATCTTGGTTCTCATAGCATATTTCGAAGGTACACTGATTAGAATCGAGCGAGGTCAAGGGATTAACGGATCAGTGAGCTCATTAGACCCCATGCAGGGATCTGGTGGACCAACATCAAGAAAACGAACATTTTCCTTTTTCACTTTCAACCCGACAAGTTATCAGAAAGGGAAGTAACTGCTGTTTGAACGTGTCAGGGAAACAAGACGTCTGTATATGTTTGGAGGATTTGAGATGCTGGTGGTGCGTCTAGGACCGGTGCACCCACCCCGCTGTGACACTATCGCCAGAGTCAATCTACAATATGCTGATTCTATCATAATAAAGAAAATTGGCTCAGTCCCAGAGGAGAGAGGCCCTAACAGAAAATAATTCTGCCCTTGAAACACTCTGGGCCTGGCTTTGATTAGATGATGCTATCTTTGTTTAGACTTGAGCATCTGGGGCAGGACCATGTGTTCATATATTTAATTAAAATACCATTGCCTGCACTGACAAAGGGTACTTATCTCATCAAAGTGTTCACCCTGGATTTTTGCTCTTAATTCAAAAGATTATCTTTGGTGATTGGCCATAGAGGTGGAAAGGATGGGGGTACCGGTGAGTACGGGATCTATTGGCTTGTCAGACTACTGGCTCGTACGCTGTCCACCTTGACTGTGAGCCAGATATCATCGCTGCGTGCCATCTGGCTCGAGGACAGGACTATTTTACCTCTATCGCTGCTTTTTTATCATTCATCGAGAGGTGTTTGAGAGCATAATTACAGGGTCGTTACGGTTGTCACAACCTTGCAACCACAAAATTTGTATCACTGACCCGCCAGAAATGACCTTTCGATGCCTCTGCAACAAGCCTTTACAGCTTTTATGCTTTTCAAGTAAACTGTGGGGAACATGGACTGAAATATCATGTGGTCATATTAATCCTGGAGTTCAAAACATAATCAGATTTCATCAACAAACAGAAATGTTAAGACATTATAGATCCATTTTAAGCATGTTGTGAAGTGAGTTATGTCATCCCTAACTGTACTTAGCAGGACAGAAATACCTCTGCTTTCAATTTAATGACTAACATCTACAAACAGGGGATGTATTTTATCAACCCCATTACAAAACTCCACCAGCATCACATCCTTCTACTTTCATACAAAGCTCAGTTCAGAAAAGTGATTCGTTCAAAGATTCATTCACCCAATCATCCAGTACTTTTCCCCAGCTCTGCCTGTGAATTAGAATTTGATAAGCTGAAACACAACTGAGCATTAAGTTCTGTTTGCCATTGTTCTTAGATCTGCTGAGGCTGAATATCAAAGTGATACTCCGGGATTGAACAAGTTGGGTCCCATCACAAGGTTTAGGGCAGAAATTACCCCTACAGCAGTGATTTTGTGCAGCAGAAGCCCAGAGCGCTCGCACCAAACACTCCCTCCCTGCTCCTCTACCGGTTTCCTCTGCATTCAGACGGGACCAATTTTGACTTGACCAAAAACACAAATAAACAGACTCCCACCGAAAAAATCTGATATCAGTCTGCATTCACGCTTTATTCAGAGAATTTTCAGCGCGTTACTTTCACACAAAAACACCGCTAAATAAGGCTCTAGTTCTCATCGTGTCTTAAAACGGCGCTACCTCCGCTGCAGAGCAAACCGGCAAAGGAGCAGGGAGGGGGTCTTTGGTGCGAGCGCTCTGGGCTTCTGCTGCACAAAAACACTGCTGTAGGGGTAATTTCTGCCCTAAACCTTGTGATAGGACCCAACTTGTTCCATCCCGGAGTATCACTTTAAGCCAATGAGCTGAGAATTTTAATAATTATAATAATAATAATAATGCATTTTATTTATAGACCTTTTTTTCAAAAACTCAAACACGCTTTACAAGGTAAAAGCAGTATAAAAAGCAAGTATAAAAACAGATACAACATATGAAATAGTAAAAAAACATGTATAGAAAAAGAAGACGAGGCAAAAACAATTCAAAGGTGCAGAGAAAAAGCAAGTTCAGTACCGGGGTTTGTTAGTTTAAGTTAAAAGCTATGCCAAATAGGTGAGGTTTGAGGTTATTTTAGTGGTTTAACGCTATGGTTTGCGACTGAAAGCTGCTGAAACAATCACGTTTATTTTCCCCAACCTTTCTATTTAGTACATAAATCACTCACTAACTGTCTGACTGAGAGGAAGAGAGACTCTGAGCTCCTGTTCAGTCAATTCACTGAACAACTGAACGTTAACGTAAAAAATTGAGTACATACATATCAGGATTTTATGTCTTGATGCTTTCTTTTTTTTTTTCTTTTTTTTGAAAGTTGCTTTTTTAATTGTTATTTAAATCCTGCATTTTAGTCTTTGTTTTTAATCTGGGTACCAGAAAGTCATGGCTTTTGTCCAGCAGTTGGCAAAATATTTGCTTTGACTTTCTGGTAACTGATGGTGGATCCTCTTATTAAATCCTAAAAAACTGACAACCATGGGATGTGTATTTATTTTTATTTTTTTTAATATGGTTCCTGATAAAGTCTGATCACCATAATTTAACTTATTCACACGGTTAAGGATTTAAAAATAGACTAAAATTTGCAAAAAAAAAAAAAAAAGAAACATCGCAAAATTGCAATTAGAACAGAAATAGCACCCCAAAAATCATAACAAGTTGGAATTGGAAGAAAAGCATAAAAAAAAGCCCCAGTGAGTCACCAGCCTCAGCCAAACACACTCATTACTTCAAGGTGAAATATTTAATTTAAAGAACTTACAAGTCAACTGAGGGAGATGTTTGATAATACATGACACCATGTATGTGGCATTTTGTCCAGAAAAAAAAAAGGTTCAAATCCTTCACCCAGATGATTTGTTCATGTTGAGTGAATCATTCACAAACGGCACATCACTATTTCATCTGACCCAAGCTGGGACTCCAAATTTTATGTCTGCCACTGACATTCTGAAGGCAAGATTTTACAAAGATAAAAATATCATGGCTTAAATTACCAATGAGAAAAAAGATTTAGATTTATTTGGACGACAGGTTAGATTTGCGAAATGTCCTCTTCACCATGTATGAAAAAAGTGATTCTGAAAGCGATCTTTAAATCTGATAGACATGCTATGAGGGGGAAAAGCTGAGTTGTATAGCAGATCCCAGAATTGACATTTGAAAAAAAAAAAAGTGTAGAAATTAAACACAAAAAATGTCAACAAATGCAGTCCAGAATTCAAACTCCAAAGCTGTAATCCAGGGAAAGAGTATTACATAAAGATTCCCATCAGTGATCTGGTCTAAGGTTAAATCATTGCGTGCTTCAACATCTCAACTCATGTCCACACAGACTGTAAACAAGACTACAGCTGAGCTGACTGGAGAGCTCCCAGGCCTCAGAGACCACACTTAAGAGTTATGTAACAGGTGAAAAGACATCAGAGAGCAGCAGTCTGTCTGGTTATGTACTGTACAGCACACTGCATCCTGTAACCCGCAGTAACACACTTATTCCCCAGACATCCATTACTGCTTCCCCGGCCTGCAAGCTCCTTCTCCTGTGGCCTCTGTGCTGAAAATTATCCTCTAAATTAACTCACTGAGGATTTTCGTCCCGTGTCACCTCACCTGTTTGTCTGTGACATGAGGGGGGCCTGTTTGCTGCTCCCGGGTGGTTAAGTGTTGTGATACTGTCAGGCATTAAAGAGGTACGAGGGCTTTTTACTGCTTATCCCTTCTGTCATAAAGAAAAGCCGTGATGGGGTACGATGAAGTGTATTTATGAGAGACCAAAAGTGACAAGGAGAACAGGGAGGAGACATGGAGACAGAGCTATGCAAGAGGGGCTTACAGGATATGGAAATATAGAGGTGGACTAGGCTTACAAAACAGCAGAAAATGAATACACTACATTTATTTTGTAATAAGAAGTGCAAAAAGTCATACTTGCAGGGGATGTTTGCTTGAGGGAGACAGCAAGAGCAGTGTTATAGAAGCTGTGTTCATTCCAGCAAAGCAGGAAAACTTCTTCAAAATGTTTTTGTCTCCTATGACACAAAAATGTAATTTTTGGACTGAGTGTTACCTTTTGTTTCTGGTCCAGGCGAGGACTGCGGCTTGTGAAATACCCCCCTTGGTCCTTTCACGGTCGCGTGACGTAAACACCTAGAACGTTCGCTTCGCGCACGAGCTATTTTTAGCAATTCAGTAGCACGTGCACAAGCTCTTTTTAGCTATTCAGTAGCGCGAGCTATATTAAACAAAAGTTGTCGGATGCGTTTCATACAAAGCATGTCCCTAACAGCAAAACGCGTCGATAAAAGCAACTCCAAAACACAAATTTGCTGCTTTAAAGTTGTTTAAACTGACTGAAGGGTGCGATGGGCAGGTTACCAGTCGAACTGTCGACGCACAGCCTGTTGCCAGATCACGCGATAGAAACAAGTAACTAGGAAACAAGGCCCCCAAAGAGCTTAACAGGTGACTACCACAATTTGTAAATGAGAGCCCTTTATGAAAGTATTTTTTTGTGTGTATGAATAACATCATTTTCTTAAAACTTTTATTCAAAGAAAATACATATAGCATACATTATAAATAGTAAATTGGCAATTAACAGTCAACATAAAAAAAAGTTTGAAAAAAAAAAGATTTTTTAGTCATAAAAACGATTCTCAAAATAATAAATAGTTAAAGGCAGAGCTCAAGCAGGCAGCAAAGCAAGTTCAAATAAGCAACTACACTTGAAGAACAAGCCCAAAACCTGCGACCAGAGTTACAAGAATCACATGACTTTACAGAAAAAGCAAGTTTATAGTAAGCAGACTTGGCAACATTGTCTACCTGCTAGCTGACCGATAAGGTTCAGGATGCTGTCAGTTTTAGTTATATTACAACGGTTGATAAATACTTTTAAAAGGTCAAGTTTAATCCCCCCAAGAGGTAAAGCCATAATTTGAAATTACACTTTTCAAATATTTCAAACACACTGAAATCTGATTTGGTTTCTGCTAGAAACTCTTCCACCTTTATCCATGTAAGTAACTAAAAGTATTCTAATAATGATTAATTTATGATAACTGTGACATTTTATTATTAATAAATAATTCTCATAAGTGACCATATTCTGAAAATCCCCAAAGAAAACACCCTACCCAGCCCTTGGAGATACTGCAAAAACACCCAAAGATATTTAAAGACAACAAAATAGCTTTTTAACCATACATTTTATTTAAAACCTTTTCTTTTTAAATCTGTCAAGTTGAAACATTATTTTGAAAGTTTTGAACCCGCGTCCCTCATCTTTTACAGTTCCTGTCAAGCTGCCTCCCTCACTGCTGATCCTCCCTAATGCGTTGCACCTGTGTCTCGTTAAACTCACTCCACTTTCCTTCTCATACTCTGGTATTCCCTCACTTCTCTGCCAGATTATTGCTATTGCTCCGAGTTGATACATCCAGCCATTTCTAGTTTGCCTATTGTGTTTTTCTGACCATTTTGCCTGATCCTGTTTCCTGATTTTTGCCTGTCAGACATGTAACAAACTTGTTTTGGGACCAAGAACCTTTAGAACACTTTACTGTCTCCACATAGGGAATCCTCCTCTCTGTGCCGGATAGAGGTGAAAAATTTCTGTAAGCAAAACATGAATATTGCCTCACAACATCCTTGAATAAAATTGAGAAAAAAGAAAAAACTTTTTCAAAATCCCCCTGGGTGTAATTTTACGACCACAAAGGAGGACATGACCGGGCAAAAGGGGGCGTACGGCCACCCTTGGCATGATATCCTAGAATTAAAATGTCTCATTTAGTTGGATTCAGCTGGAAAACCTGAAATCTTAACAAGTGTTTTTCTCTTATTTTAAGTAAAAAATGTCTTGTCATACTTGAAATGAGCCGCATTCACCTGACCAGTCCAGAAAAATGTCTTGTTTTAGGTTATTTAAAGACAAAAATGAGGACTAAATTTTTGTAACCAATTAAAAAAGAAAATCTGCCAATGGAACAAGAAAAAAAAAATGCTGGAAAATTTGCTCAAAACTACTGCAATGTTTTAATACAAGTAACTTTTCTCTTCACTTGATAAGATTACAGTTTTTTGCAGTGCCCCTCTTTTTAAAATCAATGTTTCTAATAGGAAGAGAAAAATAACAGAGTATTTTTTGGTTGTGTGCTATGGCTGTCAGGTCGTTCCAATTCACACAGCTGGAGATTTAATTGATTCACCTTTCATCTGGAATACTGCCAACCATTCGGACATTGACTTTTCACTACAGGGGGCCAGGTATGACGCATACCCTTTTCATATCACCTCTTGACTGTTGTTGCAGGTGTTTCTGGCACACACCACTCAGACACACACATTTTAAAGTAACAGTGCTGACGGCAGAGCAGAGGTTTTCGATATTGTCTCCTCAAGCAGACAGCTCACAGATGGACACTTGTCCTTATCTGCACAGCCACAGTGACTTTGGTCTATTTTCCATCTGGTGCCGAACTGCTTAAAGGATTTCTCATGTAATTGAATGTCATCATCCAGGGCAAGAAACGGTCGTAAACTGGGAAAAGATAAGATCAATTTACTAATGGGAGAAAGGTCACAGGATGAAGCGGATGAAAATTCTGAGTAGTGTATGCACCACTGACAGCATGTCCCGACATTACCTTTACACAAAAAATACCACCAGGTTAGCCATATGTGAAAAACTTAGACATACCACTTTGAGCCGTTTAATCTTTTCTGAGGACTCTCCTGTATTGCCTGTAAAATGTTTTGGTGAAATGTGTCAGTTTTATTCAATTTCAAACAAAAAAAGTACACTGAATCATTGCCAGTATTTTAAAGTGTTTTTCCACTCAAAATACAAGCCTGAGCTTAAGTACTGTATATTGATTGTTATTTTTTAGAGAGTGTGCTACGCTGAGAGCTCAAAGCACATGTAAACACTTACTTTGTAGCTGTGAAGGTAAGCAGAAAACCTTTGGCAATTAAGGCATTCAGCCCAAAGCCTGATAAAAATCAATATCCCCTTCTGCTAGTTAGATAGTGTGCAAGCCTGAGTAAACAGAGTGAGTGAAAGCATACCCTCTGACTTCAAATATAATACACTGACTGCAATCCCTATCTGTTTTATGTGCCAGTAAACATCTGCACAGCATTAGAAGTATCTAAAGCCAATGGGAAGTGAGCCGCAGTAGCTTTTTGTGCAAACGTCAGCATGTTTCTGGGCAGCGTCCGGGGCCTGCGGTGGCTTATGAGCTTGCATAACATCTCATTAATAAAGAGGATGGGGGCCGGAGTCACATCTTCAGCACATTTCATGGACTCGCACTGGTTTGCAAATGCCAGTCAAAGTGATGCAGTGGTGACGGCCGGGGCTCTTTCTGTCCACCCAAGTCATATCTCTGAGTTAAGATTGGTGCTGCAGCAAATGGAGGAGGAAACACCAGGTCTTAGTGCTACACACAAGATCCAGGCTGTAATAAGAGGAGGCAATATTGATCCTTTACGCTGACTCAGGCATCCATCATAGCAGCAGTGATGTGAATTATGGGCACATTTCCCCTTCCTTCCTGGTACGGTTCACATGCAAGAAATGTTATAGTACGAACATGGTAGCTTTCAGACATCTCAAGCCATCTTTACAAGAATTTTTCTCCTTTAACAAAAAGATAGATTTACCTGCGAATAAAGTTTAGAGAAGAAAAGAGTTGACCACCTGATGAGAATGATACAGTAGTGCTTAAAGTAGCAACCAACTGATCAACAGGGTCAAACATTACAAGCTTAAGACCTTGATATTTCTTCTACAGACACCATGCTAGCATTCATCAGGTAAGGGATGTTGCATTGATAAGCTAGTTACTCATATTTGAATAACTAAGGGTGTATTTCGGGAAACACTTTCTAGGCTACAACATCTTGACTTTGCATCATTACAGAAACAAAGAGATAAGAGTTTGAACATTTTTATGTTGAAGAAAAATTTTACATTTTTGAACACCAGGGGGCAGCAGGACAAGTTTCGCACAAAATACAGTTACATAAACTTGGATACTTTGTGAAGGACTTAAAGTCTGTTTTTCTAATCCTGCATCAACTCCTGGATGTAGTCGCTGATGCAGATGCGAGCGATGATGTGTCTGTGTTTCTTTGCAATGCTGCTCCTAAACACTTGAGGGCGATGTAGTCTCCCTGAAAAATCTTCTGTTAGTGGTTCTTCTATGTTCGCTTGCTTTGTAGCAACTTATAGCGTGTTGTGCTGTATATGACATGTTTTAGATTCAGGAAACAGGACATAGGCCAGCCAACCAATCACTGAGCTTGCAGATATTTCAACAAGTAAAGAGGAGGTTCACATCAGGCACGCAAGTCAGGTGACACACGGGGTCTTGTTTTGATTGAGTTGACTTGACGCAGAGGTATAAACCAGGCTTTATGCTGGTGGCTAGCTCTTCTGTTGTTAGCAACACAACAACATTTTTGTGGTTACTTGCAGGTCCATCTTTGGCTGTTATACAAACTGTGCTCAATTTTAACGGTTTTCTGTGCCAGAATTTAAATATCCATCAAAATAAACATCACTATGGTGGGTGTCAGACGATTTGCAAAAGCCGCAACATGAATGCAAGAGTAAAAACACAAATGCAAAAGCTACAACAAAAATGCAAATGCCACAACACAATGGAAGCACAGCCACAATGGAAGTTTAAAGAGATTAGTTATCCCAACGGACACAGAAAAGTTGCAAAAGTAAGTAAATAATTGTCTTGTTTAACTTAACACATGGTAAATAAAGCTTTGTAGGGGTTTCACCTTGTAATATCCTTTGTCGTACTTATATTTTTTTATTTACTTGAAAAATCATCTTACATTTAGCTTTATGAGTCAATAACGTCAGCATCAAAGCTATATTTCTCTAAGCTACAGGTAAAAAAAGAAAACAGTAGTTCACTTACTTTCACAACTTCTCTGTGTCCGTTGGGGAAACTGCCCTCTAACTTCCGTTGTGGCTGCACTTCTGTGGTGTTGTGGCTTTTGCATTCGTGTTTTTGCGCTCGCAAATTGGCTGACACCTACTGGCCACCGTATAATCCTGCTAAATATACTTTAATATTACAAGATTTGTCAAAATCTCTAAATTTCTGAAGCTTAATTAACACACCAGTTACATATTATATTAGCAACTGACCTTTCATAAGAAAAAAACACAAGAGAAAAACCTGAGAAAGAAATATGATCGATTTCTCAAAAAAACAATTCTGACCAGCAGGATCAGGTGTTTTTGAAACGGCTCTCTGTTGACATACTTACATATCTCTGTCTCTCCATCCTGCAGAATGATCCAGATGACTTTCATGTCCCCTGCTCAGCTGTTCACACTCATTCAAAGCGCACATTGTCAGTAAAAAACTCATCAGTTGCACCAGCAATGATATTGAAATATTTATTACAGCTTATGAAATCACTGCTTCTATCGTAAAGCAGACCAGAGCATACAGAGCACATCCACTGTTGCTGGGCCAAAATTTATTTGGCACTAAAACGGACAGAGGGCTAATGAGGGATATTAACTGATAATTAAACAAAAACAAGAACATTTTATCATCTGAAGGTCCTTTGCTGTAATCCATATAAAAATGTTCCAAAACCTGGACAAAACACCAGAACTTTTGTTGTATCTAAGAGATTAATCTTAATCAGGAATTTATTTGTTGGCAAACAAGTTTCACTGTTACAACAAATATTAGTTATCATGTTGTCATTCAACTTGGGAACCATTACAAAATGAATGAATAAATAAGAAGCCATAATAAAAATGTATTGGTGCCACTAAACCTCTGCCCATCCTGTGTTTCATTTCCGTAAAACAAATAAATAAATAGATTTTCTCCCAGAGGAAGAAAAGAAAACCACTTCCAGTTTTTCTCACTCAAAAAGCTCGCTCTTTAAAAAGCAAAACAACCATCTTTATTTTCTTTGCACAAGCGCCTAGTGCTCATCAGTGTTCAATTTGTTCTCTCCCCTTGAAGCCGAGAGAAATGCAGAATGCTTTTGAACCTTTCTGAGGGATACTTCCAGTTATTCTGTCTCCAGTTGGATCTGCGAATAACCGGTCTGCTATCTACACAGTAAAAAAAAAAAAAAAAAAGCAAAAAGGGAAACGAATCAACCTGAAACAGAAAGAAGACATGAAAACAAAGCAGAGTACGATTCACGGAAAAAGGCCTGCACATTTTGTCTTTTGTTGTGATATTTTTGTGGCATTTTGTTTCGATTCAGGTGGTTCTTGAAAAGTGATAAAAGAGGAAAACAGAAAATAAGAACAGACTGGTACCAGAAACCCAGAAAGGCCAGCACAACAGAACAAAATTGCTCCTAACCACTACATTCACAGAGACAAAGGGTTTGCTCGGAACAAAAAAGCATACTATAATGTGCAATGCTAGTTATCTGTACAATTACATAGAAATATCTCATAGTTCTCTTATTAGTTTTTTTCTCCCTCTTTTGACAACTGTTATTACAGTGAAATGAAAGAAAATAAAGGACAGCTATGCTTGAAAGCATACGATCAATAATTCCTTCATGGTAATTGTTCAAAATGTTTTTGTCTTTTTTTGTTTTTTTCCTTTGTCATTGAAGGGACACTTCAGCAAACAAAATGTGCTGCAACTCACCAAAGAAGAAGAAAATCTTTCAAAAAGTCAATATAGATACAGAAGTATAATAAAATAGTCCTTTTTTTAAATCTCCCATTCACTCCGGTGCAGTCTACGGTTTAGACTTGTGTAATTTCAGGGACACGCAGTTCCGTTTCAACTGTCAGACTATATCTCTGTGACCTAGAAACCCTGTGTGGGTAATTGTCTCTTTTCACACGGAGACAAAACACGTCAAACCACACGGGATTTGTGAAGGAGAGGGGAACACAACATCAACAGATTCCCGTAAAGTCTAACCAAATATAGTCAAGTTCCAGCCCCCGAATGTTGCAATCAGTTTCCTGTTTGCGAGAGTACAGTTATCCGCGCCTTCGTCTTAGTCTTTCAGGGACACAGAGTAAAAAGAAAGGCTATCACTGCCGACGACTGATGGAAAAAGGGGACACGAAGGAGAAGAAGGAATACAGTAATAAGAGGGGCACTGGAGAAGTGTGGGGGTGTTGGGCCTATAGGCTGGTGACCAGGTGTGACGGCTCCTGGTGAGCCTCTTCCGGAGACAGATCCTCTTTGTTTGGCGGAACGATGAAGCCGTCGCTGCTGCCCCGACCTAGCTGGTAGTAGGAGTGCAGCTGATGGAGGTGGTTGCCCGATCCTAAATTGGGCATGCTCTTGTAGTAAACGTCGTCCGAGCTGGCCTCTGGGCTCTTTGTGTCGCCCCCGTCTTTAGAACCGTCGGCGGATTCCGCGGACACGTCGGGCAGACCGGAGAGCATGGGCATGCTGGTGTACAGCGAGTCTCTCTGGTGGTTGTGGACGGGCGACGAGCTTTCGTCCTCGGTGTGCTCGTTGGTGAGTAAGGGGAAGAAGCTCTCGCTGTTCTCCTGGGGGATCCTCCGTCTGGAGGAAGAGGAGGTGGTCGCAGACGAGAATGGGTGGTGTGGCATTGGAAGAGGCGGCGGGGGCACCGACTGGTGGAGGTGATTGTGAAGGTTGTCCACCGCCTGCAGAGACGGATGCGGTCTTTGAGGCAACAGGGGGGCGTTGGACTCCTCACGGATTAACTCCAGGCCTAGCCCTTCATCGTGGTGCGGCCCGAAGGCAGAGTGGTCATCCAGGCTTAGCGCCACATTCATACCCAACCCCATCCCTAAACCCATCCCGTAGCCGCTGTCCTTACCACCATTGCTGACGTTGTTGACCAGCTTGTTCATCAGGTTGCGGTTCTGCTCGGCCGAGCGCTCGTGGGAGTTGTTGAGGTAGGAGGGGATGTAGTTGGAGGTGAGCTCTTTCAGGATCTTCTTCTCCAGGGTGGTCTCTTTGTGGTTGTAGCCCCGGTCGATTATCTGGACGCAGTCACTCATGTACTCGGCGCTGGCGATGCTGTAACTATTGCCATGGTTACCATTCAGTGGTAGAGTATCCATGACACTTGTATCCCGGGCATTGTTCAGGATTCCCTCTGGAATGACACACATGGGTTGGGTTGGGGGGTAGAGTGGGCGAATGAGAAGGGTGAAATCTGATGGGATGTAATTATCACAGCTAAATGTCAGACATTTTTTTTCAACAATCACAAATTACACCCATCGAACAGTGTAGCCCTTTTATCCTGAAATATGCCCTGACCCCAAAGCACTCTCAGCACATCTACAATTCTATAAAGTGCACTCCCGTACTGAAAATTTAGACCCACACTTACCTTGTTACAAAAGAACATTTTCTAACCCCTGATTGCACTTTTCAATCGATCTCTCTACAGCAGTGATGAAAACACTCATATATGTGCGACACACAACAGCACAGACACACAAAGCCATGCATCAAATCCAAGCATAGACGGAATCAGCCATGCATGCACCACCAACACAAACCACGACAGCAGCTGTAAAAACTCAACCCCCTGCCATATTGTCCCATCTGAGCGATTCATTTGAACATCGTAAAACTGGAAAAGATCATTTATTGATGTCTGCTTTGTCTAGCAGAATCTCTCAACATGAATTAGTCAAGATTTCCCTGTTCAGACTCTCTGTTCTCTCTCTTGCATGGACATACAGAGTTTATATTTCATGAGTTTGTGTTATCAATGCCAAAAGCGAATGTTCCTCGACAAGGCCGTTCACACACTCTGACCTCTTCAGAATTTTACATTTCTTCGACCTTGGAGGAGTCTGTTAGATTGATCAAAGTGGAAATAATAAGTGCATGCAGAGGCAGCAGTGTTCGATAATCAACAAAAAAAAAGCTCCAGATCGATTCTTATTGATGGCTTCATGAAATGTTGAGGTGAGTCTAAATGTTGATTGTAATTGAATTAGCTTCGTCGGAGTGTGATAATAAACGAGCTGATGGATGTTTGCCCGTGAGAAGCAGCAACCGCCTGAAGTCTTTCTCTCTTTTTTTTTTTTTCTAAATCAAGCAGAGCAGACTTCAGTGAGCGGTAGATGTGATTTAAACTGATTTTTAAAGCTATGTCTTTTAAAAAACGGTGAAGGCCTTTGTCATAAAAGAATGCTATGACTTCCAAAGGGAACAAGCTTTTTCTTTCATTACCCCTCTGTCAGCACTGAAGTGAAAAGAGAAGTAAAGCCAAAGTCAATTACATTTGATAAGCAATGTTTAGTTTGACTCCCATACTTGTCTCTCTGTAGGGCTCTTTTTGGGACAGCATGAGGGGAAGGAAAGAAGAAAACACAATAAGCATAACAGTGACAAGTAGAAAGAGAAATGTGCACAGACAGTATGCTGATGACGCATCAAGAAAATGTTTCTGGAATGCACTTTTTTAAAGTCACCATGCAGATTTTGCAAGAACATATCTTTGAACAAATACAGAAAAAAAGACTCTGATATATCTTATAGCAGGATCCTTGGGGTAAAACATGGCGGTGGTACTTGTGCGTCAAAAGCGCCAGTAAATCTGTGATGCATTAGCATTTTCATCCTTTCAGATATTTCTTTTACATCTACGGCAATGTAAGTGAATTACAGCCCTCTGTCACGAGCCCCAATGCAGTGCTTGTATTGCTCACATAAATTATCCTCTGATCAAAGCTCTCTGGGAGTTTTTTATCTCAGTTTTACACAAGTTTCTGAGTTTTACAGACTCACAAAGTTACACAGCAGCCTCATATTGACTGCGGAGGGTTGAGATAAAATAATAACAGCTCTGCACGGAGCAAAAATAGCACTAAAGGAGTCAGACGGATCCCAGAATAAAGTGGATTATTTGTTGGCTGATCAGACTTGGTGTCTAATACTCAGACACAATAATTTCAGCAGTGCTATAACCCTGAATTTATATTTCAGAGGAGCAAACTAATAAAAAAATAACACTGCTGGGTTATATGTCATAGAATTTGCATTGCCTTACAGAGTTACATTTTAATCACATGAAACAGAATTTATTCAAAACCAAAGATTTAAATTAAATGTGATGATTGTTAATTATGTTGTCTAAAGGTGGGAGCGCAAAATTCAGTTTTATATCTTTAAAGATGACTAGTTTTGTAATTTGGACAAAGGTTTAAAGGTCCCATATTATGCAACTTTTCAACAAGTTCAAATAGGTCTCAGAGGTCCCAGGACAGTCAATTTAAAGTTTTTTACCCCAAAACTCAGATATTTTCTGGACTGCAGCCACTCTGTTAATCTCCTCTCCTGAGCACTCCTGAGAACAAGCTGTTTCTGTGGGTGTAGCTCAAAATGATAATGAGCTGCCCTGTCCATGCCTCCTTCTCAACTTCTTTGGACGAGGGTGCGGCTTTCGCTCCGGTAACATGCTGCAGTGTTTACACAGGGTGAGTAGATATGGCTCATAGAAGCGCCGTGGTTCAGTCATACCAGTTTGATCCAGAGTCTGACCCAGAAGGAGAGGCGCCTGAAGAAATCCAAACTCTGTTTCTGAGTGGTTAGTAACTACTGCAGTTACCATCAGGTAAATAAAATTAGCGTTAGCAGCTTGGTGCTAACCAGAGTTATACCCAGCAGAAAGATATGCGCTCAGCCTGGACTGTTGGTTTTTGGAGACAGTACCATGAGGGACATCTATCAAGCAAACTAAACTGCAGCAGTAACACACACATTAGTGGTGACTGTGGTCTTAGCGTCCATAATAACAGCTGAGAGTGCGTTCGCTACCCTGTAGCACAACATTAGCTCCGCTGAGGGCTACCATGACAAGTAGTCACATCCGTCCAAAAATAACACAACATTATGTATATAAAGCTAGCTTCACGTGAAATATATGTCCATTATCTTCTCTTTAATGTCCCCTGATATTATTTACTCATGTGTGTTAACGTAGTGTAAGGAAACTAAGTTACAAACCGTATCTTACGTTAGCTGCCATGCTAAAACCACATTCATCAGGCTATCGCGCTAGGTAGAGCAGTTGGACAGTTGGTACAGATCCATGCTTCAGTTTCAGGTTCTTGGTGAGTCCTGCTTTGTACTAGCCCTCGATGAAAAAGCGGTCCGAAGTGAAATGGTGAGCACACACATACAACATTTTAGGAGTTGTTGTGGGTGCATCTCCATCAAAAACCGCCGTGCTTTGCTCGTACCTTCGCAATGTTTATTTTACCGAAGCAGTCGAGTAGCCAAGATGAAAAACGTGCTGCACAGACGGGGCAGTACAAGGGGCAGGCCTGGAGGAGTTTTTTAGAATCATGACGTCATGCAGGGCAGATCTTAAATTCGCGTGTTTGAGCGCACATGTCCTGAAAGCAAACTTTGTCTGGAGCAAGCAAGGGAAGGAGACAATAGAGTTTTCTCATTTCGGGGGTGTTTGTAGACAGGCTGGGGACGCATATACTGTTACAAAACCAGTCTAAAGTGAATTTTGCATAATATAGGACCTTTAAGTTGCAGTTGCAGTAAAAGAAAATGTCAATATAATTCAACAGCAGCATATAAGGACAAGAAAAGCTGAACAGAGACAGAAAGGACATGGCAAACAAGCTTCACCGACAACATTAGAGCACATTTATAATAAATGAGGGGGGATATATCTGGCTCGCTGAGGGCACCCGTTCTTTATAGTTTTTACAACATCTCTGGGCCAAACAGCCATGTCAGAGACTAAATTATGTAAACGAATTTCATGCCCTGAGCAGAGCCGGGATACACCTCCAAAGAAAATAAAAACCTCACAACAAAACAAACCTGTGATAAAATTAGTTTGTTCAATGCTAATACACAACATCTAGAGCAGTGTTTTACTTTAATCAAAGCCCTGTAAAAACCCTCAAGGGGGAGCGCAGGCGTTCCAGCTAAGTCAAAGTCCATTACTTTTAACACCCCAATCATAAAGTTTCTTCCTGCTCCTCAGCAGGAACAAAGATGTGCTGCCTCACAGTTTCTCCAGGACCCGACATGAAAAAAAACACTGCCCTAGCCACAACATTAAAGAATGAAAAGAAGCTAGCACACCTTGTGTGTTGTACATGCCCAGAGGATTGTTATAGACTGCCGATTCCCCAAGCAATGTATTATAGGGATTGTTAGTGCCATGAGGACGTAGGAGTGCATTAGGAATAAGATGGTTAGCCATAGCCCCTGGAGCAGCCAGAAAGAGACGGAGTGAGAAAGAAAAAAGGGAGAAAAGAACACGAGAGTAGAGACAGAAAAAAAGGTAGGAGGAAGGGAAAGATACAGAGAGAAGGAGAAAGAACATACACATCAGTTGGGCAGATGCAGCTCAGCAATGACAGCCATTAACATCCAAATGATCACATGATCATTAAGGTGAAGGGTTTGAGGCAGAGCTGAACTGACATGGCTAATGGAACCGATGGAAAGAGTGTTAACTGTATTGTTAATGCCGGCCATTAGCGTTAGGCTTGTTTTTGCTCAACATCCAGACAGCATACTCGTGTTAGCAGACATAAAATACAAGGAAAGCATTGACAAGGCCAACGAATCACACGTAAGCATTTTTGGACTTCAACAAGACAAAACACAATAATACAATAACTGTTCTACAAGAATAAAGAGTAAAATGTGTTAGTCATGTTAGGTTAGCTGCCAGCATGGATGGCAAAGTAGCTTTTCAACAGTTCATTCAACCACTTTTCAGACATTATTTCAGTCTAGACAAAATGTCATATAATGTGTTGTGGAAAACGCAACGTAAGCAGATTGGTCTGGGATCAATGTAAATCAACAAGCATTATTATGCATGTTATTACATGTTATTACATTATTCATATAATAATACTACAGAAATTATTACATTACTAATATTAATCTAAATTTAAACACATTTCAAGTATAAGTCTGTTCAAAAGGCATAAAGAGATGATTCTCCAGAAATACATCAGTGGATAAGTATCACAAGGTGTTAGCTTGTTTTCAAAACACAATTTTACAGGGAATGGTAAATACATTTGTGATTTTGTGTTTTGGCCCCATTTTCGTCATCTTTGTATTTGAATTGGATCATTACTTTTTATGGTTCATTTGTTGGTCATGGACACCAAACTGGGTTTGTCTTAAGAGATATTTTCACAATTTTTGCTCCTGTGTTTGTCTGGAGATCCTACATGTAATCTTGGCTGAATTGTTTACATGTGAATTCAGCTGTTAGCAGTCTGTAGCATGTCAATGCTAACTGGTGCAAGGCCTGATGTTTCCCCACAAGGTGAGGAGAAGGAGGTGAGGGCGACGTGTTGGTTTTCAGGTGTGAGCTAAGAAGTGACGACATTGACCTGTCCTTCCATCCATCGTTATTGGGATTGTAAGATCTATCTCAAGCTAGCTGTGCTAACCCAGCAACAGAGGGAATACCGGAGGGCAGGGTAGCATCATGCTATTCATAGACATGGCTAACGGAGCTAACAGCAGACACCAACGCCACATTGGAAGAACTTCACCAGACAGGATCCAGGAGACAGAGATGGAGCATGACTGAAGAAGCTCAGTCCTGGACCCTGTAGAGGTGGAGGCTGGCTGAACTGGAGAATAATGGACAAGATGTCATCATCTATTTTCTTATGGACCTTTTTGCACTTTCTATACACTTTCTTACTTTTGTTTTCTTGATTGCTGCTGTGACTCCTTTGTGGATAAATAAAGTATTTTCCATTCTATTCTATAATGTATTGGCCTAGCTCTGTCTTTGATTATGAGTCAGTTGTATCTCAAACAAGAAAGAGGTACGTTAACCTGTGGCTGCCATGACAAAGCTTTGCAGTGAGAATAAACAGAATGACCATCGTAGTAACAGATCGACAGAGGGGTACAGAGGCCGAGCAAACAGTCACTACTATTATTGCTCGTCGTGATGCCAATCTCATGAGCTGAAGTGGTACAATATTTCCCTTTCTCCAAAGAGCAAAGTTCAAGTGCGGCCCACACTCTTATCTGCCTTCGCTGAAATAACCTCTGAATGAAGCAACACATCCTCTCTTAAGTCGAGATGGTCATTACTTTGCTCCTGCCTCGCCTCCTCTCCCTCCTCTTCCTCACAAACAGAACAGAGGCTCATTTACTATTTATGCCGTGCTTGTCCTCAGATTCTTGCTGCTAGGATCTGGCTCGGATGACTCATCAATTTCCAGCAGATTCAACACACCAAAGCAACCTTCACAGCCTGTGATTAGCTTCAGATTCAAAGGCTGCAATCTTAAACATGAATGGTGCAGATTCCCTGATGTTTGTTTTTCTTGGTTGTTGATACAAATAATTTATGTCTAAGTGCTCGGGTGCATTATGCTGAATATACACTATGCTGGAAATATTTGTGACTGGCATTTATTTCCTGTTTACAAGATTTTTTTAGACCCCTGTTAGCCTGATATGATGCGGTTATTTTTAAAGATGCTGAATTAAGGAGGGTGACACAGACGTGTGCTCCCAGGGGTAAACACTTTTTATCTGAATACGTAGCAATTAGCTTTTTGTTTATTTTTTAATACCGGAAAAAAAAAGTGTTTCACCTTATGACCAAATTCTCAAAAGTTAGTGTTGAAGTTTGGGAACATCCTCATAGCAGGAGCTTTTTGAATCCTGACAGATTCTCTCTAATGAAATGTTGAATGGAGCTGATTTAGTTGAATCTTTTCACATTTTTTGTTTCATTTTAATATTAATTAGCTGTATAATAATCCCGCCTCTGAATCAGAATGCTGTTTTGATTTGTAAAAACAGTAATTTGTTGCTGCTGCTTGCCTTAATTACAGTGTATTCCGTAAACACCAGCCCTCTTGTGAAATCTCCCTTTCCTCGACACATCCCTCCTCCCACAACACACACACACACACACTTATTGTGTCTGTGTGTGATAAATTGGACTGTTTCCAGAAACCGCGCTGATTGCGGGGCGACAATAATCCTGAATGCCGGGATAAAATTGTACATGCAACGCTATCGAGTTGATTGCGTGGCTGTGTTCTCCAGACGGGCGCTGCAGGAGTGTCAGCTGCAAGCTCTCACTCAGGAGTGTGTGTATGTGTGTGTGTGTGAATGTGAAGGTGATGAGTGGAAAAGACAAATTAGAAGATATTCACACGTAATTCCTTAATAACAACACAGGAGCCGCTCTGGGTGAGTGTGATCCTATGTGCATCTGTTCCTTATGATACTTGTGCTGGCTGGAAACACTTCCTAACACTCTTGAACTCTTACAAGTGCTGCCTCTATCACATCCCGCCTGGTAAGAAGCCAAGAGGAGTAGAATTGCATTAATAATTTCTATCCCCACCTTTTTTCTTTTATGGAAGATCCTTGTAGTCTTTACTCCCAACTCCGGGCCTACCGCTCCAACTGGGCTTGGTTCAAGCCAGCGTCTGTTGATGGTGCTTAGCTGAGTGCCTAATTATTGAGATCTTGACACTTCCTCCCTGTGTCCAACATTAATCCATCATTGTAACTATGCATTAGTGTCTACGGCAGCAAGAGCCCAGAGTGAGTTTAGAGACGGGGAGAGGAACTCGAGAAGAGTATCAGGGAGGGATGCCAGCCAGGACTCTTCTTTTTATTTCTTAATTTATTTTTTTAAAAGATGTCAGAAGTAGTCTGGTATCCATTCCCCGTGAAACCTGAGAGACTCCAGAGTTAACTCTATTCACTGCACCACAGTCAAATGCATTATGGGGGAAATACTTTTTATTAACGTGTTCCTGAGAGGCAACACTGAGCTGATTTTCGCTCTGTTATTCAGCACTTTTCCTGAGAGGAAGCCCAGTTTTAGTTCAAGGTTTTTGCATTAGGATTGCAGCATGTTGCGCGGCTTGACAGGAGGAAAAAATCAAGAGAAAGAAACCTCTATCACACTCTCACATTTTGAAAAGCTAATCAATGAAGATATTTCAGAATCTTAGTGGTACTCTTTTGTGTTGCATTAATTAAATCCTTTTGTTCACCTAAAAAGAAATGACTTCTCGGAGAATAAGGCGCATAACACATAGTTTCCTAGTCAGTTGCACAACAGAGATTTTATCCTTGGAATCAATATCTCATATTCAGTAGAAGGTTCTCTTTTGTCTAGGGAAACAAAAAGATGAATTTAATTTCTCATTTGAGAATCGGATCATTTTTGTTAACAACAAAATTAAGTGGAAGTTGAAGTTTTCCTTTTAATCGCTTAAAATTGTAAGACCAGGTTTAGAGTCTGAAGCTTTTCTCGTTAAAATAAAAAATCTATTGTTTGATTTTGTGTAATGAAGTGGGGAAGAAGTAAAGCTTCAATGTCAGAAAAATACTGAAGTTCAGTGGAGGATGTTTACACCGCATTAGTCACGAAATCAAAGGTGAAGACCCGTCTAATGTGGGGTCATAGATGTAAATGTCTGCAGCGGGACCAAGTACCTCTGTTGAGTGATGCGGAGCTGTTGATGTCACCGGTCATGAAAGAAGACTCCGACTGTTTTCTGACCGTGTCATTCCACATTCGGCGGATGCGACTCTGCGAAGGACGGGAAGAAAAAAACAACATGTCAAAACGCATCAGCAGGATGGGGACATAGTCAAGACGCACAAGGAGGGGAAGTTAAATGGAATGAAAATCAGCAAAACAGAAATGCTACTATTCAGAAAAGTATTCTTTCACTTTAACCTATCCAGCCTCATTTTGTGCTGAGACGGAAAAAAGTACACAGCCAGAAATGTAACCCCAACCTAAACCATGAAACATGACAGCTGTAACTCTAGATAGCAGATAAGCATTAGTGCAGGGATAGGTGAAGTCAATAATAAAGTCATCATCCTCGTTCTTCAAATCAGTGTCTCTGGTTGCAAAGGCTCAATCCAAAAAGCTTCATCCTGGTTAATTATGATAGAGTCTCACGGGCTGTTGCACAAGCTAAGGGTTTAGATATCCAACCACAGAGCTGAATAAGTGCTACCCTGTGCCAGAGAGGCTTGGCAGGATTTATGATTAATATATACCGCTGGTAGCAGGTTCAGTGGCAGTGAGCAGAAAATGTGGGACATTATTTAAGGTGTTTCCATCCTTTTTGGATAGTTTTTTCTAAGTATAACCAATTTGATGTTTGTATCTTTTCTTTTTTTAATTGTATGACTGAATTTGGCCCCATTACTACCAAAATATATATAAAGTACCATTTTACAAGAAATCGTCTTAACTCCCTCTGGTGGTGGAATGAAGCATAGCAGCAAAGAGCTACTTTTCAACTGACAATTATTTTATCTAGCTGACTAATTTTGATATCATCATATTCAACACAAATACAATTTAGGATGCCACTTGGCCAAGCATTTACACCATACCCAAGTCCTTGTTCCCTGCCGTCGCTGGTTCAACTCTGGCTGCATATCTTTCCCCTGATCCTATCATATCCTGTATTCTTTGGGCTGTTCCCTCTTATCTTCATGTATGTTAAAAAAGAACAACTTAATTTTGTCTCTGGTGATATGAATAAGTAATTATTTATTCAATTATATTTATACATTTTTCCCTTTTTTTATGCAAAACAGGTTTTTATTGGAAGAATATAATAAATAGAGTTTTGGCAAGGAAACTTAAACAAGACTCTTTTGTTTTGACAAGGAAATTTTGAATATGAATAAACTATTCATCTGCAAAACTTTTCTTTCTTTCTTTTCTTTTTTTTACCTTGCAACATTATAATTATTGCAATTTTTGCACACCCAAAAAAGGTTGCATACAGTGTTGCGGTTCACCATTGCCTCTGGTTTGGAGCTATACACAACTTACCTACTTCAACATGTTTTTTAATTTTTTTTTTTTCCCCCCATATATTAAAACAAAAGCTTAAAAAACTTAACCCAAGCAAAATATGTATGTAAATATATATATACATTTTTAATTAGCAGTTAGCAAAGATTTCTCAAGCAAATTTGCAGATGTACCATGAAAAGAAAACTGACAGTAAGTTTTTTTTTTTTTGGTGTATCTTTTGTCCATGTTAAGCCTGATGAAACCCAATATACAACAACTAGGGTGGATTATTTTACCATAAGTAATAAAATACTCTAATTAAAAAATGAAAAAAAAAAAAATAATAATAATGTTATTGTTGTTGTTTTAGGGGCCTCTTTGACCTTCCATATTTTATCATTGTTACATCGCCATTATTTACCATAGAAGGATTCCAACAATTATTAAATAAAAAAAAACAAAAAACAAAAAAAACAGTTTCTTATTCTGTTTCTTCCCAGTGAAACTTTCCCTCTACAAACATTAAACCATTCTCTTAAAAAGAAAAAAATTCCCAAACACAGCACAGGTTCTGTGCTCCAACCCCACACTAGCATGTCATTGCTGACACCCAGACGTCACCTCTGGGTGACACACAGCTCAAATATTCAAACACGCAGTGTCACAGCAGATCTCATTAGCATATTGTATGTCATGTTGTCTCGAGCACTGCAGACACAGATGGGTTGAAAATGACTCTGCTGTTTTTCTTGTGTTTTTTTTGGACAGAGAAAAATCTTACACTGCTCGTCGCCAGCAGGTTGGAATGTACTCTCCTGATTACACATTCACTCGGAGTTAGCGATAAACAACCACGTCTCTCTGAGTGTTTCCATTTCTGTCGTTGCTCGTATGGAGCCGCTGAACATGAGGTTAGAGTAGTGTCGTCAAAAAACTGTGTATAATTAAACACTTTGATCTGTATGCGGAGAGCAGCTTGTACCGTGGGCTGCCACTGCATGCTTTGACTCCAAGGACTATTTATAATTGAACACTGGAAGCAAATCACTCTCTTTGGAATGAATGGATGTGATGTTCAATTAAAGTGTATCATGGCAATTCAGCCTATACTTCATGTCAATGTGGGAGGAATGCATTAACAATTTACTTTACAAGGAGACTTACCACATAGGCGCAGCATTGGAGTATTTGGCAGAGACAATTAAATCTGCATTTGTGAGCTGTTGCTGGAGCCGACACTGGAGTCAGTGTTGCAGCATGCCTCAGTGAAAACGAATTACAGACTGAGTGTATGTTGAGCTCTGCAGGCACCATATTTCTCTGGTATCACCTCCAAACACATGCTGTACTTGCATGAAATCTGTCACGGAGACATACACAGTCTCCTTCCCTCATTTATTTCCAAACCAGGTGCAATTCTTTTTGCATAAATTCACCTGCTTTTGTTTTGTCGTCTTAGCTTCGAGCGCCACACATGAGCTACCTGAAGTTGAAGTACAGCGATAATCCAGAGCCTTACTAGCATTAATCTGTTCTGCTTTGCTGCAGGGGATGCTGTCAGCTAAATAAGACCAAAAAAGGACATGAAAAAAAATAAAAGGGAGGAGGTGAAAAGAGTCCAACCACCTGTGATGCTGTTGAGTAACGTCCTGGTGCACGAGAGGCAGTGCCTTTTCCAGAGCCAATGGAGCTATCCACGCTTTTTCCACTGCAGCAGTGAGTCCGCAGGCATTTCCCGTACTCTTTACGCACCTTTAAAAAAAAACAAAAAAAAATGCTTAGAAATGTTAGCAGTTGGCATGTTCGCTATTTCTCACAGCTTATTGTACATTTGGCTGGAAAGGGTAAAAATGCAAAGATCCAGAATGAAGCAAGAAAAAAAAAATCTGTGAGGAAATAAATATTCATATAAGATATTATGAAATCAAAATAGCTGACATATGTCAGTGAGTGGTTTTGATTGGCATCCCGCTGCTATTTGATGTGGAAATGTTGGCTGGAATGCCTCTACTGCTGTGAGGCATTGATGGAGAGGATTTCAAAATACTCAGCTCAGCTTCTTGTCCTACAAATGCACATTACAAAAGCGGAACCATTTATGGGGAAAAAACAGGCTTTCCAATAATGTAAGATGTATTTTCAAGAAGCATTGTTAAAACAAAAAAATAATGGCTGCTGTGTGACTGATCTGAGGTGAGGGAGTTAAAGCTTCTGTGAGACATTTTTGGTTGGTGCAGATTTTGGTCACCCATGTGGACAAAGAAGTATTTACTATGTCAAGGATTCAAGGTTTTTTTATTTTCCATTTGTAGATGGACCGACAGTCCAGACACATTGGAAATCTTGTGCAAAGCTCTCTCAGTGTCAAAGACAAAAGATATGAAAGATATAATGATACGTATAAAAGATTTAAAAAGGGAATATAAAAAGTTTGAAAAAGAGAAAATAAACAGTTTAAATAAAGAATATGAAACAGTTTTAAAAAAAGAATATACAAAAAAAAAATCCTCTATGGATCCTCTTTCTCTCTGGTGATTAGATCCTTTATTTTTTAATGTAAACATACTTTTTCTATCCTGCTTCATATTAAAAACCAGCAGAAAAAAATTCAAGCAAATTTTGCAGTGGATCATGAAAAGAAAACTGATTGTAGCTTGTTTTTTTTGTTGTTATTTGTTTGTTTGTTTTGTATTGTATCTTTTGTCTATGCTAAGCATGATAAAAACCTCTAATCAGCAACTTGGCTAAAGTATTTTATCAGAAGTAATAAAATAGTTTCATTATCAAATAAGAAAAGATGGTCATTGTTGTTGTTGTTGTTTTAAGTGCTTCTTTGACCTTCCATGTTTTATCACTGTTACAGTGCAATTATTTACTACAGCTGGATTTCAACAATGATTCATGAAAAAAAAAAAAAAAAAAAAAACAGAAAAAAACAATGGATACTGTTTCTTACGCAACAAAATTTTCCCTCTATAACCATTGCCTTAAAAAAATGCTACAACCTTACACAAACATGTCACCTCACCTAATTTTAGAGCTAAATATTTGTCATGGAGGATAATTAAAAAAAGGGTACAACTTTATTTTGACAGTCCATCTGTTAACACCCAACAAGCTAGGTATGCTGTAATCAATCAAGTAATAGTTGACAACCAACAGAGTATCAACAGACTCAGTCATTTAATGGGTGCGATACCTTTGATATATTGACATCATACTTTCGACTGACCAATCGATTTAGAGTAATTGAGTGTCAACCTACAAGAAGTTGTCAATCTACAGATAGTTAAATGTCAACTAATAACCTGTTTAAGAAAATAAGAGAGTTTAAAGACACTTTTTGTAAAATGTTGTAACACCCTGAAATTAATCTTTATGGCCTACTAATAGTTGGTTGATTGTATGTTACTTGCCTGCTGACGAGTCTTGTTGAAGATCTACTGATAGCTTGTTGAGTGTTAACAGACTGACTATCAAAATAAAGTGTTACCAAAAATTTGTCCGACACCTGCTACTAGTTTCTGAGATTAAGAAAACACACCCTGAAAAAGTCTAATTGTATGCTGATGATGTTATTTTTTCAGGCTCATTTAGCAGTAATGGCTTATGTCTGTTTTATCACAAGCTAAAATTAAACTGAGGAGCTTCAATTGAAAAAATAAATGAGTTGAGAGGCAAACAACACTCATTGTAACATGCTTAGATGGCTACTTTTAATTGAGTAAGACTCTAAAGAGTTAAGATGTTAACTGTTGTTTGAAATCATGCATTCCTCAGTATATGTTTATTTTAACAGCAAACACTCAGTCCAAACCTTCTTCTGCAGCACACAGTGGAAGATGAAGATGAACATCCCCTGCAGGGAGTTGAAGATGGTGAACAGGTAGGCCATGACCACCGTGCTCTCGTTGACGTACATCAGACCAAAGGCCCAGGTCAGGCCCAGCAGGCATAGCAGGGCTATGGCCCCAATCACCCATGATCTGAAACATACACAAACAGCCGTTTGAAAAAGCATTTCACCAAGTTGTACTGCTCCAATCTGTTTGGACGCTGCTTTTGACCTACGGAGAGAGGGTGTAATTTGTGCCAACACAATATTTTGAGAGGATAGCTGGAGGTATGAATTATTTAAAAGTCAAGCTGTGTGTTATAACTGAAATCAAAATATCCCAAAGAAATCAGTACAAAGTGTTACCCAGCCCACTTCTGAAATTGGTTTCCCTTTGAGAGGGGAAAAGTCACAAAGCAAATGAGAAAGGGAAAGAAATTTATGAGGGGTGACGATGGATTTCATCTTCATTTTCTGATTCCTTACTTGTCTTCGTTACCTTTTCCTTTCCTTAGTTGAACTCTTTCAAGTGATGTCACAGAGCATTTGAAAAGCTATAAATTATCATAAAACTGCAGAGTCATCCACAGGATAATGGTGGTCTGTATAGATGGGAGAGTAAAAAGTATGGTGTTTTCATTAGAAGACTATTTACACGAGTACATTGCGTGCTGGACTCCACAGCCTGAGGGTTGAGAGATGTGGCTTGTGAAGTCTTTCTCAAGCTGAAAGGCTGAATGCAGATAAATGCCCTTGGGAAAGCAGAGACTATTAAAAGTGAAGGGCTCTGTCTTCATACTGCACAGACAAGTGGCATTTTTTCTTCACCTGCACCCTTTTGGTATTTTGGTGACTCACTTTGCGCCGCAGAAGGCGAGGTGGAGTCAAGATTAATATCTGGTTCTGGCTAGCATCTGTCATCTCCAACAGGCTGCTCATGTGGAGACCTTCCCTTTGAGTTGATTAAATGTCTTAATGGTCGTTTGAGGAAAGCGTTTACGTTTTCTCTTTGAGGCCTCTCCCTTCAGCTTCAAAGCATTATTCCACAAGCAAAAACGATCATGTCACTTTGGTGTAGTATTACGCTCGCAACAGCTGAATATGGGAAATACTGACTGACTTCACCCTTTCGCTCTGTTCAGAATTTAACTAATGTACAAGTGAAGTCTGGTCAATCTCTAGCAGCTACGAAACAAAAACAAGAGCTGGCTGGTTGAGTGAAAATACCTACTTTTCATTCGGTCTTACAATTTATTTCTTTATTGCAACATTGTGTCTTTAACTTTTATGGGGTAGGTACCCTGGGGAATCATTGAACACTTTAACTTAGATATAAAAAAGTGCATTTGTCTTTGAATTTCAATGTATTTCTGCAGAAAATTACAATATTTTGATCTGAAAAAATCAGGTGACTAAGAGTTATAAAACTCTTTTAAACTGACGATCATTCTAAAATGTGTACCTTTTCTTTCTTTGCAGATGATGTTGTTACTTACACTTGAAAATGTGGTTGGTCTTCTGGGTTTTATACTAGTTTCAATTGCACATGGAGTGCATTTAAAAAAGGGCACAATGTCTCTTAATCTAACATAGATCATCTTTGTAATTGCACCTTTACTGTCTGCACAAAATATATTGTGTTTATCAGCAGTGTCAGATTTTCTATGGTAGTCAAAAATTCCATAAAATGTGTGTTAAGTGCATTTAAAAAAAATTTCAATGACTCCAGCTGATAAAGATATTATTTGGATATTTACCTGTTTCTTCTTTGCACATGATGATGTCCCTTGTGGCTGGTCTATGGGTTACATTTCTTATAGCTGATGATTTTTTTTTTTTTTTTTTTTTTAAACGTGTACATATTTTCTGTATTTGCAGATGACATTGTGTTTATCTGTGATGTAAGATTTTCTACCATAGTCTAAAATCCCTTGTCATGTGTGTTAAGTGCATTTAAAAACTGAACTACTACATGAAACTGAAGAAACTTTAATACGCTTGTTTTCCGTCTATGCAGATGATAATGTTATGTATACCCAAAAAAGACAAACTTTTTGCGGTACAAAATAATTCCTTTAAATGCCTCTATAAATGATTCCAAAATAGCAAAATATGGATTCAAACAAAAAAGACTCTATTTGAAAGACTGTTTTTGCAGAAAAGTGGCCAAAAATTAAATATTCAAATTGCATCACCGACATATCACAGTTAAAATACTTCCATTGTTGACAGCACTACACCTATGGTGTTTCACTTTTTGGAGGCATTGTGCCTCCAGGAGTAGTAAACATTTGTTCACATCATTGATTATTCTTATAGTTGTCTTCGATTTTTATGATAAAACCAAAGACTTATACAACAGTGACTGTTTCGGCTAATTTTTCCAATATTTTTATCCAGCATTAAAACTATCTCTAACAGCTGTGCATCCCTTTTTTTTAATATAAAAATGTTATTTTTTTCAGTCTAATTATGACATATTAAATTATAATTCTTACTTTTGGGTCTCTATTTAAGCACTTTTATGGTATGTTAGGTATTTGAATTTCTAAGGATCTTTTGTTGACACACTCAATGAGAAAGTAAGATGCAAAGTTTTAAAACTACCTCTGCTACTTCAGAATCCTAACAAGTTACATTCAACTCCAAATTTTTGCCATGCACTTTCATTTATTAATGAATGGAGTGCAGAGCTGATTTCAACCAAATGTAGCTGCCACATCTTTATGACATCACTAATATTTCCTTACACTGCACTTTGAAGACACAGGTGCAATTTAAAACTAATCTTGCTTGTCACATCTGTTGGCCATGTATATGTTAGAGAGGAGTGCTGTGTGCACATTAATGCAGTCTTGAACATGACTGAGCACTTCACCATAAATCATGTTAATGACTCAGAGGGATTGGTGGACGGACTTGGATGTGGGTCTGTTCATATGGAGTAGTGATGACAGATGGCATTATGAGGAAAAAAAAGCCTTTCTTATTTTGTCTTACTTGATCTCTGGCTCATAATCCTGATAGCTGAGCGGCACCAACGGAATAACAAAAAGAAACAGGCAGAAATAAATCAAATCACAAAACAATGAAATGGGTGTACAAACTAAGACATCGAGGGGGGAACAATCCACAGAGACGGAGAGAAAAGGGATCAAAGCGACAGTCACAGCATCAACATTCAAACATCAAGACGGAAAACTCACACATTTCTGGAAGGGATTTCTTAGCGAACACAGCTGATCATCATAATTATCTCAGCTCACACAAGTATCAAGCTTCTCTCGTAAACTCTGGCAGACCTCCGCATTTAAGCCGTTATAAATGGGCCAGGTGTGCGGTGAAATAAATGATTTATGAATTCACCCGGGCAACCATTAAACATAATTTTCCCAGGGCTGTCTTAATGACCTGGTGGGAGAGGTACTTCATCAAGGCGATTGCCCCTGGAATGGACACAGAAACACAAGCAGTGGGCACAAAGGGAACTAAATATTGTCCTCTAACTTGTGGCAGCTTTTGTTCAGAGAGAGATGCGAAAGGTCATAAGAAACGCATCCAGGACGACAGGATATGAAGAGGCTATGACTCATATCAGGCAGGGCTTATCTTCTTCTGGAGTTATCAGATAAATATGGGGATGAATTTGAGAGCGGCATAGAAGGAGCCTAGAGGCACAAACTTCTGAGACTGCATAACAGTGGCTGAAAAGCAGAACAGATCTCTTACAAATGAAGAGGGGGCATTTCAGTTGAGCTTTTATCCCGTCTGGACGATTGCTGCTTGAAATCTACTTATACAATAAAAGTCAGAGAATCTCTCGGTTTAGATAACTGGATTCCTAAAGTCAGAAACTGTCCGTGTGTTGTCAAATATTTGGCAAAACACATCAGTTTGATTAGAAATAAAGCAGATAATTAGATATTCTTCAGCTCACTTTGACTTACTTGTCACAAAACTACAGGTCCATCTGGACAATAGAACAGCTACCCAAAAGTAAGGCCAAATCATTTGGAGACTTTAACTGGCGATAATTTAATGAGCACTTGCAACAATTTAACATAACAGCATTTAGATCCTGCAAGCAAAGTAAAAAAGTTTAATATTTCATTGGCTGAATAAAAAAGTGGGTGACACCACAGGTGCCTTAAAGAAAAGGAAAACATTAAGACAACCCACGGTGAAGCTATGAGCTAATAAGGCTAATAGCAAATTAGCACACCAGGACATGAAGGACTCAGAGAAAACCTGATAATGCTGTTAAGGACGATGAATTATTTTGATCCGGTTCTGATCATAAACTGACAAATAAAAATGGATGATGTGTCAGCTCTCCAAAAGCGAAGCCAAGACATTTGGAGCTCCACTGGATGTACAAGTTATAAGCAGAGTAGCATCACAAGAGTCAAACATTCAGAGCTCCTTCTTTTGGACTGCCTGTGGTGTAGAGTGGTGGGTCTGTTTCCATGTTGACAGATGGAACATGGGTCCAACTTCTTCTGATAAAGTGAGTCTTGTTTTTTTTATTCGTTGATTTAAAAGTCCCATATTATGCAAAAATCACTTTATTAAGTTTTTTAGTGAAATTTGTGGGTCTTTGGCTTTCCTCCCAGCCCACAAAATGTGACATTTAATGACAAAACCTGTATTTAGCAGTACTTGTGAGTGATAAAATCCTGACCTAAAACAAGCTGTTTTGGAATTTCTGGGATTTGCCGACATCAGTGATTTCCTTTGTTGACCAATCAGGAGCAAGTCTGACCTGATTGGTCCACCGGAGCAGATACCCCCGAACCCCCTCCCCGCCCACTTCCCTCCCCGTGAGGAGAATGCCAAAGTTGAAGAGCCATCACTGCTCTGTTTTTGGCCGTAAACAGCCACATAGTTCTGTGCACAAGCTTCCCATCTCAAAAGAAGACAAGACTAAGTGGCTAGAGTTCATTTATCAAGGAAATGTGCCAGCTACACTCAGTAAAACTGTGCATGTGTGTGCTAGTCACTTCGCGGCCGACTGCTTTTCCAGCTTTGGACAGTACAACAGAGGGCTAGCGAATAGACTGGTCCTGAACCCAGACACGTTACCAACCATCCGCCAACAAACCTCAGTCCCTGGAAATGTGAGTATTTTAAATGCTGTGTGCTGTGGAGTAGATGTAAGAGCTTTTCCTCATTGTCCCCCCGGTCTCTGTGTTAGCTTCAGGATGCTAACTTTAGCTGCAGTTAGCCTGTTGTTTTAGCCCCTTAATGTTGCAGTAAATAAGCTTCGCTGTTTTCTAAACATTGTGCACTTGAAGCTCGTGGTGCCGCTCTCAGTGACGTGGAAGAGCGGGGCGGTATCAGCAGTGGCTCATTTACATATTACGGTCACGCCCAATAAATTAGAGCGTTCTGAACAGAGGGGCTATGAGAGCCTGGAATTTATTGGCTTTTTGGACCAAAACATGTTACTACCATTTCATGAAGACATCAATGATCCATATTAAACTGCAGAAAAGGAGCAGAATATGGGACCTTTAAAATGAGGGTTTTGTATAGCGTAACATTTTGCGGGCATATTATAGGCTCCACTTGCTGATTTCTACTGTGGCTTCACTTTTGTACAGTGAAGGTAGATTGGGTCGTGTCATCCTTTGTTGCATACAGTTAGCAGCACGATTGGATTGTAAAACAACACATTAATAAAATACCCATCCATGGCACTTTCAGACTTGAAAAGCACTCAAGAGATTGAGAAAGAGAAGACAGCCAATCATCTAGAAGAAACACCCAAAATGAGCCATTACAAGCCGAGCACTACTTCAGACTGTGGCATTACATTACCAACAATTTCTTTCACAATGGTTTAATCTGCAGAAGTGCCTTTCCTCGCAATGGCACAGATCATTTATGTATGAAGAGGCAATTGGTCAATTCAGCCTGTTTTAAATCTTTAGAAGCCATTTATAGGCTGTGACAGGAGAAAAAAGAGGTAAGTGTGTTAATTATTTAACAAAAGGTATGCTTAAAATGCAAATCACCTCAAAGAGTTTAAGACATTTAAAGTTTCAAATCTGGTGCAGGCAGAGACATTTGATTATCTTTGGCTTCTCTCTTTTATGCATATTTGATTTGAAGTTTCTGATCTGGAATGATAGGAAGCTGGAAACTGAAGTCTGTTTCTGAAAATCTTCAATCCATCACTTTATAAACACGCCGCACTCAGAATCAAGTTTGGTATTTAGAGTCACAATGATAAAAAGTCATGTTTTTTTAGCTATGAATCACAGCGCGGTGGCAGCTGCTGTCTCCATTATGGGGGATAGAGGAGGGAAGAAAACACATCAAACACAATATCAATTCTACTCTACACCCTCGACTCAGAAATGTTGCGTCTTACCAGTGCCATTCTACAATAATACATCCATCATAATAACGGTAGCTAAAATGAAGAAGGAGGAGGTGGAAAAATAAAGAGAAAGATGTTAAAAGATAAACACAGTGTAAGATAAAAAAAAGGCAGGCATACTAATCAAAAGAGGAAATGCAGGGAGGGAGAGGAGAAAGATACACAGTGAAAGAGAGATGAAACATCCATGTTAAAACAAAGCAGCGTGATGAAATCAGAACAGAGAACGTGACATCCAAACATAAGTGGGAACCAAATGGCAGAAAGATAAGACAAAGACACACATCATTACAGTAAACTAGAACAGCTTAATCAAACAATGGTATCGTCAGCATCAAACCAGTTAACCTTGAACTTAGAGAAAGCATAAATTAAAGTGAGGAAAGTCGAGAACATCTCCGTTTTGGTGCCACGATAAAAGCGTCCAAACATCTCCTTCTATTCCGTCATACTCACCTTTTCAACTCTTACATTATAAAACAAAAGCATTTGTTTAAAGCAAACGGCTACTTCTCAAAAACGTGCTCATGCAGTTCTGCGTTGACTGATGAGTCTTGACTTAAAAACTGCGTCAGATGAATGAGGGCTGACAAAAGCAGCGCGGCTACGCATTCATTTCCAATGGTCATCTGAAACATTGCAGACTGTTGGGAAAGTCAGTCAGAGAGGAGGTCAGACGGTCAGCTCTCAGCTACATTACGGGAGGCTGGTGTAATCAATCATAGACACAGACAACTCCAGAAGTCAATATTTTTGCTGCAGAACAAACCACGCAATGGATCTTGCGGTATTAGAGACGGGCGATGTATAAATGGACTTGTGTACTGTGAGCAGTATTTTGAGTTCCTGCTCAGTTTGTGGTAAAGAGCTGAATAATGATGTTCTTTCTAGGAAAATGTTTCTACAAAGTGCAGAAAAAGCTGACCCAGAGGCTGCAGGAGGTTGTTTGTGTCCAAGCAGTGACCTCCAATAATGAAAAAGGGCGTTAGTGCAGAAATGCAAAAAGATGCAGTTCAGCAACATGACATATATGCAATGTGTTTGCAAATACTGTCTGCCAAGGTAAAACAATAAGAACACTGGTGAAAAAAGAGTGCATCAGTATAAACAAGTGTTCTGGGTTGTGCGTCCCATTAGGCAAGCCCTTGTGGGGTGGCTCACCTTCATATTCAACATGTCGCTTCCTGTTCTTACCCCTTCTACACTCTATCAGCTGCCTTGTCTTCTCTATAAAAATAACCTACAAATAATAAATAAATACATAGATAGATACAAATAAATAAACTGAAGGAGAAAAAATTACCTGCAGTACCTCAAGTGTCCACTTGAGGCTGGTTCCAAAAGCCATGGAGGCCTCAATAACATCCATGTTAAAGTGTCTGTTTTTACAGCTAACCTTACACCACTCTTTACACCTCTGCACATAAAAAATATATATAAAATAATTTAAAAAAATCAGTGACATTTTTGGCTAATTAATTTTACACAGTGCACTCCTCAGGTCTTAATCAGGGCTGATGTCAGAAAATTTTCTTTTTCCTTTATGTCACTTTTTTTCTGGATTTATTCCAAGAAGTGGATAGGGCAGGAAATAGGATGTGAGTGGGAAGTCACATGTGTTAAAGGAACTTTAGGTAGGACTCAACCACAAGCCACCCACTCACTGGCTAGCGTAATGGGGCGCGCTTTACCGCTAAGCCATACCAGCACCCTTGCAAATACAATCCCCATTTTTTATTTTTTTTTTTAAGGAGGGAGAAAATTTTTCTAATAAATTTCATTTCTCACTGGTGCAGTTATCTTTTCACAAGTTGTATGAAGCCCATTATTTTGGTTGTTAACTCAAAACGTAAATATGAGCAATTAAAGTAGCTATACTTCTGTTGGATTCACATCAGGATCTATTAGTGTCAGACAAGATTTGGGGTACCAAAAGTGTTTTTTTTTCCTCCTAAAACTGCATGGAAATTGTATGGTAAGACAGCTGCCCAAAGCAAAGCTGTGACTTTTAGAGCTCCCCCTGGTGACTGACGGAAGAATCAGTCACACTGGAAATGCCGAACACCATATGTTCATGTTAGGATGAGCCGAAAGGAAGGATTTTAGTTTCTTTGCAGACAGCTACAGTGTGATAGTCAACTCAGCTCTGATGGAGTTTTAATCAAGATTTTTTTTTAAATAAAGAGTTGTGAAGTTTATATTTGAAGACTGGGCATTTTCCCTTAGCGCTAACATCACACCAACAATTAAGAAGGCACAACAGAGACTTGTTTCCTGAGACTCCTCAGGAAGAGCGACCTGTCACAAAAACTGCTTGTGTTCTTCTTTTCCAGAAAATCACCACCTGCCCTCTCCCCTCCCTGGGTGAACTTTACAGCTCATTGTACCTCAAAAAAGGACAAAACATCCCTAGGGACTTCTAGTGAATGGATCTGTAAATATTATCCTCCATAGGTTATAAGAACGGTAGTGGTGGAAGTGTTTCAACAGTAGCTGCTGACCTAGTTTCTCCTGAAGTTCTGAACACCTCATGCTGTAGGTGAGTCATTACGGTTGTCGATACTGAGGCAGAACAGCCGCTTGGTTCAAAGGCTGAAAACTAAACTTTTACGTTTCTTGAAGCAGAACATCATTAAACGTCTTCCTCCTTCTTAGGGACTTTTGGAGTCGGCTGCAACGTGGGGAAATGTCGCACTTCAGCCTTGCTCAAGCAGCACTTAAACACCCCGGCTGTGCTCTGGAACACCCAGCAGTACATTTGTGATGGAAAAAAAAAAAACACTTCAGTACAGTTCTGTCTGGCATGGCACAGCTAAAGCAAGCTATATCATGCTTGCAAAAGATTGTTTTTTTTCCAACTGTGCTGAGAGGAGCCGGGCAGGCGGGGCCACCGTGCCCAGACACTGTCAGTGATGTGATGCCACATATGAAAAAAAAGCAGCCTGAGCGTCAGCCATAAAGGAGACTAATGTGTCCTGAGTGGCTTTAATGAACGAAAAAATAACAAAAAAACATGGCAGACAGCAAAAACAGAGCACAGACCCTTATCCATCACAGCAAACAGGCAGCAAAACAACTTCACACCATCTGTGGAGGAAGCCTGCTCTGACACGGGGTGGCTGAGGCTTACGTCAAAGACAGTGACCAAAAAAGCTGTGTCATCCCTCAGAGTAAAAGACATTAAAAACAAACTTCAGAAACTTTTTTTTTCTATCCTCTGACTTCTGGAGGGAACTTTTAAACGTATAGCCTGCCAGCCAATGTAGTTAAACCTCCAGACTTTAATGCACGGATGATTAAATGAAAAATCCAGAGCTCCTGGTGCTTAAACCTCTGCTAATCAATATCTTTATAGTTGCAATGGATCGCATGTCTTCTTAGATGTGAAAGGGGTCATTCATAGCCCCGCAGGGCTAATCCAGCTGGTCCCAGTGATCAAAATAATCAATTAATGTTCAAAGATTATTGCTTGTTCCATTATATAATCAATCAAAGCCTTCACTACAATCATTGTAGTCAATTTGACATCATTATGAGTGACAGCTCATATTATCAGAAAACGTTTATGTAATAGATTATATAAAAAAGGGGGGGGGAAATGAACTAATTTATTCTCTTTTGGGAGAAAAAAAATTACAAGAACAGCCTTAGCACCATACACTCAGTAATATTTTACTTCTGGTCATGTTTTTCTATGATGTAAACCTTTCTATGAGGAAATATCTGCCTCTTTGTCTTCTAGATTGGATCTACTGGAACATTAGATAACTGCTCTGTAATCCTGGGATCATTGCAAGTTAGTCAGCGTCCACTTTAATGCTCTGTGAGGAGATTATCAGTGACCTTGAAACAGTCTCACTTTGATATTTTCACCTGTGCAAAATCCACAGTTTAAAATGAGATTACCAGCACCAAAATCTGTCATTTTTAGGTGCTTTTTCTCAGTATCTGTCGTCAGTTTGGACTTTCCCTTGAGAATCCATCCATTTACATCTTGTCACTTTGAAGAAACCACTCTGGTTGTCTTGTTGACGAGTCTCTTTAAAATTATATTACGAAGGCAATAGACGAAATATCTGCATCAGATATGTACTCTGTTGCCAAAGTTTTCAGTCACATTACATTTATGTATTTTTCCTGTTGGTAAAAGAGTTACTGCTAAATGAACCACTTAAACATGGCTACTCCTCAAGAAAAGGTGTAATGTGCGCGTTTTGATTTATTGAAACAAATATGAAACATAGATCCAAGGTTGCCATGTGTTTCTGCCGCACCAACTTTTAATTTAAAAATGTTTCCAGTCTCCCTTGAACTGTCCTTGGCAAAGGTAAAAAAAAAATCTATCAACAACTTGTTTGTTGAATAGAGATTGGTTTGTTTGCTGCACTTGCTGGATTTGTTTTTAAGAGGAAAACAAAACCTCATTACTGTTATAGGCCAGAATCTCATAAAAGACTGTGTTACACCCATTGACTGAAAAAAAAAAATAAAAAAAAATTTAAAAAAATGGACGTCATCTTGCTTGGCTTGAAGTGAGGTCGCAACAAAAACTGCTCCCCCTGATGGCTGGCTGCACTATAGGTCAAAAAATCTATCTCCCCAGCTATTCCAGATGGGCTGTGGTCAAATTTGTAGAAAGGTGATTTAAAGATATTTTTAGGCTGCCTTATATACAGGTCCTCTTTTTACTGAAGTTTCATTTTCGTTAGTCATAAGAGGTTAAAAATGAGGCTTTAAGTCATGTTTAACTATGATTGACGGCTGCGGTTCTTGTGTATTTTTAGCAGAGGTAGTAAAATATGTCAGAAGGGAGAGCCAAGAGGCGATTAGAAAGAATAAAAAAAAAAACTCTGGCTGCCAATGGTGGCGCCTGTGACGGGGGTATTTTGGCTTCAAAACCGTACAACAAAGGCGGAGCCACACTTTCCACTCTATATTCAGTCAATGCTTACACCTGCTTTTACTCTATAATGGACTATGTTCCAGCATTTACTGAAAGCCCTTTGTGTTTTACACCTTTGCCTTGTAAACCCTGTAAACAACCACCCATTCACTATACATTAACCTTAACTTATGGGCACCTATGTTTTTAAACTTTGGAGTTCAGTCAAGTAGAACTTGGTACCTGAGTTTTACAGTCATTCTTTTCCCTTCAGGTGAGTTATTATCTGTTAGCAGCCAGGCACACACAGGTTATGAATATTCAACGTCAGCGTGTTGACACCAAGATAACAGCAGGTCAGGTCTGTCAGATTGTCCCCTGGCCTTTTTCCTCCACACAGACAACAAAAGATAATGATGGAGACGCAACAGCGTGTCTGGTTGATTTTAACCCTGTCTGACACAACCTTTCAACATAATGGGAGGCGCTTACCTTGGCAGGCTCAGACTCCCAGACCCTTGGGTTGGGTGTTCACAACCTTAAGTGCTTTTAATGAGGTTTTCAAAATATCAAAGGGGAAAGAGAAACAGAGCGAAAAAGCTCGGGAACACTTGTGTGAATACAGAGTGCTATCCAAATGTTGTTGTTTAAGAAGCCTTTCAAGAAGAGGGGAGGAGGCAGGAGGCTTAAAACTGACTCACAGCGGACACAATTCATTGTTAGAGCGAACCCGTCACACTCATTCTGAAACATTCCTTCCATCTGTAAGAAAAGCGTCAAAGTGGGTGCTATTTCAGGATGGCTTTAATGGCTATCCGGGTGATCTGAGTGCTCTTACTTGATGTTGTCCAGGCAACCGGAGTCTGGTTTCAAGATGGCTGTGTGATGGAACATCTTGTAGAGAGCGATGCCCAGGAAGATCACATTGAGCTGAGATTCGGAGAGAAATCAGAGAGAGACAGAGAGAGGGATGAAGATTGTATGTTTCATGTTTCACTTCAATTCCTTTTAAATCAGAGCACTTTGTCGCACAAAGCTGGAACGCCATAGCCCCCCCTGACTTGGTTTCCCACTTTGCCAAACAGAGCGCAAAATCCTGTGAAACCTCTGTGGCGCTACGACAGACTAAACAGGGGGAACGGTGAGACAAGACAGCTGCATACTTGTATGAGGGAGCCTTTCCATCTGACTTAGTCACACTTGTCTCATCATATTCACACTTAGAGGCAACCACAGGGAATAACTGTCACCACTGCTGCCGCTGTATTCATTTTTCTTTTGCAGTTTCTACATCTTGAAAAATATATACACTTGGCATCGCTTGGAGTTTCAGCTTGAAGAACTTCCAGCATTTTTAACATTGTGCTCCGAGCTATTTCACAAGCAAATAACAGATGCAGGGTTGGGCTTTATTTCCACTCTGATGTGCCCTGTTGGCTGTAAAATGGGACATTTTTTAATTCATACTCCAGCTCTTTGCATGGGTTCCTAAACATCAGATTTCTTTAAAAATCCAACACAGAGTAGTACAAATTTCACTAAGTCAAACCCATGTTTGCAAAAATAAACCAGAACAATCATTTTGTTTTTAACAGCTTGAGATAAAAATAAAGTTCAAAAACACATATTTATTCCATCATTTTTCTCACGTCAAAGAGAGTAAGTCAAATTTGGTCACAGCGTGTGGGTCTTTTAACACCGACTCCCTGAGAAATTGCAGCAATTAGAGCACTGTTACTTTCAGTGCTGCTGTTTACAGGTGACATTTAGCTAATAGGAGCTGTTTTCAACTCTTTATAACACACAATGCAAAATAAGCAGAGGGAGGTTTAGAAGTTCAGACTTCTTTCATAAACATACCTGGTTCTCAGTTTGGGAAATATAAAAGTGAGTGAGGAAAACTGAGTGTTATGAATGATGACATCAAGAAAGTGTACATCAAAAAACAAAATAATGTGCTCAGGTGAACATACTGTATGTGTAAAACTGTGCTTCATATCAAGTAGGAAATCTATAAAAATCCAGTCCACATTTGATAACATTATAACTGTTCCCTATAGAGATGTGTGCAATTAGGAAGATGCCCCCACCGCAAAGAAAAGACAAAACAGTTTTCATCAGGCAATTTTAAACCAAGACATTGAATATATCTCACTCAGTACATGAGTTTCAAAGACCGTTAAGAATGTTGATAAATAAATAAATAAATAGATAGATAGATAGATAGATAGATAGATAGATAGATAGATAGATAGATAGATAGATAGATAGATAGATAGATAGATAGATAGATAGATAGATAGATTAAGAAATAAAAATGCAGTCTGACCCCTTGGAAATTACCATTCCACTGAGCGTTGGGATCCACATTACAGCGACTTATGAATTTAGTACCTAACTGTGCCGTTGGAGTTGTTTCAACACTTTGGGTCCCATGGGGCAAACACTGTCACTTTTCTCCCTCAGATATTACACTCTTAACAGCCGAGATGATTTACTGATTCTGAGTATTTATTATGATGGCAGACTGATGCCTTTGAAAATCAGGAGCGCATCTCCTGTGCCAAAGCCGTATTTGTAGCTTGGCGATGGCTTAAATGCTAAGATGAACACCACTCTGACACGAGATTTAAAGCACTTGGATCAATAAACGCCCTTTTTTTGAGAGAAAATTAGGGCTGTCCTAGTTGGGAAAGAAATGGAAAATGTGTGTATGAGAGAGTGTGTGTATGTGTGTGTGTCATCCTCGCTTGTGTATCTGTGCCTGTGAGCAGGAGCAGGATGAGAAAAAAAAGGTAGTGGAGTTGGAACGGGAACAAAATCAATCATAATCGCAGTGCGGATTACTCCAACGCTGCATACTGAGCAGAGTTCACTCTCTTTCTCAATGTCTCTCACTAACCCTGCACCCCTCCCCCCACCCAAAAAACTGTCTCAGTCGGTGACTGCAGCGCAGGGTGACAAACTGCAATATATTCTCTACACCCCTCATTCGTTTTTCTGGACGGCTCCGTGCCCGGCGGTGGCATATATGCTCAACAGGGCAGAGAAAAGAGGGAGGTTAGGAGCTAGGGGGAAATAGGGGGGATCTCGGTGGAGCATTTAAGCGACGACCCGCGGGCTAAGTAGGGTTAATGAGGAAAGTAGAAGAGGAGATGTGGAGGGGGGTGTCATGCTTACCATAATTATCAAGGTTGCTGGTCCTATGAAACTCCAGATGAAGTAGGTGTCCAGCCGAAGCCAGCAACTGCAATGAAAGACAGAGAGAAGAGGAAAAAGAAAGGAGGGGGGAGAGAAGGATTTCAGGTTATAGCTTTATACTCTTCCTATGAGGATATACATCAAGTAGGAGGCTGGAGTGACACAGAGGAATTGGCACTTCAAACCACATATCCCCACAAGGGTCTTAAAGAATTATGACCAACCAGTAAAAGTTTAGAGCAGGGGTGCCCAAATTCTTTTCAGTTAAGGGCAAAAAATGAATCACATGGGTCAAAAACTTAACATTCATGTTGCATGCTCAGATGTACAAGACCACAAACCAACAAAATCAAACAAATTGATATTTTTTACCACCAAAATTGGTACTGTTGAGTACCGGTACTGATTGCCAGGTACCGGACATCGGTACCATATCGTGTCAAATGTGAAAGGTACTCATCTCTAGTTAAGGGAAAAGCCTTAGGCACACCTTGATGTTTGAGGCCCACTCCTCCAATGTCCCATGAGCCAGTTAGGAGATCCTTAGGTGATGCCCTCATTATTTTAGCAAATCTTGTGAGGATATCGTGCTATTTCTAGAAAGGATTGTTTAGAGCAGTTTACAGACAGTTTCAGGGATTTCTACAACATATGATTATTTAGCACTTTTGTATGAACATCTTGCATTGTTACTTATTAATGGTTAAAATATGGGAAAGTACAATACCCTCTCTGTACAGTTTCAAATTATCATTACTGATGGTAATTTATGGAAGATTCAAATTGGTCTCAGTTGAATTGTGACTGTATTAAACTAAAGGAATCACACTGACCTTGACCCCAAAGACTGAGAATAGTGTTCATCAAAGAGTCTCGCATGTTCAGGTTAACAGCAGCGACACTGCAGCGCTGTTATAATTACATCAATTATTTAATAACATGATATCGTGACCTCGCGCTTCATTTCCAAACATTACAGAAAGCGGTTCCACTCAGCGAGGCTAAATATAGACGACATGCAACAGGCTTGGTGGAAGGCGACAGAGCTCCTTTGAAACAGCACAAAGAAAGAAAAATAACTTGATTCATGACCTGTGGTTGAATTATTAATCTTTTAATCTCCGCTGCAGCAGCAGCAGATAGACGCCTCCATTTTTGGCCAGTGGAAAATTACAGTTCACGGTGGGGTATTGTCATTCAGACTGACAGAGAGGGAAAATGGAAGTGGCAGAGAATTAGCTGTAATTTGGTAGCATTTTAGGGCAATTTGAAGTGTATAGGGCACTTAAGAGCAACAATAAGCAATGCTTTAGGAAGTGTCTGCGGTGCAAAGTGCTGCAGACGTAAATATATGTCTAAAAAATGTGCTCGTGACACTCACTTTATCAGATTCATACAAAGTTAGATAGAACTATCTACAAGGTTTGAGTAATTTGGTTCACATAATCTTGATAATCTCATAAAAATAAGGATTGTTTCATTTCTAAAATTGAACACTCAGTCAAAAATCTCTACAGAAACAGGCGAGTTTGTACATGTTTCATTTTTGTCACCAAAGAATCCTCTGACTAACGTGATCTGATATTGTAGGAGATGTGACAGGACAAAAACAGGCTGGTCCTTTGTTGTCGCTGGGGCTCGATACGTCTCCCCCTCACTGATATCAATGGATGAGAGGAGGCGAAACATAAAAAAAAAACACATACGTCTGCATAAAGAAGCGAACAAGCGCAAACAAAAGGTGCACAACATGCGAAGAAACTCTGGCAGCTCATCAAAGCGCTCACTCCGAACATCGCTGTTATAAATTATGCTGAAGGTTCCATTGTTTGTTTTTGCCTCTTTCTTCTTCAGATCACGGGAAGATTTAAAGACCTGGTGGGCGGTGGGAGCTGCAGGCTTTCATTTCTTGCTGCCTCCTCTACCTCCCCTTCTCCACTTGTGTCACGGTTGTGTTTGGCTTTCCGTAGCTCTTCTAGTTTTTATCTCCCCTCCCGGTATTCTACTTCGTGCACTTTTCTTTAGCAAGCGAGCTCTGAAAGCAGCAGTAAAAACACAAGCCAGGCTCGTGCCAACAGCTTGTGCTGAGTATTTTGGCATTTCGTGCCACCAATCTGCAGTGATCTGACACAGCCTGTCCTCTGAGCCAAGGCGGCTTAATCTGCAAAGACGTCTCTGCAACTGAGATAGTCATTTCATTGGCGTGATAGCAAGCTGATGACCAAGTGAGTGAGAGAAGCAATGTGAAATATTTAGGCCAGAGATATCACTCGCGGCTCTTTGGTCCAGCCTGAAGGCCCGAGGCTCATTTTTTGCCTTGAAGTTTGATCTTTAAGACATTTGCATGTTTTTGTTGTTGCCACAGATTAAACATACCCTGTGATCTGGTGGTGTAAAGGAGCCATGTTTTGATGAGCTGTTCCCTTTGTGCTTTGGAGTCCAGCTTCACATGTTCCTGCTCTTCATTTTGAGCTAGTGTATAGAGAGAGATGTCACAGTGGGCCAGGATGGTGTAGGAGGGGATACAATTAAAAAGGCTTTGAAGTCGGCTCATTTTGGGACTCTTGCTAGCTTGCGTAGTTAGTTTGCAAAAAAGAAGTGCAACTAGAATTTTACATGAAGTTTAACTTCCATTTTGCACTTGCCAGCATCAATGCAAAGATTGCACAGCAGATTTATACGCAGAAAAAAAATACACATTTTAAAGCTTCAGTAAGAAACTCACATTTTATGTTTATTTTGGTGCTCCCTGTGAACAGCACAGTATGTCCCATCTCTTTGCTGATTAATTTCTTAATATAATAAACCAGGGGTTCCCAAACTACACCTTCTGGGTGTGGACCCTCTTTGGAAACCAACAGACAACATTTCAAAATATTCAAATAAATGTCAACTTTTAAAAAGTGTTTTTTTTTTTTTTTTTGTTTTTTTTTTTAACTTTTTTTTAACTTTTATTCACTTTTCAATAATTATTGAATTGGCTTAGAACAGGAAATTATTAACAAACAAAAGCCTGACTCACACAAGTAGGTTGTTGCAAAAGAGGAAAGGCATTTCAGGGTTCTGTCAGCCAAGGTGGGATACTCCTTCCTCACATGTAGCCAGTAGTTAGACAGAGGAAGAGCCTCCAAGTTCAGTTCAGTTTTTAAGATAACTTAAAAATAGACGCAAAGCCGCCAGGTCAACACAGAACATGACATCATCATGCTAAAGATGCAGTTAGGTACAATCAAAAACTTGAGAATCTGACAATTATGGTTGGCACTTTACCTGTTGTATGTTTAGTTGTATGTTCAGGGTTATGAAAAAAGCAATAATAAAAACAAAATAAAATAAAATAAAATAAAAAATCCTATTTTTCCCTTCCCTCCAATTTTCTTAGGCCCCCTCTGGTGCCCTTGGCAGCCACCCAGGGGGCCGCGGCCCCCACTTTGAAAACCACAACAAACTACACTAAACTACACCGTCAAAACAGAACCAGTGTAGCCATGAATAATAATTTCTAATCCAGCCAATAGTTGACATGCTAACATATAAAGCCGCCTTACATCTTAATATGAATAACTTCAAAGTCTTACAGATCTAGCCGGTAATGAATAAGTGGCAACTCCTATTTGAATAAAGGCTCCTTGAAAAAAAACAAAAAAAACAAAAAAAACAAAACAAAAAGGACTCTGTAGTGATAAACTTAAAATAAATTTTAAATAAATGGCATCTACATTTAAACATAAAAGCATAAACATAAAGCAACGCAGTAAAACAAACAAATGGGTTGATAGGTTATATTGCCTATTTCTAATAGCAGCATACATGCTAACAGATTATCTTGCTAGTTGTTGTGCTAGCCTTTTTATTCTTGCCTCACTGTATGATGCTCAACCATAGACTGTATAAAACATGGATGTAGTCTCCCCAATGTCACCCGTCTGCTATCGCAGCCATATTGGTAGTGGCAAGGGCTTCACATACAGCTTTAGGGTGCCTGTCGGTCATGTGACCCTGAGCTGTGCCTCTGATTGGGTGAGCTCGGGATCGTAATATCTTAATAATATCTGAACGGCCGAGTTAGAAAAAACACAGTTTGTGCTGATAGTAAAATTAGCGATTCAGACAGGAGACGTTTTTTGAACCAGCCTGTAGATAGATTAATTTCTGCTGTGAAAATGTCTTTTTTTGGCTTGGTGTGTATGTGACTTCTGGTACCTTCAGAGCCAGCCTCAAGCGGGCACTGGAGAAATAGCAGATGTAGCACTTCCGCATCGTCTCATGTTCTTAGACCGGAGGTTGCTGCTTATGCTCAGCAGTGTATATTTGACAGGACCCAAAATTACTCTGCAGGTCTAATAGAACAGACTGCACTTCTGTTACAGAAAATACATTACTGAAACATAAATTGGGTAGTTCTATTTCCTGAGTCCACAGGTGGTGTGATGCATTACCTTCATTACACTCGAGAAATTACTCAGCAAAACTTTCTTGTTTTGCTGACAAATAGATGTGAGGAGAGTGGAGTCTCTTACTCAAAGGTCCAATTAGAGTTAGAGGGGAGAGTTTTTCTGTATAAATCCTGCTTTAAACTTTTCTGTAATCAGAACAGGGGGGCGTCCCTCTTTAATGTTATTAGTTAACTTAGAGGACACTTTTTGGTTGCCAAATCAATTTGCTGAGGGACTTCACACCTTCCCCCACCTTCTGCTATTCACCACGTGTCATACCTTGTCCCTTCCCTCATCATTCAATAGCTGCGTATAATTGTTCCACCAGTGGCAGCCTTTAATTATTCAATGATGCCACAGCTCAGGCGGTGGCAGCTATCACCTCATCCATCACCAAGAACTATGGCTCTGCCAATCTTTAAATGCACTGTCTACCAGTTACGCTGCGTGTGGCAAAATGCGTGTGTATGTGTGCCATAGATGATAAACATCTTGGAAGCAAACTGCTGATGCTGGTCTTCATTATTCTCAGATGGGCTTGAGATTAACAGAGAGGAATGGAGGACGATGCTTTTCTTGGCATCGCGCTGCTTTATGGACCACTTTGTGTTCACAGAGAGTGCTGGGAAATTTTATCTTACGCAGCTTCTCCAAAAAAACACAAAGATGGTCTATGTCGCTGCCCATTTGATGCTACTCTGCTGTCTCTCTCTGCCTCTTTCACTTGTCATTCCCTCGCTCAAACTCACTCTCCTTTCTCTAAATCTCTATCTCTGCTCTCTGTAATCTTTGCCTCCCTAAAATGGCAAAGAGATTCACCACTACAGCCATTCATCCAGCAATGCTCTCTCCTGAAGTTCTCATTATTTACTGTCGGAACGATGTGAATTCAGCAGTGGGGGAAATGTTCCCAGCGTGAGTAACCGTTCTGCTTCATTAAAAGTTGATGATGATGAGCAATAGCTATTGGAGCGTCATTTGCAAGATTGCAGAACACAAACAGTTGGCATGTTAGAGGGCTTTTGTAGCACACATGACGGTGGGGCTCAGAGATGTATCTGTTTTTCATTTCATCTGCTGAGCGGGCTGGTTTGGGGGTAAATCCTTGATTTTCTTTCCTTACTTACCCCAGGTATCAACTCTACCCTACAACTGCATTGAGCAAAAATAAAAACACAAAAACAAAAACCTCTGAATGCTTTGTAATGGACCATAAAATATGATTTCTGATGCAACATTTCAGGAGGCACGGTAATACATGTCAATAACTACGCTGATGACACCAGGCTCTACATTACTGTCTTCATTCGACTCAGGGCTCACAGGTTGCATTTTAACTGTGTTTGGACACTCAGTTATGGAAGGTGATGCAACTTTACAGCCCTAACATACTGCTGAGAGAATTTTAATATGTATGTGGTATATCATGTGTTATTTAAGGGAAGGTGGGATATCTACGGACTCCGAGGCTTAGAAAATCTAACCAAAGCTACACTCCTCTTGCTCTGACTTACATTCTTCCTACTGGTAAAATACTGACTTGTTTTTGTCTTTCAATGGTACCTGAGTGTGAGGTTTATACTAAAACACATGATTTCTAGTGCAATACTTCCACAGGCACTGTAAAAAAGTCAATCACTATACTGATGACTCTATGCTTTACATTACAGTGCTACCAACTGACTGAGGACTCAAAGGTTGACTTTTTGATAGCATTTTGACGCTTAAGCCTCATGTCCAATCTCCAGTTTGAATTAGGGGTGGAACAGTTTATAAAAAAATCGGAACTGTTTGGTTTTCCTCACTCGGTTGCGGTTGCGGGTGCGGGTGCGTGTGCTTCGCTTGATTTGTGTTTCTCGTTTTTCTTCATTTTACTTCTCAGTTTGGAGCAAGTAAGTCTGATCATACGCATGCGTAACTTGAGGTGAAGGCATACAGCAGAACATTTTGTGGGGAAGCGTGTGTGTTGTGTATATGACGAGCGGAAAAGAGGATGGCGCCAAGAAAGAGGAGGATAAAACCGCGACTGAGTGTTGACAATTAAGAGACTTTGTTGCTACATTTTTTTAAAGACGACAATTCTTGCGACTTTCTGGAGCTTGTAGAATCTGACATTAAAGCGTGTTTTGATCTCCTCAACACAGACATACAGTCCTCTTCACTCACAGCAGTCTCCTCCTGCTGCTCCAGAGCAGACAACTGCATCCAAATGAATCACACAAGTGTGTGTCTCATTATGGTTACTTCTGCTGGTCCTCAACCCAGACTAAGGAGGACGGCTGATATTAAGACATCAAAAAAAGAATGGACCAAAGAAAGTTAATTTGTGGTTCTAAACATATTTATGAGTTGTTTTTTTTTTAACCTGCTTTTTGTCTCTCCCACGTTATTTCTCTCCCCTACAGAGTCCATGACATTCATTCATTCATTCATTCATTTTCTTAACCTCTTATTCTGTTCAGGGTCCCGGTTGGCTGGAGCCTATCCCAGCTGTCACTGGGTAAGAGCTGGGGTTCACCCTGGACTGGTCGCCAGTCAATCCCAGGGCTGACACACATAGAGACAGACAACCATTCACTCACACACTCACATCTAGGGACAATTCAGAGTGACCAATTAACCTGATGAGCATGTTTTTGGACTGTAGGAGGAAGCCAGAGTACCCGGAGAGAACCCATGTATGCAAACTCCACGCAGAAAAACCAACCGGCCAAACTGAGAATCGAACCAATGACCTTCTTTCTGTGAGGCTGCAGCACTAACCGTTGCACCACCGTGCAGCCCAAGTCCATGGCAAATACATGCAAATAGTTTATAATGGAAATTAGACAGCAGCGTCATTTTGTCACTCTTAGTGACTATTGGGACAACCAATGGTGACTTTCCTTACTGAGGGGTTGGCATTTTGAAACTAGCAATGTTTCACTCAGCTTTGACGATGTTTCAAATGGGAAACAGTCTCATCCTTTTAGGTTTGTCATGACTATACATGACAGAATTGATTAAAAAAAACTCTTAATAGTGGATTATTGGGTACATGGTAATCTGGGGTGTTAAAAACAACAATATACACCGAACAAAACCGAAAACTGACCATGAAACCGTGATAAGAACCGAACTGTGGATTTTGTGAGCAGTTCCATCTCTAGTTTGGATAAGTACAGTTTGGTACAGGCCAGATCCTGTGTGTAAGTCGGACCCTGATGGCTGCGTCAGTTATGTAATAGCCTGACGCCATAGCAGCTCGACACAGTGTATCCCGCTCATAAATCCAATGAAGGAGAAAAACGTGAGACAGTGAACAAAGAGCATAGTGATTTTCATGTGGCTCTTTGTTACAAAGCAAAATCAAGCTTAGTTTCAAAGAAGGATTTGTGTAGCTAGCAACCGCTGTTGCACAGTAAATGAAGATTTTTTCAACCAGTCTGCAATGTTGCGGCTTCACCCTCTGGGGATAGATTTCATCTGGCACCCCAATGGAAGGGTCCTAAAAAGTGTGACGGCTCGTCTCGGTTATTTGGGGATCCGTCCTAGGATCAGTCAGCGGAAACGCCACAAAGTGCGTGCCGAGACAAACCGAACTGAACAGCTTGGTAGAATCGGAGCTATAGCGATGGATGTTGATGCAACTTAACAGCTAAAATATGCTGCTTTGAGACCAACCCAATATAATATTTATTTCGAAAATGATTAATTGACTTGGTGTAGATTGTTTGAAGGTCAGTCATTTTTTTTTTCCACGTCACAAGGATTAGGAAATTGAAAAGGACGAACGTGTGTTAAAATGAATGCCGCATGGAGTAAAAGCTGCCTTTCTGCTTGCTTGAAAAGGAAACTGTGAGAGTATATTTTCTTTGAGTTTCACAGTGCGTATTCCCTGACAATGCTTACCCTGAGCAACAACAGAACACATTAGCAGCTGTTTCCACAGGCTCAGGCATACTCTTCAAGACTGGTAAATGGAACTTGGAGCAAATTCCTATCTCTGAAAGATCTGTCTGGCTAAGTGGACAACTGCTCTTTTCAAGGAGGCTGTCTATGTACTCTGCTAAGTTTGAGTTCATGACAAAATGCCAAAACAATTATTTTGTCAAACAGGCTGTCTGGAAAAAGGCACTTTCATTCCATCATTAGGGAAATGCATAGAGAGAAAGAAGCCAGCGTTTTAAGTAACTGTAAAGCCTCATGAGCTGCTTCCACATGTACTCACATCTTGTCGGTGCCGTAACTCCTGTAGTCCACTGCGGCAGAAACAGCCACGATCAACGCTGGAACTCCATAGCCCACTAAGTAGAAGTAGCGTCGGCGCGAGTGCTCACTCTCAAACACCTCCACCAGCATTATGTAGAGCTGAACGCCCTCCAGGAACATCCACGTGAACGCTGCCAGGAAGAAGAAGTGGAGCAAGGCGGCAAAGACGGCACAGGCGATCTGTGAAGAATTAGACAAAAAGAGACTTAAAAAAATGATTTAGGAGTATGAGTTGAAAACATGTTTATCTTTGATGGACTAAAAGTGCTGTGAAAAGGTACCATTAGACCTGATGTATGCCATCCAGGAGACAGCACTTTCTGACCTCTGCATGCCTGTGCATTCCCAACAATTAGCATTACTTAGCTCTGTTTGGCTAACGTGATTGGATGTTTGCCTGTACTGACTGGCACAAGAGCCCCGCAGCCACTGAGCCCATGTGGTCTTGTTTGCTGTAGCTGGCACGGATGAAAGAGAGATATGAAGAAGAGGAGTCAACAGTCCAAGAGCCATTTGGAGCTCGTTGCATTTTCAGAGCGCAGCCAGGTGCTCTCACGCAGTGTGTAGTCACAGATACAACACACTGTCAACCACTCGAATGCGCGTGTCCTCTCCTTTTCTTACAATAATAAGATAAAGTACTTACGTGGATTGATGTAATTATCGGCACAGTTGAACATAACTAGCGTATTTTGTCGCTGAAAATGGATTCAATTAAATAACTAAAAGGTTGAGTGGACATTAATTGCAGTACAGGAGAGTGATCTCAGTGCCGAGGCTGTGAATCACACTCGTAAAATGTTATGGAAGGGAAAAGGTGTAGGGCAAAGCATTATCTTTAACTTCACAGGGAAGTGGCTTTGCAGATAAACCATCACCTGTGAGTTCAGGTTTCGGTATTTGGGGTGATATAGATCGACTACAGTTGAGATTTGATGGCTTCCTGTTAGCGTTAAGTGCAACATCGTTTAAAAAGACAGTGAAAGACGAGACAAGAGAGGAGTGAACATGTTTGAAGCTCTTGTAGGAGACTTTCAGGTTATTCTTTCATTCATTTCACTCTATTTTTGCTTAACATGTCAGACTTTTCTCTGTTTTTTTTCCCTCTCTGGGTGTACATTTTATAAAGACTGCTGTTCACAGGTTTTCACATTGCTCTGTTGCTGTTGTTGATGCAGTTGTGCCACAACCCCCTCTATGTTTACACCTGCGCTCAGCTGGTGGTGCTAAAGTCAGGCCGGTTCATCGACCAAACCGCTGGAAATTCCTGCAGAAGTGAGGATATTTAAGATGAATGGAGGATGCAGCAGAAGCAAAATCTATGATCTGAATCTCATCTGTTTACATCCTCACTCTGCAAACCTGATACAAGGGCGTAATGATCCCAGCACCACCATGAACCTGACTGCGGACAAAGCACCTGTGACTGATTCTATTTTTACATTTTTATTTTTTTAATCAATATCATTACTTAATTGTGCAAAAAGGCTGCTGTAATAACTAACTAAATAAAGTATTTGTGATTCTGATTCTAAATTCTGATGTAAAATTGTGCCATTTAATAATCAAAGGGTGTCCCAAGTGGACATTTAAGAAACTACAATTGTTGCACTTTACCTCTGGCGTTAATTTTGGACAACAGAGCTTTGTAGACTTCCTGTTTAATTTCAAAAAATGACTGTAACAGAGTTTTTTTTGGCCTTCTGAATGTGTCCATTAAAGCAAAACATGGTCTTGCATTCACACTTGTTCTGTTGGACCTCGATCTGCTGCTTGATTATGCTAATTACGCCACTTACAACTAGGAATTATCATGTATAGATATGTGAAAACAAAATTCACCAAGCTTCAGTCATTTTGCAAGAGGAAGTAATTACAGTGACTTTGATGGGGTCCTCACAATGCATTGGTGCTCCATTGTTACTATATATAACTCTGGTTATTAAAAATGATACAAACATAAGATTCAATCAATGTATGTATTATATTGTTTTTAGAAAAAATAAAAAATAAAAAGACTGAGCCATATGTTGAATATTTGATATTTTTACATTATTTCATATAATGTAATGACAATATATCACTCCTGACATACTAATGGCAATGTCTGCCAATTGTGTAAATGAGAAAAAAATTGACTTATACTCATTTTGAAACATGCCTCCATGACTTCAGCAATTTAACACCTTTAAATCGGTCAACAACAAAGCATGTCTTCCTCACTGTTCCTCCCAAGCACCATGTTTAGTTTAGTTTGGTTATGTTGACTTAGTTGTTGTTTGTTATTACACCTTTCGACACATGCTTTACTTATTCCATTCTATTTTCAGGAGTTAACTTAGCATTAATTTTGTTTTGATCCGTCTTATCAATCAATCTACTTTTTATCAACTGTTTGCTTTGGTGTGGTCTTCCTTTTATTATGACTTTGGGGCCAGGTAATGATACTTGCCAATAGGGGATAAGTCTTTTGACTTATAAATGAATGATGATGATTAAAATAAATAAATAAATAAATGAATGAAAATAAGAATAAATAATAATAATAAAATTAATTAATTAAAATAATTTAAAATAAATAAATAAAAACACTTCTGTCAAAAAAATGATTTAAGCCATTATTTTAAAAAGGAGACCATATGTTTATGTTTGAGGGTAAGCAAGTTTTTTCTTCATTGTTGTCATATCAGAGATGAAATGACATCACATCCATGAGCTGTTGGTGGAGTAAAGCTGATCTGTACAATTGTAAGAACTCCATGTCGTCTACAGTGTGGCTGAGCACACACACTCAAAGATGACTGTGTGGTGACAGCGTGCCTCCACTTGCTACCACAGCTGAGCTCTTAGAGGAAAAGAAAATGCAATTCAAACCACAGTTATTACACTAGCAGGGTTAGTGTATTGAACAGCTTAATCCAGTTAAATCTCAAGTGTTTACAAATTGGAAAACGGCACCAGGAGGTGAATTCATGTTGTCGAGTGTGTACAGTGTGACAGTGATTGTGATATGAGGATGTGACACTGAGTTGGCAGGTGTGTGCTGTGACTGAGTGTGTGAGAGTGATTTCAATCGTGTATTTGCTTCTGTGCAGTCAAAGGAGAGGAGCATCTGTTGACTGAAGAGCGCACAGTTCTCACTTTTTCGTCTCAGTGAGCGGGGAGGATCTGAAGAAGTTCATGGCCACAGGTACTCACTGGGAAGTAGCACTTACAGCTCAGCAGGACGTGGAAGGTTATGTTCTCTCAAGAGTTTTGGGTTTGTGTTGTTAAAGTTGGGAGAGAGCGCGCTGAACAATATGAAAATTCAACAAAAAAAGCCAACAGAGTGCAAATGTAGCTGCCTGAAGGAAACAGAAATGCCAAAATAACACTCAACACTTTGAGATATGATGTTTTTGTTTAAGGTGTGAAGGAAAAAAAAGTATTTCTTATTTTTTCTTTCTTACTGAAAGTTGAAATGGACTCAATAGAACACTTTTTAGTCAAGAGTTTGTTTAGTTTGTCAATTTGAAACACCCAATATCACCAAATCCCAAAGTTTCCACTAGAAGAATGTGTTGACATATTACTGTAAAACTTGTAATATAGGTAGCACAGACATGAATCTGTGCTTGAGAATTTCCATTGCACTCCACTCTCTTGCATTTGATAGCATATTAGTTTCACCATTATATAGGACACATCTTAATTTTTAGATCAATGAAATATATCAAAAGTGCATCCTATACACCAAGTTTTACGGTAATTTGTGTTGATACTGGAATTTGATGCTGAAATATTTAGTCGACTATTCATGAATCCCTTTTGGAATTTGGATGCAGGAATTAGTTTCTTGTCTGCAATTTATAAACCTGCAAGAGCTACTAGCCAATTAGCTTAGCATAAGTTAGGGAGGAACCCTTGCACCCGCCTAAATGCAACAAGTCTTGTCAAAACAGCACAGAAGTTGTTTTTTTTTTTTTAATCAAAATACAAAACGATAACTTAACAAATTTTAGTTTAATTTCTCCCACTGCATGGATAAATTAATTTATGATTCTATCCATAGTTTGTTTCGTCATTACCATCTTCATCAGTGGTTGTAAGAATCTATCTGTATCTCACCGGTTGGTCGCCACGGTTGATCCCCACCAAGAAGAGGGACTCAGCGATGAAGAGGCTGATGCAGAGATTCTTGTGGATGGTGTTGCGATCGCTCTGGAGGCCGCGGAAGAAGCAGAAGGTGAAGAGGCTGATGAGGAGGCAGACCAGGGACAGGAGGATCCCAACCCACGTGATGACATCGAGGAGCATGTCGTGAACGGGGTCTGTGTTCTGAGAGAAAAGTGATAAGAGTCAATGGTTAGAGAAGGAATGTTTAAGGGTTACAAAAAGGGATATATACCAAAATATTAAATTTCACAGATGGTTAGTAATTAAAAAGGATGAATTTAAAAATTGCAGCTCATTTGCAGCACCAGCCCCAAATCTTATCGTACTTTGAAGAGGCGCTTTTGTTGTCTGGGGGGTACAGCGCAGTCACTCAGCTCTCCAACAAACCAGCACAAAGTGAGCCACAGGTGGCAGATATGAATCATGAATTAGTCAGTGTGAATCAATCTAAAATGCCCCCCTATTGTTTCATTTTGTTCGGGCAACAAAGTGAAACAAAGTGAGCAGTCCACAGGGCCGCAGGTGTCTAAGACCTGCACAACAGGAATGCAATCAAACCACAACATGGTCAATAACTTTCACCGCTGCCTTTAGATAATTTTCTCTTTTCAAATAGTAATTTGCCACCATAGCCGGTTTTCGGCACTAAAAAGCCTTTTGCAGACAATAAATCCGTGGCTTTACTGGAGAGATAAGGATCAACAGTGACTCCAGTGCAGCCATGAAAGAGAGAATTTACATCAGTCCATAAAAGCCCACCGCACATGGGGATGCTAGAGCGGAAGCAGAGAGGAAAAAAGGAACACAGGCTGAACCAGCAGAATCTGCAGAATGAGCGACTTCTGTGGCCCCAGAAACATTAAAACAAACAGAAGAAGCAGCATTCTGCCAAAAGGCTGCCCAAACTAAAAATGGGACCTACAAAGAATGGTAGCTTAATTAGCAGTGCTTAATAGGTGACATCTTGTCAATAAACCTGCAATGAAATTTTGAAGGTCCTATAACTTTCTTGCTTAATCAGCAAACTTTTAAGGAACTGTTCTCAACGAGGAAGAGCAGAGGAGACGCTTAACTGAGGTGATAAAATACAGAATAGGTTTTGACATTAATTAGACTTTAATGCATCAAAGTAGCACTTGAAGCCTGAGTAAAATCATAGTTTGATGTCAATATTTAGCTTGCTTAAAATCAAACAAAACAAATAAAAACATTATTTGAATGTCCCAAATTTTTTAAATTAAATTTTGTTGGTCTTTCTTTGGTCTTTTTTGTCTCTTTTTTGGAATCTTTGTATTTGGAGTGGATCATTACTTTGTATGGCTCATTTGTTGGTCATGGACGCCAAACTTTTTGTGGCATCAGAGATATTCTTACTATTTTTGCTCCTTTGTTTGTCTGGAGATCCTACATGTAACTATGGCCGCATTGTTTACATGAAGCATGTCAATGCTAACTGGTGTAAGGCCTGATGTCTTCCCACAAGGTGAGGAGAAGGAGGTGAGGACAACGTTCCGGTTCTCAGGTGAGAGCTAAGAAGTGACGACATGGACCTGTCCTTCCATCCATTGTTATTGGGAACGTAAGATCTATCTCCAATAAGATGGACAAGCTAGCCGTGCTAACCCAGCAACAGTGGGAAGACCTGAGGGCAGAGTAGCACCATGCTCTTCACAGACATGGCTAACGGAGCTAACATCAGACACCAACGCCTCATTGGAAGTGCTTCACCTGCTGTGAGCAGACAGGATCCAGGAGACAGAGACTGAACAGACTGCTGAAGAAGCTCAGTCCTGGACCCTGTGGAGGTGGAGGCTGGCTGACTGGACAATGATGGACAAGCTGTCATCATCCATATATTTAAGTTCTATTCTATTCTAAACTGCTGGAAAATGGATGGAATAGTTAAAAGTGACGAATAAGCACTCAAATTAGGTGTAAACATGTGTCTCAATAATGGTTGGTACGGGCCCCAGCCCCCTTAACACAAGAGGTGTTAAAGATACTGGAAATGGATGGATAGTGGAAAATAATGGAAAAAATTGTGAAATAGTGAGTGATAGTAATGAAGAATGTTTTGAATAGTTTAGTGATTTAAGAATAAATAAATAAAAAATTGCTGAGTCTTCTCTGCCAATCCCAAACAGTTTATTTGCTGTTGCTACTGACTTATTCTTCACTTTTTTGTGCTAAGTTCAGTAAAAAAATGCTGTAAACAGTAATAAACCTACTTTAAAAACTTTAAGAGAAATAGTCAAAAAGTCAGAAATGATGAACACGAAAAATACTTTACTTCTGAATGGTGAAAAAATTTGGATAGATAAGAACACAAACTCTGTCAGCTCAGTTGACTAAAGCTACTTTGTGTCTTCTTGTAAACATGAAGGTTTGATTCACTCCAGTTTGGATCAGGGAGTTGGAAGACTACTTGACATGGCTGCAGGCTTGAAGTGGGATAAAATATTGATGCAGCGATGTACTGTCATTTTGACTCTACAAAATATCAATATTCAATTAAAAAAAAAAAGTGGAACTAAGCAAATCACAAGTTCATGACTCACCAGGTCACAAACTTCATGACTTCTGAAGGTGGGACTCATGACATTAATTTTTAATGATGTTTTGTATTCCACGCATAATCTGAAACTGTGTTATATCTTTACATGGATGCATTTCTGTTCATTAAAAATCACAGAATAACACTCTGTATTGTGATATTATTGTTGTAATGGGGTATTTATGAGCTGTAATGTTCGCTACAATGAAATCCAAACTTGTGATAAAAGACCTAATAAAAGATTCTCAGATTCATGAATCGCTTGCATCTGGTGCAATAACCTGCACAGACACATGACAGTTTATCACGCTAACAGTAGGGAAGAGGAGAAATGCCAAGACTGATGCCAAAACATGAATCAGGCTTTAATTAAGTGTGTTTTATATGTTGAAAAAAATGTGGATCGGCATCAGAGTGACATCTTGATTTATTAACTAAACATAATTACTGCATCCAAACACTTTGGTCAGCTCCTGAGGCTTCCTAATTTCCCAAAGGGGTAGTCCTCTTTTTTTCAGCCTGCTGGGCACTGACTTAAAAACAGAGAGGAATGAAGTCAGAGGCGGGAGAAGAGAGATGTGCTTAAAGAAATATGCCACATTTCTTGGGAATGACAGTCATCTCTACTGGGATTACCAAGGTGGAACTTTTCAGACTCGACATGACGACTTTGCCCTAACGCAGCATTATTCTAACACAGGAAGACAATTAGCTTTGACAGGCTGTTACGAATCTGCTCAAGAAACTGCCTTTAACTGTGTTTACATCAAGCCCTGACAGCATACATTAGCCTCCAGACTAAGTGTACACTTAAGCTGTTTGATGTTTGATTCAGAGCCCGTGGCCTCCAGCAAATAACGCAAGACTCAGAGCTATAGCGTCCGACTAGCCCAGGAAAAAAAATATTTGCTTAGGTTGAGAAATATGGCTGCAGAAGCACACTATATGTCTGGTTTGACTCTCAAACAAGCACCTCTTTAAATCATACTTTGCCCACAGTCAGCAGTTTTTTCTACAGGAGCAGGGAGGAAGGGGAACGATCAACATCCACAGGAGGTTTTTCTTCTTTTCTTCTTTATCATCCTCCCCCCTACAGTCAAGTTAGAGTAAGGAAACTTGGGGGATGAAGTATCACACAAAAGCCTTGTTTAGAGGCAGCTCGGCTAACGCTATAGCAGGGAAGGGGAACAGATGCTGATCATTAAGGGGCTCTGGTACAATAACAGCCGCAGTGCTCCTTGAGTCTGGGGAGAGAGCGTGCGTTTGATTTTCCTGCCTGATGAGCCGTTGTGTATACGTTGGAGGGTTGGCAAGATGTTACATCCAGCAGACGCCTGTGTGTGTGTGTGTGTGTGTGTGTTTGGAAGTAAGCATCCTTGCTTTAGAGGGTTGCCTACACAGTGGATGGCAGCAGATGTCGATGTTTGTGCTTGGATGTGACATATAAGTCTGTTTTCTGCATTCCTGAGGTATTGATGCGGTGGGTGGTACCGGAGAAGCAGCATTTTGAAGGTACCCCGAGGTCTCCTGGGTTAGCGAGCTGTGCAGTGGCTGCAGGCTCTATCCATCACAATCTCACCTTCAATGGGGGGAGCAGCCGGGTCACAAAAAAAGAGAAGGCAGCAGAGGAAGAAAAGAAGACAAAGCTGTAGAAACAGAAAAAGAAGGGCTCCGAGTGTATCTACACCTGGGTGATGGATTTACTGCAGAATGATTTCTTTGTTCTGGGAGGTGGATGATGGCTGAGACGTCGCCAGGAACAATGTCTCTGCAGGAGAGTTTCCTTTTCACCAAGGGTTCTGCCTGGGCAGGATGGCAAATGATGTGATCTCAGGCGCCTCTGCACCTAACCTCACACCGACAAGCCTCCTTGATGGGAATCAGTATCGAGGTCTCTAAAGTGGGCAGACGTAATTTGCTCTCAAATTCACTGGCTGTTTCGCAGGGGGCGGCCAAGTCATATGGCATCCGTGTTACTTAGGGGGGCGAGGCGAGCTTGTGCACATTCCATTTGTCTTCCAATCTTTCTCTGCTACACTTTTCTTTTATTTCTTAAACACACATATTTTTCATTCCAGACGGATGCCTGAGGAGATTGGCTCTGCCCCTGATCTGCTCACACAAAGCACAGAATAAGATTTCTGGGCACTCGAGCGCACTGACAAGGAGGAGCAGACGAGGCAACGAGCCTTTTTGCAACACGTAATGGTCATCTCAGCCGAGCCATCTGTACCTGACATACGCACTTAATTACCATAACAACCAAAGCTGAAATCTCCCAAACCAGTCCTCTGAAATGCACAAGAGGCTAAAGTGGTGAAGAGAACAGTGTCGGTCCTTTATACCTCAAAGAACCGCTCTGAGGCCATGAAGCCAATCCAATTAAAATGCATAAATCTGCCTATATGCCTCCAGAGCCGGGCTTTGACTCATGAAATACAGTCAGGCAGGGCAGACAGTTGCGCTGAGGGGTAGTGGCCCCACTGCAGGGAGTCGTGACAAGTTCACCTCCGGTATGACCATGGATTTATGATCTGCACTGGGATGAGGAACAGTTGCAGAGAGAGGGCACATGAATCAGGGGTCCTGGCAAATTTGTCACATTTTTAAAAGGGCTGGAAGAGAGATAGTGGGTAGCGGGGGTTGATATTCAGCACATGTACCCAAAGTCTGATTTTAATTTAAGCTAAAATAACATTCATGTAGAGCCTACGCAGGACTTCTGATGGCTTAAGACTGTATTCATAGAGCATTTATTTTCCTCTAATGGTCAGAATAATAGGCTCAAATGCTGTTTTTAGGTGGGACCCATGTGTACGACATAACAAAATCTTATAAAAAAAGAGGTAATCTCACACATTATTAACTCAACACTACTCCCTAATTGATCAAAAACTAAAAAGACAACAAGAAAGAAAAAATACACAAGAACCCATGTAATTTGAATTAAAACAAAGTATGACCGATTGCTGGACAACCGCTATTGCTAACACTCAACCATAGTTTTTCCCCACTATTGCCAGTAACAATGGTGTTAATAATGTAATAACCTAAGGTTTGAAAGTCAGCTAGCATTCGAACTTCAAAGCTAACCTTTTCTTTAGTTCTTATGATTTATTTAATGTTGCTAAGAAGGGCTGAATTTCAAGCAAACAGTTGTTGTACTTGGAAACAATATTGTTAGCTACAGTTGGTTAGAAGCTAACTTACTTTTTTCCTGCTAGCATAAGTGCACAAAAAGCTAAAAGCCTAATACTAGCGTATGATATGGCTGGCTCGCCAGTGATTTCTTTTTATTCCAAACAATGATAGTACTAATTGAAAAAAGATATGTTCAGGGAGGGTATTCCAGGTTAGCACTTCCCTGTTGGACAGAACAGAGTTAGCTTTAAATTAGCAGAAATTAGCATTTACTTCTAGCTAACAGTTAAAAGTGATAAAAGATACTGAAAGAAACTGAAAGGCTTAAGTTCAAGTCAACAATTTTGTGTCAGTAAACAATATTGTTAGCAAAAAACAGAGAAAAACAGCCTGTTTTGAGCTAGCATTTTTTATCATTCTTAAGAAAATTACTAGCTTTAAGTTGTGTGCTAGCTAAAAAAATACCCTCAGTTAAAATTGGTTTGGAAGATATCTTTTTTCCATTTCTTTGGCAAACAATTGTGTTTATAATATTCATTAAATTCATGCTTGCAAAGTGTGATTTTTCTTTTTTAACTTACATCAATGCTAGCTATAGGTATGGGTTGCTAATGAGTTGAACACTTCATCCTAAGAGGAGCCTCATGTTTGATTAACATAGTCTTATCCGCGGCTGAACAACTGAAGTTACAAAATAATAACATTAAGCCAGCGTGTTCAAACGGCTGAGAACGTGCCATGACAGAGCTACAACATAATCTTAACACTTGAGTTTCCCAACCTGACTGCAATGACAGAGAAAAATGGTGAGTTAAACTGGTCTGCATCCTTCCCTTTTTTTCTGTGCCTTAAACACAGAGGCAGATTTATTGGAAACCCTCCCCTTGGCTCTTTGTGCTGCTCCATGCTTACGTATAGGATCATAAAACACACAGCTAACCTTGAATGTCCTTTCTCATCATAGTTACCGTCTGATGGCGCCACTTTGAAGGTGTTGTATAAGGACAGTGATAAATGCTGCCCAAATATCATCCTCTCCATCATCCAGTGGGATGTGCTATTGATTTATACTTTCTGTTGCATCGGGAATGGTGCCACTTACCAACATCTCAGCGCCTCTCTGGGGCCAATCTTTGCACACATATGTACAGCGTAAATAATGGCCTGTAGGTGGAACTAAAGCAGGGCTATATTCTTTTATCTTGTGCTTTAACCCGTATTTAAAGAACCCTTTTGATCCAAGCCTTCTTTGGAAATGAAACACTTAAATCCAAAGGAAAGGGTTCAAATTAGGAGCCTCAGGAGGTTGAAGGTGTATGATATGTGAGGGAATTGGAAAAATATGTTTCAAAGAAGACATGGTTGAAATCGCCGCTTTCCATAGTATGTCTTTGTGACAGTCATTGAGCTGCTTCTGCTGGAGCATGACCAAGTGACCCACTAAGGTCTTACGCAACAAAAGAGGCTAATCTCTTCATCTAAACAAGCTGACATCACCACTCCTGTCGTGACATGTTGTGATATGGAGGTCAGACCATTTACTGTAAAATGCTCATGATGTGGCCAAGTCCAACCATCACCTGAAAGGCTGAATAGTGCCTTTCAAAATGAAGTCAAGAGGAGTGAAGTAATTCTCTATACTTTTCAAAGACTCATCCTTCGGGAGAATACATCTCAAGGCTGGGTAAGAGGACATCTCAGGGTTAGAATCAACAGCATTCTTTGCAACGTCCCCGTTAAGCACACCCACACTTGCATCGCTCACTATAAGATGAAAAACAACAACCCTGTTTGCAATCACTCTGAGGGGGGAAAAGATACAAAGGAGACATATAATCTCTCGGACGCAGCTGCCATCTGTGAGTACAGTTTTAATTTGTTTATGCGGCCAATGGCACTTCTCTGCTTGGACTGAAGGATCGATCAAAGGCATCAGTTCTCCGGCGAGATAGCTCAGAATTAGCAAACAAAGAGCTCAAGTGGCAACACAGGCTGCAATGGCAGCACTTGATGCCCTTGTGATCGTCTAAGTGGCAGTTACCTGATCCTCTTTATCTGACTGATACTCCTGAATAACAGTAGGCTTGGTTTAGATATTCATCATGAATGAGTTTTTGTGGGACAGCAGCTTGGAAATGATATCAGAGTTGGTCATTTGTTCAGGGATGTTACAACAGAGGTACTAAGGCCCTCAAGATCCTGTTTGCAATTTTTTCGGTGATAAATGAACTACAACTTTAAAATTCCCCCCTAGGAGGGGCTAAGGGGGCATTTTGGTGGTTTGACTGGGCAACCCATTATCTAAAGTTACGATGGTAGATATATCTCATCAAACATAGAAGTTCTTTTTTTTGATTTAGAGTATTTGTATCTCTCACGTTATTTTTCAGCAGATACAAATCATAAACTAACAACTAGCAAGCTGGTTAACAAGTTAACCTAGCATAAATCAGGTAGTTTTACTGCTGTCACCACAACTTTTAAGATACTTTTACATCAGTTAGTTATTGTACTAAAACCAACTAAAAATTAATCAAATTAGTGCAACACTTGTTAGCTTGAAAGTTCACCTCCTTGTTTAGAGCTACATCTTGTAGAAATGGGAATACAAAGTGATATTGCACAACCCTCCAATAGTGGCTAAAAAGGGAAAGAAGCACCTGTGATGAAAGATAGGTTCAATCCTCTATTTAACTATTAAAACTAAATATCAAGACTAAAGCAGCGTTTCCACCAAGCAGACCAATCTGGTTTGTCTCAGTACGGCGCGCATTTTGTGGCATTTCCTCTGACTAATCCCAGGACAGATCCCCAAATAACCAAGAGGAGCCATCCCACTTTTTGGGACCCTTTTGTATTGGTGCCAGACTGAACCGATCCGGTTCCGTTCTCGGAAGGTGGAGCTACAACACTGCAGACCATTGATTGGTCGAAAGAATTACCACTTACCATGCGACAGCTGCTATGTTTCTCCTGGCGGCACATAGACTTCTCTGAAACAAAGCTTGATTGCACTTTGTACTGAAGAGCTACATGCCAATCACAGAGAACGAAACGCTGGATGTCTTCCATCGTTGCTCTTTGTTTACTGTGTTGCATCTTTCTTTTTTGTTGGATTTATGCTATGGCATGACACTACATGGGGCTGTCGGCATCCAGCTTATACACCGCCTACCACGAGGGGGCACAGTTGGCTGTGGAAACGCAAGACCAAGCTTAACCAAGCCAACCCATACCAAACCGTACTGATCTGAACTGGACTGCTTGGTGGAAACAGGGCTGAAGTCTTTCATTTACAACAACAATAATGGCGCTCCTGCTATCTAACAGCTTTGACTATTCTGTACCATGGATGAAGCATGGCGGCACAAGACAGCAGCCTCCACAGAGGCTCCTAATGCAGACACAATGTTGTAAAATTAAAAATGTTTTATATTTTCACAGAATTAGACATCGATTTAAATGATTTTTGAATTTTAAATTTAATTTGTCACTATGTTTGCTCTGCTAAATTCTACATATTATATCTTCAAACCTGCCTGCAAAAGTCAAGATACATGTTCGGCCATGAATGACACATCCAAAGTAGGACGTGTCTAGAAGAGTTTTTGAAATGAGAGAGTCTTTTACACATGTCTGTGCACTTTATTTTATTATTTTGAAGGAAATGTTTTGTGTCTTAAGTTTTTAAAGGAAAGCTGAATCAGTAAGATCCTAAAATGATAAAGTTGATTAAGGCCAACAGTGCTGATCATGGCAGGAATAATTCTACATAATTTATGTGCTGTGTAACAGATTTAATCTCCAGACAGCAATGCCCCACATCAGCTTCTACAAATCTGACTTTTTTCTGAAGAGTCAGTTTTTTTCTATTTGAATGAGAAAAGAAATAAAAAAAAAACCCTATTTGAGTTCTTCTCATCAAAAGCTGTAGAACTTCTTGCGCCCACGACCACGCAGCAACTTTAACTCAAGGACATCAGTGACAGCGCTCACAATGTCACAGGCAGAAACCAGGAAAATTTCACCACTTCTAATTTGCGTGAAGTATGTGGCACTTTGAACGCCATCATAACTCAGTGCTAAAAATGTAACACCACAGGCAGACAGCTTATTAAGCTGAGCATAAAGATCTCTGAATATAACACTGTCATTATTCTCATCTAGGGTTCGATCGAGCAGCAGAATGAAAGAAATTTACAACATGATGAAAGAGGATGGTGAAGCAAGTCTCCGTCCTGTAAGGAAAATTGTAATTATAGCTCATCTCACTGTGAGACGCTGCTGAGAAGTAAACAAGGTTAGAATATAATCTGTTGCTCTGAGGGTAATGAGTAATAACAATGCAGAGATCAGCAGTGGTATGTTCTGTTGCCATGGTTACAAAAACAGATATTCTCCTCAATTTATGATTTTTTTTTTTTCTGTCTGTGTCTCTCTCATGCTCCCACTTTGCCTCCATTCACTGTTCTCACACACAACACGGTGACAGTTTGTCAAATAAAAAGCTTCTGTATCTCCCATTCAGCAGCACCTTCCAACAAACTGCCTATTATAACATCCAAGTGGAGAAAGGTAAGGATAAAAGAGGAAGGGAAATCACTCAGAAAACAGGGTGTAACTGCTGTCCACTTTCTCTCCAGTGAATGCAGACTTTCCAAAATGTTAGGGATTGGCTTGACTGAAAGCCCCCTCTTTTTTTAACTGCTTCCCTTTTCTTCTTCTTCTTTTTTTTTTTTTCCTGCTTTGCTTTCATCGCGTCAAGGCTCCCATTCTTTGCGACTCCCTCTCTATTCCAGACTGGGCTGCAGCCCTTCGGAGAGCTTAGTGGGTCCAAAAGTCATGCTGCTAGGTGACAAACAGCTCTCACTAGCCCTCCTAAAACCATAGAAATTTGTGTGTGGAGTTAAAAGCTGAATCTTAGATTTGCCCTGAGTGTTTTGTCTTTGGGTTAAATGACAAAAAATAGAAGGAAGGTGAAGGTAGGTGTTGTGGTGTAGTGGATAAGCGCCAACTGTGACATGTTCAGAGATCTATTTTTTCTTTCTTAAGAGAGGCTGTGCAGAAGCAGATCCCCTACCAGATACAAAGAGGTACCCCACTCAGTCAGCAGCCAGCTCCTTTAAGTTCCTCTGACAGAAATAATTAAACCGTCCGTCAGACCCAGCTTCGACTTGTCCAGCAATTCCACTACCAATTCTTTCCTCCTCTCTTTTTTCAGCTTCATAAGAGCTGCCTTCAATAATCACTTCACACAAAACTAACAGCCAAATAACATTTTCTTTACTCGATTTTTTTTCTGTACAACAACTTCCATTAGCACCTCCCAATTAACTGCTCTCCAGCACTCCACATCACACTCACTGTACTTCTTTCACTTTGCTCCGTGGCTACCCTGCAGGCAAACAAACCAATGGTGCTCTGATAGCAGGCTGCAAAAATGTTTTCTTTTCTAAAGTTCCATCATTAAGTGAATAAATAAACACATTCCAGCATAAATTTGAAGCAAGTGGAAAAGGCAGGGGCAGAAAATAAATAACATTATGAGTTGAAATTTAGAAAGTAGTTACTTTCTTGTCAAAAGAGAAAATTAGTTTTTTTGGGTGATTGCTATGTAACATGCATCATTAAAGCCTAAAAGCTACGAGTTTAGCCTTTAGGGAGTGATTCAATCAATTTCATACTTTTAAACAAAGAAAGCTTAAAGGAGGAGCATAAAGAATAGAGGGTGAGAGCCTATTTACTTTCTTGTTAAAAAAAGAATGAATATCGTGTGGAATGCTTTACTGGTCTAGCTTAGCACAAAAGCTAGCATTTAAACATTGTAGTTTGTTAATTTAAAAGAAAAGAGGACATAACTCTCTAATGCTTGTAGTATAGGTACCTGTAGAGCTACATATAAAACTTAAGAGCGGGAAAAAAAACATTAGTTTCTCCCCTACCTCTGTTTTTAGAAAAGCTAGCAAAGCGCTACTTAGTTCAGCTAGCTCCAGTTAGCTAGTTAGTAAAATATCACAGAGGTAGTTCCTCTCAACTTATTTTTCCAAAACATTTTTCCAATAAAAACAAATGGGTAAACTCACAAAAATGTATGATTAACGTTGAAATGGCAGGGGCTACACATCATTTGCACCAATGTGAGTATTTCAACAGCTAAAGCAAAAAGAAGGAAAATGTAAAGAATTTGGCATTTAAACATTCCAGTTTGATGATTCAAAGGACAAAAATGACCCACCTATCTGATATGATGCTTTCAGCTAAGATGTAGCAGTAGGCTAATGTGAAACTCAAGGAGGAGCAAGGTTATTAGATTTATCTTTCTGTGTTCTGAGCAAAGGGTAAACTGGTTAAGCTTCAGTAAACAAGTTAGCGCAGATACATAAAAGTGAATCCTCTCATGTAGTTTTTCAAGAAAGCAAATATGTACACTCTCCAAAATATTTCTTTTGATTAAACATTAGGAGAGAATCTTGAACTGAAATGAGGATTTGTTAGCATTGTGTCAAAACAGTGCTACATTGCTAATATTAACTGCTACTGTTAGTGGAGATGAGGTCCAAAATATAATGGCAAACGCCCCTTTTCCATTGCTAAAGTTTAGCGTAGCATAAAATCTTTCCTTTTCACAAATGAACTGGCTAAGTTGAGTTCAAGTGGGTTTTTGTTTGTTTTTTACTTTGTAGCATGTATAACTAGTTTAATCCCTGCCTGTGGCTCCAGATGTGGTACAAATATGACACAAGCATAGACTGTTTAAAACATGGAGGTAGTCTCATCGATGTCACCCATCTATTTCTGAAACGAAAAAGAAGCACATTGGCTAAAGCAGCCATATTGGTAGTGGCAGGGGCTTTGTGTACAGCTATAGGGCGCCTGTTGGTCATGTGACCCTAAGCTGTGCCTCTGATTGGGTGAGCTCACAATCTTAAGATCCTGCCGAGTTAAAAACAAATTCACCCCTGTACAGTGTGTGCTGACAGGAAAATCAGGAGATGTTTTTTGAACCAGGATGTAAAAAGGTTAATTTCTGCTCTAAAACAGCTTTTTTTGGGCTTGGTGTGTATGTGACTTCTGGTACTTCCGGAGCCAGCCTCAAGTTGACACTCAAAAAACAGCAGATTTTATCACTTCCCCATTGTCTCATATTCTCAGGCTGGAGGTTTTCATCACCATCACACAAGGCTATTTCATAAATTATCAATTAATTGATGGGCTCAAATTTCATTTTCAGCCAATAAAATGCTGGATATCTGTATTTTTGACAGTATATATGTGTTTTTTTTTTATTTCATTCTTCTCAGCATTTTTTAAAAAGCATGGTAAAATAAGACTGTTGCTAGATTTAAAAATTCGAATAAATGTTAAAGCTTCTGTTCAGGGCACTAGAAGTAGCCCTTGCCTTATCTGACACCTCTTTAAACTGAAAAACCTTTGGAATGTGGTGACACAAAGAAAGCCGTGAAAAGATATAGTCTATTTATCAAACCTCTACTTGACCACAGCACACAAATGTTTCAAAATAAACACTGAAAATGTGTTTTGCAGAGGTTCTGAGCACTGCTCCACATAAAAAGCTTTGAAAAATAATTCATCACACTTTGTAACCGTTCATACATTAGGGCCACTTCACACATCCAAACTTAAGATGGCTGAAATCAATAAACACTTTACACGGGTATGGTTGTTGTTTAAAACGGCATGAATAGGGTTTGTATATTGGCACTTTAAATGTTTGTCTGCAAAGTGCTGTCAAGGTCAGAAAACGGTTTCACCCGCCACACTAAAAAGCCAGAGAAATATAAAACACATATTGACTAACGGCAATAAAAAGCCCTCAGTTTTATGATGCAGTACGCTTTCTGGACCTTACTTTTTTTTGTCAGCCATTCATCCTGGATTTGCTGCACATCAATGTGCTTTCATATATCTTTGGTAAAATTGAGGCTTTTTGTAGGTAAACAGACCAGTTTATAAGCAAGAGTGGAAAAAGAGCAGGCTTACCTTGACATCCACATGAGCCATAAGGACTGCAAAATTGGTCAGATGGGTGCAGGAGCATGTGGTGTGAGTCCTGTTGGTGCCCAGTAAGCGACAGTCCTGGGTTGACCAGTAACCAGTCATGGTTCTCTTGGAGTAACTCCAGAATGAGCAGTTGGGGTTGAAGTTTTCCTCAGATTGCTGTAAGAAGATATGAAGCATAACCTGATCACACCTGTCATTTCAAATTTATCCACTTCATTGGGTTCTGGTACAATTCAGTTCTGCCTGTTGACACTGTGGCAAAAGTGTTAGTCATGTTAGCTTTCTTAATCACAGTTATCACTGTGACAAAAACCATCTCTAAAAGGGAAAAGTGGAGCAGTAAAATTACTTTGAAGTCACTAGAAGCAGTGGTGATAAAGACAACAGAGTATTGAGTTGCAATAGTCATGTAAATTAAAGTTTTTTCAACTGCAACAGAAAAAAGAACTGAATTAGAAGAAAACATATTTACAAAAACCCTGCAGAGCAGTAACTTTAGTTCTTTCAATTAACAAAATCACCTTTATTGCAATATCTTGTGTTAATTTGTTTGTTTCTTTCATTTGAAGACAGGGTTTAAGTCCTGCTCACACAATCAGAGTTCTAATTTGCACAACCACATGTTCACCACACATAATCACTACCCAGAGTTGTTTAAAGAATAAACAAATAAACAAATAAATAATCAAACAGTTATACAACTGCTAAGACCACAAATCTCAAGTTTTTATCATCATTATTGAAACAGTTTAAGTTTAAATTAGACCTACTGACTCAAAATCAATGCATTTTAGAGGCTTTCTGATATATTCAGTAACACAGCATGTACAGACTTTTTTGAACAGGAACATGTTTTTTTCAAATTCATTTCATGTTTTATTCCCAAATTTGAGCCAGAAAACTGGTAATTCTCTGAAAAGTCATAAATGTATCAAAAATAACATTTACAACCACTTTTTTCTTTTTTCCAAGTACTTCATTGTTTGTTTCTCTTTGTCTCTTTCTGTCTGCATCCCACTCTTCCAGCTAACACAGCAGATGGCTGTGTCTGGTTCTGCTCAAGGTTACCACTTGTTTTCCACACTATTGTTGCCAAATGTTGCCATGGCTCTTGCTTGAGGTTGATTTATGTCAAATAACATGAAGAGTACTGTATAGATAAGTGTCCTTAGATAACTTTGATGTGACTGATTGGTTGGTTGTGAAAGAAAGTACACAAAAGTGCCTGAAGTGTTTTTTTTTTTCTTACTTTGTGTGTAGAATAAAAGTAATCAAAAAAAGGAAAGAAAAAAAAAGGCTAATTTCCTCCCTGCTGTGAGCATCAATTCTAAAGCTGTTTGTTGTTTAACTGTCATCCAGTGCTGAGCAGCCTCATGCCTGCCTTTCATTGTGTTTTTCTGACCTTTCTCTTTAACTTTCCCTGCGTGAGAATGGTCTGCCCCACTGTTTAATGGGCACCACTGCTGTCTTCTCCGGGCGACGGCTCTAATGATGAGCCTGCCTCCGTGCTATATCGCTTTATAAAAGTAATCCATGACACCGAGAACAGGCAATACACAAGCACAACAAAACATAACTGCTAATAAAAAATGATCCTTCTTGAGCTCAATATCCTCTGTATGGCTTCACAAACAAAGGAGATCACACACACACAGCTTCCAAGGTTAAACACACCTGTTTCTTACTTCAAACACCACAAGGAGCTGTAGTTGGTCATAGCTGCACTCGCTGTAAGGTACTTAAGCTAATAAGGTTTATCTTCTGTGACTGTAAATTTGCTGCTGATTGGCTTTACCCTTCACACATCCAAAAACCTGTGTAAAATATTCCACAGCAAGGCGATAAGATGACCCTCCATCCCATTAATGGCTTTAATTGGTCCCATTAAGTAGTGAGGCAAGGAAGCAAAACAATAACTCCAGGACATATCATCATGCCCAAGACTAGTGATCCAAAGCATCATGGATGAGAGAAAACTTCATATAGGAAGATAGAAAAATCAGGAACCTTGTGTATCCTAAGAACTCTGGGTTTTATTATGAAGGGCCAAGGTGAGGTGCTGTTTAATACTACTGAAGAGCTTGAAAGATACTCTGTTTAGTTTTTTGTTAAATATATATTTTTTTCATTTTCACTAGGGTTATCACTATTTTCGTGACATGTCTTACTTTAAAATGTGACTATATATAAAGATGGTTAAATATAAATTTTGTTGTATTTGAAGCAAACAATAGACTTACATGATGAATGACATGGCAGCTTCCTAAAAGTGAAGCCAGAACTGTGGGTTGTTCCTTCTGACAGGACTCCTCCATGATAACAAATAACACGTTAGCTTCAAAACACACTTTCATTATTTTCCTCAAGCTGTTTGTTGTCCTAGTGTTGAGGTTTCAGAGATGTTACGTTTGAGTAATTTAAAAAAATGGAGAGCAAGATGAACTACACATCTTAAGTAGAGGGCATTTTAAACCCTGGTGCAACAAAAACACCAGTATAAAATGTAGAGGGAGATATCTGACCCAGAGGACACGCCAGTATAGCTAAAGCTTTGTCATTGAGAGGTGCTGTCAAAACTATGAGTGCAGCTGTCATCATCATGCACTGAATTCAGTATGACATGGTGGACAATGAGCCCTCTTCTGTTGTGTATAACACAGGTCACCTTGCGACAATTTGGACTTGTGTGACCTTTATGTCCAATTCTAGGGTATTTGATGCTATAAAAAGGGCTCTGTTCCTAACAAACATTAGCACATGAGCAATTAAGCTCTCCATAAGCACGAGCCTTCCTCAACCCTATGGGTCAATTGGCCATTTTGACCACTTTTGATTGTACCTCTAATTTCTTTCACCTTAAAACTATTAATCTTGCCTTGCATGTGTGATTTTACACATATTTATCCATCTTGATGTCATGTATGAACACACTGGAACTGAAATTGCAAAAATTAGTTTTGTAACTTACAATGTAAATATGAATTGTAAATTTCAAAAGCTAATAGACAAATTCAACAAACAACACAGTTAAATGCAATTGCCAGTGTATGTACTGAGATACAGCAAAATCACCAGCATTTTTTTTAGAAACATCTACAAAACCAACAAGATTTTAAAGACTTATTGTCATGTTTGCTTCATTGCTCTGACACATGCTATTCTCACAATTGTAATATGATGTTTAGGGTGCCGATTCAATTTCAATTGCAATTCTTTGATATTAACGATTTTTTAACACCAGCCCATGTGTAAAAGTTAAATAATGATGACAACATCTACAGACTATATCAGGAGCCATACATTCCCATAAAATGCACATCACATGAGCCAGAGTGAAACATTTCACCCTCTGCTGGAGAAAAGTGGTATTTTTTTCCCAATCTAGTTTATAAACAAAGACTGAAATAAAGAATTTGAATTTGAAAAAAATATATTTTTGACAAAGAATCCTGATTATGATACTGTCAAACAAAAAAAATCCTAATATATCGATTTGCGGTTTTATGTCCCATTCCTAAAACACACTACACTACATGCCTGGAATGTCATCTAAAAGTCACAAATCGATCAAAACTCACTTAAGTGCATGCTGTTTCTTTCCCAAGTCTGTAACTTCCAAAAATTTTAATCTCCTAGAACACATTTAATTTAGTGATTTACAAATCTGATGCACTTTCTTGAGGTCGCTTGCACTCTCCACAGAATCACCAATTTTTACTGTTTCATCCTGCACCAAATGCCTACCAAACGCACACCAACAACAGTCAAAAAAACACATGCTATTTATTATTTATTATTTATCCATTCATCTCTAGATTTCCTTGGCCTATCAACACATTTTAATAACTGTTAAATAGTTTCAAATCCCTACTTGGATTTGCGACAGAGACTAAGCAAGTCTGTGTCTTGATGCTCCATCATCTTAAATTGGTCACTTCATTTGGACATGCCAATGTGTCCAGCGACTCCATAGAGTGAAAGTGGCAGAGTAAGCTGTCCAAGATTATTACACAATCGCCAAGTTCTGGTTAGAAAATCAGGCAAGACAGGGATTCAAATGATATCAACCTGTTTTAGAGGGGCTGATGACATCACCAGCCTGTCCTGACAGGGCAGACTAACGGACGTGTCACAACTGTCACAGCGGGAATGTTGGAAATGTCTTTAATGCTCATTTTTGTTTATAAAATCAATGTAGTGTTTCGTGTAGTGTTTAAAACACCCGTTAAAACAAACAGGAAAAGAGATTAAGGAAATGGGTTAAAGAAATATTGTTGCCTGCAGCCACAACAAAGCTTTACAAGCCCAGATAAGGTAAACAGACTGGTCCCTTAACAGCGTTTTTGATTGGTCGACCAGTTTACCAGAGAAAAGGGAGCTTTTACTTTGATGCAGAAGAGCAAAGGCTCCAAAAGCACAGCATCACAAATTTGCCAAATTAATTTAAAGGAGCCATGATGGTAGTCATTATTTTTTATATGATTAATTGTAGAATCCCCAGTGTACACAAAGTAGACTCTGCAGTATATGTATGTCTGTGTATTCACTGTACTCATCAAGGCTGTAGTTATCTGAGCACTTCAGTGTCAAGAGGTAAATGAGTGCCGTTGGAGAATGAGGACTTTTCCAAAGGCTGTTTTATTGAAACGACTTGGTCTGAGTAAGAAAAGGGTGTAAAAGCATCACTGCCCCAACATTAAACCAACAATAAAATTGCAGAGTCTGTGGTCCAAATTGCAAATTAGACTTAAGGCAGGTCGCAGCAATAACAGCGCTGACATCGCCTCCTCACATTTTCTCTCTATTTAATTTGACACCTTTGAGCTACCATCCTTTTAATCCCTCAAACTGTCTGCGCTCTGTCCTTTTTCCACAGTTGCTACTTCCTTCCAGGTCCCTCCTACACACGAGACTCGCTGCAATCCTCCCATGGTTGTTCAACATCCCTGATAAACGCTAACGGCGCTGTTCGTAGACAAAACAGGGGTATTTCGAGGGTAGCAGAGTGTGGAAAAGATAAGGTAGTCAAGAGGGAGAAGTCGCGACTCCTGGCAGTGACTAAGCAGCCTCCAGTGGGGCTCAGTACGGCTGATATTTGTTCAGGAGATCAGGCTGTTGTTTGTTCCAGCTGAGAAACAAACACATGCATCTCCGGCATCACCTTGTGAGAAATTTCCTTTTCAATTATTTAATTTGTCACACCTTTCTGTGTGAAACTAACTTCGTTTCCTTGGTTTGAGAAGGGATTGGCCCATCTTTTGCTGAAATTCAGGGACAGATAAAAGGTTTCCATCAAAAGAAAATGCACAAAAGTAAAAAGAAAAACACACAAAATGACATTAAATGCGGGGGAAGTGACATCAAAGTGAAACCAAAAACAGCTTTGACAAAGAGGCAGAAAATTACCTGTAGATGTCTGATGGTGAAAATGACGGGGTCAGAGAGGTAGACTTTATTCGAGTCTTTGTTGATGGCAGCTGTGATCACCGGGGAGTTGACGATGACGGAGTAATTGGTCGCCATGGCTTCACTTCCTAGCTTCATGCTAGCGTTCTCCGTGGAGAGGTAGACCCCGATGTGTTTGTATAGGACAAAGGCGATCCTGATCTCACCTAGAAGATGACAAAATGTCCAGTTTATCAAAGGGTTACTGGGAAAAGCTCGTGGACATAGATAACCAATTTTTAAAAAAGTGGAGGATTTTTATTGGTGTATTTTTAATCTGCCAAGGAGGGTACGTCTGTGAACAACATAACTCAAAAAGTAACCAATGGATCTTCATGAAATTTTCATATCAAAGAATCACAATTTAAATCAAATCGGCAACCCAAACATCGTAATAAAATTGAATTGCGAGAATAGTATATTGTCACAGCCCTAACCAACAGTGTAGTAGAAATAAAAAAGGAACATTTAACATTTAACACAGTCACTCTGTTTTGGCTTTAGGAGTGTACGAATCAAACACTTCACAGACCCTCCAAACAAAACACTAAAGCCAAGGTTGCTGTAAATGTTCCACAAGAAAAACACCAACATTTACTTGATTTGGTATTTAAAGAAGGCGGCCGACATTCAGACAGCGGCAATACTCTGTAGTCTCAATTTAGACCACCAATGTGACAAAAACTCCCCTCCCACTGAGTCTGATACTCACTCGTATGGAAAAGCAAACTATTCTGGTGCTGTAGAGCTGAATAGCGGGGGGAAATATCCACCACCACGGCTCTAATGACCCACCCTGGCCCCGGCTGGACATGGACTTACTCATCCAGCTGAGAGGCACCCGGCGCAGCGTGAGTCGATTCTGATTTGCATGAGCTGATAATAAAAGTCTAAAAATGGGGCTGAGGATGGCTATGTATTGTGTCTAACTGCCTCATTTACAGTTTAGAGGCAGTGCTCGAGTGGAACTAATTCTACAGGCGGGGTGTTATTTGAAAACCGCAGAACGATCTGTGTGCTTTATGTGCAGCACAACAAAGCAAATAGAGGGGTATTCACAAGCATCTGTAATGAAATTGCTGCAAAAAAAGGGGAAAAGAAACTCTTCAGCTATGTGACTGCCAGAAACATGTATGGTAGAAATTACTATTTTAGATTTATAACTTGAACTGAATCTTTCACCAGCTTACCACTTCAGCGGTATGAAAAACATTATATTTTCTTTTTCTTTTTTTCTTTTTAACTCACCGTTTCTTCCATGCTGCTTTAGCGTGTTTGCTGACAGGTGGATGGAGTTGCCCTGTCCTCCAGTTTGTGGGAACTTCAGATCTGGCAAATTCCCATCCGTGCTCATTCTTGCAACCTCCAGCTCTGCACACACAAAGAACAGATACAAAAATATGGCAGCGTTTAGAAATCTATATGCATGTTTATCTTTGGAAGCACTGGCTAATAGATGTTTATCTTTGACAAATCGGTTTAATTTCTATACATCTCTTATTTTTCCTGGCCCCAAAATAGAATAGAATAGAACTTTATTGTCATTGTAACAAGTACAACAAAATTGAAGTCACAGCAGCAATCAAGAAAACTAAAGTAAGAAAGTGTATAGAAAGTGCAAAAAGGTCCATATGAAAATAGATGATGACAGCTTGTCCATCTTCAGTCATGCTCCATCTCTGTCTCCTGGATCCTGTCTGCTCATAGCAGGTGAAGCTCTTCCAACATGGTGTTGGTGTCTTATGTTAGCTCCGTTAGCCATGTCCGTGAATAGCATGATGCAACTCTGCCCTCTGGTATTCCCTCTGTTGCTGGGTTAGCTAGCTCGTCCATCTTATTGGAGATAGATCTTACGTTCCCAATAACGATGGATGGAAGGACAGGTCCATGTCGTCACTTCTTAGCTTACACCTGAGAACCAGCACTTTGTCTTCACCTCCTTCTCCTCACCTTGTGGGAAGACATCAGGCCTAGCACCAGTTAGCATTGACATGCTACAGGCTGCAAACAGCTGATTTCACATGTAAACAATGCAGCCATGGTTACATGTAGGATCTCCAGACAAACACAGGAGAAAAAGTAGTAAAATTATCACTGAAGCCACAAAAAAATTGATGTCCATGACCAACAAATGAGCCATACAAAGAAATGATCCACTCCTACAAAGATTACGGAAAATAGACAAAAAAATTACAAGAAACGGACAAAGAAGACAGAGCTGCTGCAAAAGGCAGCCATAGCCAACAGGGTGGCGCCTAGCAATGACCTTATGACCCCACTTCAAGTTCCTTCTCATTTTGGAGGTGGACTTTACAATGTGAATTTTAAACAATTCTGCACTATAAACTGCAGGAGCACCCAAAGAATAAAGTTTACTTTATCTTATTATTCCAGTGCATATAAAGCGACATAAATGAAAGACAGTCTTTCCTGATGCGCACCATTTAAGCTGACTGAGCCACACTCACGTCTCAATCATGAACATCGAGAGTTTTTGTCTTGTAATCTGCCTCTTTCCTGAGTGGTTGTCAATGTTCAGGTGCCACTGTTTGCACTTGAACTGCAAAAGGGTGTCTAAAAGACCATGTCTTCATTTCAGAGAACCTTTTTTATCTCGTGGAGCCCTGAGAGGGAGCGATACTCTAATGAGATAAAGACCAGCTCCACAAGACAAGCTCCACGCTGCTGCAGCTCAACAGCTGTTGTGTCTGAAGAGAGCTCCTAATTTACGGTTCAAAGACTCCGGCATCGTACAGCAGAGGAAAATGAGTGCCTGATAGGCGCCTGTTTGGAATAATAATAATAAAAAAAAATCCCCATCAAAGTTATTACAGCACGGTACTATTTAGTTTAATAAAGCAGTGGAGTGCGCTCTACTCTCAAGCACCGGTGACCTGTGTGAATACCAGGCATTTTGAAATGTCACATGAAGTCTCAAAGCGCTGAGACGAATCTGCTGAATCACTGCCAGGTGGAGGTACAGAGGAGAGGATGCAAAAATGTCAAACTCTGGTTTAATCAGAATCAGAATCAGAATACTTTATTGAACCCAGAGGAGAAATTTCATTTCAGTTACATCCCTTCCAAGACATATAAAAAACAGACAGTGACACAGGAGAAACCTAAGCCTAAATTTTGAATAAACAATACTTGTCAAGGTCAGACAGTTGTTATTTTAATGAATAAAGTACGTTTAGTTGTTTGGTTCTGTTGTAAGAGCACCCTACCTTTTCTCAAGCATATGTGGAAAACCAAAACCGATGGAAAGGATCCTACATCTTTCCTGCCTTTCATACCCATTATCAAAAAGCCCAAGGTACTGACAATGTGCACAAAATAAGGCACATCTAGTGATTTGACTCTGTTGTGACAGCTTCCCACCCTTCTACAAGTTGAATGCCAAAATCTATGGAAGGGAAAGATCATTTCCCAACTCCATCCTGCCCGTAAATGAAAGGCCAAAAATAATTATTACTTGTATGAAATAAAGTATATTAAGTTTGAATCAGTTGTTAGAGCTCCCTACCCTTCCACAAGAGCTCGTGGAAAGCCAAAACCTGTGGAGGGAAGAACACATCCCCTGTGTTTTGTTGCTAGGCGCTGCCCAAATGGCTGCCTCTTCCCCCTTCCTTGTCTGTTTCTTGCAAATTTTTCATCTCTTTGTCATCATCTTTGCAGTTGGTCATTACTTTGTATGGTTCATTTGTTGGTCATGGACACCAAACTTTTTGTGGCTTCAGTGATATTTTTTTTTTTTTACTATTTTTGCTCCTGTGTTTGTCTGGAGATCCTACATGTAACCATGGCTGCATTGTTTACATGTGAAATCAGCTGTTAGCAGCCTGTAGCATGTCAATGCTAACTGGTGCAAGGCCAGATGTTTCCTCACAAGGTGAGTAGAAGGAGGTGAGGATGACGTGCTGGTTCTCAGGTGTAAGCTAAGAAGTGACCACATGGACCTGTTCTCTGCACTTTCTATACACTTTGAATTTCCCCTTTGGGATAAATAAATAATATTCTATTATATTCTAAATCATTCTTCTTATCTTTTATACAATGGAGAATTTTGGGGGGTTTGAATCTACTGAATATTTTTCTCTCTTTAACCGGAACCTAAAAATCTACCGGAATTGACAAATCTAAATGTGTCACAATTTATTTCCCATGTTTTATGTGCTTGTCTGAATCGTTGTTTCTTCTTGGAAAACAAATTGTAGTCAGGAATTTCTGAATATAGACATACAAGCAGTCTCAACATCGTCTCCCTCGCAGTGAGTGAGACTAAACTCAACTCACTCACACTGAGCAATTCAGACCAATTCAGAAACCGACCAGCTGATTGGTTTGCAGAGGAGAATCTCAGCCTAAAACACCATTTCATCACATGTCGGAAACAGGAACTTCATTAAGCCATGGTGAGGCATTCAGCCGGTGATCTGATGTCTGTGGCGTGTGACATGTCTGTCTTTGATAAAGGTTAGAGTATAAAAAGTACAAAGACGCTGCTTTAAATCCTTCCTTTGTATCTGCTCTCATATAAAGGATTTCACATACATTCACTTCAAAAATAAAACCTTTGCATTAACATTCTCCTGTGCTTTATTTTAAAGGCCAGGGGGGTTTGGGTGATACATTCCTATTCAACTTAGCAAAGACAATACCCCAGATAGCTTGCCAATCCTGGGATTCCAAGTCCGCCTCTGGAATAAAGGAGGCATTTTTCTTTCCCCTCTCTGCCTTTTTTTCCCTGTGTGGTTGTGTAAAAGAGCTTACCGTGGGCTTTGGGGAATTTCTTTGATGCCGTGATAGTTGCCGGACCCAGAGGCTATACCTTCAAAGCCCTGCTTAAATAACATGCTAATCGGCAGAAATCTGCTCATGAGATTATCATGCGGTGGAAGCGAGTTGCAGACAAAGCGACGTGTAAACATAAACACAGACACAATGGTGCGAGGAGAAATCTGTCTTCTCTGAAAAGCGGTGAAAACAGATCTCATTATCAGCCTGGAACGAGGACTCTCTGCCTCAACAGAGATTCACGTAAAAGCCGACCCACCCTGACACTGAGAAACACACCAGGTGCGACATGTGTGAGCTGTGGCGCACCTGCACATAAAAACCCTTAACTGAAAGTGTAATTCAACACAAGTGATCAATAATGAGCGACTGTAGTGATTACCAGTGTTTAAGAGGGGGCTTCCTGCTTCTCATTTAACTACCCTGCATGGTGTGAGGGAGGAAAAAAAGAGGCATGCAGACAGAGAGATAAGGCCTAGTAAACATGTCGCTATCCCATAATTCCGCAGGCAACTCCTATGTGCTATAAAATCTCACTCCAGTTGAGCAGACCCTCTCAAACGAGCCCAGAATCTCCTAATACCCACATGAATTATGTGCCAGATACAATAAAATCCTTTTTACTAATTCTTCTTTGCCTTCCCCCTTTTAGTCAGTGGACCTATATTTTCAGGTTGCCATGGTAACAAGAACATGGGAAAAAAAAACTGTTTTTAAAACAAAGAATGCCTTATGGTATGTATTTTCTTTCTTTGTCTTTTCTCTTTTTAAAATTAACCTTGTGAAACCAAAAACTAAAGGTGATCTGATTTAGTTCTTTGTGATTTCCAAACACAATCATGCTTCAAGCTGATTGGCCATCCTATCCATCGTCTAGACTTCTGTGTTTACAGTTTCGCTTAGCTGACGCTTTTTTCCAAAGCGACATACAACACAAGAATTTAGACAGAAGGAAAATGTGGTTAGTGGGACAACAGTGCTACAAGTTATTTGGCTGCAGGTGTTGTCATTAAGGATTTATTTATTATTTATTTATTTATTTATTTATTTATTATTTTATTTTATTTTTATTTATTTTATTTTTATTTATTTTATTTTATTTTTATTTATTTATTTATTTATATATTTATTTATTTATTTTTTGGGGGGGGGGGTAGAATAATCAACAAGCCAACAAACCACAATTAATTGCTGCAACAGTATACCTCAATCTTCAACGACATTCAGTATTAGTGCTGAAAAATCATAAGAGCTGAATCCTCGACCTACTGACTCATTCAATCTCTGCGGGCAAAGAGGAGAATGGTCAGCTTAAGTGCACAAGTGTTCCCTGAACAGATACGTTTTGAGACATCTCTTCATGTAGAAAGGGACTCTGCAGATCTTATAGGGTTAGGTAATTCATTCCACCATTTGGGAACAACAGAGGAGAAGAGTCTGGCTAGTGATTTGGAGCCGCTTTGGGCTGGGAGCAGCAGGCGTCTTTCACAAGCAGAGCGTAGAGGGCCAGAAGGAGTGTAGACCTGGATGAGGGAACCCAGATAGGCAGGAGCCATTCTTGTCAATGTTTTGTAAACCAGAAGAAGAGCTTTGAATTTGATTCGAGCTGCTACTGGAAGCCAGTGAAGAGAGATTAAAAGCTGGGTCATATGTGCAGTTTTGGGCCGGTTAAAGACCAGACGTGCTGCTGCATTCTGGATCATCTGCAGAGGTTTAAATGTACACGCAAGGAGGCCTGCTAGGAGGGAATTGCAGTAGTCCAGGCATGATATCATAAGATATCACAATCTTGGCCAATAATAAACATGAATCTGATCACAAGAATTCAAAATAACTTTTAAACTATCAGCACCTGCCATCTGCAATAAGAACCCCTGCCGAACCCAACCCACTGTGAAAGAGAAAGCGTTAATCCAGTGACCTTCACACTGGTTCTGCAGTCTCAGGAGCTCTGCTGTCGATACAAGAGCGCCTTGGATCGATAGCACGTGGTGAACTCTGTAACCCCTGTTGAACTGGTGCGATGATGAAGGGTGCAACACCAGCACAGGCACATGAGAGGAACACCAGGACGACCATAAATGAGAAGTTCTGCTCTTTAAACGCTGCGTCTCATTTCCCAAATATCATAATTGACAATGCTGAGTTCCTCCAGCTGAGCAAATAATCTGTTTCCCAGCAGCTTGAGGAGAAATTAACTTAATTCAGTCCAAACTGGTTTACTCACGCAGACACAGACAAGCAAATTAAAGTGTGCTTTAGTCGCTGGCGTCCCATTTTCATCATTTTTTTATGACAAAATTAAAAAGAACAAATGTAGATTTCTGGAGTCCTTCACTGAAAAGTGATTTGTTTGTTGCTTCTCCTCTCAGTGTTCAGAAGTGGGTATGTAAAGAGTTCAAAACCAGAAGTCTGTTATTACTCAGGCAAACATTTGGTTTCGCTATTTTTTTCCCACAAACAGAAAACTCTTCATTTCTTTTACTCAAACTAGTTCCAGTCTTGCAAATGTTTCTGTCTTTCTGCAAAGAATAAGAATAACTAATCAGTCTAGTTGTAAAAGTAAAGATGCTGCAGTAAATTTTGAGCTTTAACCTGTTGGAATTTTCCCCCTAGCAAGAAATGCTAATTTGAGTCATTTTTCTTTCTACAGTTAGAGTTACGATTGAATCAATAAAAATAATTACATTTCGGCCATTACTTTTGATGAAATGTGTGTTCTCTTTAAAATATTTCAATTAGCCAATCAGACAAAAGTATCAAGGCTGTACCAGCTGTTTGAATCTATGAAGCAACATGTTCCTGTTGATCTACAGAGGTAAGCAGTGAGCATTTTACACACGTGACTATAATCGAACGGAGGACTGATCCTTCAACCCAGTCAAGGTTGAAAATTCCTCCTTCGGCCACTCTGGTTGTATTTAATTACTTTGACTGGAAATGAAAGAGCAGCAAGATGTAAAAAGACATACGTAAGACTTGACCTTGTATGTCAGTGCAAGAACGATACAGGCTGTGATGCACTGCATCCTACTGCTCTTGACTGCATCGTCATCTTGTATGATTTAGAGTTGATCAAAACTGTGAAATGTCACTAAGAATTTTTTCTAACCTGTCGGCAAAATTGGATAAATTCAGGATTTGAAATGTAGAGACATTACATTACATTAGCAGCCTCAAAAAGGGGAATGTGTCAATACCTGCAGCACACCTGTTGCACTAGCTAAAGCAGTGGCTCTCAAAGTGGGGGTTAGGAAATGCCCTCCAAAATTGGAGACTATTTTGTTTTTTTATATAAAACTACGTAAACATCTATTTTCCACATATATTTGTGCCAGAAGACTCCAGAGGTGACTGGCCATGTCCACATGTAGCTGGGTATCTGGAAAACCGCATTTTCACCTGGTACGCCTGTCATCTGTATGAAACTGCAGCTTTACATCACTAAAACAATGTTTTCTGAAAACTCTGTCCAAAGTGAAGATTTGGGAATACTCTGGTTTCATGGTTTCACATATAGGCTGGTAAACAGAGTTTTCAAACGTCACTGTTGAATGACAGGGACTCATTCTGATTGGCTGGCACCACTTTTACGTCTGGAAAACACTGCCAAATGAGTTTCGCGAGCCTCAAGCTGCACTTATCAGCTGATTTGCTCGCTGTGTGTGGATGAAAAAACTTTTAAAAACAAATAAGGGGGGAAAATTCGTTTTGGAACTACACAGTGTGTACAAGGCCTGGGTCAGGATCATAACAATACCAGAGGCAATGGATTTATATAGAAAAACAGCAATATTTGCACATTGGCATTCATAATTTTACTGACTTGCAAAAAGAAGTACCTTAATTGTTTTTTTTGGAGTTTAATTTCTTTTTTTCATTAAATTACATTAGCCTATAAGAGTCTTCACATATTTGAGGGTCACAGGCCGAAAAGTTCTAATTTTGAAAGACAAATTGGAGGCACAGCAGGGAAAAGTTTCAGACTTCGAGTGTCCAACAACTCAAGGTTTTCACATTTTTCTTTAGCATGGAGATTGGAAAAAGGATCTTAACAATTGTATTTCTCATTTAATTCACAATATTAAAAATGCCATTTTTCTATTTCATAGTTATCTTTTCTTTTTAAATAGGGGAGAAGGGGAGAAGTAATAAATGCACCAAAATGACTTTTAACCAGTCACTGCAAAAACTGAAATCTTATTAAGTGTTTTCTCTTATTTTTAGTATACAATGTTTTTTTAGACTTGATATGAGCCCCTTTCACCTGACCAGTCCAGAAATGTTCTTGTCAGGATTAGAATAACATCATGCAAGCACATATTACTGGCCCCACTGGCAGATTTGTTTACTTTTTACAGGCAGTTTCAACCTATTTTTGTTCTTAAATAAGTTGAAATAAGACATTTGAGGTAGTCTAAAAACACATTTTTACTGAAAATAAGACAGTAACACTTGTCAAGATTTCAGTTTTTTGCAGTGTTGTCAGAAGATGTGTTACAGCTGGCATTAATTCCCCCAAAGATGCTCAAACTAAACTAAGTTAGCAACCCATGTAGGACCAAAGGGGCACCATCTTCTTACACTCCACCTATTTATTGGTCATAATTTAAATAGGACAAAACATAAAGCAAAAGATTATTTTTTGTGTGTTTTGTTTTTGGATTTCACAAAACCTATATGTAGTTTTTAGAATATCTTATATTAAACCAGGGGAATCTTTCTTTATATCCTGTTCTCGTAAGTTCAGCCAATTGAGAAGAAGCCTCAGCCCATACTCACGGATGTTATCGGTGTTTTCCTGCACTATGTCCGTCTTCAGCAGGTTGTCAGCCAGCACAAACGCCCCCTGCTCCACCGTGTCCAGCAGCATCGTGGCCGACCTCAGCTGCTCGCCGGTGCTCAGCTCCCTCCACGCTGCCTGGGCCTGCGGCTGCAGCAGGTTGTTGACTGTCTCCACCATGGCCTGGGGGATGAAATCATCGAATTAGTCGGAAAAAGTGAGAGGCTTCTCTGGCTTTGGATTGCAAGGTGATTTAGAAATGAAGGTGGATATGAAAGGAGAGAGATCAAAGAACTTGAGAGTGAGAAGCAAATGAAATGCTCATCTTGGAACATGCAGATGTGGAGTCTGAAATGCTTGTTTGTGGACCAGAGTTTCCTACTTGGACAGCAGAAATGCTGTGTCTCAGTTTGATTTTGCTTCTGCTTCCTCGCTACACAATGATCCAATGATGTTAATGAATCACAGCTAATGCTTACAAGACTCGAGGCAAGCTCTTACATGACTTAAGGCGAGAGTCTTTAATTGGTGTGATTAATATTTCTCCATGCAGACGATCCCAAAGCACAAAAGCAGTACAAAAAACTGCTCAACTTTAAGTCATTATGTTTTAAGTACAAGGTGTTAGCGAGTAGTGACTGTCTGCAACTTTTCTACATATTAATGGAAACAAAAACGCTGTAGTGCCTCCTTAAATCTGCTCACAACAATGCTAAAACTAGGAAGTAAGGAGGAAACAAGAATGTTCAAGAGACAAGATAAAAAATTAAGGGCTATTAAAGATTTAAAAATGCCAATGGCAGGATTTATAAAAGGAATGCTAATTGGTCAAGGGAAGGGTAGTGCTCTAAAGGGCAAAAGAGCAAATTCTTAGCCAGTAGCTGGACATTATTATAATAAAAGTGTTGTTTCCTGGTTTCTAAAAATAGCCATGTTCTCATGCTCCAAAGAGGAAATCGTACATCTGGCTTCACACTTCTTCAAAAGCAAGTTGTGACACCCTGAAGATGGAAGCTGCGCTCCATGTTGGAAATGTGGAATGTCGTGCCACAGATCCCTTTTTGAACTTCACTTTGATCCCTCTTTTTGATCAACGGATTAAACATGAATAAGAGTTTTAGCATGACACCAAATCTGCACGTGTTAAAAAGCAGTAGCGATAAGAGAAACCACACGAAAAAAAAACAAAAAAAGGAAAACTGGCTTTAAAGTGAGTTAGCATGAGTGTTATGGATCCCTCAATTAGCGTAAAATGTTAAGTTGTACATTTGTTCCAAACTGCTGTGATAGTGAGGAGAGACTGCAGGTCTGATTGTGTTCAGCTCACTGACGCTGGCTGAGAATTTCAAATAGCACCAGCTGGCTTTTCCTCATTCAAAACATACCCTGCACACATTAAACCGCCCACACACACACACGCAGGCACACACAAACACAGCAAAAGACTGACGCAAGAGCGAACACACACCTCTGCACCTGCCAGTACACAGTAACACAAACTCCTCACACACACATGCACATACACACACACGCAAGCAGTCTACCAACTTTGATGTAATTATTCATTATCTGCAGCCAATCTCCAATCACACCTTTTGACATTCAGCCAGAGGCAGGGGTTGATTCACTCTCAATTAAGGCGTTCTTTTTCCTCAGGCGCTGACATTTCTCTTCCCTTTGTTCACCACCAAGTCTCTCTTCTTTTTTTATTTTACCCAGCACTTCTTAAAACAGTAAAGTAATGGTTGTTCAGGGGCTGGATTGATGGATTTGCGGCTTTTTTTGCATTCAGAAAACACTAGAAGCAGCTGGAAGGACAGCAGAGGCCAGTTCAGAAACTTCATGAGGACGGTATATATACAATGGATTATTAATAAACAAGTTGAATAAAATAACAGAGTGCAGGGTGCAGAGTGTGTACTGGAATTAATGTTGGAATGTAGACCAGTTGACTGCCCCCCCAGACATTTACATCATGATTTGGCATCTCTAAACACAAAAAAGGCATTGCAAAGAATGTGTCCTCAAATTTTTCAAATATCCAATCTAAATATTTTTTTCAAGTAATTTAAGTCTGAATAACCTTCATTCAATTTCTATGCAGGGAAATTCCTTAACAAACTCGTTTGTAAGCACAGCACCAAACATTCTAAGTAATATTTCTAAAGTCTGGGTCCTGTGAAGTGTTTTGGAAAACAGTTATGAACTATTTGGACAAATAAACATAAAAAATGTCACAGTGAATTATAGAAAAAAAATTCTGTGTTCATATAGTCTCTGGTTTTTATATTCCACAACTTGATTCAAAGGTGAAAAATATCAATACTTATCACATCTGTGTGCAAGAAGCTACAGGTGGCAACTGCTTAGCTTAGTTAAGCTAAGTGCAGATAAATTCAGTAATGTTAGTGTGCTCTTAAGGTATTGTTAGCACTGTTTTGTAAAATTAAGACCAAGTTTTCTTCCTCTATACTAGTTTTATATTCCATGCTAGCTAAAGTACTTTTGTCTGTAGATGGAGAAAGACCTAGCAACTAGCAGCTGGTTAGCTTAACAAATGGGCTGTCAAGAAGTTAATAAAACAACTGACACAGCCAACCTATCCTTTTTACTTGCTTTGTTTTGTTACCAGTTTTCAGTTTGTTTTCTATGCTTATCTTCACTAAGCTACTTGGTGAGTAAAGGCCATACAGAGAAACATTTAGCATGCGGTTAGCTAAGTATAAAACAAAGATTTAGTTAAAAACTTCTGAGTTTCTGTGACAGAAGTATTGAGATAGCAATGAATAACCTTTCTCCAGCATTTTAAATTCACTCAGCTAAGCTATGTGGTGCTAGCTAGGTCAGTCAACCCCATCTTTTTCTTTTCTTTTCTTTTCTTTTCTATCTTTTTTTTTTCCCTTTATCACGCTGAGTGGGCAGTCACTTAGCTTCGCACTATTTAGCTGTAAGCAAGGCTTAAACAGAGAATCCAAACATGTTTACCTCAAAGATTTGAAGAAGCTGGTTTGACGCTTTGGCACTGCAAGGCTACATGTGTACTCCATTCTTGCTTTGTATGCTACATTTAGCTAATGTAACCTTGTAAGTAGGGATAAAATAGATAACAGATAGCAACTGCTGAGCTTAGTTTGGCACAATTTATCCTAGACATGACCTTTAAACTGAGGTTCTATATGTCTTATTAGCCAGGCTAGCTAGCTAGAGAAGTCATGATAAGATTATCTACCTTATTTTAGCATTATCTGGTGTAGCACTTTTAAAGAACTGAGTTTTTTGAGTAAATTATTATTATGTTTTTTGTTTTTGTTTTTTTGCTAGTTTTTGGATTTGTTGCTATGATAAGCTAAGCTAACTTGTTTTCAAAGTTAGACTATTAGCCAAACAGATACATCCCCAAAGCATCTTCATCCTTCTCAGCAAGGAACTTACTGGAAATTACTTTTTTTTTTTCCCCATTTCAGGAAACTTTTTGATCTCAATACAAACAGTAACCTAGTTTTATAACAGTTTTAGGAGCTAATCCATTGGCAAATAACACCAACCAAGATCAGCATTATGTGTCAATTGATCTAAAAAGCTTGAAGGAAATTCAGATTACACTACAAGCAGAATGTTTTCAGCTGATAGTATTATATTGGAAATTTCAGCATTCCCTGAATCCTAGCTGTTGCTCTGATGCCAAATACATGTCAACTCTCGTTATTTACATGTTTTCATTTCAAAGCCAACTTGTCCCCATCCTATTAAGTGTCGAAATATGTCAGTTGACAGATTTTGCAGCCAGGGGCGGATGCAAAAAGTCCATCCAAATAAATGCCATAATGGATTTTGGATTGGTCCAGCCAATCCTTCCTACAGAATGAAACCTGCAGGTATATTTTTGTGACTCCCCTTGTCTACAAAACGAAGCTTGTGAAAGGCATGCGTTAAGGCAACATCATCCCCAAAATCACTGGCGCTGTCACACGAAGCATCGCCTGTCATTCTGCAGAAAAACATGTCACTCTTCTCCTTCTTTGTCCACGTAGAAAGTGACGGCTCGTGTCCTGGCAGTGTTTGAGGTCTGTAATAAAATCCCTGCCCACATTAAACCTTGCCTCAACACGTGATTTAATGGAAAAAGACATCAAACCAAAGAAAGGGGAAAAAAAGATCTGAAAGCCATTTTATGAGACCTTGAAGGTTAATGGATGGGTTTAGTTTAATCCAAGTGGACACATACACATCCAAAAAGCTCTTTTATGTAAGTGCTGGAGCAGGTGAGGTCTGGAATATATCCCGTGACTGTAAACACACACGACAGCTCATGTTGACAGTGTTTTAGTTACGCTCCTCAGTAAATGTTACATTGTGTTTTTTTTTCATTCCACATTTGGCTCCTGATAGCTAAAGTTTCCATTGAGGTTAGGTAAGTGTTTGACTTCTTGTCAAACAGTTAGCCAAGTTTTCCTCCTGTGGTGATTTTAGCTCTTAAGGAGGAAAGATGAAAAGGAATGAAACTACCTCCATGTCTACTCGTTTTAAATATAGCTTTGTTGGATTAGCTAAGAGAATCTCATGAAGATTGAATTTTCTGTTTGTGTCTCTAGCTCTTTCCACCTTGCATCATAATGCTCTGCTAATGTCACCAAACTACAAGTAGCTACTAGCATACTTACAAACATTTCTTTCCCAATCATAAAAAAACTGCCCTCACTATTAACAATAGTAACACTGTTCTGTTCTATTGGGTTAAAACTAAATACTAACAGCTGGAAATGGACACTCACACCTTTTGAAAGTCCACCAATAACTATGCTGGATAGGTTTGGCTGTGAAGGATGATCTCAATGCATCACATATATATCAACCATTTTTGGAAAAGCCTTCAAAATGGTTAACTTTGACACTCCACCGTCACCAAATTGTTTTTTAGAGGCATCTTTGAACTGCTTAGCCCATGAATTTTGACATAGCTAAATGGGCTAGCTCTTATTGGGTAGCTATCTAGCTAGCCTTGATAAAAACCGATGTGTTGCATATATGTTGACCAAGGGGCAACAGCCAGTTTAGAAAAATTAAGCCTATGTGGGAGTGCTAAAAGTTGCTGTTCATCAAGAATCCACTTGGGGCTGGCTGCAGAAAGACCCAAAGTCACGATCACATCCAGCCAAAAAAGAAGGGCTTCGATAGGATTAAAAAGCCTTTTTACAGCCTGGTTCAAAAAACAGCTTGGGTCTGGGGGACCGTTTACACGACAACGGTTTTAGGGTGAAACGCAAACGTTTTGTAGGATTTCAGCCTCGCGTTTACATGGAAATTGCGTTTCAGTTTACCTAAAATGCCAAATTTTGAAAATAGCCTCTAGAGTGGGATTTTTCTAGAATGAACGGTAAGCCAGGGTTTTTAGTGGAAACGCTGACGTCACACTCCGCTTTGCGCACGCGCACACAACTGCCCAACAGTACCGATCATCATGAACTACCGTGTTGTGCTTGTTTTTCTCAATCTGCTGTTTCTGCTGACTGTCTTTAACAAAATGTGCATCTGTTGCTCCACTTCTGCTCTCAGCATTCACCAATACACCAGATGATCAGCTCAACTCTACTACTGTGGAGATCTCCCAAAAGCTTCTAGACAAGACAGTTATAGCACCACCTACAGGCCTGGCATGCTTACTACAGCACTGTCATCCCCTCAGCGTTCCCTTATAAACGCAGATTTTTTTCACTGCGTTTGAGTGTTTTCTGGTAAAGTGTTGTCGTGTAAACAGGGCCTGAAACAACGATTTCGCAGGTGGCACACACTGTACAGTGAGTAGACTGATTTCTAACTCAGCAGTTTAGAAGTTATTAGGATTGTTAGCTTTTCCAATCACAGACACAGCTCAGGTCACATGACTGACCTTGGCCTCATTTCACGGTATCAGGAGCAGACGTCCATATTTTATACAGTCTATAAAGTTGACTTATTATTTTGAGTTTATTTAATGTTTAAGGCCCAAGCCTTTTCTAAAACAGAAACAAACGAAACAAAAAAGTACAACTGGACTTACTATCGAGGACAGACCTTACACTAACATCAGGAAGTATTTATCTAATTGGTGACATTGTGCCACAAAGAAGAACAGATATGTCAGCCAGATTTGTCTAAACCTTTGAAAGGAGACAAACTTTAACATCTTGCCATGATTCATTTGATCTTTAAAAGTTTGAGCGGAAAAAATGCAGCCCTTGATACAGCTATCAGGTAGTTAGCTAGCAAATTTCCTTATACTCCTTGTAACTTAATATATCACCTTATTCCATTTTATTCAGCTCTTCTTTTAAGTATTAAAACTGCTAGCCCTTTAACTGGGTACTTTTATCAACCAAGTCCTCACATTCAGGATTGTAATCTTGTACTGCCAGAGAATATGTTTGACCATAAAGGACTCATAAAATGCATCTCAGTCCCTGATTTTGGAAACAGCACTTAAGAAACAGCTGGCCTGCAGGGTGCACAGCTGCTCAAATCGACATAATTTACTCATTATGTTAGAATATTACACAAAGAACAATAGTTCTTAGCAAGATGCAGCTCCATTTTTGAGATATGTCTTCTTGGTGAGGCTGCTCGACCTCACAATAATCTAAGAATCCCATTAGGCTAACAAGGTAATGACAGGGTCATGGATAGTAAGTGGGTTAACGCAGGGGTGGCTGGCTGTTAATGGTTAACTAATAATTTTAGCGATAGGTTTTAAGGTTATTTGGAGGAGCTAATGTATTTACACCAACCAGGCTTCCATTTCTCTTCTCACCATGATGCAATCTCTCAGCCAGAACCCTGCCTGTTTGTGTTTGTGTTTCTGCCATGTAATCCGTTCCCATATGGAGAGTCTTGTATCTCTCTGTTTTGTCATGCACAGAGCAGGATAATTGCATTTCGAGAACGTTTGGGCTCATTCGATGGAAATTTACGAGATCAGTGAGAGGAAGGCATCGTTTCCAGCTTTGGTGGAGGAAGCTAAGTGTAGGGGGGGAGGAGAGGGGTGAGGAGGTGGGGAGATGAGCACAGGGGTAAGGGGTGCACCCAAGCGGCACACCAGGACCATCATCATAGTCTGTGCAGTAGAGTCGAGCTGCTATTTTACTGCTATTAGCGCACTGCCACTCCATCTGTCAAACGCAGCAGCTCACTCTGCTGCAGGAGAAGCTCATTCACTTCCCAAACTCTTTTATTCCCTCACACCAAAATCCTTGAAAGAAGCGCAAAAAAAATGATGTTCTACCTCCTGGTATATAAGAAAAAGCTAATTGCTAATCGAACTCACTGCTGGAATGTTCCACTCAGAAGACATGAGATGACCGGGTGTGAAATGCTGCAGTACATCGGCCATTTGTACCAATGCAGCAGGAAGGAAGGGAGGTGGACATTAACATGTTGTTGGCAGGAGTCCAAGCTAACCCGTGGTGAGTGTGTGCTTCTATCTGTGTGCTGATTGATGAAATGAACTCTGGGTCTGGGAAATTGATTCTGGCTGAGGCTGATCTCCCTCCCGTCCCTCTCCGGTGTGTAGTTCCCCTCACTCCTCCCTTTCCTGCTCACCAGTTGGTTCCTCTGGCTTGTTTCCTCACGCTGATGTGAAGGTTGGTCTCAAAATAGGAGGGAGAAGAGGCCCACTGAGACAAACACATCTGGATAGCTCTCCCTCTCTCTGTCCTCTTCTACCTGACGAGGTGCCTGTTGGCCCAGGTGAGGCTGTTTCATCACTCGCTGCGTTTCATTTCAGCTGCTTCTGAAAATCATTATTCGTCTCCTTTCAGAATCTCTGCAACCTCCGTTTTTTAATATTTCATGAAACCTTTCCTCTGTAGTCAGCAGGGTGTGGAGAAGCTACGTGGGGATTACCTCTGCGCCGGTTCTTACTGAAGTTTCATCTTACTTTTGTACATCCCTCAAATAGCAGTCCTTTATTTACCCTGACAGCTGAGACAGAACAACTTTGATTCAAAACACACTTAGATCAGACACATGTCAATTTATATTCTATTGTGTTTAAGACAGCAGACACTCTTTTTCAAGTTTTTATTTGCTGTGAGAGTACTTCAGCTCTGTAACGCCACATTATGTAATAACAACCCAATATGTAATAATATCATACATTTTCATTTCATTATGTAATAACGCTATATTTTGTAATAAAATTCTTGAACAGAATATATAATAAACTTTGCCGCATTGCTTAATAAGTTATTACATATTGCATCACTTATTACAAAATGCAGGTTCCTGAGTGTGACATTGAGAACCAGACATGTGATATCTCTATCTCTCACTTTAAAACTTATATTATTGATTATTTGATCATTTGCAGCCAACCTAGTGTCTAAAATGATGTTAGGGATGTTTGATACCGCTTTTTATGCAGATAAATACCAGTACGAGTACTCCCTCTTGAGTACTCACCGATACCGAGTACCGATGCTACTAGTGCTTTTGATACATAAAATATGAATAAACAGTGACGGATCATTTTGATCAAAGACAGCACAGTCACTCTCTGTCATTAAGTCCAAATAAAACTGAAACAACTCTCTCTGAGTTTAGAATCGTATTGATATATATATATATATATATATATATATATATATATATATATATATATATATATATATATATATATATATATATATATATATATATATATATAAGTGCTGTCAGGCGATTAAAGAATTAATCTAATTAATTACAGGATTTGTAATTAATCTAATTAAACACATTTTAATCTCATATCTGCTTAAAGTCCCAAAATAAAGAATTTAAATTCCAGGACATTAAAATTACATTAAAAGACATTAAAAACATTCAAAATTAAGGTTGGAATATATAAAACACATTTTAGGTACCCTGAGGCATAAGGAACACATGAAAAAAGTGTTATGGTTCTATCTTTACAAAATCTACATAGTCCTGCACCTGAGATAAGCTGATTTGATTTTTAGGATAGTTTTTGCTTCTTTCACTTTTTTACTTGATGTGGACTCAAGTTTCACTGCAATATGAACTTCTTTACTTCTATGTGGTTAGGAGAACCAGTGCTAAAGGCTAAAAACTGTGAGGAACTATGTACAAAACACTTAATTCAAGTTCTATTGTCCAGTTTTGGTGTTGCTGTGTGAATTGTAGCCTCAGTTTCCTGTTCTTAGCTGACAGGAGGGTCACCCGGTGTGGTCTTCTGCTGCTGTAGCCCATCTGCCTCAAGGTTGGACGTGTTGTGTGTTCAGAGATGCTCTTCTGCAGACCTCGGTTGTAACCAGTGGTTATTTGAGTTACTGTTGCCTTTCTATCAGCTCCAACCAGTCTGTCCATTCTCCTCTGACCTCTAGCATCAACAAGACATTTTGGCCCACAGAACTGCTGCTCACTGAATATTTTCTCTTTTTGGGACCATTCTTTGTAAACCCTAGAGATGGTTGTGGGTTAAAATCCCAGTAGATCAGCAGTTTCTGAAAGACTCAGACCAACAACCATGCCACGTTCAAAGTCCCTTAAATCACCTTTCTTCCTCATTCTGATGCTCAGTTTGAACTGCAGCAGATCATCTTGACCATGTCTACATGCCTAAATGCACTGAGCTGCTGCCATGTGATTGGCTGCTTCCACACTTTTATGTTTTACAAGTTGAAACAAACTGGATAAAACTACATCAGAGTTTCTCCAAATTGGCCAAAGATCAGATTCATTTGCACCTTCATTTTCAACACTTCTGAATTACACCCTTGATTAAATTTTGTCTGGTTGCACCCACTAACACATCGATCTGTGCCTCACAACGCTTGACACTTTTGGTATGAAACGTGTGCCTGAAGATTTTTGTTCTGTTAGTGTTACTGAGAAGAAGCAGCAGGGGTTAAGTATTCAATTAAAATTTTCAGTGAAATACGGAGGATCATGAACTAGAAAAGTGTTCAGAGTTTTCCTTTCTTTTTTAATGTGTGTTTGTTTGTCCTGGGTGTTTGAGCTGCATGGCTGAATTTTTGAGACTTAATTTAAGCACTTCAGTATTTTTGTGCAGTTGTTTGTGAGTTAACTTACACACATCTTCAACAAAATGAGAATGAAAGATTTACTGGAGCTCTACTTGTAAATAATGTGCGTAAATCTGAGGATTCTTCCACCTCACCACAGTGCAGCTCAGGTGGATCTCTCCCTGTTTAGAGGCATCTGCTTATCTTTATCCCTTAACAAAACCGACCACTGGAGTAATTTTATCATCTCATTACATTCCTGAACGAGGAGCCTCCCCCTGTTTCGCCTGCTCTAAGGTCATCCCGCGCTGCGACACTCCCCCTAGTCATCTTTGCATGCTAAGGTGTCGTTTTAATGAGGGGTCGAAGCTCAGTATCCTCCCTGTGTGCGGCATATTCACACCCGCTTAGCTCCTGCTTAGGCACGAAAGATTATTTTTCACGTTGAAGTGGCTCTTTTCTTTTCCTGGATTTGCTGCAAATCCTACTTATTTGACATACTTTTACACAAATAAACGCAAAAAAAAGACACCACTGGAACACAAGGGGACATAATCACAGTAATTGGCGACCGTATCGCCATTGTCTATGAAAAATCTGTCATTTACATGACCGAGAGGCATGGGAGGTGAGTTATTTTTATCACAAATCAAAGGCTACAAAAACATCCCTGCAGGGGCAGAGCTAGAACAAAGGGTGAAATATTATTATGCATTTTGTCTTCTTAATAAGGCCAAATTATTATTTTACTCGCACTAAATTAGCTCTGACATGTAACAGAAGCACAGATTATAAAATACTGACAAGGATTTAGAGGTAATTGTACTAAATGAATGTTCCATCTGTGTGTGCTACGACAAACAAAGCACATTGTACTGAAATTCCCTAATCATACTCACAGTATGAAGACCTCACATGCAGAATTCAAGTCCTACTTTACCACTTTAATATGATCAAATCTTTTTTTATTACATGAAGAAATTAAACTCAAGCTCTGCACTTGCTGTTCCCTTTCACACACCTGCACTCACAATCAGCCTTTTCCCAAAGTACCGCAGTGGTTTAGTTGTCAGCACTGTGCACAGGGACAGCAGAGGCAGGTGCACCTCATATTAGCTTTGTATTCCTCTGTTAATCCCACTTATGTCGACCACCGGGGCCCTGTTGGAGGAAAACATCGCCAAATTTCCCTAATCAATGAAAGTCCCTGAAAGGCTGGCACCGCATGTAGTCGCTGGAAGTGTTTACCTAAGGCCACAGATGTTTCTCCATTATTCCGCTTCGTCAAGTGAAAGCTCTTCACTGTTGTTTGCATTCGTCAAATAAGAGGGAGAGCGGAGCCAGAGAGGAGATGTACAGCCGTGCATTGTGTACAGGCACGTATGGAGAACAATGTATGCTGAAAGTACATCTTGTGCAGTGATGCTGCAGAAGAACGTGGAAGAGGGCGGATAAGTAATCACATGCATGTTTTTCTCAGCGAGTATGGAGTTCTACGAATCTTTTTTTTGTTCCAAAAGTACAAGCAATACATAAATACAAACTAATATCTCAGCCTCTGTAACTGTGAAATTTAACATTACTGACAGGATGAGGCCAAAACCTTTACTAGTTATCAACATTGCTTTTCAGAATTAGTTTTTAAAGTAACGGTAACACTTAGTGACACTGTTAGTTTAAAAACCTGGACTCTGACACAATTCCTACATAATTAATGACACCCTTAACATGTCAAGCTCTGATGTGTTTTTAGCTTAAAAACTGGGCTCAGCATATTAGAGGGAAACTTGCAGGAGTTAGCTTTTAGGAAGACCTGACTGATCAGAAATATTCTTGTGAGCCTCAATACCTAATAATGTAAAATGCATTATTACAGATTTTTTTTTTTTAAATGTATTTATCTTCTTTTTTTTTTAAATTGACCTACGATGTGTTCAATTGTTTAATGTTAAATTACCTACCTACCTCAACAGAAAGACTTGTTGCCGATCTGGAACTGCATATTGTTCTTGATTTTTACCCAGAGAATGTCATGTATTGATTGCTTTTGGGAAGTAAAGCTGTCAGTAAAAGGGAAGTTAGGTAAAGCTAAAAAAAAACATCAGATCCTTAAAATTAGCATAGCTCAAAAAACAACCCATCTAAGCTTCAGTCTTTTAGAGTGTTTATATGATATGCTATCTACACATTAGTGCTGCACGATGAATTGAATTACCAGGATTTGAGAATGCGCAGATATGTGACCACATAGAAGACTGCGCTTTGCAATCAAAATGGCAAAATGTGCGCCTGGTTATTTACAGATGTTAAGCCCTCACTGCCTCGGCTGCTCTTGTGTGTGTTTGTTGGCCACGACAATAAACAAAAACAAAACAGACGTAGATAATTTTTTATGGTCTTAATAATATCTCCATGTTCTTTTAAAGCAAAGCATGTTGTTTTATATTACTAATCCTTACAATCACAATTACAGTATTGTCCAAAAATAATCACAATCCCACAACACCACAGCATTATATATATTTTCAAGAGTGTTTCAAGTTTCTGGTAACTCCATAGTTTTTGCCTTATATCTTTAGATTTAAAAAAATGGTTCAATTTTATGAATAACCGTTGCGAAATGCTAGCTGCGATGCTATTTGTATATATGCAGGGAAAGAATTACAAATTCCATGTTGTTTTACCCAAGCAGCAATCTATGTTGTTAGAAAACGTGCAAACGACGATGTTTCTAAACTGCTATCAAGGCTGACTGCAAAACCCCGGGAGATTCCATTAAGTCCATGTTAAAACATTAGGGCTACAGCAAAACTGCCACGTTAACAGCTCAGTTCAAGAAATCGAGAGATTGTGTCCACTTTTAACAGATTCTTTGTTTAAACTTTGATTTTGAAATGTGATTAACGTCCTAAATGTTTGCTTGGGAAACGACAAAGATTTGCGACTGCAAAGTCCCTCGCCTGCTTTCAAAGAATGGTTTTCTTTGAAATACCCTTTAGAGATCTATTTTAATCGAAGAAATTTGTTTTCAATTTTTGTAGTCAACAGGTTTTTTTTTAGAAAGCAGCAAGGTGTTTCAGTTTTCTGAAACTGAAAACAGAAAAAGTATATATTTTAAGAGACTATTCTAGCTGAATGATGTATCTACTTGTGCTTGTTCAAACAGTTAAGCTGTGGTTAGGTCTGAACTTAAAAGTAGACACTGTTTATGGAAAAAAAAATGAGGGCCACTGAAAAAAAAAAAGTCCATTTTTTTTTTAATTACTGTTTTTTTTTGTTTTTGTTTTTTTTATTCAAATCACAATTTTGAGGATTACGGTCAATTTCGTATTTTCTTTTTTTTCTTTTTTTTTTTTTTTTTCCTTTTCTTATTCTCTCCTGTACACTGTTACATGTGAGTCAATGAACCACTTTTCTATATCATGATCATTAAAGTCAGTCCATGACACAATGGTACTTGTTTATTTTGTTTTTTTTTGTCCCCCAGCCTCGGGCCTTCCTCTTTCTTTCAAAATCTCGTCCGCAAATGTGAGCAGACTCACAGCGTACACAAACAAGCATTCCACTTGGAAGTCATTTGCACAATCACATAACTATACATACTTAAGTGCCTTCTGACGAGTCCCCCGAGGAATCAGACGAAATATGTGTTGCCTAACGTGAGTGCTGCAAAGCTTACACACACACACACACACACACACACACACACACACACACACACACACACACACACACACACACACACACACACACACACACACACACGCACACACACACAAACACCAAACAACATCTGGCTCTAATGCGCAGCTTCACCAGAGTCATCTGTACGGAAGACAAGAACGTCAACTTCTTCACATTTCTCCCGTCCAGGCAGAAGTGAGTCTGATGACAGCTAGAATGTCACCCAGGGGGTGACAAAATCAGCCAGTGGCCCGAAAAACAGCTGAGTGAAGTGATAGAAACCCCTCTCTTAAATTGGGCCACATATGTATTATGCATCAGGGAGCGTCGTAACATGCAATGACTTTGGCTGACTCGACTTTTACGCTGACTCGCTGGTGTAATGAGGTCACTTCTTTTGGCTCTTAAGTATTTGCTGAGAAAAGTAAGAGTGCTTAAACATGTCGGAGAGCTTCACTTTTGACTGACGCTGTCCACTTATGAGCACTGAAAAGTATGAGCACAGTGCTGATGTGAAGTTTCAGACACTTTTAAAACGATTGAGCAATTAGGGGAACTCTAACAGTTATAGCACATTTTAAAAGTTTATGAATTTATATTCTCATGCTCAGCAGATTACAGAAAGGGTGAAGAATATCAAAACTTACAATAATCATGCAGGGGGAAATGATGAAATACGACTCAAACATTTAGGGATGAAGACACTGATGGGATTAACTTGGATGTGATGGGAATGATGTGAAACTTGTGAAATTTGACCCCTTGATTTGACGTAAAACGTTTAAAAAATGAACGCATTGATACTCTGAATTGTTTTACAAGCCATCACTAATTCTTCTTGTCTCAAAAGGTCAAACTTCAACAAATCAAAATGACGGCAAAGTTGCCACAAGAAAGAGGAATGGGGTGGGTAGCAATTGGGAAAACTTGATCCAAATACCTGCACATAAAACCGGCAAGAGCGCTCTCGCTTCTGTAGCTGCAACCCAGAGAAAGAGAATGCAAGAGAGAGTGAGAGGTCAGCAACTTCAAACTGTTCCACTTGAAATACATTTTTGCTTGAAGTAAAATTTGACAGAAGATTTGACTCTTTTAATAGTCCCTTGACAAACATTTGAAAAGTAATGTTAATTATACTCTATTTTAGGACAAAAAAAAGCAAAGGCACCAAGTTAACAAGCATCAAAACAAGACAAGACGAGTGAGAATACACCTTTGGCACTCTGAAGAGTTCTAGTTAATAATTTTATTCCTTTTCATTTGTCACTTGAGAAAACTCACATGAGAGAAACTCCGTGCCACCGTTTAAGGAGTTAGTGCTGACAACATTTGAGCATAGCAAAATGACAGGCTGAGAGAAAAGCTGTTAGCGCTGCATGTGGAGTGGGTATTTTGATCATCCACTGCACAGAAAGATGATGTGACAGCAGCCCGAGGGTGAAGGCAGAACATTCCCTTTCTGACTGTGGATCATAAAGCCCGCCTCTTTCATGTTGACAGACGGGACATAGGTCAAATGTTAAAACCAAGATTTGTGTCAAAACAAATGGCAAGCATGGTTTCATCAACACAGGTTTGTCCAAGTATTCATTCTTCTGATAACTGTATGTTTAATTAGCTACTAAATGCTAATTAAAGAGGGCAAAAAACACCCATGAGTGTGTAAGTGTGTAAATCAAATAAGTGTTTTGGTTTGAGAAAGAGATGCAAAAACTGCTACTACTCTGGATTCCATATGTTAAATTTGTGTCTACACTTGTTTGCAGGTGGTGTTTTGGCTTCACTTGATTTCAGCTGGGGGAGGAGGCGGATCATCCATGTTTACATACAGTTCATAATATTGCTACAAACAGGTTAGCTAACTGCACTGAAAACTAGCCTCAATAACTCTACTCAAACAAAAAATTAGCACCATCAAGGGGAGTAATTTCACCTTATTAATTTAAGGCCTCCTGGACAACTTTCTTGACTTGACTTTTTTTTTTCTTTTTTTCTTTTTTTCTTTTTTTCTTTTTTTTCGCAAAAAAAAGAAAGAAAAAAAAAGAAAAAAAGAGAGAAAAAGTAAAAATAATTTAGATTTTTTTTTTCTAGTTGGCTCAAGGGTGAAAATTATTTGAACAAGTGCTTGATTTCAACAAGCTTTGATTTAGGCCACGCCCCCCAAAAATCTGTCAGCGAAATATGTCAGATTAGGAATCCAGTTTTTTAAATGTAAATATAAAAAAAGCTGTGTACTTTTTCTCTTCAAAGGAAGGAGCAAGACTTTTTTTTTTATAAAAGAGGAAATAATTTTATATTACAGGACAGCCTCTGACCTCTTTAAGAATTACCCCTGTGTTAAAACCTTTTTTATTTCTTCACTCCAGCTGTTGTTCTCCCATTTCCCCCTTTTTACAAGAGACACTTAAGACTACAACAGTAATCTCCACCACAGCAGTATCCCCTATCCCGATGCCGTTTTTTTACGAGAAACCTTCTTTTCAAGAGGCATTATAAACTCTAGTTGCTCCTCGATGTGAATTTACTCATTGCATTCCCTTCTGAGGCCTTTTGGCCATCTTTACTGCCTCCCCTCTCCATTGGAGAAAACTGGCACTAAAATCTCAATGGGGACATCTGTGTCTGTTGCGGGCAATGAAATAAAAATCCATCCCCCGAAAAAAAAAAAAAAGAAAAAAAGAAAAAAGCTATCTGGGAACAGGTGTTCGTGTTCCTCGACAAGTGAAGCCGCTCCAGCAAATTAACGACCGACATTTTGGATTTCACTGATGTTTGCTTTTCTGTTGGCTGCTCAGCACACAGAAATTATTATTTTTGCTCGCTCTGCCTGAGTGCCCCACACCACGCTCTGCTGTGAATTGGGAAATAAATGCATTAGCTTCAGGTTCAGCTAAAATGAGAAACTGTGCACTCCCACTGCTTGGATCCAACCCACTGAAATCTTACCCTGTCCCATTAGTGAGAATCAAATGGTGCAAATTTAGTGCTTTTGACAAGCATGTCATATTGATATCATCTTTTTAACTACATCAAAGTGAGGCTGATGGAATAATACATGATACAAGAGTGAGAGGGATGTGCTTGAGCGATCCCTTGAAACTAACGGTGTGTTTTTATCCACAGTGGACCCCAAAAATCCTGGATAAAATTTTACCCGACAGCACTGGGTGAAATCACAGATCATTAAAAGAATACCTACTGTTCAGGTTGGGATAAATTGAAGGGTTTTTTTTCTAAGTAAGACTCCAATTTTGGAAATTCAGAAAGGTCAAGGAGCCAGAATGAATTTGTCGGCTCAAATTGGCACTTGTGAGTAAAACTGCTTCCCTAAAATTCTTTCGTCTCTAGCCAGCTCTGAAAAGTCCAAGGCTGATTTGAACAGGGCAGACAAGCAAGAGCAAAGGTCAGTATTCCTGCAGGTCATGTTTATCTAGACTGTCAGAAAGTTGGAATAATCTTTGAAAGGAAGGTGAATAAAAGGGCTGTTTTGATATTTCTTTATGAAACACTTTCCTACCTTGTTGAGGCTGCGTGCCGCGCTGTCTTTACCGCCTGGTGTGAGGTTCCTGAGCTGTACGTCCAGGAGATCCACCAACTGGACCATGGCTTTTACTGTGAATGTGATGTCCCCTGCTTGAAGGTTACGCTTGGTTTGCTCCGCCAGCTCTCTGGCAATGACCGCTGCTGTCTCTCCAGCTTTTATCTGCAAAAGAAAAATATTGGACAGTCACTAAAAAGTGCAAAAAAAAAAATCTCATTCAGAATTCTAAGAAAAACATGCTAAACGGGCAGAAAAGTCCCCTGCAGCTTCACTGGAGTCCAAACACAGCTTGTTCCTTTAATGAACCCATCCTATCACCAACAATCCATACATTTAAAATAATGGTAATTAAAAAGAAAAATACCATACACAAATGTGCAGCTCCTTAAATGCATCGTTTACATTCCCCACAAACTGCTGCTCCATTTCAGACAATTAATGTGTTCAGCTGCTCCTCCGCTGAGTGTTTACTGGGTCCAATATTGTATCTGGAAGCAATTATAAAATCAACTATAGAAGGATTTCCCTTGATAGCCTTTCCCCTTTATGAAACGTATAGAGCACTGCAGCTTAGGGAAAGCTGTGTACACGGCATGTTGTACTGTAAAGCCTATAAGTTGTACACAGAGGATAGATCATGTTTGTTTCTACACTACCTGAAGCTTCTCTGTCTGTTTGCGGCTTTGCTAAAAAAGAAACATCAATTACTACGACTTGTTTGCCCCTTCTGTTAGTTTAACACATGAAGTTGCTTTTAAAGTATTATTGCCTTACCTCTGGACTCATTGTTGTTTGATAAGTGTAGAAAAATTAAACAATTTTACTCAGTGGTTTCAAGTATTGTGAGTAGTAAGCTAATGCTAGCAGCTTTGCTAAAGCACTATTTTGAATGAGGAAGACAGGACTTTGCTCACCAAACACATTTGCTAGCTCCAATAATGCAGGTTATGAAGTGGTGAGAATGTTTATTTACTTCTAAGGAACTGCTAGCTAAAATCTTTGACTGTTAGCATAACGTCATGTATTTAGCTTTTAAATTCAACGCATTTTTCTTGAGTATAATTTCCAAATGAGGCAGCTAGGAATATCTAAAGTCATCTAGTAAAGTTTTTCACACTTATTGAGTGTTGGAGGCACTCTCACAACAGAACGGAATCAAGCTAGCAGGTAGGCTATATAGGAGTATTGTTGCACAAAATGGTGAATTACTGCCGTGTTTTTTGCTTCACTAATCAGTCGGACTGAGAAAAAAAACATTTCATGTGCTTTTGACAACCAAAAATGATCTCAGATTAGGGCAAGGAGTGCCAATAGTCGTCCAAAGAACAGAGAACATTGTGGCTAGCTGTAAGCTCCATCATCTCAACATTTTGAGTCTGTTCACAGCATTTCCTGTCAGGTAGGTCAAATCCTCTGTCAATAGAATCTTAAAATCTTACTTTAGTAAAAGTAAATACATTGTGATGGAGTATAACTTTAACAGAAAGGTAATTTACAGAGAAATAATAATAGTTAAACAATACAGAAAATAGTACATAAGTGAAACTCATTGTCTTTCGAGTGGCTATTTTTTTAAGTCCTGGAAATTGAGCCAAAAGTTATCATTTATATCTTTGGACCCCCTCTGCCTTGAAAAATATAGTAGTAACATTTATGTTTTCAAACCATTGGCTAGATGTTGATAAGGATGCTAACTCTACGTATAGGTCCCTCCTGCTAATTAGACTTTTTTTTTTTTAAATATCTCTTTTTCTTGCTGGCTGGGTCTTTCACTATAGGTTTTACTGTACTGTCCATTTATAATTTCCACTTAGTTGGTGGATAAGACATCTTGAAATCACATTTTACTGCACACTTCTATCTGACTGGATATCATGTTTGCTCACAAAGCTAGCTACTTAGCTGAAAACCTGCTAGTAGAATTTTCTGTTCAGCTCACAAAAATCAAGCAAATGTAAATGACACACTAAATCATCTTCCTCTTTCAATAAGTGTAAAATTAAAAAACATTAGTGAGTTACTTAAATCTATGACTAATCCAGTGGTACGTATCCATCTTAAGCTGCTAATGCTAAGAGAACAAACACTGTGGTAAAATCCTGTTTACCATTCCACACAGGCCAAACTTGTTAGCTTTTAACATCATTTTGTAGCCGTTTACCTCAGAGTTTCTTATATCATTGTTCTAACTTTAAAATGTGTCAGCTAGAACATTAAAAGTTAAAAGATAACATCTGAAAACTGGGCGTTACCTGTGAAGCTACAACTAGCATAATAAGCTAGCAGCCTGTCACAGTCTTCTTCTGTCTCCCTCTGACTTTAAATCTTATAAATCAGGAGCCAAACAACCAAACCCAGCTTATTACTTGGACAAACAGGTTAAATAAGTTTTTGTTGTAGAGTCAGAGAAGATGCACCTGACTTTGTCTTCCTAAGGGGAAACTTGTGAATATTTCTCTGTGCCTTGGAGGCATCTGTTTATTGGCTAATGAGACTCACCACAAACCATGAAAGGTTTGCTCACAAACTTCCACTTTGTGCTCTGCAGTTTAAATCTCACCCCGGCTCTCTCTACCTATTAATGTGAAGAGGCTCCCCTTGATGTCAACCATTTCCCACTAATTGCCAGACATTTGGAATAAATAGGCTGTATGTGAAACTCCGACACAGGCAAAAAAGCAACTTGTCGTGCAATAAAAAGTCTACATTTAAAAACACGAGAAGTGATTTGGAAACAGACTTTTTTACCTGTATATTGAACATACATGTAATGAATGCGAAGCCGTTAATCTTGTTAATGTATCATTTTGACCAAAGCCAGAGCAGCCTTTTGATGTGATTTCAGAGTTCAAAGGTCAGCCAGTTTTAAAGCTTGAACTTCTGGACCCCTTTCTGTGAGATCAATCCCAAAATCACAGTGACACCTCCTACATCAAGCCTATACTGATTTCCTCTGGCACCGCTGCTATCATCACCTCAGAGTTTATTAGTGAAGCCAATTATCCTGCTGAAATCGCTCCTCACAGAGGTGTATGCTGGGTGATGTGTGTTTGGAAGCTGTTTTCCTCTTTTCCCACCCTGCTCTTGTATCTTAATGAGGGGGAGCTGCAGACACAGCGTAAATAGCTCTGCTTGAATGTCACTCCTTTGTCTTTTCATTCTCAACATCTTCCTCTCTCATTTTGAATACTGAAACCATCTGGTAATGAGCAGCGCTACATTCACAGCGCTGGATGGAAAATAAGGTGCAATATTCCTGATATGTGACACGTTCATCTTCATTAAAGTCTTCCTGGGACAGCACACTGCAGAGGCGTGATTTTCTTGAAAACAAAAGATTAATAACATGTTTTACTCACTTGTGTCACGTCTTTCTATCTAACACACCAGGAAATATATTTTTCTTACAGAAACAATGTTGCTGTTTCATGGTAAAATCATAGTGGTTGCTTAATTCCTCACAACAGCAGCCTGTAGTTGAGCTTTACTGCAGCACAGAAATGCACGTGATAATTTCCCCTTCCCTCTATTTTGCTCCCTGACTGCCATTCCCCTTCCATATCTGCAAACCGCCGTTTGTTAAATGGGCCGAGCTTGGTGCTGCTGAGTAGATCATAAGCATTATAACATGCACGCCTCAGGGTCCTATGAGTTTAAGAGAGAACATTTTCAACATTGCCTGCAATTCATAACCCGGAACCATGATCCTCGCTTGCAGTTACCCTCTCCTTTTTTGATTTCTTTCCATAAAGGATGCAGGCATTAGAAGCTTTATGTGGGGCTGTGCTTAATGACTCCAGCTATACAAATGGTGTTCTGCCTGAGAGGTGTGTGATGCAAACAGCGGCTGTATCATGTAATGGACAGAAAGTGGTCTGGATGAGATGTCATACACAGCAGTTCATGAGACGTTGGTTTGTAATCCGTTTGAGTGAGCATAACTCACATTAAGTAGACCCTTTAATTACATTTCCTTATTACTTGACCAGGGGAAAAAAGGAAAACAAATAAAAACTAAAACCCCTTTTGAGTACAAACTGAGTCTTTACACTCTTGGTTTGCACACTGTAGCAAATGTTACTTAGATCAGGCCAAAAGGGCACAGCTCTGTGTAAAACAACACATTTGCACTTCAAAGTAACACTTTAACTCAGTGCCAAATCCTCCAGGCCAATCTTTGAGAATTTTTTCTAAACACACTTTTTGATCATTTCTTCTCAGAAAAGCTAAAAAAAATCCCAAAAAGTCAAAGCTATCCAACCGTACTGTAAGAAGAACAATTTTTTTTCTATGTGCTCGTTTAAACCACATGGGTTCGTACCTTCTGGCTGATGAGGTGCACCCAGGGGGAGGTGCAGTTGCTGAAGTCAGGTCCCTGGGGATCCCAGTATCCCTCTGGACCCATGCACATGTATGAAGCAACGCCTGGAAAGAGGCAGAAAAAAGACAGGTTCAGTGAGAACAATACAAAGGCTGGTGAGTGTTTGACTATGTTCATTAAGCCTCTTGGTATAAAAAATATTGTTTCCACATAATTCATATGTCAGCAATTTTCCTCTGACTTCATGCTTCATCACTGTTACAGTGTACTAATGTAGCCTACTCTTAAATTGTAAGAGTATTTGGAGTATGATGATAAAAGATAATTTATTGTGAAAACTACAAGGTCAAGATTGATCACAAACACAAATTAGATTTGTGTTCTGGGAGCTCCCTGCCTTTTCATGTGCTAAAGCTGGAGCTGGGAGGGCACACCTCTATGGCCAAGACATGGAGGGCACCAGCAAAGACTCCATAGGGTCAATCATTTAGAACTTAATCAGAGATTTATCATGCACTTAATCAACCCATTTGCTGCCACTGACATCAAAAGATCTCAATTCCTTATAAGCCATTGGTTGCAAACAAGTCTATAGACACTAATTGTGTTGTGTTTTAAAAGTGTTTAGTGTATGATGATAAAAGGTAATTTATTGTGAAAACTACAAGGTCATAATTAAGTGATACTCATGTTATGATCACAAACAACAAATTATATTTGTGTTCGGGGAGCTCCCTGCCTTTCCATGTGCCAAAGCTGGAGGTGGAAAGAGCACACCTCTATGGCCAAGTCAGGAAGAGCACAAGCAAAGACTCCATGGGGTCAATCATTCAGAACTCAATCAAAGATTTAATGTTCACTTAATTAGCCCATTTGATGCCACTGACATTGATGCCACTGACATCTAAAGATCTCAATTCTTTATTAACCATTGGTTGCAAACAACATCCATAGACATTACCTATGTTTTCAAAAGAGCAGGGATGGTCTGGCACACATTATAGTAGTAGTTAATTATCCAAATTGATGTTATCTCTACAAGTTTGTGGTCTGGAATACATGCTTCAAGTCTCCGTAATTAGAGTACAATTCATCACGACAGCATGTCAACTACATCACGTCAAGAAAATATCAGTTCTGTCTCTTCTCTGTTTCATGATGACTGCGTGATATCTGATTAGTCAACTCACACCACCAAACAACCAGAGTCGAGGGTTAGAGTTGATAAGCCTGGCCTCATTTCTGTTGGTCTGCTGACTCCCGTCGTAACTCTAATTATTTTGTGGGCTTGTCGTAGCGAAGTTAAATATGGTTGAGTGACAACACGGTTTCTTTGAATTTGGAAGTCATCAGATGTTTTGATGTGATTTCACTACGTGACATCCGAGCCCTCTCAATCTGCTTTGTGTAAACTGATGCGTTGTTGCTCCAGCTCCAATGATTTATATTGTTTGATAAGTTAAGTTAATAAATTGAGTTAAATAGAGACCTGTTAGACCTGGGGCAGAATGAGGACGGTGTATTTTGGCAGGGAGACTTGAAATTTGTATCCAACCTATCATGAAAAATATTGACCTGTAGTTCCAAAAAATTCAACGCCAGCTACGGAACCTGGAGCTTCCAAGCAACTATTTTCACATCAATTGATGATGAGTTCATGATTGTTGCCATTTCTATGTGTTCTAGTCAATCTAAGACACACTTTTAGAAATCTTTCCAAAACTTTTGGACAACCAAAATAAAAAAAGTACCACATTCTGAAATGTTCTCTAGGTGTGTCTGTAAGTTTCTGAAAAATCTTTTAGAAGACAATGAAGTGACGCCACATTTTTCAGTCCTCTTACCCTTTTCCCCATTAAGAAGTGATGGACTACACACTAATTTCCCTGCTCTCGACTAATGCCAAATTCTGAAAACTCACCCAAAGAAAAAGAGAAAAACTATCCCCAGAAACACAATTCTTAAGTGATTAAATTAATGGATGTAGAAAAATGTAATTGGATGGTTTTATCTCTTGACTGAAATAAAGTTCCTTCACTTGAGGCCAGCCAAGCTTGCCCAGACAGCGTCTGTATTTAATCATTAAAAGTCAGACAGTGTTGGCATGTGTGTGTGTGACAGTTCAACTCTGGCATGGGAATGAAAATGCACCAAAATAGGTGCCAATTAAGTCCACTACAGCTGAATTCATCACGGAGAGGTCAATTAAGCTGGGATGAAGAAAGTGTCTCTGCTGCTGGAGATTGGGTTTGGAAATGAAAAATCTTAGAATGTTCATGTTGGCTTTTGTACAAATAAACCTCAGGAAAATGTGTAAAAGTAAACAGTCTGGTGAGGCTTTCCATTATGGATTATAATTAAGATGTTGGATATATTTACTCTGGAGACAAACAGGAAAATCAACAGTTGCTGAGCGCATATTTAACGTCACATTGACTCAAACCGCTGTATTTGAATGTGTCTTTGACTTGTGCTTAAAAGTTCCTCAAATAAACTTGTGTCCATGTTCTCTTAGCTGACATCAGCAAGGCTACATACTGACATTAACTCGCCCTTGCTTGTACTTAGATGGAAGGTGTGTGTAAGTGTGTGTGTGAGGGTGAGACGGCCAACATTAACAGATATAAATTTTGATTGACATATAATTTCCTTCCCCGGTCCACCTTGGACAGCCTTATGTTTGATGGGTTTATAAGATAAGGGACTCTGCATTTCTGTCTATATTGAGAGGCAGGAGAAGGGGGTATGAAAGGGAGCAGTGGAGGGGAGGTGGGGGGAGAATGACAGCGAGTGAATTGAGGTAGATGGAAAGGGGAGCTTGAGGAACTTTCAAAGAGTGGCAGAGGAAGCTAACGTGTATCTGCTCGGCGGTGTCGTGTGAAGAGCGGTGGCTTTGAAGACAGCGCTGAGGGGGAGTGGGGAAGGGGGGGGCATGTGTTGCTCTTATCTCGCCAAATGACGGCTGTTAGTGAGGTCTCGACGGGTGCTGGTGGTGCCCATTAATGAAGACTGCATGTATACGTGTGTGTGAGAGTGAAGTCTGCGCTGATTGATGAAATGAATTGCTTCAAGCCAGATTTGAGGGTACGGTGTCACTCCTCAATCTAGGCTGACTTTCCCCTCGAAAAAAGTCATAAAAGAGTTTTAGAAAACTCGCTAGCAAAGGAACATTTTGCCTTTTTCATCTATATGGTTTCCTCTTCTTTTGGGTTTGCAGTAAAATTGTACTAGTATGAGCTGATTTATTTATAGAGCAACCTTCTCTGACAGTAGAAATCCACAACATTAAGGTTTCTGGGTTACATTTTGTTAAGCTTAAGCTTCAATTCTTGCATTCTATTCTCATTAGACCCTTTCCTCTGTGGTTGAGTCTTGTTACAAAATAAACTGCTGCAAATCAGAACAGATATTCCTACTTTCAAAGATAATGCTTTTATATCTAGAGCAGACAACATACATTTTAATGTAATGCAAACCACTCTATTTTCTGAGCATTTGTACAAAGACAGAGCTGCTGTTGCATATAGAAACAAATGGCCCAACGCCTGATAAACAACAGCTCTTTGATGTGTCTCACTTATGTGATCAGGCACTAATTAATTTCAACAACTGTGTCCCTGAGAGACAGGAGGTAGAATGACTTTGTGTGGTGGTCACTGCTTTCCATATGCTAGCTTTATGCTTGGATAAAAGAGTGAGAAGGGAGGATGGGGATCAAATGAGTGAGTGTGAACATAAACAAAAAGACCCACCAGCAACCAACAACAGGACAAGATAATATTGACAAATCCACAGGGAAGGAGTATAACAACATGTATCTTTTACCAGCAGACACTTCCACTCCTCAACATGAGACTGAGGTTTAAAAGGATTTACTAGTATCTGGCACCAGCGTTTGATCCACATCAGCTGCCAAAACTGATGTTTTACTTCCTCTTGTTTAATTAAAAAAAGTCGTCCTAATTGGGGGTTTTGTTTAAAAACTGAACACAAGCATTCTTTGGGTGCATTTTTTGTGTTTCAACAGCCCATTATTCTGGTATCCCGGTGGTGCAAAAGCTTCCCAATGGACCAAACACCCATTTTTCTAACAGCTTGTTTTCCTTCAACCAAAACCCATTATTCCAAAACCCCAGTAGACTGGAAAACAAACCAAAAGAAGCAGAAGTACTTTGAAAACCAACTCTCTTTGTAGTTGTAATTGAAGTGACACCGATGCCAACCTGCACTAATCTTTAGACTTCATTGGCTTTGGACAGTAGAGTTGGTGTATCTAGGAAAGTACTTTGGTTTGGCAGTCGCTTCTTAGCCGCCCCACAACAACTACTTTCTGGTTACGACTTCATTATGGTTGACAACACAAAATAGTTACTCAAGTTACACTATCTAGTGTCACATCAAAAAACGTTACCTATGGTCCCAGGTGGACATGGCATCTTGGTCACCATCCCCTGCTTCGTCTTAGGCCACGAGATATCCATCATCACCAGAGGGTTGCAGTACTCCACCCTTACATTGGGAAGCTTGGAGGAAGGCGGTCCCCCATCGTCATCTTCTTCTGGGACCAAACCCTCAACCACCGTTTGGACAGGAGCCGCCACCGTTGTAGTTGTTCGCGGCCACAGGGCCATGGCGGTTGTTGAAACTGGAACCCTTGCAGTGGTGGTCCTGCCTGTAGTGGTGGTCAGGGTGACTGTGGTGGGTCGGGTGGTCGTTCTTGATGCTACCGTTGTTGTATCCATGTAGACCATGACGGAAGAGGAAGTTTCTGGTGACAAAAAACAAGAAGGAGTGTTAAACATGGATTCTGGCAGGAACTTGAAAGATGGAATTCAATACAAAAGTCATCTCTATCTGGTAGGGTGTCACGTCTAAAGCAGGGGTGGCCAACCTATGGCTCACGAGCCACATGTGGCTCTTTGCCTTTCGGTCCGCGCCTCTTTGATCCATTCATAAATATTTACTTTTGATACTTAAGTTTCACTTTCTCTTCTCTAGTACAAATTTAAACACACTTAAAAACACCATAAATCTTGCTTTGAAAATAAGAAATGTATTGATTTTCATTCTATGTCATTTCGTTTTTGTGTGAGAGGATGTGCGTTAATTAGACCCTGTGTGTGACGTGGCTCTCCATAGTACCATGGTCATTTTTGTGGCTCTTGGTCTCTGACTGGTTTGCCACCCCTGGTCTAAAGCCTAGTTTACTACTCTACCCCATAGCTCCCACCTGTACTAGGTCACCGTGGGCACCATACACTTCTGCACCTATGACATCTTGCAAAACTTCATGGAAACACGTAAGGGCAGGGGTGTTAGATCTCCTGTTCCCAGTCCTGCTGCGTTTTTTGATTGCTGAAGAAATTGAGTGGATATGTTGGAAGAGATGTCATTTTTGTACAGACCAAGGATGTCAATCTATTGCAGAAGTGTAAACCAAGCTTTAGAGGTTATTTCATTTTGTTGCTGGTTTGTAAAAAGGCTTTTCCTCCTTCCTGTCAGTAAAAGAGATGACGGGTCACTGGGGATCAATTGGAACTGGTAGGTGTCTCTCACCTGGGCAGGCATGGAGCTGTGATTTGGACCCCCACTGGAGAAGCAACAACACCAACACCCATTATACACACTTACATCCGCGCAGTTTAAGAGCAGTTGACGAGGGACCACCTCGGTCAATGACACGTTTGTCGTAGCTACATGCTATTTCTGGGTCAACCGGGACAAACTGGGATACCTATTTCCTGGATGTGAGTCTTCCCTGTGGCTACCCTCCAGGAGGTTCTTCCTAATGACATGGTTCACCTGAGCTGTTGGGGACGAGGCCAATCATAGCACTACCACTCAAACCAAACAGAGATGCACCACGACTGTGGCGATGTGATCCTTTTTCTTCTTAGTCATAGACACCTCCTGGACTCACTATCATCAATCATCCCATCCACTCATCCTTTATATTCCTCCCCCTGTGCCCCTAAATGGGAAATGGTGGCTTCAAATTAATTTAGCTGCAGGCTTTTTATGAGTGTGTTGTACTTATTATGCCACAGAGGGTCAGATGACAAAAAAGGAGGTCATTCTTCATTGTATGTCTTCATTAGATTGGAAGAAAATGGTGTATTTACAGTATTCTATTCAGTTTGTTTTGCGATAATGATTATGCTTTGGTATTATTTTTCACATAAAGACTTTTTTACAATAAGTCATGATCTTATTTATGTGTTATTTTCAAGAAAACAGACCCTTTAGCTGAGTTCCTTTCTCGCAAATGCACAGAATCTTTTGCCATGGCAAAAAAAAAAGCAATTTGAGAAAGGCGTTGTTTCCGCCTAATGCAGAGATACAATCAACATGACAGAAGTGACAAATGGTCCCAATCTCAGTACGAAAGGGGGAGCAAAACAAAATTTAATGAGGGTCGATTTTAGGTTGGCAGGTGTAATGGACGTCACACTTTTTCAGGGCGAGCTTAGATAACAGACATCAGCGCTGAAATCCAGTTCACTGAGTTTCAATTTGCAATCGGACGTGTTCTCTGAATGGCGAATTTGAAAGCGGGTGAAATAAGACGGCATAAATTAGTGCCAGTGTTTGGGAATCGCACAGATGCCTGCGGGCTGTAATGACACAGAGCAGACTACTATCAGCAGTCAATGCATTCAAAGCTTAACAGCATTCGACGACAGCCATGGTTGATTAAAGAGGTTGCTGCCGCAGCAAGAGTTCCAGCTTGATTGAGTACTTGTTTTCTCTCGCTAACAAAAGCGTTTGTTGTGTTTTTAAGATCTGCAGGTATCGTGGACACTCCTGTGGAGGCACTCCGTCAATGATGCAGGACTATTACACAAATCTAATTGAATTGCAATGTGAGCTAAAAGCATGACGAGCCTGTTTTTGTACTCTTATCTAACTGGCAGGCTGTAGAAAACCCCAAAGAGAGAAAGCGCACAGGAGTAAATGTTAGAGAGGTAAACACGGGAGCTTGGGAAATCTGCCTTTTAACTGGTGTATAATGATGAAAACACTGGCAGCAACTCCATCAAACACCAATCAACCAACCAAATCTGACACAACCACCCATCAGCAGCCTTTAAAAGCCACATGAATACTCAAATAGGTGTTTAACATTTCCACAAGCCACCACGGCATCACCATTTACATTCTATAACCACAGTTAGACATCATCATTAATCTGCAGCACATCGCCATGCCCAATCCTTCATCTGCAATGATCATACCCTTCAGCAGCAATGATGAGGGAAGAAATATCTTCAAGGACACAGGGTATTTATTAGATTATTTATGAAATTACTTATGTATGCTTCTTTATTTAAGCACAAGTGATCATAACCCACTTAAATGGGTCCCTAAGACTGAAGGTAAAAGAAAGCCGCATTCATTTAAGTATAATTGAAACCAGACGGTGGTGCTTAAACTGCAAATTGTAACGAAGGCCGATGGAGCACCTTATGAAAATCTGATCATGGATATTCAGGGCACATATTGAGGTTAGTAAAGGTCACAGTGCGCAAGCCAAGATAAGCTAACGGCTAACAAGGTGTGCAGACAGAGCCATTAGGATAAGGGAATTACTGTACTGGTCAGGACAGCTGGAGCAGGAGTGATTCTGACTGTGACAAGACTTTTCCAGGAGAGTTTGTTTCTTGAGCTGTCCAAAATGCTGACTAATGTGAGGAGGTATCTGCACAGTCCCGATACACTATGTATAATCTGTCTGATGATTGCATTTTCATTGTGCGAGTGCAAAGCATTGAAAAAAAAGGGTAAAGAATAGTGTTACACAGTGCTTGGGACTAGGAGTTAAATGCTGTAGCTCAGGTCCTTATTTATTTTTTTGTGGGCCAAGTTTATTATGGTAAATAGGTTACTTACAATGCTATCATGCTTGAAAACAATACAAAATGATTATAAAACAATGATTTTATCTAAATATGTCAGTGAACTTTAACTTCAAAAGCAACACACTGAAAGTAAGTTAGCAAACATAGAAAAACAAAGGACTGGTTATTTGCTAATTTGGATACCTGCCATCACTCTTTGAACACAAGAACACATAATAATCAAACTTTCATAACTTTCACCCTACTACCTTTGTCAAGTGGCAAAATATGTCCATTTTGGTGCTGCATTATATGAAAAAATGATGGAAATGGAAATGTGAGTGTAATCTATGACAAATACCACCTTTAGAATATTTCAGTGGATTAAAGGGGAAATTCAACAGAACTTGCACAACTATTTCCTCCAGTTTCACTCCACAGTCCACTTTTGATAACAGCACTAGCAGAGGCTAATTTAACTTTTTAAATGTGACCCTGAGGCTAGCAGTAATACCACATGGATCTGCTGGGCTATGCCTTTGGTGGTTTTAGAGTTCAGACATTAACAGACTACCATCAGCTTTTGCAATACTGGAACCTAAGCTCTGACAGCATTTTATCTGCCCTTACTGTTTTGAACTGTACCGCAAGATGCATGGTTAAAGCATTTCTTCCACCTAATAGCAATCAATGTTTTATATAGTTGAGCTCTGTTGTGATAGTAATTCTAATAATTACCATTAGGAATTTTTTTCTTCTTTATGACTTGCTCATAAAATTAGTACCAGTATCATTGACTTAAATTACTCTTAGATTGAAACATGAATGCTAATGATTAGCATAACTATCCCACAAAATGGGTTACTTCAGTCCGAAACTGACCCAGAAATGTGTTGCTTATATTATGGGATTTTACTTTGTGGCTTGCTAACATAAGCTAATGTATGCCAGTTAAAACACAACACCAAGTGTTGTTTTAGCTACTAAACTTTTGTTTCAGTTTTGCCACATATTTTAACAATAATTCAGCATTTTAATGTACTCAACTGTATTTTTTTTGTTGTTGTCAAAACTCTCTGATGGTTGCATGTACCATGCTAATATTCCTCAAGGAGACACCAAGTCAGTCATCAACAGAAAGATTTGCTTAGCTTTTGAAGCTAGCATTAACAGCTATACTGTACCCATCACACTTTTTTTTATGTTTCTCAGAGTACTTGTAAAAGAAGACAAAAAGAGGTTACTTGTTTTGAGCACTGTCAAATGTTATTTTCTAATTTAGCATTTTCTAAGTATTTGCAATGCCACCTTAAGCACTCCTGGCACTAAAACGTCCCAACAAAAATGTAACAGGCTAATAATAAGTTCCAAAGATAGCACAACTTTTAAAACAATATCAACAATTTTGGAAAATTCATTGTTAAACAGAAATCTCTTTTTACGGTTAGCTTGTAAAAGCTAACATTAGCCACTGTCTGCTAGTAGTCACAACAGGAAAGAAAATGCCTGTTTGTACTGCATTTTTTTCATTATGTATAAACTGAATTGCTTACTGGAAAAAACAAAAAACAAAACTGACAGCTGTTTCTCAACCTACATTCAACAATGCTAGGGGTTAGCATTTCACTCTCCTTGAAAGATTTCAAAACTAACTGTAATGATTTTAACATTAAGCATTACATTACTGTTTAAATGTCACGCTATAACAATCACAACTGCAAAAAAAAAAAAAAAATCATCCAAACAGCAAATACAGTAGTTATATAACACATACATTTGAGATTAGCTTAAATAAGATAGCATTAGCTACAATAAGCTACCTGTCACCCCAGACCAAGTTTTGCTTTAGCTTGAAGCCTGTTCATGCAGGAATGAACAGGTTGTTTATGCTGTTAATAAAGTCATCAGATACACAAAGAGAAATAACTCGCTCTTTCCTCTTCCACTAATTGTTTGTACGTGTCTTCACTTTTAAGGTCATTAGTAAAGTCAAATCTCCAGCTTGCATTTTCATTTCCAAAGACAGGAGGATGAATTAAGTTTACCAATAACTTTTTGAATAATTGTTATACAAGTTATGATACCAGCTTCTTGCTACTTGGGGTAATTTGACATTACAGAGAAATATGGCTCGAGGAAATCGCCATAACAGCAGGAGGTTAATTCAAAGTCATAAGGAGCCATGACTAGAATGTAATTCCATGCTTCCAGTTGATCCCGTTGAGCCCCAGTGTTGAATTATTTTTCAACTCACAGCATGTTAAATACGCCTGCAAAGACACATGCAAGAGACAGAGAGCAGGAGCAGAACGGAGGAAAAAATGTCCTTGAACAAACTTGTATATCTTTTCCATGAGACGAGCGTGAAAAAAAGGGGAAGAAAAATAAAGCCAGCAGCCACAGTCTGCCGGCACTATCGCCTTGGAGACAACACAAGGACATTTTGTTTTGCTTTGCCAGCTTTCCTTTTCTATCCAAAAGGATAAAGAGAGAGAAAAAAAACACGCCAGGCTCAAGAGTACCACCGAGGTGAACAAGACTTTGGTACGCTCGGGGGACTTGTGTGTGACCTTACAGAAGATTTGAATGGAAGTTTGGTTAAGAGTTTTAACATATAACAAAACTTTAGACCACAAAGAGGAGAGAAATATTTGGGAGTGTAAATACCTCTTTAGCTCTTGAGAGTGTCTTTTTTATCTAGCAGCGCTAAAATATATTTGCGTAAAAAGATGAAGCCACAAAAATATGAAGCCTTCAAGCTCCATTAACTGGCTGGCTGCAAAATAGGTTATAAACTCTGCCTTCTCCATGTTGACAGATGGGACATGTATCCAGCTCAAAAATCAATAAACAACAATAATCAACAAGCCAACAAACCACAATTAATTGCTGCCACAGTATACCCCAATCTTCAAAAAAAATTTCAGTAGTAGTGCTGAAAAATCATAAGACCTGAGTCTTAGACCTACTGACTCATTCGACCCCTGAGGGCAAAGAGGAGAAGGCTCAGATTCAGTGCTCAAGTGTTTTCTGAACAGATGAGTCTTCAGACATCTCTTAAAAGTAGAAAGGGACTCTGCGGATCATATAAAGTTAGGTAATTCATTTCCCCAATTTCAGCACAACAGAGGAGAAGAGTCTGGCTAGTGATTTGGAGCCGCGCTGGGCTGGTCTTTAAATAACTTAAAACAAGACATTTTTTTGACCAGCCAGTTGAATGTGGCTCATTTTAAGACTGAAAAGACATTTTCTACTAAAAATAAGACAAAAACGCTTGATAAGATTTTATATTTTTTTCCAGTGTGAAGACTGGTTTTAAAAAATGTCACCAACACTAGCCAAGTTTACATGGCCCCAAATATTCTGCTTGCATTTGGTTTATTTGCTCAAACAGAAAGAATTTAACCTTTGTATACACCTCATTCTGAAAGAAAAGTGCCAATCTGAATGGACAGATAATCGGTTTCACAGGGGTGGAATATTCCTTTCCCCAAACCGACTGAGGTATCATGTATCCACTCCAACAGAAAGTTGTCAGGGTGCGTTCTTTCAGTGCATGCTCAGATAAGACGCAACTGGAGACGTTCCTCAATTTAAAAATGGTGGTGAGCCGTCAGCACTGGACTGCTGCGGAAAGTTTGCTTTTGATCCAAACTTTGAAAGAAATGAACATAATTTCAAGACTGGACGAACGACAAACTCGACAAACACCGTGATAAACACACTGTCGTCCTCCAGCTTTGATTAATCTTGTGATGTTTACGTTTTTCGGCACATGCCCCATTGACTATTCTGTTTGATTACAGAGGCACATGTAGACCAGAGATTGGAATATTCCTTTCCATGCATACAATTGTTTTCGGAAAATTCATTCGAAAAGATTCCATTTGGAATGACGAAAAACTCCTCATTGAACCATGGCTACCGTTTGCTTCCAATCTGATGATTTTGGCTTCACTTGTTCAGCCAAAATAGCGTTATCCACTGTTAAATTCAGTAAATAGTGCAAACACTGGTTAAAAATTAAGCTCCTTTTGGAAAATACCTCAAAAAGAAGTGGACTCAAAACCCAACCGTACATTTGTCCATGCAAAGATCAATGCATTCATACAGGGAATAAACAAGTTGATTAAAGGTATAAAATCAATTGAAATCCACCAGCTTTTTAAGCGTTTTAAGCCAAGAGGCTTAAAAATGTTCCCTGAGTAAAGCAGGTGACCTTTTTGTTCATGAAAGACAGGAGCAAACTTCAGTGAGTGCTCCAGCTTCCTCTCATCGTTTACACCCCGCTTCTATTACACCAACCTCCCCCACCCTCACCAAACATATGAAGTCTGTCTCTGCCGCACACAGAGCTTTGTGCTGCATTTCAAAGCATTAATTTCTAACTAATTAGCCTCTCTCTCTGTGTATCCCGGGGCTCGTGGCTCCCACAATTAGATAAGCCCACTCTACTTTGCTCCAGGAGAGAGACAGGATTTTTTTTTTTTCTTAAAGAACCTGCTCTGCTATTATGAAATGAATCCGGTTCATATGACTTGCCATTTCCCGCACCGAGAGCAAGCGAGAAACTTCTGCAGAGTCAAGATCAAAAGAGGTGGAAAAGGGCTTTCGGGGGTAAAAATGAAATGAGCATCAGACGGAGAAGTCGCTAGTCCAACCTCGTGCTGAACCCAATTACCTCCTAATTTTAGCATTTGAACCTTTGTGCATGGTTACATCTTGAGTCGGCACTTGCACAGTCTGCAGAGGAATATATTGGAAAGTCATTGTGTGATGTCACCCATTAACTTTCTACCAGCCTGTTTATAGCTGGCAAAATGGGATTTCTGGATGTGAGGACAAGTATTTTTAGAGTGTGCTCTAAGTACAAATCCATGCTCGTGGCTGTGAGTGGATCTCTCAGAAATAAATTACAACCTTATACTTGTTTCATTTGGCTCTTTGATCTCACTGTGCTGCCTCCACTCTCCCACTCAGTCTGCTTCTCTTCATGTCAGGCTAGATGTCACAACTTCTTATGTGTGCATGAAGCTTCAGTAAAGTGGAAATACTGACTTGGATAAAATCAGTCACCCCAGTGCAATGATCAAGTTGTGCCAGGTTCTTTTATCAGTGTCTAAAACTGAATCTTAAAGAAATCCTACTATGTGTAAACTTCATGACAGGCTCAAGAGTACAGTCTGAGATTTTTTCCTGGTTAAAGTTTAACCTAGAAGTATTTCTTACATCTTGGACAACCACAACAATGCCAATGATTCTACATTAACACAGGCTGTGTTCCATTGTGTTTCTAACCCTTCATCATAAAAGCAGAGAAGACTTGAGAAGGAAGTCTTTAAATTTCCCACGGCTAACTCAGCATTTTTTGTTATTGGTAATGTGTTGTGTTTTACAATTTCAAGGAATTGAGCAAAAATTGACTAAAAACAAAAGTTTGACTGGATGAAACAGAGCAGTTTTGTTAAGAATGACATCTAGATTCTATCTTTTTAACATTTACAAAGCAAAGTCAATATCTTTATGTCATAAATTTTCTAAAAGATGTCTCCCAAACAAAGGACATTCATGCAATCATTTAAGTATGTCAACCGTTTGTTAAAGCAGAAATGTAAACCTGAGGAAGTGAAAATACATTACATTATGTCACGTGATGTTACATAATGTTACATTATGCAAGGATGTTACATTACCTCAAGTTAAATCATGTCACATTCTTTTATGTTACCCTACACTAGGTTATGTTAAGTTACAGTAAGTTAAGATATGTTACATAATAAAATGTAGGGTTATGTTTTGCTGTGTTGAATACATTAAGTTACATACATAAAGTAACGTAAGTAACATAAAGTAATGTAAGTAACATAAAGTAACGTAAAGTAACGTTAAGTAATGTAAAGTTACAATAAGTAATGCCATGTTAAATACGTAAAGTAATGTAAAGTTATGTAAAGTTATGTAAAGTTATGTCAATTTACAATAAATCATGCCATGTTTAATACGTAAAGTAACACAAAGTAACGTAAAGTTACAATAAGTAATGCCATGTTAAATATGTAAAGTAACATGAAGTAACATCAAGTTACGCAAAGTAATGTAAAGTAATGATAATTTACAATAAGTTATGCTGTTTCAAGTTATGCTGTGTTTCATTGTTTTTATTTATGTTTCATTAAGTTACATTCCTTTGAGTAATGTTAAGTCATGCTAGATAACATTAAGTAAAGTTGCATTAGTTTACATCAGAATGCCATGAGATAATCCCCCAAGGTAACAATATTGTAATTTTGCAATAAAATGTGTATTGCGAAATAACTTTACTGACACAAAACAGCATCTGATAAAGAAAACGACCCCACCATGTTAAGTGCAGGGCTCATTTATCAGAACCCAAAGTCAGTAGTTTTGAAGTTATGTCAATGTAAGTCAAATATGAAGCCAATCTTGTTTCTTATAGTCTTAAAAAAAATAAAACCCAAAAACTTTAAAGAAACATTCACAATTCTTCTATATAACATCAGCTAAATAAGCATTAAGTCATTCTTTCAAACCTAGAGTGTTTCTTTCCTGATACATCTAGTCAAATCTACACTGAGAGGGACCTTGAACAAGTTTTAACTAAATTTGATAGTACAAATGCCGACAACACACATCAGACTAGCGTTCAGTTCAAGAGGGGAAAAAAGTCCAGTTCAAATTAAATAATTTACTTTTAAAACTTTCCAACCTGTGTTTGAATGTCTAACGAAAAAATCTTCAGCCCTCATTGCCACAAATAGAAATTCCTGTTAGCATAAGAGAACTCACACAAAAGCAACAGTTAAGTGTGTTGTGTTTAGGTGAAATAAAGGAGTCCCAGTTTTTGGAGGATTTCCCCACAAGAGTCAAACACTTTCATCATATTGAATTCTCATATTAACATTGACGCCTCAAAAATTACCAAAAACACCGCCAAAATCCTCCAGATAAACGCAGAGAAAAATTGGGGAGCAAGACAGATAATTCCCTTGTTATTGTCAATCTTATGTTTACATTCATGAGTATCACTTCTGTCTTCATATCAGCTTAATTTACTCAGCTGAGAGCTTATCAAATACCACAAATGTGTATACACGCCTGTCAAAATGCCACACCAGTCCACATTGTTGGGGATAATGGTATAGAGGAAAAAAATTCAGATTAGAGGCTCGTAATGTGATGGAGCATTTATGTTGGACCCACAAACCCATCACAATATGCAACTGAATGAAGTGGTTTGGGAGAATTGAAGGATGACTGTGGTGGTGTGTATGTAAAGGGGGGAAGGAGAGGGGGAGGTTGCTGTAACATACGCAGCCAGACGTCCAGTAATGCTTCGATATTATCTGACATGATGAGATCCGTAATGGATGGGAGCTGTGCATTGTTTGGCAATTAATTTCTCATTCCCCGAGCGCTATTTCCAGGACTTTGGAGGGCATCTTTAGAGGTCATGCAGAGCTAGGAAAGACGTATGCACCAGGCTGATCTATATGCACACATGGAAACAGGACCGGAGAGACACTCCCAGTGTTTGAGCTAAATGGCACAGGAGACGTGAGCAAAGCCTGCTGGCATATGCACGATGATAAACCACTTTCAGGTGAATTCATTAAGCAGATATGCAAAATATATGCAAAAACACAGCATTTCATGGAGTAGATTTTGTCAGAGGGGGTTATTTGTGTATTTCAAGAAGTTTCAAGTAGTCTCCAAATTGGAAAAGCCATACACACTTGAACATCTATAGAATTAATACAGTACTCAAGTCCTGAGCTTTCAAACCTTGAAGTCTACAGAAATTCATATTTTTTTCAAATTTCATCAAAGTTTAAAAAGAGGATGCAGGATTCCTTTTTTATTCTTCGAGCCAAAACTCAAATATCACACGCTATTCATGAGGCCAAATACCCTCAAACACACCAGGAGGAGCAAAAAAAGGAAGAAAATAAGTGTGCATGCGTGTGAAAAATGTGCAGAAGGGATTTCAGACTCTCTCAGAGGAAAGGCGCACTCCTCCAAGGTCCAAGCATTTGCCAAAGAAACCTCGAGGAAGGCTTTTCAAAAGACTGTCAACCAACAGCAGAACGGGGCCAAATGGATCGGGCAAAGCTGGTGCAGAGGAACTCTGACACCGCCGATAAAGAGAGTTAAAGATGCTTCAGAGGCCTCCAATCAGATTTACTCAGCTGATTGGCCAAAATAAATCACTCTGAGGTTGTGTGTCACTGAGTCTGTTAGAGCTAATGTGGCAATTTTGGGGGAGGGCACGGGAGGAATTGGAAGCTGGACAAAAACACTCACAAACACGTCTGGAGTGAAGCACAAACAGGGCAGTGAAGAAAAGATGCCACACATTAGAGTGACGCTACTTTCTAAGATCAAAAACTGCATGAATACACAAATATGTGTGTCCTCCAGAGCTCGCATTTTCATCACTTCAGCTTTAACATGAGAGGTGTATTATTCCTTTTTTTTCTTTTGCATCTTAGTACCACATCCCAAAATCACTCTGAAAAACTAAACATGTATGAACTTCTGCATAAATGTACAACAAGATGCTGGATTTTGTTAATTTGTTATGATAGTTGAGCTTCTTTCTGCCACGTGTGTGTCTCTCTGCTCTGCCCTCAGTCACAGACATCACGCTAGTTACTCTCCTTGCTTAAAGAGTGACTGATACCAAGGTCGTCTAGGTTTTTTAAGCACCTAATGAAGACACAAAAGTTACACAAGTTTATGTTTGTTCTTGACAAAAGGGGAGCAAAGGGGAAAGGGCAGCAGTGGTCCTTGGTCTCTGTATTATTCCAATAGTCCCAGTCTTATAACAGGGACAGATATTGCATGTGACAAATTCTAAAAATTTTTGTTTACTTTATGATCATTAAAACGTTTTTTTCTTTGGTGACCATAATTCACCCATAATTCAGCTTTGCGCTTGACATCTGCATGCTACAAGGCAAGGCAGACTTGCACAGTGACACCACTTTTTAACACTGGCCTCTTTCAATAGGCAACAAAAATACATTAAAACTTTTAAGTAAATAAACCATACAAAGTGGTTGTCGATTCAGAAAGCACTTGTAAATTTAGTTAACCGCACCATAATGTTTGAGCACACTGGATCAAATACCTTACAAAAATTATTAATAACACTGTTTATGAGGCCGTTATGGTCCGATCTACGCAATGTAGAAAGCAAACAGAACAAAAAAAAATCCATTTAGTACATCAGCTGCAAAACAGTATAATAATTGACCAATCCGAACCGCCCATCCATCCAATCCCCTGTCTCCCCTGCTCTGCACTGCCCATCGTCCCACCTCGTCCTTCCCCGCTACCCCTCTCACGTCAGCTAGCTGCTCAGCTACTAAAGTGTCATGGAGCTGGGGAAGACCGAAACCAGGTAGTTGTTACTGTTACCCTCCACAGCGAAGGGAAGAAAATGAAAAACGAAAAAGTTTTACAGAAAAGGGCTGAAGCAAGGAAGAATAATGAGCGATACAGGTGCCAAAGGAGACTGAACATTGGAGAAATGTACGACCGGTGGAAAAAACTGCAGAGGGGTTTGGGAACAAAGACTGACGCTGAGACAGCCGAATATCTTTTGGACAGGTAATTATTTTGTTTACAACAATGGGAGATGTCAGCTGAATAACTCTGGTTAGTCTGTGCCTGTACTGGCTAATGACTGACTGCTGCTGGTCGGAACAGGTAGGCTCTGTCGATAGATTTTAGCATGAGTTAGCATTGTAAACTGAGCTGGTGAAGACACGCCGAGAAAGGTAAAGCCTCGTCCACAGTCGGGTCTACTCTGATCAGCTGGCAGTGGCAACGCCAGACCCACTTTGCCCCGCTAATGTATGGTTTTGATCTTGCAGGTCCAATTGAAAAAGCTACCACTGTGTGTTACAAGGAGGATGACTGTCGTGTTTGTTACACATTCTGCCGGCTGGCTTCTTGCTCTGTCGGAGGGGGCGTGCCGTTAGGAGGGGGCGGGGTCTTGGAACACAGGGGGGGGCTGTGTTTTTCAAATGTGTCATCAGCCAAACTAGGTTTTAGATCATAAACCATAGCTTTAAACGAACAAGTAGCTAGCAAGGTGGCAGTAACAAATATTTCAAGAAAGAGCTACACAACTGCATAGGAAATGAACATTGCTGATGGATCGGAAATATTTACACAGGAACTCAATTTAAGTTAGTGATAGGAAAAGCAGCTCCTTTCAATTAAATGAATCAGAAAAAGTAAAGTGACTTGTTCAAAAGAATTTCAGTCGATATTAAAATAGTCAGCAAACTGAAACCAGCAATAAGAAGCTAATACAATTAGACATGAGAGGGAGATGTAGGGACAGGCTTTAGCGACACAGGGCTCCCAACTGACTCTATCCTGTTCTTGACATTTTGGTTATTTTGTTATTCATATCACAGCAGAATCATCATGTTTTATTTTTGATCTTACACAAAAAGTTATATTATTTACAACCAAAATTGCAAGCCGAGTGTTGTTTCTTTAAGACAAGACTGGACAAGATCAGTACAGAGACAAGGATATCACTTCACACATGTGGGGTTGTGAAGTTCAACTCAGAATGAACAAAACAAAACCTCAAAGGTCGAGGAAAATGCACCTATGCCGCATAATTCTCCAATAAGTTTCACGTCAGACCCAGGTACGATCTTTTCTCAAAGAATGTTTTCCCTATTTCTGCACACGTCAGGGGAGATGGATAGGGTGTTGGCCTTAACTGAAGGATTGCCTGCCACCTCTCCCACTACGCAGGTGATCTGTGTATGATTTCTGGATCAAGGCAGAGCCGCCATGGCTCATGATGGATGGCCAGTCAGGAGGAGGCACGCTAGACAAAATCATGTGATATATATAATGGGGGAATCAGACGGAGAGAGTAAGCATGCCATATTCTGAAACCACTTGAAACGGGAGCTCGCCAGCTGAAATTCACAAAAGGCTCAGTCAAATTGGAGATCAAAAATACAAAAAGAAAGGAGGGTAATATCATCAAATCACACACACACCCACATGGACTAATAAAGAAACAATGATTAAAATTATTCTCACATGAGGGGATATGTGGGAATGAAATCAAAAGGGTGTCTGAAGCAGCAACAAAGCGCTCCCTGTTTCCATGCTAAAGATCTAAAGCTGCGTTGCTAACAGAGCACCATTGTGTTGCAGCGTTTCAGGATTTGCAAGAGGATGGTGTTTTTTTTTTTTTGCACATGTTTGTGTGAGTGTGCATCCTGCTCTACAATCATAAACCTTGCTCTTTCCATGGAAGAAAATTGCCCTCTGCAAGAGGTGCACCCAGCGTGTGATAAGTGCGTAGTCTGCAAATAAGCATGTAGCCTACATTTCTAAGCCTCTGCATCAAAAAGAGCTTCATGCAGCATGTTTAAAAACTCGTTCCACAAAAGCAGCATCGAGTTTTCCCTACCCCAAGAGATGCTTCTCTGAGAAAGTTTTTAAAACACACCGACTGCAGGATGTTGCTCAAATTTATGTATGAGAGCTTGTCTGAGTATTTCAATTAAAGCAAAATGACAGACACTGGAAGGATGCAGTTTGTGCCTTTAAGAGCAAAACTGAGCCAGTCAGATCATCTCCATCAGACTCTGCCAGCCTGCATTTACCACTTAGACACTCTTAATCAATTTAGCATGTGTCAGGCTCTTCCAAATAGAGCCAAGACAGGCCCGGGCGTCCAAACTCTCGGCTGTTTTCGGCAGCGAGGTCGGGGCAGCACGTCTGCAGGCTCCCTCCAGGCTGGTGGAGCTGGCACTGTGCCTCGGCCAGATGGCAACATGTGGCAAGATACAGGACTGCCAGACAGAGAGTGTATCTATGACACCAACTGTGCAGGGTTTTTATAAACCAATCAGGCTCCAACAAAAGAAACACTGTGGTGCATTCAGGCGTCTGGGTTTTCCGCTCATGCAAGAGCAACGGAAGATCTTGTAAATATTTCAGTATCAACAGAGTAATAGATGCTGATTGCTGTATTCTGTAAACAGCTCTCATCATACTTGGATCTGAATATGTTAATTCAAATGACAGGAATCACATTAAGATGCAAACACAACAAACATGTCATTGTAGCATCAAAGACAGGGATAATTTCAGATTTAGGATTAAAAAACAGCTTCCCCTGTGTGTAAAAATACATACTGTTGTATAAGCAGCATGGATTTGCATTTGATGACAGCATATTAGTGCCGCAACAGCGGGTGTATGAGACTGAGGCAAATTGTCTCGTGTGGCTGCCCTCATCTTAGCAGTCTCTCGAAGTTGATGCAGCTCCCGCCTCATGTTCGCCGTGGCAGACGGCTCAGATTTATTCAGGTAGAGATGAGGCTGGGAGTATCTTCTGCAGATGAGTGTGGAGAGGAAAAACTAAATGTAACAAGACTAATTCCCTTCAAGCTCAAGAAGCTCCTTTGGTATACATCCTGGAGCAGGCTGGCAAAGAGGAACCACTTATACAACAGACTCAAAGGCTATAAAAAGCAGATTTAGTCAGAATTTAAAAAAGGTTGACTTAAAATGTCGGTGGGGAAGAATCAGCACGAAGAAAAGTGTTTTGTTTATCCCAGAGGACACGTGAATTTTTGCATCACAATCTACAGCAGGAGTTTTAGTCACTAAAGAGAGTTTTTAATAAAGTTGACACTGAGGTCAAATCAAGTGACCACTGACTTCAGTTTGGTTTATTTTCTGAGGACTATTGATGTAAGACCCAATTGTTACAGCAGCTTTTGATATACAAAAACTGTGGATCTCACTGTGGAAAAGAAATCGAGACTTAATGGAGAAACGTGACTAAATGTGCAGGGCCTGTCTTCTAAAGATATGGAATACTAATCAAAAATGGAAAAAAAATCTAACCCATAATTGTGGAAACCCTTTAACTTTAATCATGAAGAAGTACCTCAGCGTAGCAACAAGATTAAAGTCAAGGACTACGTTAGCCAAAGTCATCTCGGAGAAACATGAATACTTGTCTCACAGTAACAGGAAAAGAGACTTTTCATTCATCTGTTCAGACTATCTAGTAGACTTTAGGTCATTATCCTACATTAAAATGGGTCACAGCAAGAAATACAAGTCTTGCTTAAGTCTGTGTGACATGAGTCTGGTTCTGTCCAAGGTTTCTGCCTGTTGTGCTGTACTATTAGTGGGTCAAGACGAGATAATACCCCTTATCTTGTCTTGATGTTGGGTCTATTAATGTTATTCTGAAAGTGTCTAGTATCAACATTTGTTGATAAAGATTAATTGATTCATTGATTTATTTATGCATTCATCTTCAGAAGACCTTGAATATCTTTACAAGATTTTAAGGCCACATCTTAAACTTGATGGGATTTTCCAAAAAAACAAATACCTCAGTTATCAGAAAACTTTAAAGGAGCAAAGAGGAAAACATCAGAGCACAACTTAAGTTGGCAAGATTCATCCCTTAAGGACCATCACTGTACAACAAAGGAGGATTAGGCCCACTGATAATAATAATAATATAATGAACAATAAAACAATAAAAAAGACAATTTTTAATTACTATTTTTCCTGAGAAAAAAAAGTCATCACATTAAGAACATAAAACAAGTCAGAATTCTGACTTTTTTCTCTGAAAAAATAGTTCAGTCAGGAACCATTGGTTCAACCAAATGGATACAGTTTGAAGTGTTGTTAAAGCTGTTTTTCAGAGTACTCACTGGGTTAGCCAAGCAGCCTGCTGGAACTTTCCAGGGAGTGCATAGCAAAACCCCCATACATACATACAGATTAAAAGGATGCAAACTTATCAATAGGATACATACAGTCTTAATAGAAGGAGGATGGGGTGGAGGAGGAATTATTAAGACAGCAGCAGCTGGGTAGCAAAAAAGTAGCAGGGATAAGAGAGAGTGAAGACGTGATTTAAATATGCCTCCTTGACTTAGAGACACGCTGTGGTGTGTGTGCTTGGTTGAGAGGTGTTAGAGATTGAACATCAGCCTGTCAGCTGATCACAGCTGGGCATATGACTTCTGTGTCCATACATATTTTACGATCCCCGAAAAAAATACACGAGAACGGCAGCTGTCAATCATCGTTAAACCTTATGTCAAGCCTCATTTTTAACCTTGTTTAACTAATGAAAACGAAACTTTTCAGAAAAAAAGAGGACTTGAATACAAGACACCTAAATGTTACCTTCAAATCACCACAACAATCGGACGTGAGAAACATTTCTATGTGCGGTATTAATTTTTTAGAGTTTGACCGTAGCCCATCTGGAATGACTGGTAAGCCGGGTTTTTTAACCTATACTGCAGCCAGCCACCAGGGGGAGCAGTTTTTGTGGAGACCTCACTTTGAGCCGTGCAAGCGGGCGTCCATTTTTTTTACAGTCTATGGTCCTGCATGAACTTACTAACGAGATTAGTTGCCCTAGACGTCTTACGTAAGTTACACACCAAATACCAATAGCTCAGAGATATTTTATAGTGTGCGGTTAATGTTAACTATATCCTCTGAAGACCTTGACAAATTGTGGCAATCCAATCTAAAAATGCAGGGACATTTTATTATAAAATCAAACTCATCCTCAAACAACCTCAAACTGGTGCTGCAGCAAAATCAGAAAACCAACAAAGCTGGTCAGATCCAACCCAACAGCACTGAGACATTTTGCCTCACATCTAGAATACCTTCATGATTGCTTTGCACAAATCAAGAGAGGTTTACTGGTCCATTGGTCTGTCTGATGCTTCCTCTGGAGACATGAAAAACCTCTTGAAATATTTCAGGCAATCAAGCTTACATCCATGGGGACTCAGAAAAAATAATTAAATAAATGAATAAATAAAAACAATGCCAATCCTATCAATCTGCCTGTCATACTGAATCAAAACAGTAGAGTTGATCCTCTGAGGATCATGATTTTATGAAGCTCAGCATCATTGTAATACACCGCTCAAACAACTTTCCTCCTGGGCCAGTTGGCGTACAATTTTCACAGTCAATGACAAGGTAAATTAGTTTGCAAACTTTTAATTTTCTGATAGGCCAGGAGCTTCATTTTCCAGTGTTTGATCATTTTTTTGTTTATCTCTGTCTATTCATGTATTGCATGTGCAGTATGTAGCCGCCCTTTGTGTCCATAATTTAGTTTTATTTGATTTTACTTTTGAAAGAAGATCACACAGCAATTACTTTCCTCGTCGTCCTTGTGCGTTTGGCATTGAGTGTGATCATGTACATGAAAAAGATGATAAAAGAGCTTTTATATCTGCCTGCTAATAGCAGTCTTTGCAGCACAATTTTTTTTTTATCACCAATTCAGGGAATTTAATTATCAATGAAGTTGTCATGGAAGCACTCTTGGGCACAGATCATCTGTCCTTGAAAAACATCCTGTTAGGGAAAAAATATTGCTCTGTCTGTTGAAGAGAGTTCAGCTACTGCAGAGATTATTACAGGATTATTGTGGGGGAGTGTTTGAAAAAGAGAGAAAAATGGGTTTCTTTTCATGAATATCATTAAATGCTATTCAAGGTTTTTGGGGGGCAGGTGAAGAAACAATTTCCATCTGGGTTTTGTTCAAAGATTGAAAGAATACTAAAAGATAGCTTGCAGAAAATGATCAAAAAGCATCTAAACTGTTGCTAATAAGTCACATTAGGATATTTCAGTGTTTTACGTGCAAATGGAAATATGTTCGCCCTGTTTCTGTCCGCCTCTTTCCCTGTAGCATGTGCTGTGCCATGGCCCATGTGGTTCAGCATACGGCGTCAGAGTCTCAGCTGTCGGCCTGGCCCTGTCTCTGCTGCTCTGTCGCACATATACCATGCTCCACTGGTATAGCAGGTCATGCATGCTCATTGTGGTGAGAGCACAAGTTGAATGGGCTTGTGTTCACAGCGATCACAGAGTGACATCTTTCAGGAAGTGTTAACAGGCCGGATGTTCATGACACTGGATGACATTCCAAAGCTTGTGCTGGCAGCAAAGGAAAGTGCTTCACTGGCTTTGGTTTCAGATCCTGTGCTGGGATTTTCTAGTTGACTCATTGGGACTTCTCTGAAAAAAAAATCAATCAGCACACTCACTAGGGGAGCAAGCAGATGCTTTATTGAACCAAGCTGTATAAAAAGGGAACAGAGCTGCAACAAATAACTTTTTTAAAGAGCTAACTAGTCACTCAAACTTTTAATCATTCAACTAACAATATTCAGCAAAATAGCATCATGTTTCTTATTTTTCACAACCAGATTTATAAATTAAAATGTTAAAAAAAGATTTGAATGCACTCTGTGGTACAGAGGAAGACAGAAAAACAAGCTGATAAAAATAAAACTGGTGTCTCCAGAGTGCATGAAGAATAACACGACTGCAACATGTTGCAAGAACTTTTAGAGGACGAAAAAAAATCAATTATTACCTCTGCCAAGGAGGTTGTGTTTTTGGGAGAGTTTGTATGTGTCTGTTTTTTTTTTGCCTGTGAACATCATAACTATAAAGCTAAAATACTGATCTTGATGAAATTTTCAGGAAATGTTCAAAATAGGATAAGGAAAATTGGAGGATCACTATCTGAATCCAGGATTTTTTTAAAGGATTCTTCATCATTGTGAGATAGGGACATTTTCACCATATGTATATATAGCTCCACGATAAATGGTCAGATTGCTTTTCAAAACAATACAAGACAAGGTCACCATCATTTCTTACAGATGTAAAAGTGGATACTAAGATCCTGAATATGAAATTTGTGCTGGGTCATCATCATTTTCAACACTGTCAAGTAACAAGTTATCGTACAAACCTGTAGTAGTAGCAGACAGTCTGCTGAAAGGGAGTATAACATTAAACTAGGACTAAAGTGTTGGTGACAATCACAATATGCTTGATGGAGGTCTGCGCTCTCTGAGTGCTTTTCTAGTTAATATAAGAGGCCAACTCAAAAATGTGGCTGTAGTGAAGGAATACAAAACTGTAGCATCCACAGCTAGAACTAAGACCAAACAAAAGGGGAGTATAGAGAAAGCATTAAAAGGCAAAATCGGTTAATTAGCTCACTTGATGATGTACCTTTTTCTCTGACAGGAGTCCAAAGTAATTCAGCATTGAATGGTTTATTTGGAACCCTGGTTTAATAGTGCTCCACTGAAATGGATTCTAAATTAGTTAGAGAAAATTCATTTAAATGAGCATCTTTGCTAACTGAATCCTAGCTTTCTTACCCTCAGGTGTGCATAAACTACACCTTTTAAAAAGCAGACATGTACAGAATAAAATTAGCAGTTGTATCACTATCAACCACCAGGAGCAGGGGATTACTGGTGGAGGGTATTGGCTCAAAAGGCTAAAGCTGCATCCTTAGACTACTGAAATGTTTCATGCTTTGCAGTGTTGGAAAGAAACACAAAGTTGTTATTTTGAAGTTTTAGGATGGGACAGTACTGCATCAACAGCTACCACTTAGCTAGGTTTTGTTTACCAGTCAGTGGATGCTAATTAGCATGTCTATGATAGTAAGGATGAAAGATGGTTCACCCTAGAAATTTAAGTTGTGTCCAATTACAGTTAAAAAAACCCCCAAACATTTGCAATTATGTCACTAATTATCGAGGACCAGGCAATAGGGATGGGTACTTTTATAGGTACTGGGTACCCATTCACGTAAAATCAAACGGTACCATCAATCAATACCTAAACAAATTTTTCTGACTGTAAGGGAGAGTGGGCAATTTTTCATACTGGACACAGCATTGCAAGTTTATATATTGAGAAATACATGAGTTAAATTTAAAAACTTTGAGATTTTATAATTAAACAAATCAGTATTTATTACCACTTCAACACACAAATAAGTACCAAAAATTGGGACTGTTGGGTACTGATACTGAATGCCAGGTACCAGGCATTGGTACCATATCGTTTCAAATGTGAAAGGCACCCATCCCTACCAGGCAATGATCTGCCGTCTGTTTGCTGTGAACTGGTTGCATCCTTGCTACTAGACACTTACCTTGATGACAAACTGAGAAAATTTCATTATGTGTTGATCTGTGCAGCTACTTTGCTTAAGTGGGTGAACTATAATTTCCCTGATACTTGTTCTTTTGATGGTAGTCTTAAAAGTATCCCAACTGTAAAATTCTGTATCTTCGTAAATGCTGTAAACCGACTCTTGGACATTAGGATGTAAAATCTGCACAGCAAGAACTCTTCCCTCGACTAAAGCCAGCCTGAGTCCTGTGTTTGTATACTTTGGTCTGGGAGTTGATCAAATGAAAAGTTTTATTACTCCACAGGCCATTCAATCACTCTTTCATTTCTTATCAGTGTGTTTATCTGACGTTTATATTTGTTCCCTGACTCCATCCATCCACTTAATGCAACTTTTTACTGTCTATATTCATGCAGCAGCCTCCTTGGAGGGCAGCCTATTCTGGAAAACAGCAGCCAAACACACGCTTCAACAGCTCACCGGGAAGTCTGGTACTGAGAAATTATATTTGCATGAGAATGAGTGACTGTTTGTAAACCGGTACACAAGTCTGCATGTGATTGTGCTCCCCTGTTAAAAACTGAATCTTCTAAAGAAAATAAAAGCACACAACAACAGATTTTCAACGTCTTTAACTGCAGCAAATTATATTTTGGGTTGCTGTGTGTCATCAAAACCAAACGCTGTAAGCTTGGTCAGTGAGTGAATGAATATATTTGGGGGTTTGTTGAAGCAGGACTCAGTGTACAAGAAAGAGATTCAGGGTAGCTGCCAGCTGAGGAAAATAAATTAAACTGGCAAGCTGCAGGTAGAGAAAGCCTCAGAGGAGAAAGCAGCGGTAAGGACTTCACAGTCAAATAACTTGTGACATTTTTGACTAGAGCTGTTGATGAGATAGCGCAAAGAATTACCTTGGTGTGTCAAAACAGGTTCTTTTTTTCTGTTTCATGCTTTTCAACAGGCGCCAATTTATAAAAAGAACAATGGAGTGGAGAAATTAGACTTTTTAGAAGAGTTCGGGGAAGTTTCACGTGAGCAGCCGCTTGTTTCTTTTTCAGAGGCAACTGTAAGAGTGGGTGAAAGATTGAACTTGTGGTTGAACACAGAGTGGGAATGCTTTGTGTTGAACTCACAATGTTTCAAGTGTATCCAAACTCCTGGTTTGGAAATTTTATGCCTCATTTCTGCTGTAGTTTTTTTTTTTTTTTTAATTCACCTCAGTTTAATAATATAATGGAATCTGGATTGTCTGATCAATTAACAATGTTCATCAGCTGCAGGGTTTGTAATAATGATTTCAAATGACACAACTCACATTTCAAAGTTTTCCTGTCGTTATGGTAACGCACTGTTTCACAGCAACCTCGAACCAAGCTAGTGCAGAATGACATAAGTTGAAACCACCTGTGCGTCTTTACAAACAGCAGTCTGAAGAGGTTCACATTCAACTCAAGTTGTCGCACTCACATCATTAACCAGAAGGGCATAACCCGCTGTTAGACTTTTCTTTCTCCCTGAATATCTGCAGCGGCACATGTGTCAAGTACTGCCTTCTATCAGATTCAAAAAGGAAGATAAACGTGTGAATGGAACTTGAATATATACGTGTGTCTAGGCAGTTTGCCTCAGTATTGTCTCTGTGTGGTAAACACTGGTTCATTTTTATTTTTGAGGCTTATAAAAAATGCAGAACAAACGCAGTGGGCGGCATTCTGTGTCTGCAATTAACACTAGCCCACAGTTCCCTGAGGTGCTAAATTTTAAATATATATGTTTAAATTGTACATATACATCCTTTCATTTAATCAAAAAAGAAAAGAAAAGAAAAAGCAGAAATAACAAAACTTCAACAAGCCTTTCTCTACATCCTACAATGCAAACGTGAACCAACAACTAGGGGTGGTGATTTTAGGATCTTGTCAAATCACAAGGCTAAAGTGGCCTTAAAGAGGGGTATCATACTATTCTAGATTTCCAAATATGGATAAAAAGTAACACATCTGAATGTTAATACTAAACATATTCAAAAACAGCCTAATTTACATATGTTTTACGAGTTCCCTGAATCTTTTTTCTAAAAAAAAAAAGAAAAAAAGAAAAAAAGGGACCTGCTTGAATGACGAGGTCATTGCATGAGAATTACCCAAGTGATTCATGACACACTGAGGTGACAGGCTGCAGTGCAAACACCAAGGTCTGCCCATAGCTCTGCCCTCAACAGGCCCTCCAGATGTCTGGCCAATCAGAGGAAAGGGGGTTTGTAAAACAGGAAGCCTTAAAGAGACAGCGGCTAAATTAACACGATTTAGAAAGAAGCCGAAATAAGTGTTTTCATAACACAAGTGTGAGAAAAATTGGGATATTTTTTCTAGCTATAAATCAAGTTCAGCTATTATGAGAGAACCAGAGGGAGAGAGAGAATAAAGACTAAAAAAGACAAAACGCAATACCCCCTCTTTAACTGTAGGGGTATTCGATTTTTTAAGGCATATGCATTGATCAGTTTAGAGCACAGCTGTTTTGGTTACATATTACTACTAAAATATGAGACTGTGTGTTCATACACTGGTGCCAACGCCAACATCTGGAATGCCAGTGGGTCAAAGGTTGCATTGCAAATTGCCCATTCTACTTCACAGTATTTGTTTATCAGAGTTTAGATTGTTGGTGTCAACAAAAGGTTGGCTGATCAATGAAGCAATTAGAAATTATCCTCTGAATGGAAAACCATTTAAATCTTCATGGAATCTGGCCAGTCTTTTAATTTTGGCAAACCTCTTGTGAACCAGTGTTTAGCATGGTTGAATGGACCAATCTCATTATCCTGTTGCAGAAATGATAGTGATTTAAAAGTGGGCCCTTTTCCAGAACTCATGGGTAAAAAACAGATGTCTGTTCTTGTGTTTTTCATTTTCATATCTCTAAACCACAGCAAAAGAAGCTCGTGTATTCAAACAGGTGCATCCAGACTGTCTCAAGCCTCAAAGTCTGATGGTCTGTTTGATTTTTTGTTGAAACAACAAGCATCTACCAACTTCTCCAAAACAAGGAACTGCATTAACTAAGTAAACATGACACAAAGAGATGAAGCATCTATGAATTACATGACAGTGAAGAGAAGAGAATAACATTGGTCTTACCGAGTCTGTTGTCCAAGGCTCCGAAGTCCAGAGAGTATATTACCACATGGTAATTGTTCCAAACATACAGCAAGTTGTCCCTCGGGTTATAATCCACTGCAGCGATGTATTGATACGAGTTGGGGAAAGGGATGTCCAGAAACCCGTCTTTACTTAGCTCTGTGTTGTAGATGTAGTCAATCTTGTTCCCTGTCGCCTCATTGTCATCATCCTCGTACACCGACTTCACCACATAGAGGATTCCACAGATCATAAAAGCGTTGGATGCGGAGCGTTTGTCGTAAGCCGTGTCCCAGGTTCCTTCAACTCGTAATGTGTAGGGATTGAGCTGGCTGATGACGATGCGCCCGTTGTTTTGCTCAGTAGCATAAATCACCCAAAGGCCATTCTCATCCACGGCCAAGTCAATGTCCGATTTCCCTCCCCAGCGGTACGGAGATGTGTCGTGGTAGTTGGCATTGGCAATGATCGCCTCGCCACTTTTGATACGAGTCCGTAGGTCGAACTTAACAATGTTGCGTGTACGCTCTTTGTTGAAGAAGAGTGCACCGTCATAAACGACAAAGCCAGTTCCATCCACACGATGGGGGAGTTTGTAGGTTGTCGTGGGTCTCCCGGCGATGAAGTCTTCTTTGGAGGAATACTCGGTCAACGTGTCAGTGCGATAGGGCGTCCAAGGCATGTAGTAGATCTTATCCGAGGCTTGCAGAGGGTCCTTGCACCAAGCTCCGGACTGGTGGTCCGATTCGAAGAGGTGTTCGCTCTGGTACACCCTGCGCAGAAGCCCTGGGCACAGGAATACTGAGGAGCCAAAATAGGGGAAAGACAAGTACAGAGTTACATTGGCAGGTATTAGACATGGATACTTGCCACAGACAGTGAACGCAACATCCCGGAAGTTAGAAACTGCTTCCTTTTTCTTTCCAATGTTAAGGAGTAACCACTTTATAAGTGTTTGGATGATAAAATTTAGACACAATGCAGGAAAGATGACTGATTGCTAGACAAAGAAAGCAATTAGGGCTCTGATTACATTACAACAATGACTTCTAGATTGTACAATGCATGTTAATAACAATTAAACTGGAAAGTCAATGCAAACAAGCACAGTCACCTTCTCTATTTTAAACTGTGACTCAGATTTAATTGGGTCTATTTTGGTATCCATGAGTAATTGCAGTTTCTAATTTTTGTTCACATCTGTGAGCCTAAAGGCAAATGCTTAGTAACGCTGCGGTAAAATAGGGTTGTGTAGATAAGTGAGGGTTATATCCTGGTACTTAGGTTAAAAGGGGAACAAAGCAGTAGCTTCTGTCAAAACTTACCACGAACTGAGTCACACACATACGAAGAAACGAGTTACCTTTTGTTTCCCTTTCTCTTCACAGAGCCCTTTCTCAGTACAAATCCACCAAATTAAATATAATTGCACTAGAGAAAAAGGTTTCATTGTTTTCTTTTATTAAAAATACCCTGTAGGCAGTTCTTAATAAACAGACTTAAACGCATGAACCCAGAGTTAAAAGATTTTGACAAACAGCTACGCTGTAATTATTGGCTAAAGCAGCTCTGTCGGAGAAACAAAACAAAAAGAGGAAAAAATACACAATAATTACATCAGCCATATAATAACTGCCTGTCCATTATTTCATCCACATGACAGTTTTAGTCTGTGGCATGATTTACAACACCCCACACACTAAACTAATTATATGTGAGCTGGTTTGTACTCAAATCTGATAAAGCTAGGCCTTGGCAATCTAGCTGGAGCAAGTCAATAGTTTGAACGGTTTGCAAAGCTAATTTCAGCTCATTATGGATTATCATGGACTGAGGCAGTCATGGTTTTCTGTCTGTTCAAAGAGATGACATCAGAATTCTGGACTGTGTTGATGACGAAAAATGAATTGGCTTTCACATTTGAATTGACAGAGGGAATCTGGATACTGCACAAGACTAATATTAGAGAACAAATTAATTCAAATATTTTGTTCAAGGTTCTGGTTTAACATAATGATTTAATTCCTGTGTTGTGGTCTTTGTCTTTTTTTCAATGACATACCTCTTGTTTTTTTAAAAGCTATGAAATGTTTATAAAAACAGATTCTGATAGTTTTCACATCATTTAGACATCATATCCAACCTAAATTGGTACATTTGGTGTTGGTATTGCAAAGTATGGGAAAATTTTTACGAGCAGATAAGCTAGTATTTTAGACTTCAGGACAGCGCAGAGAAAGTAGTGTCCATGATTTCCAAAAAGAATATCAAATTTGGATTGGTCAGATCACAAGATAGCTTTCCATAATTCTTCAGTACACTTCTGTGTCATGTTTACATATGGTTTCCTCTTCAAACATTACAGTTTTAACCTGTATACGTGAATGCAGAAAATGTTTTTTTTTTTTTTTTTTTTTTTTTGGAAACGATTCCTAGCCAGTGTGGTGATTTCTACTTCAGGGCTTTGTCTGTTTGGAATGTAGTGGGGCCTAAGGTCCGAAAATCAAGACCATGCTAAAGTACTGCCTTTTGTTGTTTCACAATGACAATTATTCTATTCTATTCTATTCTATTCTATTCTATTCTATTCTATTCTATTCTATTCTATCAGAGAATGATGAATGTCTTCCCACCTGTTGACGGACTCAGCCTCTCTGGAACACCTCTCTTATAGTCCCTCATTTCATTCAACTTTTGCAAATTTATGTACGACATGGGAATTATTATCACTGGCGTTTTTGTTAAAAAAAAATGGGATTTTGAAAATTTTGCTGGAATCAAAATGAAATAAAATAAAAAAAATTACTTTTATTATTTTCAATCAAATATGAGTTTTACATCAGAGGTCTTCAACCTGGGGTCTGTGGAGGTATCGTAAGGAGTCTGTGATATTTTTATTTCATTTGGCAAATGTTCATATTTTAAATATTTGTAATTCCCTACTCACTTTATCTCACAAATATTTCAAATGAAAGTATAAATTAATGAACCTGTGTATTTTCTGGATCACTTGCACAAAACAATGTGTATTCATACATGGAACTAGGCCCAGTTTGAAGACCCCTAGTTTAAATTATATGGTAACAAGTTTTTTTTTTTTTACTTTTTCCAATGTTTTTAACAGTGACCCAACTTTTTGACTGGGGTTGGAATTCAAACCAATGAAAACCACTGTTTCAGCAACGTCTTGACATCCAAACAAATGAACAATGAAGAATTTAGACAGTGCAGTTATCTTTTTTCTCCTTAGGTTTGAGTCCACAGTAAATCATATATGAATAAAAGTGTGTGTGTTGGCCTTTTTTTTCACAATAGTAGGCCAGCAGCTTGACACAGCGCTGACAGCTTTTAGCTGCAGATCCGTCGAGAGGTAAAAGCAGCACGCTCCAAGGGAGAAGGGGGAAAAAGAGACAGTGCAAACAGAGGCTTCTTCCCCTTGTAATCTCTCAAGATTAAACATGTTGTCTACCTGCAGGTGAAAAATGTGCTGAGATGCGTCCCGTCGACATAGCGCCTTGGCACATATCTCAGCGGCTGCTGTGCTAAATGCTAAGAGGGCTGTTCCCATGGTTGGAAAAAGATGAGTTGCACTGAGGCACAAGGTCAGAGTCTGCAAGCTTTTGTAGTGACAGCACACTGGGCTCTGAGGAGGTTGTAAAATATGCTTTTTAAGGCTGTAAGCACGTAGATGGAGAAGTGAATGGATGATATTAGAGGAGTGATACAAAAGCAATCATGGCTTTCATGGGGAATTGCACAAAAACTGTTAACACGACGGGGAAAAGCTATCTCTATAAAGCCATCTCTATAAAGCGTTTCAAATCCCCCCCTCACCTTCATTGCTCATTCTCTTTGCCACAGATTCCAGAGATGTGTCATTAATTAATGACGACGATGAAACTTCAAATTTATTGCACGGCTATTAAAGCGAGACTCTTGACTCTTGTTTAATGATTTCATTTCCATCTTTGACTTTAAATTCAACTTAACAGTTAACGTCTGACAAAGGGACATATTTCACAGCGATGTAATGCTACAAATACAATACTCTGGGGGCAGAAGTGCAGATTCGTCATGTGTTCTTTTACATCATGCAGTGCTGATAAGGTAAGAATATGACTGCTCTGATCTGCCTCTAGTATTGACTGCTAAGTCCCTGAAGGTTACAGCTATCATCATGTTAGAGCTATAATCAAAATTGCTGACAGCTTATTGGACAAGCTATTGATCACCCTTGGCTTTAATTTTATTCAGCTATAAAGAAAAGATGGAATAATCTACACGTATAACAAGGAATAAAAACATCCCAGGGTTACAGGATTTCACTGGAGAGCACTATCCAAGAACTGTGTTCTGATGGTTATCATATATGCAGTCATGTTAGAGCAGCTTTCGATCTGTGGTACTGCAGACGATGAGCATGATGAAGGTGAAGAATCATGCACTTCCTGTCCCTACTGTGCTCATCAGAGATACAGCAGCATGGTCAGAGGCCTTTTCAAACTGTTGTGCTCCCAGTACCCAAAAGGCTTTGTTTCTGGACACTGTCCGTCCTGCTTATTGTTTTGATGTGTGATTGAAGTCAGGTGAAATAGAATGGGCAGCTGAAGTGTTTTCATGGAGCTGCAATCAGGGTTTAGCAGGACCAGCAGACGGGACTTTTAACAGAGTGCAAAAACAGTCATGTTGTGTCAGGTAGAAGTTGGCCCCTTTTTTGAGTTATGTATCATACTTTTTATGGATTTGTCAGTTTTTACTTCACTATAAACTTGGGTCATAAGTTCTTAGGCATTAGAGAAGATTTAGCTCTGCTGCTCATCCCACAAATGCATGTTCCTTATAAAGGTGGCTCCATTTAAAAAAGAAACAAGTAGCAGTATGTGACTTACGGCCAAAAAGCGCTGACAACAACATAGGAATAATTTACCAAACACAATTGTCTTAGTTATTTTGCTGGGTTTATATCCAACATAGAGTAGAAACAATCATCTTTATTTTATAAATTTGGCATAGAAATGTAGGATCTATAGGTAGGAGTCTGGATTGTATTGTCCTGAGTTCTCTTTGTTGTTTGTTGTTGCCTTTCAGGTATTGAATGATTAAGTTTGCTGGTTTACAGTTTGTATGGAGAGCAAAAGCAGGAAGAATGTCATAATGACACCCAGTGTCTCTCTGGGCACAATCTGACAATTTATTTATCTGGATATAAAGATAAAGGTATTTGTAAAAGCTCACCAGTGTCAAGGTTCATTTGGGACCTCTTTTTCCAAAGCACTTACCGTATTTTCTGCACTACAATGCGCACCTGAAAGCCTTCAGTTTTCTCAAAAGCCGACAGTGCACCTTATAATCCGATGCGCCTTATATATGGATCAATATTGATTAATCATGGCTACCATAGTTAGGGGCCGTCGCCGGAGTAACAGCGGTAAGCAGTAAGAACCTGTAAAGAGGAATTCTGCTAAGTGCTAACATTAGCTCACAGGCTGGCCCGGGCTTCTTCTCTTGTTTATTGTTAGAGCAAAACAGCGCCCCTCAAAGGTCTGGCATTTGAACTGATCTCTGGAAACGGCTTTTGTGGACGGTAGAAACGGCTTCGTCTTTACAGCGCACCTTTTTTGAAAACGGCACAGAAAATAGTTGGATAGGAAAATGTGCGGCTCCGTGTGGATGTAGCCTGAGTTTGACTGACTTATTGACTTTTTTGTTGACATTCCCTTTAGCGCAGCTCCATCTAGTGGATGCATAACGCAACCCCAGCCACTACTATAGCTTCTACTCCATGGGCCTTATAATGCGATGCGGTCTATATATGAAAACAGTTTTCAAATAGGCCATTCATCAAAGGTGCGCCCTATATTCCGAAGCGCCTTGTAGTGTGGAAAATACGGTATATTTTAAGTTTTCTTCTACTCTTGCTTGCTTGGACTTTTGCTTTTTAGAAATCTGTCTCATGTTGTTTTTTAAGCAACCTTAACCGCTAATACATCCAAGAAAACCGAAAAAAAAAAATTAAGTCTTATCAGGCACTAATAAGACACTGATAACACCAGAGAGCAGCCTCTGTGAGCTGCTATTAACAGCGAAACTAGGACTCATTGGTGGGAGATGAACCAGTGCTACTGGTGGCATTTATTTTGCAGACATATGAGAAGGGCCTTTTGCCCTTTATCTGGCACACAGTTGCCTCTCAGGTGGCTAGCTTGACTGTTAGCAGCAGACAAAGAACTCTTGCAGTTGTTGGCCACATGAGAATAACAAAATAACTTTATAATTATTTGCAGAAAGCGACTGTATTCATTGGCTATATATTGTATATTTGTTTGTTGTTGGATATACAATGTGTTAGTTGAGCGATGTTATGTGTAATTCAAATTCAATATACAAGAGTTCTCGCAAAAGCCATGTTACCGGTGCCACAGTTTTGGGTATACTCAAATATTGTTGCATGTTTTTTTTTTTCTTTTTGTTTTTTGTCTAAATAGATGTTAAAAATGAAGGGTTGCTGTCCTGACGGTGAGAGCCTTCGTATTCAATTGTTATATTTAAAAGCTTTGGGCCTCAGACCACGCTGCTGTTCATCAATGTTTGAGAGCGAGAATCTGCTGGTTTTTCATGCTGCAGCTTATACCAGACTAAATGAAAGACAGAACACTGCTCATTATGTATAATTCTAACACCATCTCTCCATGCAATTTAATTTTCCCCATGAATGACATGTTTAACCTCGCCAATGAACCAAACGGTGAGCACGAATCTACAAAATGTCACGAAACCTGCTTTAGCAACCCATCACCAAACAAATGCAAGCGTATGCCCAGGTGTGAATGCAGATGAAAAAAGGAAAAAGTTATTATCATTTAGTTACCTTTTTGTTCCACTTCTATATTTAGGCATGAAGGGGAGAGAGAGAAAGAAAGAAAGACAGAAAAAAAAAACAGATTACTGACGTGTTATAACTGGGAAAAGTCTGCTTTTATAACAGTTACATAACAGTCCAAGAAGAACATGGGGTTAGTGGATAGACACACATTCAATCATAAGCTTTTAAAAGAAAAAAGTACAGCATCACATGAGATCCTGCAGGATAAAAAGAAAGATTAAACAAGTCTTGCATTGTATACAATGTTTGTGTGATGGGAGAATGAAAAGCAGATGTAGAGTACATGGCATTTCCATATATATAAAAGCACATAAGGATATGGCTGCTTATAGATGAGCTTTAGAGAAGAAAACACAACTGAGAAAACTGGGCACCTCATATAAAAGTAAGATCATCCACACCGAAGTGCAACACCCGCAGATTATTCATCAGATGTGAACAAGGAAACATCAACCTCAATTATTCACGGGATAATATTAGTTGGAAAATAAATAAATAAATAAAAAAATAAATAAAAAAGATAAAACATAGAAGATATTTATAACACCCACTAAAACAACCACAACAAGAAAGTAAATTGACATTTGTCAGGCACAACCGATTTATCAATTTCCCTGTTTGGGCGCAGCAGAGCATGTTCAAAAAGGCTAATATGTTAGCGCACTGTTACACTGTAACACAACCACCAAGTACTAAACAATAGAGTTATGAAGTTAAAGTCTTTAACACCTTACAAATAAAGAAATGATTTTCTTCTCCAACACCTCCTTTGTGGATTTATCCGGCTTGTTAGCTGATAACAAGCTAGCTGCTAACTTTTTTGATGCTAATTTTGCGCTGAGAGGTCCACATAGAGTGAATTTAGAGGGATATTTGCAAGTAAGTGAAAAATAACAAGTGTGTGTGAAAAAAATATGAGTGAGTCTGAAACACAGCTTTAAATAAAAAACAATAAGCTAAGAGATGCTAGTAAGCTTTCAAATCTTACTAAGCTATGCTAAAATAAATGACCCAGGAAGAATATGTCCGATATTATTCAAGTCATCCATTTGACTTTACTCTAGTGACTCCTTCAAACAAACAAACAAACAAACAAAAAAAAAAAACTGTTAATTTTATCACTTCATAACATGAAGCTAATACAACAGAATGGAGAGAAAACAGTAAAGAAACAGAGTTTTTCATCTATGAAATAGTCAACTGAGAATGAATACCAGCAGGTATGCAGGAAGTGTTGGATACTTTATATGTTTTATAGACTATGACAAAGCGAAGTGCTTATGTTTTGAAACCGAAACTGTTAGCTTAAAGATGCTAAAATACTTTCAAGAAGTTAAGCTAATGGAATAAAGCAAAGGGGTCATCCACTTTAGTACAAAAGTTTTTTTTTTATACATTTTTTATAAAGTGTGCAACTTGAAAAAAATTCATGCAATGCGGCTATTCAGTAAAAAGATGCTGAATCTATAGAAAGATATTTTTTTTCAGGTGTTATTGAAGTGTAAAAGTCTCTGGGAGTCCACTGCTCAAGGACTAGCGGCTGCTACATCTCAATTCTCTCCACACAGTACGTAATGCTTCCTCTTGTGGACAAGCTTTCAGTCAGTCATGCCATTTTGCCGGTCCTGTCCCTTCCCCTCCAGTAATCCCGGTTCTAATAAGAGAGGATTAACCTCTCTTACCAGGGCTTACAAGAGTCCTCTCCTCCAAATGGAGAGTGCAACAGACTGAGGTATGGAGGTCAGCGAGCAGGGGCGGGCGGGGTAAAGTTTGAAAGATGGGAAAGTTATTAGAGGAGAACAATATTAATGCGGGGCGGTGAGCCAATGAAAGACCAGCGAGTGAAGGGGAGCTGTGTCAGCTGAGGGAAAGGGGGAAAAAGAAGGGAAAAAAAGGGAAAAATGGGGGAGGTAGTAGCTTTCAACAAGTCGCCTGTGTTCATCAGATCATAGAAACGTACACTGGTTCAGCACAGTACCTCATCAACAAGCAAACACTCCAGCTGTCATTGTAACACATACAGTCCAGGCAACAATGGCTGCAGGCTACATCTGAATCATCATTACTAGAGACTCCAATTTGCCATTAACTCAGAACTGCACATAGACCCCATAGATCAAATCAAAGTAAACAGGCAAACGTCCTCGATCGAAGCCTCCTCACCTCCCATGAGCAGCGGCCACACAACAGGGACCACAGGGCGGCCAGCGTTTCTGATTGAGCGATCGCTAACAGTGGCGAGGGGAGAAGAGGGTAATGATCTATAGAAAAAGGCATTAGCAGAAAGGATGTGAGGAGTAGTATACGACGCAATCGCCCAGGGGAGATGGTGTGAGAAGGAAAGGGTGGAAAGGATTCGGATGAAATCCCTGACAAGGAAATTGGCCACTCCTCGAGCTACTGTACAGAACATGGCCCTGTCGCTTGACCGGAGGTTTCAGAAAGCAGCAAGGTCACCACTCGTTTCACTCAAACCAATTCATTCCCATCATGTCAACTTGTGTTTCACTACAAAGACAGTCCACTCTGAGATCTACCTGTGACACAACTCTGTGACCCCTTACGCCATCCCAGGCACAAGTGAGGAAGGAAAACAGCAGGGCGAGACGGAGAATTGATTCATTTGAAAAGCTTCTTTACTCCACCCCTCCAGCCTCTTTGTGACCTTAATACGATTTTGGTCATGGTTGTCATTGAGTCACTAAAAAGCACTTAGCTGGCTCATCCTCTCAACCTCTTTCTCCTCCATCTTTCTTTCTCTGTGACGTGTGACAAAGCATCAAAACAGAAATGTGAATATGAAAAGTATTTTCTGAGCTATCCTGGATTCTCTTGTCACTCATAAGCTCCTCATGATTAAAAAGATCCTACGCTTATACTTGACAAATCTGCTCTTTGACATAAAAGGACCAGACATTTCATGGGTTATATATGGCGTGCAGTCCTACAGTAAACCATCCTCTTCATTTGGTTTGCCTGCAGGCAAAAACAGACGCTTTCATTGATATTGAACTCAATTATTGATCATTTGAAGGTAGACAAACACACTGTTGCTGGACATACTTCTCTAGATTGCTGGATGATGTAATTTATGGTAATCACACCAGTCTACGGACTATCGTTAAACCTACTTTGAATCACCGCACTGAGTTGATTCTTTTGAATCAGAGACTATGAGTGGCAGTTAAACTCTTTCATGGCAGATAAGGGATTGGAGGTCAAGAACTTGCGAGCCACTTCACACTTGAGTTTAAATACTGTTACTAAATACTGACGAGTGATGTGTTCAAAGTGATCATAGAAAATGTCTCATATTTCTTTTCTATGAACAAACAGTCACTTGGACATGTGGATTGGTAACCTGGCTCCAATTCCAAGAGGACTAGCAAGACCAGCTGTAATCACCTTTCTTTGGAAACCAAAGCAATCCCGACTGAAGGAATGGCATCATTGGTGAGGTAAGAAGAAACCTCTCCTAGGTGGTAGGGAATCATAGCGATATTGTCCAAGAAGCAAGCTCATTTTTTCTACCATTCCTTCAGATTTTCACAGTACTGGAAACAGCCCAGCACAAACACTCTTATCTTGAAGCTGCTGAGATTTAGTTTGGGGGTTGCTGTGGGAGAGTGTTTCCCAAAGGCCCGGCACGCACCGCAAATTGAAGTTGATTCTGACCTAATTTTTTGAGTCCCATGACTGATTTTGAAGGTCTACATTTCAGAGTACAGGGGGGTGGGCACGAGGGACGTAAACGACCTGAACGGCTGCTCCAGACGGGTTCGATACATTTCTGCCGTGTTAGAAATTTTAGCTGACAGCTTATTCTTGCACGGTAAAACAAGGCCATGAGCTGATTCTACATCTACAGGGCTGTTTTGGGAGGATAGTGTCTGAAAGCACTGTGTCCACATGGCAGTAGATGGTAAACAGCCATTATGTTATAACCACTGATGCACTCTAACATTACTGTGTGTGTGTGTCACTACCCTGAGCTGTGCAACACCCCCTGGTTTTTATGTTCTTTATCCTCACAGGAATAAAAAGAATATAGTAAAACAATTCTTTTAACAAGACCACTGTGTCATATTTTTCTTTTTTTTTATTTTTAACATGTTTTTGCTAAAAATCTTCCTGTAGTTCTCCTTGGATGAGTCACAGGTTGTTGTGGCTTGTGTGTCAGCTGATTTATACCCCATCAGTTACGTAATAGCATGATGCCATAGCAGCGCGACAGTGTATTCCGCTAATAAATCCAATGAACGAGAAGAACGCAACACAGTAAACAAAGAGCAACCAAGAAAGACATCCAGCACTTTGTTTTCTTCGTGATTTTTAAGTGGCTTAAAGAATACATCTCAAACTCTCCCCACAACTCTTGAAGGTAAAGTCATAGAGGAGGTTACTCCCTCAGCTTCAAGCCCCATATTAACGATCTAGTTAAGAAACTCAAACTGAAATTGGGATTTTTCTTTCAAAACAAATTTTGTTTTTCCTTCATTCAAAAAAGCGCCTTGTCACTGCAACATTCTTATTGATTTTAGATTACGGAGATTTGTTGTATATGACTGCCTCAATCAAATGTGCCTCTCTGAGGTTCATTACCAACTGTAGACCTCTGATCCATCATTGTGAACTGTATTCTCAAGTGGGATGACCTTCTTTGTCCACCAGGAGGCTATTTATAAGGCCATCCTTGGACGATTGCCTTCCTACATTTGTAATCTGATCACTTGGAGATGTGTTGATTCCTATGGTTTGCGCTCAAACAACCACTTGTTGCCCACGCAGAACAGGGTTGAAGGGCATTTGTATACTCTGCTCCTTCTGCATGGAACATGTTGCAAAAAGACTGGAAATTAACTGATCTTGCTTCTATTAATGCATTTAAATCCAGACTGAAAGCACTTTGTAATATTAGTTTTTGATTGTAAATCGCCATAACTTTACTGTGTAACTTTGCTGCCTCTTGGTCAGGACTCCCTTGAAAAAGAGTTTCTTAATCTCAATGGGACCTTTCTGGTTAAATAGAATAAATAAAAAAGTGCAATCAAGCTTTATTTCAGAGAGGCCGTGTGAGGAGAAATACAGCCACTGTCGCACGGTAAGTGACAATTTTTTTCAACCAATCAGCGGACTGCAGTGTTGTCAGTAATCTGGCACCCCAACAGAAGGGTCTCAAATAGTGGAACGGTTTGTCTTGGTTGTATGGGGATCTGTCCCAGGATTAGTCAGTGGAAATGCCACAAGATGCGTGCCGTACTGAGATGAACTGGGCTGAACTGGGAAATGGAGCTTAAATCAGTGGACAGACACGTCACAAGAGTTTGTAGAAGAAACAGAAATCCTACTGGTCTGGTTAGAAGACTCATCTTACTTTATAACACAGACTAGTTCCTACTTTTCAAAATAAAAAGAAAACTATGTGGAAAGTTGTGAAAACCTGTAACTTGGTTTCAATCATCAGTTGTGCTAGCATGTTTGCACTGCCCCTGCTATGGGCTTTACGTACTTGAGTTATATACAAATACATGATTAGAGTGACTCATTTAAGCCAGTAAACAAAAAATAATGTTACAGTACACCAGCTGAGGCATCAGCAGTCCCTGTCACACCAGATTTTGTGATCACTTCCTGGTCCTGATGGGATGGGAGCACGCCATGCCTGCCCAAAATAAGTATCTCAGAATGAAAAATACATGAGTCATGCTTGATACCACTTTGCAACTACTCTAACGCCTTTTTTCAAAACTTTCAAAACTTTAGTCCAGGATACTTTCTGAAAATGCTCATGACGGGGGTTTATGAGAAATAACAGTGTCTCTCAGACTCTTTCCAAACAGAGATGATTAGATGCTTCCCTCACGCAACGAGAGCTCTCTTAACATTTCATGATACAATGTCCAATATTCTAGGTTAGTTTGCTTTAATGACGACTACAGACAGAGCCAATCACACAAATGTTCTTCCAGGCCATAAATTAAGCAGATACATTACTTGGCCGGGTTGGTGCAGATTTCTGGAAGCAGGTTTTGGATTGGACAATAACTCAGTGAACCGTGTGCATTCAGCTTGTAGCGGTTTGGCTGCAGCACGGTTCACGCTGCCAAACACACACAGCTGGAAGAGGCAACATGGCTGATTGTGCGGCTTACTTAATTGGTCAAGCTGCCGCACTGAATTTAATTTACCTCAACCTACATGTATGATGTTTTCATGGATTTAAAACCCTGATTGCTACCAGAAAGGAACAGTGAATGAAGGAAATGTTTCGCTTTTCAGGTCATAAGTCAGTTTCAACTGAGAGGCACCCTTCCTTTGTTCTACACTCTATAAATTCTATTACAGCGCCGCTATATACAGTGCACTTCATATTGTGTTCAGATAATGCATAATTCTTACCTGAAAAGTCACTGTGAACACTCATTGTACTTTCCTCCCTGCTTTAAACACACGCTGAGAAGCTAACAATGGACCTTTAGCGCCTGTGAGCGCCGACCCCATCGTGTGAGCGGCAGCTGTATGGATTTTCATTTGAATAATTAACGCTTCCCAATTTCACACTAATGGTTGAGAGGTATCAGAATGGTATCATTAGCAGCTAATAGAGATTCATGGTGGGGTAGCTGCAATACTTTTCGCAATATCTCCCCCCTCTCCTTCTTCTTCTTTTTCTTCTTCTTCTGCTTTTTCCCTCTCTCTCGTCTATGACTTAACACCATCCCATCAGCTTTTTAATTAATGACACAAATTACGAGGCTTTGAATAGCATGTGCCTAAGGATGGGGGAGGACACGCAGGCTGCCATCTCTCTTTCTCTCTGTTCTCTCGTCATTCTTTTCCCTCCTCAGTCGCCGCTCATGAGTCTCCCATACCATCATTACAGGTTCCATTTCTCAACTCAACCCCCCTTCTCTATTTTATTTCCCTTTCAACCACTCGTCTGCTCTCTTTGTGCTCCTTCCTTAGTGCTTATTCAATCTCTGTCTCCATCACTTTCTCCCTCCCTCCTGCTGGGAAGCTGCTATGCTATCTTATAACCTTGACAATGCAGGATGCTGTGTTCGGCGCGTGTTTGTTCGTGCGCTTGATCTCCTGTGTGTGTGTTTGTCTCACTTTGAGGGACAGGTGCAAGGACTTGGCGCCCGTCCAAGCGGATACCCACGTGGGAGAACGACCAACGGATGCAGGAAAGACAAGTGTGGTTAGGAAAAACAAAATTAAATACTTTTTTTTTTTTTTTTTTTTTGCCAGAGTGGCAACTGGAGCAGAAATAACCTAATTGCACCTCTTAAAATATGTCTTGATTTTCAAGGACCTTGAGATACGGAGGAGAACAGAAGGATGGAGGAGGGGTAGCAGGGAAAAGGGGTATTTAGTCTGGACATAGCCAAGCCCCGGTGTAGGAAGGAAGAAAAAAATGGCGAGGAAATGGTGGAGGAGCTTTGATTAGAAGGGTGATCATTAAAAGAGAGACCCCCTGAAGAGACCGATCTCTAATTAGTGCTATATCCTCGACTTCTGGCGCCCCAACAAGTCTTCAGACATGTGTCTCAGTCTGGGTGTGTGGTATTAAAGCTTTGCCAGTGCGATCTAAATGAAGTGTTTTTGAACATTACTGGAAGCTTGTTCAGCCTGTCGCAGTATTTATTCCAACCCATTAGAATATGTGTGTTTGTGTCTTTCCATACAACATTATGGATTATGTATGTTTGTATGTTTCTGAGGAAAACAGCAGCCTGGCCGGCATTAGAACGTGATAGATTACAGCAGCTTATTCAGCCATTAGTGGGGGAAAACGGTTTCCACATGTCCACATTCACCCCTCTAACACCACCATTTATCCACATTGGTAATCACAGTCTGAGTGTGCAATTATCTGGCCTCTCCACCGAGGACGTGATATCTTTTTCTATGAAAATGCCGTTGTAAATCCTGGTCCCATGACCACTGTCTATCAATCTTTTTTATAACAACGTACAGCCTGCAGATATTTTCTTTTTTCTGTGTTTCTAAAGTTGGGTGGTTCACCTTTGTTATTGTCTTCTGGTAAACAATAAAAATAAATAAATAAGTGCAAAATTATCTTTTGAGCAGTTTTTGTTTAAATTTTACATCTTGATCATATATTTCGGTCCTAATACTGACTCATGACATATTGTCTTCAAATCTTGAACACGCCGCTACTTCCTTCTTATTTCATTACTCATCAGCTAATTTTGTTTGACTACTCTTTTTTTCTTCTTCTATTCATTTTTCAAATCTAACAAATGTAGTTTTGGTTGTTAGCATTTACCTCCAAAATATTGCACAGGTTTTCAGTTGTTTTCATACAACAGATCCCTTTGCACATTTACAAACAAACAAATGAATAAATGAAAAATTGACAGTCTGATTTTGGGATCTGGACATTTTGTCGAGTACATGGCTGATAGACCCAAGGTTTTCAGAGCATGTGAGCGGAGCCTGATGAGGCGGGGAGTGGCTGAGTTTTGAAAAGAGTGCAGAGCCGTTATGTCTGTTATTGCTCACATCACAAATCTGGAGCGTGGCCGAACCTGGCCCAGAATCAGAATCAGAAAAGATGTCATGAAGCAGGATGCAATATAGGTTATGATAATAGGCCCAAAATGTTTGTCATATGTTGTGTAGAGGTTGCAATATGGCCACCCTGTAGCTCCCTCCACAGATGATTGATGACATCTCACAGGACGGCATAATTAGCAACATACTGACCTGAAAATTGAGTTATAGTTTTATAAAAGCTGAGTCTGGTTAAACCTGCATTCAACCACTTGACCAGAGCAATGCGAAGTGGGCGCAGACACCGAGATTTGAGCCTGTTGAGACAACTGGTGGTTGGTGGTGCTAGCTCTGCAAACTTTAGCCATACTTGTAAACCACATTCCAAGTTGTTTATCCGTTGTTTTAGATAAAATGGATTTAATCGCTGTTTCCAGAGTGTTTTCTTCATCTTTGCTTTTACATCTGGAATTTTAAATTAATTTAAATGCTGTGAAAAAGATTAAAACCTGTCGGCAATGGCTTGCACAGACTTTCTGGAATAAAAAAAGGCACATACATTGTGCATTTTTGCCGTCTAAGAGGGCAGTCTTTCATATTTTTAGCAGATACAGGGGGAGTTTAGTGTGTTTTGCAAACAAGTAGGGCCAGCTAGCGCACCTTTTGGCTCCTAAAAGAACACTTTGCTGTGCATTTTTCAGCGGGGCACGGGTCCCCCTGCCCCCTCTCTGTGCACACCACTGGTACTATGGGTGTCAAGATACTTTTATACTTTAAGATACAGATAAAGACTTCTGCATTATCAATTCATTCTTTGTCTAAAAGAAATAAAGTTAAAAAAAAAAAAAAAAAAAAAAAATTAACCAAAAAACAACTTTACACTGCTGCGGAAAATTGCAGTGACATGATGAATAGCATGAAGACTGCTATCTTAATTATCTTAAAGACATGGAAACATGGTGAGGATGAGTCAATGCAACAAGGATTGATTTGATAATATTCAAACTGCAGCAAAGCTTTTCTGCTCTGGCTTACACATCTGCACTCCACAGAGAAAAAAAAAAACAGACGCAAATCAAAACCTTCAATTTCAGAATGTGCTTGCATAAAGCAGCAGCATCTGATTCAGTATGGTCACTGACTTTTAGCCCAACAGCAGCTTGCTTAGCAACAGCTGCAGTCTTCAAACAGTAATAACCCAAATTAGCTTCTTCCTAATGTCTTGTTTTAAATTAAACAGAGACACATCTTGTCCCATCCCTAAGCTCGTTAAATGATGTCTTGCAGAAACTTCAAGCAACCAAAATCTGTGAACAAACTTTATGTTTTGCATTACTTCTTGCAAGACCAAAGATGTTTGATCATGATTTTTTGTTGAACCATAACATGAAAGCCGTAAATTTAGAGTTAGACGCAGAAAAAAAGGGCTATGACAAGATCAATTTGAGCAAACTCAGGCTATGACACCAGTGTAAATCCGATATGAGATCTGACAGAGAGTCATAGTCATCAGGACTTTCTGTGTGGGTTAGGGAGTGGTCAGCTGTCACTGAGCGATGTGATGCCATTACACACCCCCTACACACACACATGGGAAGACAAGAAAGAGGTCGCTCAGGTGCAGAGATTGAGGAGAGGTGGGGGGGGAAGAAAAAACGCTGTCTGAGCGAATGGTCACTGGCATTTCAGCAGGGAGGGAGGAGGGGTGTGGTTGTGTGATGTATCTGCTGTCATGGTGTTGACTCCCACACTAGACTTGATGAACGTGGATTTGAGAGCTCAAGGGCAGAAAGCAAGTGAAACGGCATACAATCTGCTTAGTAGATTTACTGATAGCATCAAGGAGAGTGATCTACTCCTCAAGAAGCTTAAAAGTTGCCACAAGATTATCCGAGGCTGAGAGGAGAGCCTGTGTGCTCAGGAGAGAAAAACTCCTCATAAAGATGATTTAATCGCTGTATTCAAATGGCTGCCATGATCCTCTGACATCATGCTGAGGGAGGGAGGCTAATATACTGCTGTTTAGTCCCACTGCTGGGTTATGGGCTGACTAATTCAACCCCTTTTTTTTTTTTACCATATCTTAATATCAAAGGAGGTCAAGAGACATGAGTGAGAGTTTTCACCATAAACATGAATTTCAAAATCATCATCCATATTTAAAACATCTATAAGAAACTGCTAACTCTAACATTCACTCTATTTTAGCATTTGATGCTATATGACTATGTAAATCTATCTAATAAAGAGACATTAAGTCAAAGCTAACAGCAATATTAGCTAGCTCATGGTTGTATTAACTAGCTTAAAGTAGATCTTCTGAATACTAGCAATAGCTTTAAATTGTCGGTGTATGAAATTATCATTTATCTTCAGATATAAAAAAGGACACTGAGAAAAACAACACTGGTTCATTTTTTCTACGCTAAGAAAACAACCTCTGCTCATAAGCTAAAATTAAATGAAGGCTAAGATTAGCACCCAGTCTCTTTTAAGCTAACATCACTGTTTAATTGTGATTGGGAAGCTGTTTCTACCTTATTGTGGAATTAACTAGCCAAAAATGTTGCTAACGTTATCAGCAACTTGTATATCTATAGTATTAGCTAGCTTAAAGTAGATCTGTTGAATACGAGCAATAACTTTAAATTGTTGGTGTATGAAATTATGATTAATCTTCAGATATAAGAAAGGACACTGAGAAAAACAACATTGGACTGATTTTTCTATGTTAAGAAAACAACTTCTGCTAATAAGCTAAAAATTAAATGGAGGCTAAGATTAGCATCTGGTCTCTTTCAAGCCAACACCACTGTTCAGTTGCATTTAATCGGAAAGCTGTTTCTACCTTATTGTGGAATTAACTAGCCAACTCTAAAGAGTTGAACAACTTGTGTTCATTGCGTAGGTTTTTGTTTTAAAGGCAGGTAAAGACTGTTATCATCGTTTACCTGCTACTGCATTGAAAACCCTGTGCAACCTCTGTGAAACCCTCACTAGTCCTATTTAGACAACAGCTAGCATTAGTATGTAATTGTCCCTCCTGACAACTTCACTATTTAGATTTAGATTAAGTCAACTTTATTCATCCCACAGGGCAGTTCAGTTTTAGCAGTCTACCCAGACTATACTGGGTACACTGCTCATTTATGGTGCAACTACAGTAAAGCTAAAATGTAAAAGCTACAGGTAGCTTACAATGATGCTTTGGGAACATTTCTTAAATTACCTCAATGGTCGAGTGCAAGTCACATGGTTCACATCCTGCTACTAGAAATATTGGTACAAACGTCTCTGTTGTGTTTTTCCTTTTTAATTTATTTTTACTAATTATCTGTTGTTCTGCTACTGATACATTTATATGGACCGAAGGGTCTGGAATAAAGTATGACATACTAACAACAGGCAGGAGTATGCCACAGTATGCCAGAGACAATATATAAACAATCATTTAACATTCTGTTTATTGATAAGCTGTCAGTATATTAATGCCAAGTGACTTCTCCTAAGGTTTATCAGCCCGATGACAGAAATAATGCAAGATTTGGAGTAACTGGTTGTTCTTTAGAACAAACTCAGGTCACTTTGCTAAAATCCAATGGCGCAGACAAGCCATCAAACCAGCAAATAAAAGAGAAAGTTAAAAATACTCTCATTAAAACACTGCTAAAAATATATAGCATTTTGTTACAGACATTCAAAGAGTTCAACTCCTTCGGTAAGTGAATTCTTTGTTGACTTATTTTATAAGCAAAGAATTTATTTAATGAGCATTAGCTAGTTAACGGATAAATGCTCACGTTAGCTGCACATCATGAATGAATAGAATATGTTTTTGTTTTTTTGTTTTTTCAATTTATTGACTTGTTTCAGGGGCAGCCAACATATTTATGAATCCATTGGCAAAATTTAGGTAAGAGCTTAAATTGGCATTCAAATCCTTTCAAGCTAATAAAAACATTAATTAGTGTCACAGGAGCTAATGTCAAGTTAATGGTAATATTTGCTAGCTAGTGTGCTAGTCAGCCTTTGAGTTATAAATACAGCTGCTATTGCCCTATTTTTCAAGTCATGTAATACTAACGACAACTAAACTTTGTTGTTGTCTGATAACAACCAAGTGGTCAACAAATATGCGTCTTTAATGTGAAATGTGGCCTTTTAAAGTGTGCCTCTATAAATCCTTTCTATGTCAAAGTTCAGTTGAAAATAGAAAGTGATGATCCAGACCTAGCTTGAGATTTCAGGTCTGCTATAACCTAAAATCTTTGAGCCAAGGGCGGGCCTGTATAATGTTCAAACAGCATGAGAGCATCACAACCCCAAGCATTACACCAAGGCGATTGAAACAGCAGCTGAGACTTCATTGTTATTACCCCAAATCCTCAAATGTGACAGAAGAGACCCTGACATGACACATGACCAATCTAAAGGTTCCTATTATGCTCATGAAGGCCCCTCCTGGTCACACAGGTGGTGTTTACCTTCAGTGTGACCACTTCATAATGGGCCCTGTAATCACACAACATCCAGCTTGAGCTGCACTGCAAGCGATAGCCCTGTGTACAGCATCGATTTCATGGTTTCACCTGCCAACACAGACAGGACAGGGACTGGTAGCAGGTGCAGAGTGCAACATGCCAAAACAATCGACTCCATTCTTTGTTGAGGGCCCCCCTGAACTTGTTAGATGTGTTATTATTAGTAAAACGAATTAAAAACCAATTAGGGCTACATTGGAAGTAAGAGAATTTGACAAATTACATGGTGAGCTTCCATGAGGTAGGAGCTGAGGATTACACGGCGCTACGCTCAAATCGCAGAATTGATTGCATGATTATACGTCCTGGCTTAGCCTCCAAAGAGTGAGCAATATCTGACAGAGCTGAGCTGGATCCCACTGTGCTAGACAGGATTTTACATTGTCCTTATTAGCTCCAAACAGTGGGGGGAACTAGTGGCTTATGTATAGCATCAGACTGCCAGCAGGTTTTCTTCCTTTGTTCTCTTTGCTCTCGCTTCGTCTCTGCCTTCTCTCTGTCTCTCACTTTCCCTCTACCTCGTCTTGCCATGAGCACTGAAGTGTCAATTTTGAAAAGTGAACTGAACAAAAGCGCTCCTCTGAAAGGAAGTATAATTATCCCCCCTTCCTAATTCTTTTTCAGGGGATGAGGGGTTTGACCGTTTGTGCCTGGACCAAATTTGCTATGGAAACCACACAGAGAGGTGCATCTAATTACTGGAAAAAGGATGCTTCAAGGACGAGAAATAGCACAACAACAGAGGCAGAAAAGCATGGCAACACACGCTCGTTTTCTGATGTGACAACTCGAAGAATCTAAAGGACCATGGAGGGAGACGCAGCTATGTTGACCTCCTATGAGCTCAACCTTTGGGAGGAGCTGTTAAAGCCGAAATGGGAGAAGGACAGAGGTTTTAATAAGTCTCTGGGAGGATAGACGCACAGTTCTCTGTGCTGAACTGTGGAAACTCAAGGTGAGAGGGCGGAGCAGAGGCAGATGTCAGGCGCTGGAGCTTCGTCATGTTTATGAGTCATCATAAAGGGTCAGCACATCACTCCAGCCACAGGCTCCCATGGCTAATCTGGGAAGTGCATCAGGGAGCGTGCACACAGCATGAGCACAAAGACGAAAGAGTCCTGGGGCGGGAGAAAAATTAGTGTACTCTTATGTTCACATGACTTCATAATGAGTAACAAGGGTAAATATGAAACACTTTTCTCATGCAGTGTTCAGTCTTTGAACTCTGGTACATCTGTATTGTTTCAGCCTCCTTTCAGTCCTTCTATTCCTCCCTCCTCGTTCAATTTGATGCTATTTCCCTGCAGCTAATATCAAATAATTATCCAGGCAGCAGCTCGAATGAAAACATGATGGATTGCCTCATGCTGTGACTGTGCCGCACAGTGCAGACACTCTTAGTTGTAATTGTTGTGGCATATTTTTTCCCTCCATTACAACTGATGGAGCAAATCAAATCGCAAATTAATAAAATCAATATTGTATCCGCAGCCATGTGTCCATCGATTTAGCACACTCCTCCACCGTTATTAACAGCAGATCTCATCGTGCAATCTCGCCGGCTTATGAAGATATCCAGAAGAGGGCTGTAATTTATCTGTAAAGAGGAAAAAAAAAAGAGAAGCTCCCCAAGTGGAATACAGATTTAAAGCTGTCAGAGAGGAGAAGGTGGTGGAGAGGGAAAGAGAGGAGGGGTTGCTAGATTGGGGGAGTTGGGGAGCAAATGAAGGGATATAGGGGGTAAAAAGCAGAGAGAGCACTTAAAGGACAAAATGTAAGTGAAAAGTAGGGAGGACTTGGAAGAAAAAGACTATTAAGGCTGAGGGTTTCGAGCTTGTCAGTGGAATACAGAGTCAGAACTCCACCGCTGAAGGAGAGTCAGAGTCATGGGTGGCTGCTTCTCTTATTAGACACTCGAATCCTCTAGTCTGTCTCAGGAACTTGGAAAGGAGACTCATATTGAGAAGCCCAACCACAATTGAGCCAATAATACCCTTTTGCTAATGTGGCAACCCAATCATTTATCAAAACGAAGTTTTTGTTTCCTTTTTGGAGATTCTAGCATGAGATATCCTTCAATTTAGCAGTTGGAACAGAAAACACAAAGAACCGTCTCCCAAAAGTGGCTCATTCTGCTTAAAGGATGTGATTGCTTTGTTCAGGAGAAAGTCCACTGGGCTGTCACAGATGAATTGCATCCGCACCCTAACAATAAAATGTGTCTCAAGTGACCGTTTTACACTTGGCCTCCAGCTCAATATACAAACAAACGCCTACATGACTTCGGCAGTGTTTATGCTTCGCCAGCAGAATTCTTTATCCTACGATGGCTTTGGGCACCATCCACAGTAAACTCCAGACAAGGTGCCCCCGTTTTCCCTCCCTGGTGCAAGCCCTAATAGGCAGGCAGCCCCTTTGCTACAGGAACAAAGCTGCCAGAAGCAGTTTTCAAACAATTCAACAGACTGTTTTGACTTGGCTTTTGTTGAGGAAGTTGAGTTTATTATTATAAAGCAAGTGGAAGGCGAGCGCACAACTGAATGGGAGATTTGTGGGTCCCTGGGTCGTCAAGTATTTCCCCTGGACAAGACGGCTATTAAAATCAGACACAAAGATTGGGAAAAGTCGGCAAAACCAAGCCAGGCTTTGTGTGAGGGTACTCAAAGTGAATTCAGAAAAGTCACATCCGTAGCCTGAAGTGAAAGGAAAAAAACCTGGGTGGGATTTATCTCCATACAGAACAGAATATGCTTATTCATGTAGAATTTACAGACTTTGGGTGTTGGAAGCTTTCTGGTTTCTGTTTGCTGTCTGACTGGCATTGTCCGGTTGTGTTTCAGAGGGCTTTAGCTGTGTGAAGGAAAACAGAAAAGGAAGAAAATCAAGCAGAATAAGGCAGAATAAGGCTGGGAAGCATCAGCCATCATCTGAGAAAGATTTAGCATCTTATTAAACTCTATAAATAGACATCTGTGTACGAGTGCGGCCAAGAGTCTGGTCCTAGCTGTTCTCTTTCCAACTCCAATATTTCGTCCAAAGTTTCCAGTCAGAGTGAAAAAACTGACAATCACACTGAAAAAGACAGTCTGAGGACGTGGATTCTATGACCACTAGCTATATCACAGATGCCCTCAAAATGGGAGGACCTGACATCGCAAGGACTGGGATCAGGGGAGTTAAAACCTAAAAGCTGGACAGTCTTTGTAATGCCCCGTTTCCACCAAGCAGTCCAGTTTAGATCAGTACAGTTTGGTCTGGGTTGGATCAGTAAAGCTTGGTCCTGTTTGCGTTTCTGCAGCCGACTGTGCCCCCTTGTGGTTGGCGGTGTGTAACCTGGATGCTGATAGCTGCATCAGTAACATGACAGTGTGACGCCATAGCAGCGCGACACAGTGTACCCCACTAATAAACCCAATGAAGAAGAAAAACACAACGCAGTAAACAAAGAACAACAGTGGAAGACATCCAGCAATTTGTATTCTTTATGATTGGTATGTGGTTCTTTGTTACAAAGCACAATCAAGCTTTGTTTCAGAGAAGACAGTGTACTGCAAGGAGACATACATCAGCACTGTCGCACTGTAAGTGACAACTTTTTCAACCAATCAACTGCAACTGCAGTGTTGTAGCTCCACCTTCCAGAATCTGATTGGTTTAGTCTGGCACCCCTACCGATAGGTCCCAAATAGTGGGATGGCTCGTCTTGGTTATTTAGGGATCTGTCCTAGGATAAGTCTGTGGAAATGCCATAAAGTGTGTGCCATGCCGAGACAAAAAAAAAAAAAAAAATGAACAGCTTAGTGGAAACGGGGCTTAACATCACCATGACTCAACCTATTCATCAGTCACCACAGAAACAGCTCACATCTACAATGTGCCCTCATCAGCCAAATCAGTCCTGCTGCTAATTATACAAAGTTCTTCACAACACTTAACCTAAATATAATTGAGACAGACAATTTTAAAGAAAATCTCACTCCCTGAAAAGTGTTCACAAAGGAAAAAGACCAAATCACTCCACAACTTTAGCGGGTACCATACTGGGAAAGAGTTTAACTCCACTGTGAAAACTGACATTTTAACATGGAACCTAATGGGTATCCTTTAACTTTTGGAGTAGGCCAAGTGGACATTTGGGGAACTGCATGTTTTTGGGATTTCTGCATTGCTATTACTTTTTAACACTGGAGGTTGGGTCTTACTTAATGCTTTCTTAAAATAACAATTAAATCACAATTTGAGATTTTAACTGAAAGGACAGCCAAAAATAGACATGCAGCAAAAAAACCTTGTGACTTGAAGTCAAATAAGTCACCACTGCAGCAAGGACAGTAGCCTACTGGGCCCACATGCTAATTGCTAACTTAAACTGGGGGCCTAAGTAGTCATTGTTGACATACATGTAAATGTAAACCCTAAGTGATAAAATAAATCTCAAAGTATCATAAGCAAATACCACAGACTCACTCTTTACCATGTAATTCAGCAAACCCACCAACATCCATCTTGACAAAGTGTTAAGACAGTAAGAAAATCTATGTTTTAGATTGGGTTTTGGCACTGTTTGGTACATGGGGCAAATCAATGGAAAACTAGGGTACTGATGTAAGTGAGTGGACATTTGAGTTGCCAAGAGCTTAATGGAGATGTCTGAGGGCAGGGGCCAGGCACACTCCATGTTTAAATATTGACAACACCAAAAAGCAGAGAGCTGATTAAAAATGTGAAGCTCTTCATTTTTAGTAGCTTTAGTCATGTCAGCTTCCTACATGGCCACCTTGCAGAGACTCTGACACTGAGAGGCTGAGATGGCAAAATGTGCATATTGCAGAGAGGCTGGTATAAAAGAGCCATCTGCCAGTGCTGGATCACAGGTAGGAATGGTTTTTACTCCAAAACATGAAAAGCTTCTATGAGGCAAGCAACCGAGGGAGCCATGTAAGACATCAAATACTAAAAAAGAGATGGTTCTGATTTGAATTTGAATTATTAGAGTTCACTTTAACCCAGCAGCTGCACACTACACCAATAATTTACCCATGATCAAAAGTTTCCAGCCACACAACATGACTGAGTTTTTGGCAGGTGTGATAATGGTGACTGTGGTGTTCCACTTCAGAGGTTATAAAAACAATACCTAAGGTCATATGGTGATGTCCGTGCTACTTCCTCTACCCTCACCTGAACTTCCTCTTTGTGTGTGCTCATCCTGTCACCCCATGCTGATCCACCCATTCCCAACCCAAATGTTTCCACTCCAGTTCAGCACATGAGCCTGACAGCGTTTTTCACCTGCTGCACTAATTAAATCCTTTTTTACTTACTGCCTTTAGAGACGCCTCACTAGACTGGACATTAACTGGCATCCAGTGGGCTGAACTGAAGCGAAAACAACAAGTATGTTTGGTTTTTATGAAAAAAAAGTCAACTGACCCGTCTGGATATGAGTGGATGTAATTCTCTAAAGATATTAAAGTGTTTTAAACTGAGCCAGCACTGAAGAGAGCTGTGTTTAAATGACCTTATTTATTTTCATATATGCTCACTTTCATTTTAGCACCTTGCTGACATTTTATATAAAATACCTGGTCTTAAATTGTTTATGTTTTACTTTAAAGCCATTGGGAACTCAAACACGCACAAGCCTTTAAGTAGTGTCATTTTGTGTTACTGTGCAGAATAAACAGCATTAAAAAGAAGGGCATGAAGTAACTGCCGTTTAAGTTTCTGTTACATTCACTGATTTGGGGTTTTAATTGGGCTCAGTAACACTTGGGCACAATTACAAGAAAACCTGCCAACAACTGTGAGAACAAATCACTCGACAGCAACAATTTAGCTTCCTTCAAGCATCTTTTTGGTGCCAAATGTTGCAGACTACAGGTGTTAAGTGTTGGGATGGTGGCAGCAACCATCATTTGATACAAGAGATTAGTTTGGGGCATTTCTTTCTGAAGTTATCTTCATTTTTTTGGCATTTTGTTCTGTCTTCAATAAGGCAGCTGAAGACGGGAAGAAAATAAGGTGAGAAGAGATTGGGTGCTCTCTTGGCTGGTCCAAAAAGAACTGCAGCTGCTGTATACTATAATAATAATAATAATAAATTTTATTTATAGAGCGCTTTTCAACAAAACTCAAAGTCGCTTTACATAAAAAGTTAAAAGTGCAGATAAAAGACAGGTGAACAACAGAAAACAGATAAAAACGGAAAGTTACAGTGCAAAGGTAAAAACATAGAGCGTTGAGGAGGGACTGTGGATTACTGGTTGAAAGCAGTGCGGAAGAGGTGTGTTTTTAAACTGGATTTGAAGATGGTGAGGTCAGTGGAGTTGCGGATGTTTTGAGGGAGTGAGTTCCAGAGAGAGGGGGCGGCAACTGAAAAGGCTCTGTCCCCCCAGGTTCGGTGCTTGGTCCTAGGGACGGTGAGGAGGTTAGAATCCGAGGAGCGGAGGGGACGGGAAGGGATGTAGGGGTGGAGCATGTTCGTGAGGTATGGGGGGGCCTGGTTATGGAGGGCTTTGTAGGTAAGCAGAAGGATTTTGAATGTGATGCGGAAAGGGATGGGGAGCCAGTGCAGGTTGTGAAGGATGGGGGTGATGTGTTCTCGGGAACGGGTGTGAGTGAGGAGGCGAGCGGCGGAGTTCTGGATATACTGAAGTTTATTGAGGAGGGTGGATGGTGAGCCGTAGAGTATGCTATTGCAGTAGTCAATGCGTGAGGTGATGAAAGCGTGGATGAGGGTTTCGGCTGCAGGGAAGGAGAGAGAGGGGCGAAGGCGGGCAATATTTTTGAGGTGGTGGAAAGCTGTTTTTGTTACTGATTTTATGTGCTGGTTGAAATTGAGGGAACTGTCCAAGATGACTCCAAGGTTACGGCAGTAGGGTGCGGGTGAAAGGGTGGTGCTGTTGAAGGTGAGGTGGAAGTCTTTGGCTGCGGAGGTGAGGGAATGTGGACCTATGACGAGGATGTCTGTTTTGGAACTGTTGAGTTTGAGGAAATTTGATTCTAACCAGGAATTGATGTCAGAGAGGCAGTCAGTGAGGGTGGAGTGGATCTGAGGGTTGATGGAATTTGTGGATATGTATAATTGAATGTCATCTGCATAGCAATGGAAATGGAGACCGTGGCGATGGATAATCTGACCGAGGGGGAGGAGGTACAGGATAAAGAGGAGGGGACCAAGCACCGAGCCCTGAGGGACACCTTGGGACAGGGGGGCAGTAGTGGAGGAGCAGCTGTTGGTGGAGATGAATTGTTTCCGGTCTGTTAGGTAAGATTGTATCCAGGAGAGAGCGTCGTTGGTGATGAGGAGATGGGATTTGAGACGGGATAACAGGATGGAGTGATTGATGGTATCAAAGGCGGCAGTGAGGTCCAGGAGAATGAGGATGGTGAGTTTGCCAGAGTCAGAGGAGAGGAGGAGGTCGTTGGTTATTTTGAGGAGAGCAGTTTCTGTGCTGTGGTGGGTACGGAATCCGGATTGAAATTGTTCATACAGGTTATTGTTGGTAAGGTGGGTCTTGATCTGGGATGCAATGGCTCTTTCAAGTATTTTGGAAATGAAGGGGAGATTTGAAATGGGGCGGAAGTTGTGGAGGTCATCGGGGTTGAGTCCAGGTTTTTTGAGGATGGGGGTTATGGCAGCCAGTTTCAGCGACGGAGGAACGGTGGAGGAGGTGATGGAGGAATTGACGATGGCAGTGATAAGCGGGGAGATGGTGGGGAGACAGACTTTAACAAGGGAAGAGGGGATGGGATCGAGGACAGAAGTGGAGGATTTCATAGTAGTAATGATTTTTGACAGGTCGGCTTGGGAAATCGGTAAGAATTTGCAAAGTGGAGAGGTGATGAGAGGGGCAGTGAAGAGGGGGGAGACATGAGAGGGGGGCGGTGTGGGTAGAGAACTGTAAATGCTGTTGATTTTTGTTTGAAGGAATGAGAGGTAGGAGTTACATTTTTCAGTGGTGAAGGAGTCTGTGGTATTGTTTGTGGGGTTAAGGAGCTTGTTGATGGTGGAGAAAAGAGCTTTATGGTTGTTCGAGCCAGTGTTAATGAGATTGGAGTAGTAGTTGGAGCGGGCGTGGGTGAGGGCGGATCTGTATAGTTGGAGGTGGTCTGTGTAAGCTTGGATATGAACAGTGAGTCTGGTTTTTCTTGAGAGTCTCTCTAGCTGGCGTTTTTTGGATTTCAGGTGGTGGAGATGAGGGGTGAACCAGGGGGCAGGGTGGGTGAAAGAAACAGTTCTGGTTTTTAAGGGGGCTAACTGATTGAGGCAGGTGGAGAGACAGCTGTTGTAGTGGGTGATAAGTTTGTCCGGGTTGTCCGTTGATGGAGGGGGGTGGGTGGTTAAAGCAGTGCTAAGTGAAACTGAGAGGTCATGGGGCAGGATGGATTTGATATTTCTGTAGGATAAAGTACGTTTTTCTTTGAGAACAGGGGTTGGGAGATGGATGTCAAAAGCTATGGCAAGGTGATCAGAGATATGGAGGTCGGAACAGGTGAGTTCTTGGATGTTGAGACCGGAGGTGCAGACTAAGTCCAGGGTGTGGCCGTAGGAGTGGGTGGGAAAGTTGATGTGTTGATGTTTGAAGAGTTAAGTTGAGTTCAGTTTTGAGAAAATAGGTTACTAGGCAATGCTACAAATCAATCATTTAGCATGGGGTTCATTGCTAATGGCAAAACAGGGACATCTCAGGTGACATCTGAGAGCTAGGCGCCGCCCTGTTGGCTATAGCTGCCTTTTGCAGCAGCTCTCTCTTCTTTGTCCTTTTTTTGTAATTTTTTTGTCTTTTTTGTAATCTTTGTATTTGGAGTGGATCATTACTTTGTTTGGCTCATTTGTTGGTCATGGACACCAAACTTTTTGTGGCTTCAGTGATATTTTTACTACTTTTTCTCCTGTGCTTGTCTGGAGATCCTACATGTAGCCATGGCTGCATTGTTTACATGTGAATTCATGTCAATGCTAACTGGTGTAAGGCCTGATGTCTTCCTACAAGGTGAGGAGAAGGAGGTGAGGACAACGTGTTGGTTCTCAGGTGTGAGCTAAGAAGTGACAACATGGACCTGTCCTTCCATCCATCGTTATCGGGAATGTAAGATCTATCTCCAACAAGATGGACAAGCTAGCCGTGCTAACCCAGCAACAGAGGGAATACCAGAGGGCAAGGTAGCATCATGCTATTCAAAGACATGGCTAACGGAGCTAACATCAAACACCGCTATTTTGGCTTCACCTGCTGTGAGCAGACAGGATCCAGGAGACAGAGATGGAGCATGACTGATGAAGCTCAGTCCTGGACCCTGTGGAGGTGGAGGCTGGCTGAACTGGAGAATGATGGACAAGCTGTCATCATCTATTTTCTTATGGACCTTTTTGCACTTTATATACACTTTCTTACTTTTGTTTTCTTGATTGCTGCTGTGACTTCACTTTCGTTGTACTTGTTACAATGACATTGAAGTTCTATTCTTTTCTATTCTATTCTATCTGCTAATTGCTAACCCTGAGATTATTTTTCCTTGCTAACCACACGAGGAAATAAATGAAACTGCAAATCTAGTCCTTTCACCTAGTTCTTGGATGTGGTTTTCCTGTGGCTATAAACACCTGCTCTCACCCAGATCTCATGGACACCTAACGATCAATCATCGGTATGAAATATTCATCTGAAAATAATGCAAAAAATAAACACCTTCACAGTTAATGCCATGAAGCGGTAAGAAAGGAAGTGTTGTTTTCACATCAATTGGTGTCCATATAACAAATAAAAGCTGTGTCTTCTCAATGAGCACACGCTGAAAGATGATCATTTTTCACATGTTAACAACACTCATAATAATATTTCCTGTCCTCCAGCTGGGTGTTATGTTTCACAGATCACAGAAAACATCACTTTTCACACATCCATAGCTGACACTGCTGCGTCTTGATCTGTTCTACTAAACCGGATGGCACTTTCAAGATATTTCCAAGCATCTGGAGCCATCACTAGCATCCGTGTTGATTGGCTTGTTGATGACTCACTGGTGTTGATAGGAAATGAGAATGGGTAATAGCATGAGAGAGGTGCTGTGGATGTTTGAGAGGAGAGAGGAATACGTACTGTAGGGCACACATTCATACTGGACTTCCAGGTATTTATAGGTTCCTGGGCAGGGGTCCGGAAATACATCAGGTCCGGCCACAACGGCACACTGGGTCCGGTTATTACATCTGAAACAGAAGATGATGCCTGTTAGAGAAAAAAAATAACCAAGCAACGTCAAACAGTCACTAAACAGCAGGATATCAGTCAGATGTGAAATACTTGTATGTAAATCTGTAGCAAGAGATTATAGAGCACCATTAGTAAAGAATATGACTCATACATTCTCTTTAATGTGCACATCTCCTACATGTCTTCAAGTATGTTCAAAACATGGGATTGAAACAGGGTTGGTAAACTGACCACTTGTGCCATGCACTTTAAAAACAGCCGTCAGACCTAACTTGATTAAAATTGTGTTCCCCGGTGTTATTAAAGCTAAAATGTCCCAAAAAACAACTTAAAGCTCCTGTGAGGACCATTTAGCTAGTATTTATTTTTCATCCCCTGTGGACTTCGATAGTTTTGTTTTGAACAAATAGAGTAAAAAAAAAAATCTAATGAAAATGTCTTCTTGCAGCATACCTATAAATGATTTTGTTGGTAATCTTCCCCCTAGCAGCA